>NC_062275.1:36630224-37830224 GCF_916048215.2 Malus sylvestris
AGGCTTCCCCTTTCGCCTTTAAAGCATCGATCTTTGAACGAAGAGTGTCTTGAATGGCCAATGCAGTTTTGAAGTCATCATCAGCCCAAAGAGCATTCTCGAAAATACTGAAGAATTCCCGAACTCGCTCCAAGGTGGACGACGCCTGAATAACAGCTTCGGCGCTCATTTGACCATCTGCTCTGAGGTCATTTAGGCATGCACCCAACGAATTGAGACCTTTGCGCTCAAGGACTTATGACGCCGAGAGAGATAAAAGTTCTTGTAGCTGAACCAGAGTTGCTGAATCGGCAAGTGCAGTCGTAGCGGCCGAAGGACCAGCCGCTCCAGAAGTGCTTGACAAGAGAGCATTAAACTCGACTTCCCATGAAGGCTGCACACAAAAATCATTTTAAGCACAAGGAAATTACGAAAGAATATAGCAAAAAGGTTTTTGTTTTAAACCTGCCGAGAGGAGACTTCGGCCATGTCTTCGGGTTCATTGCTCGAACCTAAAGAACTTAATGGCCGAGCCCAGTGTCTTAGACTGCTTCTCAGTTCACGCGGCCGATGGAGGTTATCTACGTTCGATGGCTACTGAGGCGGCCAAGAAATATAGATAACACCCTTCGGCGTGTAGAATTTTCGATGAAAAGAATGGATAGGCACCTGACATTCAGTATCTTCCTGGTTTAGAGTTCTAAGGAAGAAAAGTAACCAATGAAAAGCAGTAGGGGTACTTACGAAGGGCAAAGTTGCTTCTTGGGGAGGAATGTTAAGGTCCTGGTCCTGCGGGTGAACGGGCGTTTTCACCGTCGCTTCTGGCTCTACGACAGGTCGTTTGCCATGGTCGACCGCAGAAGGGCCGACTTGGACAACCGCCTCGGACGCAGGAGGAGGTTGATTGCGTGGTTGAAGGTGACTCGCCAGTGAGATCTCGTTGCTCTCTTGTAGAACGACTACCGTGTGTTTTTTATGTTCAGGATGATTTTTCTCGGCCAAGGGGACTGCCCCTTCCAGGACAGGCGCAACAGCTGACCCCGAAGCCACAAATGCCTCAACAAGTAGAGCAATAACTGTTTCAACGACCTTAGAAACATGCCGTACTTGGGCTGTCTTTTTAGCCGGAATTGACCGTTTCTCTGTCATGGCTTGGACGATGGGGGCAGAAGGGGAAACACTAGGAGTCGTCACTCCTGTAGTCTGACTGGAGATAACATGAATCTCCCGTTCTCCTTTCTTCGCCAGCTTCTTAACCCGTGTTACGTGTCGAGGGGGTTCGATGGCCGGCTCGACCTCTTGACGAGGCCGTTTGCTCAGCAAGGCCTACGTGGTGGGCTTAACCCTCTTGGAGATGGTCGATTTTTTCCCAGCCGCAGCCGCAGCAACCACTTCTACCTTTTTCAGTGACCGACTACCTAAGAAAATAAAAGCAAATCAGAAAGTTCAAAGTCGAAGGAAGAAGGTAGGAATAGACCATTACCTTGGGATTGGAGGGCAGAAGCCTTATTAGGTCGACCGCCAAAGATCTTGTTCCGGACGTCTTCGACCGGAGGACCAAAAACGTTTTGGGTATACTCTTCCCACCAATCACCGAAAGTGTCAGTGCTAAGGGATTCTAGAACAGTGGGTCGAAGGCGAAATTTTTGGCACCGTTCTTGAAACTCCTTTTTGGCATCCTTGCACTCTTTTTTTTAAGAGCCAAATAGGCGTCCTCGGCTCAGCAGGGAGCGAGACATAAGAACAAGCACCAGGCAACCCTGAAGATAGCCGAGTTGCCGAGCAGTGAATTGGGGGTGATATACTTCCCAACTTGCTCGGTGCGCGTCACACCCAAGAAGAAAGTCGCGGGTAAGCACAAACGACCTCTATGATTGACGAAGATCAGCATCATCATCTGCACTCCATGCTGATGTAGGGAGTTTGATTGACAAAGGATATTCTCGACGACGGTAGATCAAGAAATTTTCATCGGAAAGAGCATCAAGGCCGAAGAAGTATCTGAACATGTTTTCAGCTTGGTGAGGAGGTACTGGTTGAGAAGCCACTTGAAGGCCGAGCGCTTCAGTAGGCGAGAAACTGGCAAGCTCTGGCCGAAGGGTGACGAAATAAACCTACAGCCAAAGTTGGAATACCCAGAGGGGCCACTTTGGTGTGGGTCAATCTTATGAAGGGTCATCTCGGCCAAATAACGCAGGAGATGGGTAAGAATGGATGGACTAAGCACCAGGGTGTGACCGCTAGCCAAGGTTTCGGCCACCAGCATGTTCTCGACCAAGCATTTGTTAGACTTGGTACAACAAATAAAATTGTTATACCGGTAGAAGAGGAAGGCTTCGTGTTTTCCCCGCCGTAGGTTCTCCTCCCTTCGGCCGGCAAAGTGGAGGTAATGAGTGTTTTAGTTGAGGAAGTTCTTATAAAGTTTCTGAACTTCCTCCTTTGAGGGTTCTTGACCCTTTCCGCTCAGCGTTTCGATGGCCCGATCGTTGAAAAGTGCCTTCAGGTCGATGGTCGATGGGTACCCGGAGAGGGTAGCGTCAACTGGGATGCCAAAAGGGGAAGTCCTTAGGATCGCGGTAATATCAAGGATAGTATGGCCCATGGGGCCGAGGGGAAAGACCATAGTGTTGGTAGTTGAGCATCAGAAGCTTGAGGCTGCCATAAGAAGCTCCTTGTCCACAACAAGTTCCATAGACGAAAGACGAATGGCATCGTAAATGCCAAGAGCTTTCCATTGCTCACCGAAGATCTTTTCCATCCGTGCAACCCAGGCTGCCTAGGTCGCAGTGGTCGAGGGCCAGGAGCCTTGGGGTTTTGTTGAATCCTACCTCGACCATTCAAACCCTGGCAGTAGGGTGTTAGACATTGCTCCTTGAAGAGTTCGGTGATGGCTGGTGGCACTGCATCCTTAAAAAGTGGACCAAGGATCTAGTGGGGGGTGCTCATGTCGCTCTCAAAGCGCAGAGTCTTGATTGAGCGCTGATCGATGATTGTCCCGCATTTGTCGCATTCCTTAGAAAGCTTGGAGATGAAGGAAGCCATTGGAAACGGTTTTGAAGGTTTTTTGGGAGAAAGTCAAGGGGTTTTCTTTTAATCTTTGAACAAGAAAGAGTTTGGAAAATTTGAAAACGTAAAGAATGAATAATAGAAGGCCGGGTAATTATAGACTCGTGGAATGGAAGATCAAACGGGGAGAGTGATTGGGAAGATCGCTAATAATTATGGAGTGATGGAGAATATTAACAAACCCATGAGAAAGAACCAAAAAACTCGCAGATTAAGGGGTCATGATGATATCGTGACAGTGTCCTTTTATGAAGAAATGACATTTTGGTGTCCACATGATCTCGAGGGTACCAAAAGATTCACAAATCGAGATTGCACGATGGCATGCGGCGACAGGTATAATGATTTGTGGACGTTTAGACATCCGCACGTCTTGAGGAAATAAAAAATATCGCGAATCAAAGGGGTAATGATGAAATGACACTTCAGGTCATGCTGAGAAGAGGACACGTGGTGAGATATCTGATGAGATCAAGATCGTGCAATTGTGCTTCATAAGTGTACCTCGAGAGACGGAGTCTGATGTCGCTTCTTCAAGGTCAGGACTCGGCCAAAGACTTCAGGCCGAAAAAGTCCTCAGAAGCGAGGGGGCAATGTTTGGGCCCAAAATATTGGTTTGGGCTGAGATTTATTCTCGGCCCGGAAGGCCTTACGAAAAGGTTAATGTGGATCGTTTAGTTCATGGGCTTCCTAACCTAGGTCGGCCAAGTCATGCTGCGAGATGAGTAATTGAATCCTGGCGCAATAAGGAGTCTCGGCAAGTTATAGATATTGATAACCCGGAAGTTAATCCGGCTTTATAAAGGACTGGGTTCAAAGTCATAGTGACAATAGGATTGGTCGAGATAGTGTTTGATTAGAATAAGAAGTCTTAATCCGAGTAAGGTTTTAACTCGATCTAGAAAGTACATGATGTTATAAATAGAGGAGGTTGTGCATCGTTCAACCTCATCCCAATTCAACACACAACTGCCCTGCGCAAATTCTCTCAACAACCTTGAGACTTTTTTCCTTTTCTTTTTTCGCCGACACACCTTCAGTTTGGATAAACACCATTGTGAAAGCAACTGGTGATATCTTCAGTCGGCATAGATAGCACTGTCACCGTAGAACCAGCCGGTCTCACAGCATCTTTAGTCGGCATAGATAGCACTGCCTCAAGGGTGACTGGTTATCTATCCAAGTCTTGGTCGAGAAGGATTTTCGAATCCTTATTGGTTGAGGTCATCTCATTAGCCTTCTCGGCGAAGTGAGGTGTTACAGTTTATTAGGCTCGGCACATTGCACGCCGAGTTATTTTATGATTGGATACTCTCAAGTGGGATTTAGAGTTCGGCATTCCGACGGCAGAACCACGTTTGTTTTTAAGACATATATCCGTTTTGAGTATTTATGCCCTTACACTTTGGTGTCGATTCGGCGTGAGTTTACTCTGACGAATACCACCACTGTGACCGAATCTGACGACGACGATTTGTGAACTTCGTAAGAATAGTAGCCTTATCTTCAGGTTCGAGAACCCAAGAGGCCGAGACATGTTCCTTCCTCGATCGCAATCGCGAGATGCAGAAGTCAGCCGCGCACCCAACGCAACATCAACAAATTTTACTCCTCGGTCAAGCTCGACCAACGAGTTGGCACGCCCCGCATTCAACCGAATGATGTAGTTAGCTTATAGATTACTCGGCCTGCGCGCCAAGTAGGCTTGGTAGTTTTTAGGGTCAACAAATATATAAGGATATATAACTAAAATTGTACAGGTCACTAGATGTGACTCCGACTTATGAACTAGCATATGTGATGAATATGTGATGAGCTAGCATATGTGATCAATATGTGATAAGCTAGCATATGTGATAAATATGTGATAAGCTAGTATATGTGATGAGATATGGGTAAGTCGTACAGGTCACCATTGGTGACTCCGACTTGCGTACTAGTATAAGTTATTAATAGCATGATTACTTGATATTGCTGACGAGATGATGTCTTGTGGTATATTTATGATATTTTCTGGGAATTATACAGGTGTTGTAGCGAGGGGTTATCATGTTTTATGTGGTTTCTATTAAAATTTAATTTACAGGGCCACTCACATTTGTCTTGTCTTCACCTTTCAGGTTTTATCAACTGAGCTTTTTTATCGTCGAAGGTTCGTGGCAATTCTTAGTATTGGAGATTATTTCGAGGGTACGATTCCCAATTCCCTATTATGTACTTACTTATGCTCTAACATCACGTGTGTAGTGGGTTTTTCCCGCTCATCAGTGCACTCTGGTATTTAGGCACTCTTAAGTTTAAATTTATTCACAATTTTTCCACATCATCACACTTTATGGCTTCGTCACCTTCCAGGTGTCGGCCAACACAACTCGATTCGGAGTACTAATGGACATTCCGGGTCAGGGTGTGTCAAAATGTCTCTCTTTTTTATTTATAATTTTATAGTGTTTATAAATTAAATTTTATGAAAATATTATAAATTTTAATTCTCATTATGGTAAGTATCTTATATAACAAAATATTTTCGTAAAGATTTTTCGGTACACATGTTTTTACATATTTTCTTATGTGCCACTAATTCATTACAATATATTTGGGTACGAACATTTTGGTACACTAGGTTAGTATAATATGTTTAGGTATGGACATTTCGGTACACTAGTTTATTATAATATATTTAGGTACCGACATTTCGGTACACTAGTTTAGTATCATATATTTAGGTACAGAATTTTTCGGTACACTTATATTTTTGCATATTTTCTTATGTGCTACTAATTCACTAAAATATATTTAGGCATGGACATTTCAGTACACTAATTTAGCAAAATATATTATGATACGGACGTTTAGGTACACTAATTAGAGGAAGTAAAATAAATATAATGAATAAAAATGTAACCTCCCACCTCGCCCAAGGGAGTGAATCCTGTTAGCTTTATATGTATATTCTCATCTCCACCTAGCACGATGCCTTTTGAGAGATTACTGGCTTCGGGTTCCATCAGAACTCCGAAGTTAAGCGAGTTTGCGCGAAAGCAAACCCAGGATGAGTGACCTACTAGGAAGTTCTGCTCGCGTGAGTTCCCAGAAACAAATCTGTCGTGGTCAGGGCCCAAAGCGGACAATATCGTGCTACGGTGGAGTCGAGCCAGATATGTGGTGGGGGCCCGGGCCGGGGTGTGACAAAAAATGTGTACAATAATAAATAATTTTAATTTTAATGTAATGACATTAAATAAGATATCTATTAAATATTAAAAAAAATATAATATAAATTTGAATTAAGTACTCATTAAAGAACTAAAATCAATATCCAATCTAACACCAGGTTTTTATTGAATTTTAATCTTCTCCAAGGATTAAAGTTGAAAAATCCCTTCTAATAATGTAATTGCTCCATTTCTATTTTATTTAATTTGTTCGGATGTTTGGATGTCTTCTACTTTGTCTCTTTCAGGTTTTCGTTATTATGTCTTATTTATGGATGATTATAGTCGTTACTCTTGGATATTCCCTATGCGTGCTAAATCCGAAGTATTTATGCATTTTGAATCATTGTATAATATTGTGAAAAATATGTTTAACTCATCCATTAAATCTCTTCATACCGATGGTGGTATGAAATACATCAATCACTCATTTAAAACCTTTTGTCATGAAACTGGTCTTGTTCATCATGTCTCGTGTCCTCACATGCCAGAATAAAATGGTCTCGCTGAACGTAAACATCGTCGCATATCCACTGTCACTCGTCTTCTCCTAAACACTGCTCATGCCCCGCCTTCCCTTAGGGTCGAAGCCGCTCTCACCGCCACCTTCATAATTAACCTTCTTCCGTTGTAGGTTCTTGGTTGGTCTAGTACTTATTTTCTTTTTGGTCGTCACCCCTTCGTACATTTGGTTGTCCGTGTTACCAGCACACCTAGAGGCTTATACTACTAACAAACTGGAACCCCGTTCTAAAGAAAGTGTTTATGTAAGTTACAGCTTGCAATTTAAAGGCTACAGGTTCCTCTATCCGGAGACTAATCGGGTTTGTCTCAGAAGAAAATGCTTTGAATAATGATATATTCTTCTCAATAAGAGGAACTTATAGGTGTACAACCCTAACATAAAAGGAAAGAAAACTAATTACAAGTGATTACATGGGATTACATATCAATTAGGGATCCTACCTAAAATACAAAAGTCAACACTCCCCCTCAAGTTGGTGCATATATGTCGCTCATGCCCAACTTGTGTAAGAAACTTGAAAACTTGTGACTCGAAACAGCTTTTGTGAGGATATCTGCCAACTGATCTTCTGTTCTTATCGCTGGTACTTCAATTATTTTCCCTTCCAATTTTTCTTTGATGAAGAACCGATCAACTTCAACATGCTTTGTTCTATCATGTTGTACCGGATTATGTGCAATGTCACGAGCAGCTTTATTATCACAAAATAATTTCATGGGCTGATCATGTTGTATACCCAAATCGCTTAATAGAAGCTTAAGCCACAAAATTTCACAAATCCCCAAAGCCATAGCTCTGTATTATGCTTCTGCACTGGAACGGGCAACCACATTTTGTTTCTTACTTCTCCATGTAACCAAGTTACCCCCAACAAACGTAAAGTAACCTGATGTTGAGCGTCTATCATCAATGGAACCTGCCCAGTCTGCATCAGTATAACCTTCAACACTAAAGTGATTATTCCTCTTAAACAAAATTCCTTTGCCCGGACTTCCCTTCAAATATTGCAATATTCTCATCACGGCATTCATATGTTGTTCTCCAGGATTATGCATGTATTGACTCACTACACTCAAGGCATAAGCAAGGTCCGGTCTTGTGTGTGCCAAATACATCAAACGGCCTACTAACCTTTGGTATCTTCCTTTGTCAACTGGTACTTGATTAGGATCAACACTAAGCTTCAATCCTTCTTCTAATGGTGTAGCTACTGGCTGACAAGCTGACATGCCAGTTTCGTGCAACAAATCAATAATATACTTCCTCTGAGACAAGAAAATTCCAGAACTGCTTCTCGACACCTCAATCCCTAAAAAATATTTCAGGGATTCAAGGTCCTTCATTTCAAATTCTGTAGACAAGTATCTTTGCAAGGCCGCACGTTCTTCCGGATCATTACCTGTTACCACCATATCGTCCACATACACAATAAGTGCAGTAAGCTTCCCATTCTGTCTTTTCAGGAACAGAGTATGATCGGAGTTACTTTGTCTGTAACCAAATGCTCTCATAGATTTTGTGAATCTTCCGAACCATGCTCGAGGGGACTGCTTCAAGCCATACAAGGATTTCTTCAACCTGCACACTTTTCTTTTGTATTTATCTGGAGCATTACATCCCGGTGGAAGATCCATATAAATCTCTTCTGTCAAGTCTCCATGCAAGAAGGCATTCTTCACATCGAACTGTTGTAAGGGCCAATTAAGATTTGCAGCCAAGGACAACAAAACACGAACTGTGTTGATTTTGGCTACAGGTGCAAATGTATCTGTGTAGTCGATTCCATATTTTTCAGTGTATCCTTTTGCTACCAGTCTTGCCTTGAAACGATCCACCATCCCATCTGCTTTCTATTTCACAGTATAGACCCATTTGCATCCCACAGGTTTCTTGCCAGCTGGCAAATCTGTGATCTCCCAGGTAGCATTCTTCTTCAACGACTTCAACTCTTCATTCATTGCTACTTGCCAACGTGGATCAGTTAAAGCCTCCTGCACACTGTTAGGAATAGATACAGTAGATAATTGATGCACAAACGACTTATTTGATTCTGACAGGTGACTGGTAGACACATAATTACTTAACGGGTATAACACATTAGACTCAGGGTTGGGCTTACTCACCGGATACCTAGTTTTGCATTTAGGGTCGGCTTCATAAGTAAGTTTAGGAATACCTCGATTAACGTGATCAGGGAGACGACGTGGTGGTGGTGCATCCGGGATCGAAGACGATTGATTATGGTTATTGGGACTCAAGATCGACTGTGAGGTAGCTGGCAACACAGGGCTGTCCGGTGGTGAGGAAACTGGTAGTGAGCTATCAGGCAGTGAGTTATCTGGCGATGTCGACTCGTCCCTTTCAAGGTTTTCAACATTTTTTTCATGTGAATGATCACCACTTGTCTCCAAGACATTACCACTTAATTCCAATTCATTCACATCATTATTTTCGTGTGAATGATCACCACTTATTTCCAAGACATCACCACTTAAATCCAAATCATTCACTCTATCTATATCTGGAATAGTATAATCAAGAGTTTGAACTTCTTTCTGATTCTCCCCCTGAAGTGAAGACTCGGGATTGGCAAAGTACATATCATTCTCATGAAACGCAACATCCATAGTGACAAACAACTTATTCGTCGGTGGGTGATAACAACGGTATCCTTTCTGACTTGATGCATACCCCACAAACACACATCGTAAGGCTCGAGGTTCAAGCTTACTTCGCTGTTGTTTATGAAGATGAACGAAGGCCACACAACCAAACACATGAGGTGGAAGATTAGGGACTGCAGGAGCATCAACATGTGAAGAAAGTGCCTGAAGGGGTGTCTGAAAATCAACCGATCGGGATGGAACACGATTAATGAGATACGCAGCTGAGGTGAGAGCTTCTCCCCAATAGGATAATGGGAGACGAGCCTCGAGTAAAGAAGCACGAACAACCTCTAGAAGTTGACGATTCTTGCGTTCGGCAACCCCATTTTGTTGTGGACTATATGGACATGTAGTTTGATGAACAATCCCATGATGATCAAGAAAGGCACGAAGTTCAGAGTTAACATATTCGCCACCATTATCACTCCTGAGAACCTGTATTTGTGACTTATATTGTACTTGTACCATTTTGTAAAACTGTTGAAACAAAGAAGTAACTTCACCTTTGGATTTCATAAAAAAAATCCAAGTCATACGTGTGCAGTCATCAATAAAAGTAACGAACCAATGAGCACCACCAAATGTAGCAGTTTTAGATGGACCCCAAACATCAGAATGAATTATCATAAATGGAACATAACTTTTATTCAAACTGGATGGAAACGAAGCACGATGACTTTTAGCTAGTTCACAAACACCACATTTAAAGCTAGAAACATCATGCTTAACAAATAGGCTAGGAAACAACCTCCGTAGATAACCGAAAGAAGCATGTCCAAGTCGACGATGCCACAACCAAACCTCCGAAGCTTTATTCCTTTCCCCCGGATTTCCGTCCACTGCAAGAGCGTGAGTCAACATTCGAGAACTGTTTGATGTCAACTCCAAGTAGTAGAGCTTCCCCTTCCTAATACCATAACCAATCGTCTTGCGAGTCCGAATATCCTTAAAAACACAAAAGGAAGGCCAAAAAATCACAAGACAATGCAGGGCGACAGTTATTTGAGCAATAGATAATAAATTATAGTCAAGAGAAGGAACAACAAGCACGATATCAAGACTAAGGGTATCTGACAGGGAGACAGTGCCTTCTCCAATAATGGGAACAACATTACCGTTGGCAACACTCACAACGGTTTTGGTGGATGGTTTTAGGATTTGTACCTGTCTAGATTCACAAGTCATATGTTCAGTAGCACCGGAATCAATTATCCACGTATTATTCGTAACAGATGCAGAAACTTTTAAAGCCTTACCATCGTTGTCTGTATGTTTAGAAGCTACCTTAGCTTTGGCAATCAGTGCATAAGTCCGGACCGCCATTGTTCTGGATGAGTTTGCTGCAATGTGTATGGGTGATTGGTAACGTCCAAACTTCCTACCAAAGGTCCTGTAAAACAATGACCAAAAAACAAACAAAATTCTTTTTTCTTTTTTTTCTGTTTCCTCCTTTCTGCGCCCTTTTTTTTTTTTTTTTTTTTTGTCTTTTTCCTCTTTCTTTACTTCTTCACCTGTCCCTCCCACTTTTTTTTTTTTTTTTTTAAACAAAACAAAAAAAAACCTTTTTCTCTTTCTTCTTTCCACAATAGCACAACAACTCTTTTTCCTTTTTCTTTTCGCAACAGCACCTCTTTTTCTGCTGTTCTTCAAGATAACAGCAAGTGGGTCACAGAGTCTGGGCACAAAAAAAATAGATTTGCGGTCGAAATCTTATGGTGCAGATGAAACCAACAGTAGAAAGCCGTGGTTCAAGGCGATGGCGATTTGGGTATGCTCGGAATCTGGGACAAACTTCAGGTAGCGGGTTAAATCTCGATTTGGGGTGGTGGATGCAGGGAGCGGCTCGGTGAACTCGGATCAGCAACGACGGCGTCGCTCGCTGGTCGGACGGCGCGCTGCACAACTGGATGTGCTGCTGGTAGTTCTGGGTTCTCGGGTCAGCAACGACGGCGTCGCTCGCTGGTCGGATGGCGCAACACAACTGGCTGCGCGGCTGGTGATTTTATTTCTGCGCACAGCGCACTGGTTTTTTTCTTACCTAGCTCTGGTGTCAAGAAGAAAATGCTTTGAATAATGATATATTCTTCTCAATAAGAGGAACTTATAGGTGTACAACCCTAACATAAAAGGAAAGAAAACTAATTACAAGTGATTACATGGGATTACATATCAATTAGGGATCCTACCTAAAATACAAAAGTCAACAGTCTCTTCTCCTCATGTTGTCTTTGACGAGAGTACTTTTCCCTCTGCTTGTGCTGCTGCCCGCCTCGATCACGGACATGTCTGTTCCTCTTCTCATTGAGCCTGCCGCAGCCTCTGTCTCACCTCAGCGGCCCGCTGCACATGGTCCAGTCCAGCACCACACAGCCCATGTTCCAGCAGCTGTTCCCTTGTCCCAGTGCATGTTTCTCACCACGCCTTACCGGGCCCGGTACAACCAGGTTTGACCATCATCTATAGTCTAGTTCTTAGTAGCGTTTCATCTTTTGAATATTGTGATAGCCCCATAGTCTTTTGCAGGCAGTATTACATCCTGAGCAGGACCGAATTCTCACTGTACATGAATCTGCAAGATTGCTAGGCTTTCTTGATTGTTATAGGTTCTGTGGGACAGTTAAATAGAGGTATAGTCCTTCAATTCTTCTTATGAATGTGACTTTAAGTTAATTCCTTTTGCAAATTTGTTAAATAAAAGTTTTATGAGTCGTGTTTGGTTTGTTGATCCGTATTAAAGAAGGAAAACTCTTGGCTCCCCCCACCCCTTGTAACGAACCATTTCTCATTCCAAATGATCACCGTTTGACAGAGCTGCATAAACTTTTCATTTTGTATTTACTAATTCTCAAACTTGTAACTGTTTCATTACTTTCATTCAGCGAACATTCACTTGACATGTGCCTCGTGCATTTTTTAATCCGAAAGGCGTGAATAATGTGGAATAATGAAATGAAGGCCTCCTTTTGTGTGAGAGGAGTTACTGTATTTTCTCCATGTGTAATGTGCAGTTTTAATGTCATTGTATACAGAAAATGCTTCCATTAAGCTCATGGCCTCATGTCAGATGTTACATCTTCCAATTAATCAAACTTTTGACAAGTAAAAAAGGAGTCCAAGCCCCAAGTTAGATGGGCAACAAACCCAGTTAGGAATGTATGGGTTTGTTTGGTCACGTAATTGGATTAAAATTGATCCTATTAAATTAAAGATACGTTGAACAGAGCAAATATAAAATTATGATCATCTTAAGGATAGAAGATGGATTATTTATAAAGACAACTTAGTCATTCTAATCCTCCTAAAAATGACAGGATTATAGGCATAATTTCCTTCGTAGCTAATTCTTTTTTAGTCCCCTTCAAATGAAAAACATTACCCTCCATAGTTCTACTTTCAATACGCCATGAAATTTGAGAGTTTTCTATTCTAATTCGACCATGTGTACCAAACGAGAACTATGAGTTAATAGTGAGTTCAAAGAAGAAAAAAAACACAATGTTTGAAGGCCCGATTGCAGCTTTTCGCATCCGCCACCAAAAACTCAAAAATTCTTGAATAAGATACTGTTTACCCTAAAAACTACCAAGCCTACGTGGCGCGCAGGCCGAGTAATTAGTAAGTTAACTATGTCCTTCGGTTGTATGAAGGGTGTGCCAACTCGTCGGCCGAGCTCGGCTGAGGAGTAAATTTGTTGATGTTGCGTTGGGTGCGCGGCTGACTTCTGCGTCTTGCGATTGCGGCCGAGGAAGGAACACGTCTCGGCCTCTTGGGTTCTCGAACTTGAAGACAAGGCTACTATTCTTACGAAGTTCAATATCAAATTCGGCTTTCAATGTGCCGAATGTAATAACTTGTAACACCTCACTTCGCCGAATAAAAACTCACCAAGCCTACGTGGCACGTAGACCGAGTAATTAGTAAGTTAACTACGTCCTTCAGTTGTATGCGAGGCATGCCAACTCGTCGGCCGAGCTCGGCCGAGGAGTAAATTTGTTGATGTTGCGTTGGGTGCGCGGCTGACTTCTGCGTCTTGCGATTGCAGCCGAGGAAGGAACACGTATCGGCCTCTTGGGTTCTCGAACTTGAAGACAAGGCTACTATTCTTACGAAGTTCAATATCAAATTCGGCTTTCAATGTGCCGAATGTAATAACTTGTAACACCTCACTTCGCCAAGAAGGCTAATGAGATGACCTCGACCAATAAGGATTCGGAAATCCTTCTCGACTGAAACTTGGATAGGTAACCAACCGTCCTCGCCGCAGTGCTGTTGATGCCAACGGAAGATGCTGCGAGATCGGCTAATTCTACGGTGACAGAGCTATCTATGCCGACTTAAGATATCACCGGTTGCTTTCACAGTGTTGTTGATGCCAACGGAAGATGTGTCAGCGAAAAGAGAAAATAAAAATCTCAAAGTTGTTGAGAGAGTTTGCGCAGGGCAGTTGTGTGTTGAATTGGAGAGGCCTTCATGTTGCTAATACCCCGATACTTGCCGTGAGTATCCCGCGTGCAGAAGTAATATTCCTAAGAATATTAGATAATCCCTCATGTAGGCACCCCCACTTTTTTGGGATGTGATAATGCATGAAATCCCATCGACTTGGATTTTAAAAATATGATAATGCAGTTCCAGTGGATATAATGCATGCAATTGCATCAAAACCAATCAACGCCTACCATTATTTGGAGGCAACCCAAACTAATGGTCCAATCCAAGTGCCATGCATAATAATAGTGAATTATCATGCTGTGACCTAATCCAAACAGATTTGATGCTATCCTGATGCCAGTCATTACCATGCACAACTCTTCACTTGCGGCTTTTCCTGATGTGGTATATCCCAAGCAGACCCGCGTAAAGAGATAAAGAAGTCCTCATTCAACTCTTTCTCCACGCATGCATTAATCTTTCTACCAATTAATATCCATTTGCCAACCCAAAAACCATACATTAGGATAAATTCCAAACTGAGCCTTATCTTCGATCTTTTGATCCAATAGCATTTCAATCTTTTGGACTCCTTAATTATCTCTGCACTTTAGAAATAATTTTCAATAATTCCTCAGATAACATCATGATTATTAAAATCATAATAATATCTAGACAAATCATTAATCAATCATCTCAATCTTCTTTCAATCCAACGGCTCAGAATTTTACTCATTCTACGGCCTCGATTGCTCGGGCCGATAGTGTAAAATCGAGTCCAAACAGATACCATTTTGCTTTAAGAACAAAAAATGTTAATTGATTTTGTTTTGATATTAAACTCGTCATCCATAAAAAACGAATCTCAAATTTTTTGCATTCAAGCATTATTTACAGGAGCCGAATTTTAACTGATTAAACCAATTAAATATTTTAAACCATCATTCGCTATTGTTTGCTTTTCTAAAATAACTCATTAATACGGTGACTCAAAAGGTGGAGAAAGATTTACATGACATTGATACAATATTACACTGGCATCTTATGTCAATGAGATAAAATTATGCATACATTTATTTACACATATATTTGTTTTATTGATACGAAACTCTCTTTAACGATGCATCTATATTGATTAAGTGATTCACAAACCAGTCCTAATTATTTATTGTTTAGGGTTTGTTGCCCTCACCTCTACCCATTTTTGAAACATGCAAAGCTCCTCCGAGTCCCCACCGGCAGGAGGCGGCGCCATCTAAAAAATGATACAACCACATGACTGCACCGTATTCTTTTCTTAAGAATAATATGTCAACCAAATCTAAGAGGAAGAGGGGGATGGACAGAGAGTTTTTCACGGACAAAATGGCCTCCAGCCGGGACCCACCCTACCCTAGGGCACTGAGAATATTCTTGCAGTCCCGTCGCATGCGGAGCTTTCGGAACGTGTCCGTCCCTGCACATGCAACCCTTTATCTAATGAGACGACGACTTTGTATGTGATTATTTTTATACGTCTTGCCGTCGAATATTCCATGCTGTCTTCCACGTGTTGTTCGGTTCCTATTCCTTCCCTTCATGTTGCTCTTTAGCTAATAATAAGCCAGCCCGCCGGCCAACCTTTTTTAAGCTTTTATTATTAAGGGAATCAATGCTACCTGCTTCCTCTTCACATTCGTCGCCCAACTTTTCTCTACGATACAAATATACAATACAATCAATTATGTATGGGAGAGGCGGAGATGCGTGATTAACGTCGAATTAAGTTACTAATTAAGTAACATTTAATTGTTATAAAAATGTATCATGAGCGTGTGATTATTGTCGTATTAAATAACAAATTAGTTAGTACTTAAATGCTAATTCTTATAATTTAATTTGAAAATTATAAAATAATATCTAAATTTTGTGAATATACAAAAATAGACTACGCTATTCTGACCAACTTAATTAAACATTAGGAAATCTATATAATTCTACATTAGACTATAAGCATAAATAAGTATATATATACCGCTTGAAAACAAGGCATTCTTGTTTTTGCTACTGTTTCTTTCTTTTTCTTACTGCTTCTGATTCTGTCTTTCTTTCTTTCCCACTCCGATCGGTCTCTTGATCTCAGCAGCTAGCTTTCTGCGTTTCTGAGAATTACTTGGCGGAAAAGCAAAAGCAGCTGCAACAAGCTAGAATAATTAATCTGAATAAATATGGAGAGGAATATTTATGGTAATTGTGAAGGGGAAGGGAATTGTGGATATGAGAATGGGGTGATGATGACAAGAGACCCCAAACCAAGGCTAAGGTGGACGCCGGATCTTCACCACAGATTCGTTGATGCTGTCACTAAACTCGGCGGTCCTCACAGTATGCATATATTCCTTATTATTTTTCTTTAGGATCCATGAATTTGTGTCTATCAACAACTTGTTTATATACTATATGTTTTTTTTCTCTTAGTTCTTGTTGCTCCGATGAACTTTTGGGGATTTTTAAGCTAGCATTTGAAGAATAAATATGGCATGGTATCAAGCTTAGACTATACACATTTGAATTTTGAATAAAACTTTAGTTGACCTACTTTCAATCTCAATTCACAATCTGACAACATAACATGTTAGACTATCTAACAAAACAAAACGCAAGTAGCATCATAAATTGTGTATAATGTATATGATCATGGTGAAACTTTGAATGCGTATTAGATTCAGTCACTTCTTTGTTCTTGATCAGTATTAAATATCAATTCAAATTTTAAAACACAATTATATGCCACTATAGATACAAAAGTCCTAATTTTCCAATAAATCCAGTTTAATTTTTAAGATGGATTCTGTTTTCAGAAGCAACTCCAAAGTCTGTCTTGAGGCTCATGGGCTTGAAGGGATTAACTTTGTACCATTTGAAAAGCCATTTGCAGGTATGCTTATGCTTTGCTTCTTGCTTTGTTTCATGTTTTGGTCACTTTAACACTTAATTAATTACCTTCATTTACTCTCATTCGCTAAACTTGTCAATTGACAGAAGTATAGGCTTGGACAGCACGCTCAGAAACACAACTCCGTCGAAGAACAAAGCCGGGAGAATAATGGTGAGAGCATATTACGAACAACTGGAAAAAAGAATTAGATTCCTTGCTCAAATTACTACTAGCAAGTAACTGGTTTGAAAATTTCATTCCCACAAAATAGGTTAAACGTTTAGCTAGCCTTCAATTAAAAGTTAAAACATAATGTACTAACACCTTTTCTTGTAAAATTCTAGGGGACTCATATGTACATTTCAGTAATCATCTTTCCACAGGTTCTAGCATCAAATCATCAAGAGGCGGTAATACCGAACAAGGGTATGTGAAACCAGTACTTATCAGCTCCACTTCGATTACAGCTTGGTTTACCAGTACTTAACTACTGGCTGTCCTGTTTATGCTTTTAGTATGGCCCTCCTCTAGTGGTACTTTGGATATGTTCCCATCAATTCCTTTTGGATCACTCTGAAAATTTACTAGCTTTTTTCCTTGTTATTTTACATTTTATTTGTTTAGAGATCAACCGTTCACAAAAGATACATAAGCTAGTTAATGATCACAATTTTCTGTTTCAATTGTTTCACCGTTAGGTCTATTTTTAATTCTGCACCTTTCTCACAAAATGATTTTGGTATAATCTTATTCTATTTACTCTCCATACGAGTGCTTGGATACTAACTAACGGTAATATACGGAAAACAGAACACTTCCATTGTCGGAGGAACTCAAGTGTCAGATTGAAGTACAAAACAGATTGCAAGAGCAGCTTGAGGTATGTTGTTTTGCTATCACTTACCTAAACCCAAACATAGTGACCAAATACTATGCTAGCTTTCACATGTGAGGGTGTGATAGGCAAAGTCTCACATCGGAGGTTTAATAAACCTAGCAATGGCTTCTAAGGAGGGCCACCCCCTTTTCTAATTGAACATTTTCATACGGCTCATCTTCTAACCAATGTCGCTACTTTCTATAATAGGTTCAAAAGAAGTTGCAGATGAGAATTGAAGCTCAAGGAAAGTACTTGCAAGCCATATTGGAGAAGGCCCAAAATGGCCTCACCCTCGACGTGAAAGTACCTGATAATATAGAATCAACAAGAGCCCAATTAACGGATTTCAATTTGGCTCTATCGAATTTTATGGAGAATATGGGCGAACAAGATCGAAGAGGCAACACAATAGAGATGAATGATATTTATAAGAAGCACAATGGATCAACTTTTCAGATATATGAAGAGGGAATAAGAGAAGAAAATAAAGATACAAAGCTTAAGGTTGAGGGGGGTTCGATACGTTTTGACTTAAATAGTAAAGGAAGCTATGATTATGTTGGTTCAAATGGAGGTGAATTCGAAACAAGATGCTTTCGTTTACAAGATACTACACTTTGATGACAAAGACTTGCACTTACAAGACTTAACAATCTTTTTATGCTTATATTGATTTGTTTTTCTGTTCATATCGCTGCTTGTATTCTATTATTTAAGAAGAAGTTGCATATTTATTTACACGTACGCCATCTCCTATCTAAGTTCTCTAAAAAAAAGTAAGTTTGGTACACACATAAAGCAGGAGCATGTGTCTCATCTGGCTTGTTAAGCTGGCATGGATATTAATTTGTGGACTTCCCGACTTCAAAGGGGATGAATTTCACTTGATGAAGACTGATCGAACTGCTTGAAGTTGCCAAATCTTCTCAGTTGTAGCAGTACTCTATCATTCTCAAGAATATGAGAGCCAGGAGCGGGTCCATATTGCCACGTGAAGGGTGGGTCTCTTTGGCCCACGCGATGATGATAGGTCTCTTGGCCCCGCGTGTAGGGTAAGTTCCCTTGGTTCCACGTGGTTGTCGATGTATAGACCTTCCATGTAAAGGGGCATGTTAAAATATCCCACATCGACCGTATCTCTGAGAAAAGAAGAGTTTAAATATCCTAACCCCACTCTAACTAATACCGAGGCCTTTTGTGATAAAACCTTAAACCTTACAGAGCCAATGTTACGAATTTTAATTTTCTTTTCGATTTTTGGACATGTAGAATGCATGTGCATGGATTTTTTTTTATTTTTTTTATTTTTTGGAAACGGTAGATTCAAACTGAGTAAAATGCCAAACGAAACAAGAAAGCCTACAAGGAGGCAAGCAAGCAAAACAAAAGCAAAGAAAAGACGCAGGGCAAAGGAGAGAGTTACAATGGAGATGCAGTAACCTAGTTATTGCGTCACCCTCCCCAAAGCCCCCTGCACCCTAAGGAGGCCAAGGTAACCTATTGTTGTGAAAGACATGAACAAGTGAAGATGGGGGTCCGTCGACCCAAAAAACATCGCACATCGGCACCCTAAGGAGGCCAAGGTAACCTGTTGTTGTGAAGGACATGAACAAGCGAAGATGGGGGTCAGTCGACCCAAAAAACATCGCACATCTCCGAGCAACTTTGTGACTCCAAAGCATCCATCGCCATGTTGGCTAGTCTTGGGATCCAAGACCAGGGACAGTCCTGGAAGGATTCCCCTCGACTTTTAGCTTTTACTAAGCAAGGGAAAGCTTCCCATCTGCCATTATCGAGCGAGTCCACTAGGAATGAGATAGACTCCGTGGACTCAGATTCCACAACCACCTTCTTGAGCCCCATTGACAGACCAAATTCACACCCATTGAGGATAGCCATTGCCTCAGCTGCACCAGCACAAGGGAATCGAAAAGCATACCTGACCGCTGCCACAAAAGAGCCACCATTATCCCTAACCACAATTCTCACAAAGCCGAAACGAGTCTGCTTCGACCAACTAGCATCAACATTGATTTTCTTGTACATCGTGGAAGGGGGGACCACCTAGACGGACTAACATCCACATGAAGGACAAGAGACGGGAGAGGCTGCAGTTGACGGGTAGCAGCAGTAAAGGCTCTGGTTGAGTTATTAATAGCACAAACCACTTTGGTGGGGTTAAGTGGTCTCTAATTAAACACAAAATTGCAGCGAGACTTCCATATGTGCCAATAAGTGAAGGCAATATAAGAGAGCACGTGCAACTAGTCCTCATTAGCACCCAACTGACTGAACGCCACCTGATCAAACCAATCCACCCAACTTGAAACCTCACTTCTATCAATCTTATAATTTAACTGAAGGAAATTTTGTGAAAAACATGTTCATTTAAGCAACATCTATAGCATGCAATTAACAATTAAAATGCGGAATCATGCTTGTATGCACTTAAAACAAAACATTAACCATGAAATTCAAAGCCTAGTAGATTGGTGAACCAAGACTCAACTCAAATCAAAGTGAGTTGAGAAATTTATACCTTTGTAGATTCCTCTTTGCATAAGCAAAGGCTAATCACCCAAGGAGAGGGCCTTCATTCCTTGCTTCTTAGATCCATGGATTTGGATGGAAGAATATGTTTCTCCAAGTTCTCAAAATAGAGAACCTCTAAGTCTCCACACCAAGGTAAAATGTGAAGAAGAGATGAGTGACCTTGGAGGAGAAAGATTACTAGCTAATCCCTCCAAGGGGGCCGGCCTCTTAGAGAGAAAAGAGAGAGATATTTTCTCTCCAATTCTCTAAAAGAAACCCTAAATGAATTTTGGCTATAAAGTCATATTTATACCTTTATTCATTGGAGTGGCAAACTTGTAATTAAAGCAAGTTCACTACCCTTCCTCTAAATGGCCGGCCATAGGGTTTCATTGGGCTTTTTAGGCCTTTGTGAATTATTTGACATTAAGTTGTCATACAACTTAAGTCAATGGGCTTGATGTTCGAAGCCCATTGGGCCTTGAGGCCCAAAACTAACCCGTGGTCTTTTAACGAACTTTATTCGTTTGATTAATTAACATATTAATTAATCCTTGCCATAAATAATTAAACCATTTAATTATTCTTACTCATCTCCGTTGTTTCTTCAATCTCTACCTTACACGGTGTACGATCCATTAGGTTCCTTTTAGCGAGGCAGTGGGCGATTAAAACTCTTTCAAATTGATTGTGAATTGAAACTTACTTTCAATTCTCCCTTTAGTGTTTATACACGTTTAGGGCTTCCACAAACCATGAGTGATACCTAGCAGCATATCATGGTTACCCAAGCTAATCAGAAGAGGTGGAGAACCTATTCAGTTTAGGATTACAATGCAATACGGTATTTCTCTAATACAATACTCTTGACCACATTGTTTGGTTTGATAGTTTATTCATGTCTACTATCCAATGTGATTCATTTACTTATATGATTACCTTGAATGTGATTTGGAATGACTTCCTAAATCTCATTCATACTCTGGCCAGAGATTCTTAATCATATCATAGAGTATTCTCCCTCAAATAGTTTGAAGGTTAGAGATCCCTTGTTGCGCATTCACTTGCCTCCATGACTAAGTGGCTTAACCCCAACTATGTCGTGGACACCCGCGAATGGAGTGACTTTGACATAATCAAAGATCAAGGAACTAACTACAAGATAACTATGATGCCTCAGGTCAAAGGACTACTTTGCATTATCCCAACCATGAGTTCTCATGTGACATGAGTATGAGAACTCTTCGTTGATCGTGTTCAGTGGACTCATTCGCTATTGAGCACCTACGTACTTGTCTTGGTGTCCGTCACACCAATGACTCGAGACCAGTCACTCTCGATGAGAGAAGACACAACACGTACTAATCTTAACGGACTGTCAATGCCCAATTGGCAATCCTATAATCAGGAACGTTTAGGATATGTATACGAAAGAGAATGGTCTCATAAATCTAACTTGTTTAAATTACATTCTCCTAATTACATATTCCTTGGACTTATCGTTTAAGCATATAACATTTATATGAGACGGCTTAAAACAATAATCTTTGCCCTTGATATTAAACTAGATTAGTTTAACATGTGAAATGTCCGTAAAGTATCATCACATGATTGGTTTTAGGGCACATTTCCAACAATCTCCCACTTGCACTAGAGCCAATCAGCTTGGTCATCAGTGATGATACCTCTTCTTTAGTCATTTCAAAAATGGTTGAGTAGTAGGCCTAGACAATGGATATCTATATGTTATCCATAGAAGCAACCTTGAGAATAACGACGTCACCATTATACATGATTCTCAATCATGTGGTTTAGTCTCTCATTTGAGTTCGGATCGTGATGAGACCTTGATTCCCTAGCTTGAGCTATCGCCCCATTAGTGTCGTAGTGTCGGTACACTAGAGACACTTTCTGGTTGGAACCGAATAGAGAGTTCATAAATGAACTTTCCCATCCAAACAACATTGTTGTAAGCTTCTATATGGCAATATATTTTGCATTCATAATGGAACACACTAAAGTCATCACTTTTAATGTTTCCATCCAAATATCTCTTTAGTCATAATAAAGAGATATCTGATTATCTCTTCATTCATAATGAAGAAACATCCAATGATGGATTAGATTCATAATCTAATACATTTACGCTTCCTTTACGTTACTCTAATTCTTGCTCATTCTTTGAGGAATCTATCCTTTAGTATTTCTTAAATACTTAAGGATTCACGTGACAGTTGCCGTGGTTCTGATCCTGGGCTTGTACTGATATTGTCTTGTACCTATCTAGGTACAACTCATATCAATGTTTTCATACAATATGAAATTCATAAATCACCTTTCTGCGTATGCATAAAGGATTCTATTTACGTATTATTTCTTTGGGAGTCAAAGGGCACGTTCCCTTTGAGAAGGGCAACTTGCTAGTCTCACTAGAGTCGTCCTTCTAATTGAGGTTTATCATCATATGAGAAACTTCCTAGCATCTATTGTCTATTATTAGGGATTGATATAATCAAATTATATCTTGAAATCTATCATTATAGATTTACTTCCCATGTTTATAGACTATGTCTCCCAGATACATTCTATCGTTATAGAATGTTTAAAGTCATAACTTTAACGAAGAATAATTCTTTTCATTTCCAAAATTAATATATCATATATGTGTGTGTATATATATATATATATATATATATATATATATTTAAATTTAGGAACATGATTAACTCCCACTAATCTTTTGTAAACCTAGTAAACAAAAGATTCATTTACATCTTTATGAGAAATCAAACAATTTGATCTTTCTCTCATAAGACGTTTATAGCTCCCACTAGCTTGCTAAGATCCATGATGGATGGATCTCTACAACTTACATGTCTTGTGATTCATAGTTTTAGACATATATATTATCAAGACTATCTTAATAATGGTTTCGGAAACCCATATAATGTCCAAACATTGAATCACCATTTAGTTGTAGCTAACAATCTTCGAATTAATTGAAAACAAGACTACGTCAAAGATGGTTTCTTCAAAGTCGACCAATCTCTTTGATTGTAGTCACCTTAAGCTACCAATTAGCTTTGAAGGTTTCATTATTTCGGGTCAAATGGTACTTTACCATTTCCTTGAGTATATATCGTATATACACTCAATGTAGTCATAATGATTTTCATTCTTATTTGTTTCGAATTAAGAGGTGTAACTCTATGACATAGTCATAAAATTCAAACCATTCAACTGAGACGGTTTATAAATCCTTCTCGACTATCTTGGAGCTGGTGGTATAGGAACTAGGTTGTTATATTTGTTGATCACTATCTTGTTTCTCAAAGAACCCATTCTTTGAGTTCTATCCCTTGTTCATTTGCTCTATCTTAGGCAAATCCTAGTGTAGGATTACAATGAACTACCCAACAAAACAACATTTGTTAGTTGGTTTATAGAAGTGATATCCAAAGGTTAATTTAAGGATATCCACAAGATAATTCTCAAACAAATATTGCTTATTAGCACACAACCCCAAATCTTAACATGATTGAGATTTGTCTTTCTTTCCAACTACATCTTATGGAGTCATGAAAATTTTGGAAGATCTTCTAATTGACAATCATATTGTCTTAGAAGCATATATCCTATATATGGGTAAGATAACATCCAATGAACTAAATCTTATTCAAGTTCGTTCTTCTCCTAATGGAGAAATCCATTATCTTTTGATGCTTCTTTCCTTGATATTTTTCAAGGAAACTGTTCTAGAGTGTTATCTTTCCTTGGATCAAATCTAAGGAGGCAAATACTTTAGACGTCTTACTCATCAACTTACATTTCTTGAATTCTTTGAAACCTTTTGCAAAGTATTCGGACTTGTGTTTATTCAAAATAAACTATAGTCCAACCGAGAGCGATCTTCGGTGAATGTCATACAACATGAGTAGTATTATGTTGTGGACAAGTGCCACTAACATCTAAGTGAATTAACCTCAACAACTTTGTGATTCTTTCTTCTTTCCAAAAGAATAAAGATTCAAACATTTTGCCTCCATACAATTTTAACAAGAAGACATTGGATCAGGATCTAACGATCCAAAGCATCCATCTATGACCAACTCGTATTTTATGTTTTTGAGGTATCACAACTCAGTTGGGATTAGTCACTACCTTGCAACCTTTTGGGTTTTAAGCATCGTTATATTCTAAACAGTTAACATTACCATATCATCTCTACTATAGAGACAATCAATTAGATTACAATAATCTAATCATTCATTAATAAAGAACAATGTTTTGTCAAACAAAACATTCATCCATCCCTTATAGTGATGGAATTAAGTTCCTTAAAATTGGAATGTAAAGACAATCTTTGGTTTTTCCAATTTCTTTGGTAGTTCATATGAAGAAGTAAGTACCATCTGCTTTCGCAGAGATCTACATTTGATTCACGTTCCGAATGTGAAGTACTTTCTCTTCTCTCATTTATCTTCTACCTTTTATTAGCCACACTTTTACAACAATTGTAAAACATAGTTACTAATACGGAATCAAGCATTCAAGTAGAAGAACCAACTGTTTTGAACTTTTCAAGAACAATTTACAACACCTTCGAAAGGTGTGTTCTTGACACTTGCAAGACATTTCTTGCAAATACCCCTTCCAATGTCCATCATTTCATAAAGAAAGTTTGTTCCCTTGGAGTTTATTTCGCTTTCTTCATTTTACTTCTCCTTTGACTACAATAGTCATGGTCCATAAACTCCCATTATCTCTCTTGAAACTTATTTCAATTGTGTTATACACATCAAACGGATTTGGAGAGTGTGTGGTTATTGTTCACTATATAGTTTACAATAAACTTAGTGAACCATTTGGATAGGGACACAAAGGTGAAGTCCTTGCCTAGTTTCCGTTTCTAGAAGTGGTTTAACACTTTAACACTCAATGATTCAAAATCATCATAAGTCCATGTTGATGGACTATTTTTGTCAACCAACCATTATGTTCTAAACATAATTACAAACTTTCAAGAGTTGTTCAAGGCAACTCTCATTTCTTCATACAACAATTTGTAAGTGAAGAATTATGGCACATAAAGTGTCCATGCCTTTGTGCTTTCTTCTTAAGTTCCTTGTTCATGTAACAAAGAAACAAGCACTAATGTTTGCGTTAGCTAAGGGTTGTTCAAAGCAACTCTTATTTCTTCATACAACGATTTGTAAGTGAAGAACTATGACATTAAAAGTGTTGTCCTCTTTATGATAGACTTATCTAACATGTTCTTCCAATGATACATTATCAATAGGAAGATTGTGAGGATTAGACTACTTAGGTACATATACAATCCATTTAAGACAATCTTTGGGATTGTTATACCAAGTCTGGAAACTAAAGCATCGGCTTTTCTTAGTCAAGTTTTGGATAGTGTTTGCAAATATATTGGTAAACAAATACATAACGAATATAAATTGGTTGATTTTAAGCCATTTGATTCGGGTCTTTAAATCAAATAGCACCACCCACTATTTTTGGAAAATTCCATATCCCTTAATGGAATTCGAGAGTTATGTTGAACTCTTAGCGGGGTATGGGAGGCTCACCATTACCAAGCCCACCTCAGAAGAATATCATATTGGCTAGCAACAATAATGATGAGAGGATAACGCTTTAACCATTTACAACTTTTGTAATTACCCATCTAGTTTGGCCTCTAGAGAATGATGCCTCAGAAGAATATCATATTGGCACCATTGCACTTAGTTAAGTCATTCCCACCATGCTAGTTCAAGTAGGGGTTCAAGAATGGCCTCAGAAGAATATCATATTGACCATACTCGTTGCCTACCTTCCTTTATCATATGTTTATAGGCTTCTCCTGAATGTAAGCACATACTTTGCATACCCCAAAATTGGACGAATACGGTGTATGAGTCACAAACGATTGAAGCCTACCATGGTGGAAGGCCATGAAAGAGTGTTCAAAGCACTCTCACGCTTATCAACTTAATAATAGTTTGGTTGAGGGTTTTAGGTCTCATCATATATAAACATTCATTTTAATCTTATTAAAACAATTTGATCCTATTACAACTATTGGTCCATGTGATTGATTTAGTAGTATATAATACTCCCACTAAGCTTGTAAACGGTTTTTAAAGCAAGAGTATATGGTACTACTAACATAAGGTTTGCATTCATTGATGGACTATATAGTTGACTTAGGGCCTTAGGATGATTATGAACCTTTGATAAGATCCAACACGAGCCTAGTGTTGAATCTCGGTCTAGGGATGGTGATTGATTTTAGTTACGCGTTTAATCATATTAAGGCATGTTTTCTTATTGGGCGTTGAACCCAACTACTCCAATTTCATGCATATCAAATAAAACAAGAAAAAGAGTACTTCAAAGTAAATAAGAGCTTATGCTCTTTTACAACATTTGATCATATCAAATTACAACCAAAATCTAATCTACACATTCCCATGGTTCAAACAAATTTGAGATGGCCTTTCACATAGCTCAATTATTATAGGCTTAGGTTCATAATCACCCTTTCTTTAATTAATTAACGCTTTAACTAATTAAACTTGAATGCAACATTTTCATTTGGTTTTTGTATCCATAGAATTGATTTAAATGGAGCTAAATGAAATGAAAAACCAATTCTCATTTAAAGAGACAAAACCATTTTGTTTTCAACCTAATTTGGGCCAAAATGCAATAACCTCAACTTTTTGGGCTATGTTGCAAAACTTAAACTTTTGAGCTCATTTTGTAAAAACACAAAAGTCCACTACTTCATGTAATTACAACTAGAACCCAAAAATTCAACAAATTGAAAAACATCATTAAAGGAACAAAACAATTTGTCCTTTAATGATTTTGGGCCTTTACGTAAATACGTAAACTTTTGGGTCAAACTACAAATTACACAAAAGTACCAAAACTTTATGTAATTGCATAAAACCCCCAAAAGCACCCCACTTGTAGGGTGGCCGGTTTTGGAGAGAAGGGAGTGATGTGTGTGTTGATTTGTAGTTTTAGACATAAAGTCATGCAAGTGGTGTGTGTGAAAGGGAATTAATCCTTACACACCCACCAATATTTCTTTCACCTTTCAAAATAAATATCTAACACATTTAAACATTTGATAAAGCACAAAACAAAGACTTTATGAAATAAATCAAAACTTTGAATCATAACACCAAACTTTTTGTTCTTGGCTAAAATGTCAAGAACAATGAAGAACATTCATGAAAAAACCCATAAAAGCTTCATGAACATTTTTTCATCCAAAGACATCCCAAAAACACTCAAACTTAAGGGAAATAACATATAACCAAACTAGGGTACATAGGGGTTCCAAAAGTTACTTGAAAACACTTTTAACAAGTCAAACATGAACCCAAAAATCAACCCTTTGGATTTGGCCGAATTTTCCCAAAAACATGGCACCAAATTTTAGCTCCAATATTCATGCTCATATGAACTACATCTACAACATTTGAGATGGCAAATTTTCTAACAAAATTTACATTCAAAGAAGCAAGAATAAAGCTTGTAACAATTACAACATTCAAATCATAAACTATGAACTACAAAACCCAAAAGGATTCACCAACTACTAGACCTAGGCTCTGATACCACTTGAAGGAAATTTTGTGAAAAACATGTTCATTTAAGCAACATCTATAGCATGCAATTAACAATTAAAATGCGGAATCATGCTTGTATGCACTTAAAACAAAACATTAACCATGAAATTCAAAGCCTAGTAGATTGGTGAACCAAGACTCAACTCAAATCAAAGTGAGTTGAGAAATTTATACCTTTGTAGATTCCTCTTTGCATAAGCAAAGGCTAATCACCCAAGGAGAGGGCCTTCATTCCTTGCTTCTTAGATCCATGGATTTGGATGGAAGAATATGTTTCTCCAAGTTCTCAAAATAGAGAACCTCTAAGTCTCCACACCAAGGTAAAATGTGAAGAAGAGATGAGTGACCTTGGAGGAGAAAGATTACTAGCTAATCCCTCCAAGGGGGCCGGCCTCTTAGAGAGAAAAGAGAGAGATATTTTCTCTCCAATTCTCTAAAAGAAACCCTAAATGAATTTTGGCTATAAAGTCATATTTATACCTTTATTCATTGGAGTGGCAAACTTGTAATTAAAGCAAGTTCACTACCCTTCCTCTATATGGCCGGCCATAGGGTTTCATTGGGCTTTTTAGGCCTTTGTGAATTATTTGTCATTAATTTGTCATACAACTTAAGTCAATGGGCTTGACGTTCGAAGCCCATTGGGCCTTGAGGCCCAAAACTAACCCGTGGTCTTTTAACGAACTTTATTCGTTTGATTAATTAACATATTAATTAATCATTGCCATAAATAATTAAACCATTTAATTATTCTTACTCATCTCCGTTGTTTCTTCAATCTCTACCTTACACGGTGTACGATCCATTAGGTTCCTTTTAGCGAGGCAGTGGGCGATTAAAACTCTTTCAAATCGATTGTGAATTGAAACTTACTTTCAATTCTCCCTTTAGTGTTTATACACGTTTAGGGCTTCCACAAACCATGAGTGATACCTAGCAGCATATCATGGTTACCCAAGCTAATCAGAAGAGGTGGATAACCTATTCAGTTTAGGATTACAATGCAATACGGTCTTTCTCTAATACAATACTCTTGACCACATTGTTTGGTTTGATAGTTTATTCATGTCTACTATCCAATGTGATTCATTTACTTATATGATTACCTTGAATGTGATTTGGAATGACTTCCTAAATCTCATTCATACTTTGGCCAGAGATTCTTAATCATATCATAGAGTATTCTCCCTTAAATAGTTTGAAGGTTAGAGATCCCTTGTTGCGCATTCACTTGCCTCCATGACTAAGTGGCTTAACCCCAACTATGCCGTGGACACCCGCGAATGGAGTGACTTTGACATAATCAAAGATCAAGGACCTAACCACAAGACAACTATGATGCCTCAGGTCAAATGACTACTTTGCATTATCCGAACCATGAGTTCTCATGTGACATGAGTATGAGAACTCTTCGTTGATCGTGTTCAGTGGACTCATTCGTTATTGAGCACCTATGTACTTGTCTTGGTGTCAGTTGCACCAATGACTCGAGACCAGTCTCTCTCCATGAGAGAGGACACAGCACGTACTGATCTTAACGGACTGTCAATGCCCAATTGGCAATCCTATGACCAGGAACGTTTAGGATATGTATACGAAAAAGAATGGTCTCATAAATCTAACTTGTTTAAATTACATTCCCCTAATTACATATTCCTTGGACTTATCGTTTAAACATATAACATTTATATGAGACGGCTTAAAACAATAATCTTTGCCCTTGATATTAAACTAGATTAGTTTAACATGTGAAATGTCCTTAAAGTATCATCACATGATTGGTTTTAGGGCACATTTCCAACATTAACATCCCTCCGAACCAGATTTCTCAACCCATAGGCAAAGTAAAAGAAGGTGCACAATTAACTCTTCCTGGAGAAGGCAGATCGGGCAGATCGATGAATGAACAGGTCTTCTATCGTGGCAAGAGCGCGGTGGAAAGTCTTCCACAGAAAAAACCTGATTTTTGCCAGGGTTTGAAGCTTTCAAATAATTTTCCACACATGATTAGAAGTGGTGCGGGACATGGATGGACGAGAAGGTAGTGGGGGGCTAGCAGTAGTTTGCAACGAAAGGTATCTAGATTTCACCTTGTAGACACCAGTCTTCGTCTCAGGCCAAATGAGACAATCCAAACCAGAACCAACACCCACATCAGAGCCCGTGACATCATCCAACTCCTCTGTGGAGAGGAAGGGAATGAGAGAGTTCAAGTCCCATGATCTGGTGATTGGGCACAGAAAGGTTTGAACCCGAGTATCCAGTGTAACAGGCACCGGTCCCCTAGGAATAGGATGGCCCAAAGGGAAGGAGGGGAGCCAACGATCCATCCAAAACCGCACCTCACACCCATCAGAAATCTGCCACTGAGCCTTTTGCATGATAACATCTTTACTCATGAGTAAACTAGTCCAGGCCCACGAAGCACGATTTCTCAGTTTGGAGTCTAGAAATGAGCAATGTGGATAGTACCTGGCCTTGAGAATAGAGGCCCAGAGTGAATTTGGTTTTATAATCAGCCTTCAACATTGCTTAGCAAGGAGAGCATCATTAAAACTTTTGAAACTTCTGAAACCCAAGCCCCCAGTATTCTTTGGGCGGCCCAATTTACATTTAGATACCCAATGAATTTTTTTTTTCACCATGTTTCTGCCCTCACCAGAAACCCATAATCATGAAGTCCAATTCATTATAGACTGCATCTGGAAATTTAAATAAATTCATTAGGTAAACAGGTATGGCTTGGGCCACAAATTTTATCATAACCTCTTTGCCAGCTTGGAATAAAGTGCTATGCTTCTATTCTTGGATTTTTTCAAACATTCTACCTTTCACATAAGCGAGGCCACGACTCTTGGATCGACCCCAAATAGCAGGAACTCCCAGGTAAGTCCCAGGATCCGATACAACCGGAACCCCAAGAATATTTCCCAACTCTTCCGAAATTGCAGTAGGAATGTTAGCACTAAAAAACACACAAGATTTTTGTAAGTTTACCGTCTAACCAAAGGCAGTACAAAAATCCTCAATGAGCCAGCCCAACACTTGGCAGTTTGACCTGTCAACCTTTAAGAAAATGAGAGTATCATCAACAAAGAAAATGTGGGAAATGGGAGGGCCATGAGGGCTAACCGTACCCCCTGCAGGTTGTTGGTCTCCGTAGCATGGCATATCATCCTAGAAAGGACATCACTGACCATTAGAAATAGGTATGGGGAAAAAGGGTCGCCTTGTCGAAGCCTCCGCGAATGGATGAATTTATTGCCCGGTTGACCATTGAGAAGCACAACAAAATTAACCGAGGTAACACACCCTATGATAATCCTCCGCCAAGTACTATGAAATCCCATCCTTTCCATAACCGCATCCAGTAAGTCCCACTCCACATGGTCATAGGCTTTGTGCATGTCTAGTTTAATACCTAGTTCGAACTTAGACTTTCTTTTCCTGAGCTTAAGAAAGTGGAAGAGCTCATGCGCAAGCCCAATGTTGTCCTGTATTTGTCTTCCCCCAACAAAAGCATTCTGCATAGGAGAAATAGTCTTAGGGAGTAAAGGCTTGAGTCTATTTGATAAGACTTTGGAGAGCACCTTATAGGAGAAGTTACATAAGCTAATTGGTCGAAATTAAGATACAAATTCCAGGTTCGGAACCTTTGGGATCAAAATAATATGGGTCACATTAAGTTGCCAAGGATAGGTATCTCCTTTCGACAAGAACATAATCAGCTCATTAACCTCCTTCACAATATAGTCCCAATAGGAATGGTAGAAAATTCCTTGAAAGCCATCTAGGCCCAGGGCCTTTAAGTCACCAATTTGTCAAGCAGCAATAGCAATTTCCTCTTGGTTGATCGGTAATAATAAAGTGTGGTTCATTTCATCAGTCCCTAATGGAGTGATACACTCCAGCACCTGACCCCACTCCCTAGGACCCCCGGATTTAAACAGGTTGATAAAGTATTCATCAATTAACCATTTAACACCGCTCGGGTTCTCCTCCCACACGCCATCATCCCTCCTGAGCTTTACCACATTATTTCTTCTCCTCATTTGCAGGGTTGATGGGTGAAAGAAGGCAGTATTAGCATTACCATCACGAAGCCATTTGACCCGAAACCTTTGCTGCCAAAAACACTCATCTTGTTCCCGAAGCTTGTCAACCCTAATGGTCATTTCCTGGATTCTATCTACATTTGTCGCTCAATTATTTGTAGCTCCCCGAGTTGGCCCATTAGCTCTTCTATTTCACCCCTACGCCTATAAAATTTTTGTTGGCTCCATCTAATCAACCTGGATCTGCAATCTTTAAGCTTCCGTTACCACCTAGAAACCGGATCACCATTACAAGCACTATGCCAATATGTCATAATAACCTGCTTGCAATCCTCTTCTTTTGCTTAGAAGGCCTCAAAGCGAAAACGTTTCCTACATTTAGCCTGGTTAGGGTCACGTTGGATTATGAGTGGGCAGTGGTCTGAGCCCACCATAATGTCGAGGGTAACAGAGGTGTTAGGCCAACAATCCTGCCAACACTGGTTGCTCAGCCCTCGGTCAAGCCTAACCTCCACAAGAGTCCTATTTCATATCACACGCCAAGTGAATGGAGGTCAGTTGAAGTCTAGGTCAATCAACTCCAAGCCCTCCATGCAGTGTACTAAGAAACGAGGATGGTTGTACAGAACCGCTGTGCCTTCCAATTTTTCAGACTCCCAGATAAACTCATTAAAATCTCATCTACACAAGCAGGGAATGTCAGTGGGTTTAAAGAAGGTGTTCATCCAACTCCAGAACTGGTCTTTCTCCCCTCTGTAAACCATACCATAAATTCTTATCACCCTGGACCACCTAATTTCACCCACTCCAATGGCTCGGGCATCAATGGCATGCTTGGAAGAGTACATAATCTCAACCTCCATTAAATCATCCCTCCACAGGCTGAGACCACTAGCCATACCAACCGGGTTTACATGGAAACCATTTGGGAAGCCCATTCTCCTATGAACACCATCAATTATATGATCTTTCATTTTAATCTCTGAGAGAAAGATCATAGAGGGTCTGTATTTCTTGATCAACCCATGTAGGGCTCGAACTACCGTGTCCGACCCAAGACCACGAAAATTCCAATATAGGTGTGTCATGGCGATCGTGCGGTTATATTAGGCCAGCTGCCACCGCCTTGAGAGCTCGACCCTTCACTTCTTTCCTGCAAATTCCTCTTCGCAGTCTTTGAAATGTTCTCCATGAATTCCCACATTTCCTTGTATTCCTCCGGGGTTTCTTCGGACTCTTCTTCCGCATATAAGGCTTTTTCCATCATCAGACACCTCTCCTTGATGCTCATTCTCCTAAGCTTATCTGCCACTCTTTTTTTCCTCTCCTCACTATTCTCAACTTTTTTACTTTTTTTTATAAGCGTATGGTGGATCTCTATCACGCTAACATCTGTGCCCCTCTTAGACTGAGTACCATTTACCATCACCCTACTCAAAGCCAACTCTCCCCTAGTTTGCGTATCATCTTCTCTAATCTCCTGTATGACCACCAAGGTCAAGCCAGCTTGCATCTGATGGTGGGCATTCTGCCGATTCAGGTATTGGTGACCTTGGGAAGTTAGCCAGTGAGGGATAAGAGACCCAGGATCCATACCAAGTTGGTTTACCCTGTAGCTTCGCTTCTACCCTTTCATGCGCTTAGTTATTCCTCTCGGAGACCCAACCTTAATCTGGCTGCTTCCTTCTCTTACATTGCTTCCTATGGTTCCAGGTTCGTTAGGCTGCAGGGTTACCTTCCTCGTACCTCTCCTAGTTATACCCGGTTGTCTATGCCTACCCATCCCAATGTTGAAAGGTTTAGACATTTTAATCAGATCACGAATAGGTGCTGCCTTAGTCCACTCTCCATAGCCAGCCGTTCCTCATTTGGTTTGATTAAATGAGCATTCATTCATCATATGACCAATTCGCCCACACCTATAACAAAAGTCTTGCAACTGCTCGTATCTAAAATCCACCCAGGTATCATTCTCTTCATCTCTTGGTAGCCAGCATCCAGTAGTTAACGGGGTACGAGTATCAACCATTACCTTGGCCCTAATGAAGCCACGAGCTTTAGTCGGGTCTTATAACTTAATGAACTCCCATATTTCCTTTGTAAGGCGTTGTACATTGGCTTCTGAAGTAAGACAGGGTGGCACCCCCTTAATTTGTACCCAAAATGGGATATTTTCTAGCTCCACTTCCTCCAGCGCTAAGTCATTTGGCCATCTCTTCACAGAAAAGTTTTATTTCATTGTTGCCCATGGGACATGACTTAGAGTCTTTGCAGTAGTGCTCTCATCCTGCACCTTTATAATGAAAGTATTCTCTTTTACGCATTTTATCTCTACTTCACCCAGTTCCTTCCAGGAAGACTTGAGGATATTTTGAACACCCTACTTATTCAAGGTTTTACTTACCAGGGCCGCCCTAACCAGATCTATCCCTTGCTCTACGGTCGACAAATCCATGGATTATCAAGGTGAATCACCAAGTCCTTAATCTCCTGCTTTGCCATGCGTTGCTTTGTGCTCAGGATCCTTAGAATAGATGAGTGAAGAGGATGAAGTGCGGAGTCCTTGTGAATCTTGTTTCTGTAAAGGTTGTAACTTTTTCCTTTCTTGATTACTCTCCGTCTCTTATGATTGTTTATCATAATAAACACCCATATGAGCGATATAAGAGCGTACCTCAGGACATTACTAAGATGCATCTTGTCGCTGAACTTTAATGCTTTGGTGGAAGTGAAACCCTAACAGCAATTAATGCCAGAGAAGGGAGTGCATTAATCGCCCCCAAGCTCAGCCGGAACTGGAAACTGTAGGCCTTACCTTCTTGACCACAGTAGAAACCTTAACAAAGCAGGGGATTGTTCTAAATACCCACCAATACATCAGATCTGGTAAGTAAAGAGTGGGTGTGGGAATAAATCCCCATCACCACTTACAGCTTCTAACCAACCCTCTACCACATTGAAGGGATCCAGGGTAAATGAGAGTTAAATGCCTCCTTTAACAAAGTAGGATATTTCCCAAAGTAAAAAAAATGACTCTACTCACACTGATGTACCTTCCTTTTAGTTCTTTGGTTGGCCCATACTCAAATTTGGCAAACAAATTAGGGAGCTCTTCGCAAACTTTCCAAATAAATGACCAGACCCCACTCGCTGATCAATAGCCAACAACGTACGGATCTAATCCCCTAGTAGAAGCTCTCACGAAGGAGAGAAGAGGCTCTCACGGAGGACAAAAAATGCTCTCACGGAGGAGAGAAGGGTTTGCATGTGCATGGATTGACGAAGCAATATGTACACATTACGCAAAAAACATATTCAAGCACTCAAACATCCATTGGTTGGTTGTGAAAATCTTTCTTCAAATGGGTGAAAGGATCATGAAACGTTCAGTTTGTTTGGAGTGCTTTTAAAATGGTTGAAAGCGCTTTTAGAGAAAAAAAATTTGTGTTCCAAAAGCACTTTAAGTGCTTTCTACAAGAAACACCAGTTATGTGCTTCTTCCAAGAGCACTTTAAGTGCTTTTCCAGGATTTACTTGCATTTTTACTAAGGATTGGTTACAAAAACACTTTCACCAAAAACACTTTCACCAAAAACGCTTTCAATTATTTTAAAAGCACATCCAAACGAACTTAATGATCATGGACAAACATATATATATGGTTAGTGAGCTTAATGGTGGATATCACACTTAACACATATACGGTCCTCTTTACAATCAAAAAGTGACCTTCCTTAATGCTTAAAATAAGCCCTTATGTTAAAGAAACAATCTTGATATATAGCAAAATTAGCTAACTGGAATGAAATAAGTATGTAGAAACAAAACATATTATTCTTTAATGCATTTCCATGAAATCTTAACCAAAAGAAACTTTTCAAAAATGAAAAAGATAACTAACAAACAAGAACAACTCGAGCTCCCACTATTCTAAGACATCTTCGAAACTTGATAGAACTCCCATGCTTGTGACATGTTTTAGAAAATCTACATCAGAGATAACTTTGTTCAATGGGTCTACAATCATGTCCACGGTACTGATATGATCAACCATGGTGACTCCTTGCACTTTCTCTTTAACCTTCAAAAACTTTATGTCAACATGCTTGAGTCCTGAAGATCTCTTGTTGTTTTTGCAAAAGAAAACAACTCCCTTGTTGTCACAATACAAATGAATAGGTCTTGATATATTATCGATAACTTGCAAACCTGATACAAAGTTTTTCAACCAAACGCCATGCATCGTTGCTTCAAAACATGCCATGAACTCGGCATGCATTGTTGAAACAACCACAGTCTTTTGTTTGACATTTTTCCAAGCTATTGCACCACCTCCAAACATAAACACAAAGCTGGAAGTTGACATTAAGTCATCAGCACATCCAGCAAAATTAGAATCAGAATAACCTACCAACTCTAACTTATCAGTCTTCTTGTAAACGAGCATGTGATCTTTGGTTCTTTGTAAATAACGTAAAACCTTCTTTGCAGCTTTCCAGTGTGCCATTCTTAGATTAGATTGGTACCTACCTAGAACACTAACAAAAAATGCTAGGTCGGGGTGAGTACATACTTGAGCATACATGATGCTTCCAACCACTAAAGCATAAGGCTTGTTCTTCATCTCATCCCTTTCTATATCATTCCTTGGACAATCTTTGTTACTCAGTTTATCTCCCTTGGAGATTGGAACTTCAGCACCGTTACTCGTCAACATGTTAAACCTCTTCAACACTTTCTCAATATAAGCCTTTTGTGAGAGACCTAACAAACCACGACTTCTATCTCGGGGAATTTCAATGCCCAAAACATAAGAAGCCTCTCCAAGGTCCTTCATCTCAAAATTCTTGAACAAAAACTATTTGGTGTCATGCAATAAATTCTTATCACTACTGGCAAGTAGTATGTCATCAACATATAGAACAAGAAAAATAAACTTACTTCGACATAATTTTAACATATATGCATGGATCAATTTTATTTTCCTTGAAACCATATGAAGTGACAATCTTATCGAATTTCAATACCATTGCCTTGAAGCTTTCTTTAAACCATAGATTGACCTCTTCAACTTACACACCATGTCACGCCTCGATCCCGACATACGTCTAGGATCGACACATGACGTCACCAAGTATCCGTAAACCCAACAGACCCCACCTTCGGGATACGTACAAAGCATAATTCAAGATTCGAATTGTGTAGTAATTTTTGTATACTTTATGGCTACATCTAACCTCTTCGTTAGACTGTCTACATACCCTAAACAGGGATCAAGCCATTCATAGTTTATCTTTCACTGCACTCGAACAATCAGCACTTAAATATCTATGTCTCAACATAATACCACGATTCAAATATGCAACATATCAAGGAACATTCGACGAAGCATAATAATATTTTCTAGTCATCTTGTCATTTACACACACATAATCTTTCAAACCCCATTCAATAATCACAAAAATCAATAACACGTACAATATATCGAAATGCAAGGTTAGAGCGACACCGTTCGGCTGAAGTTTACATCTCTGAAGCTGAAATCAAATCCAAGGAACCAACAAGTCAAATGCTACGATTTCGGACTACTGAACAAAGTCCATCAACATTGGGTTTCGAACCACTCAACGAACTAGCGGAGTAGAAGGGATTCCGGACCATCACTCAATGGAATCCAAGTGGAAACGATTCAGAACCATCACTCAACGGAATCACGGAGTAGAAGGGTTTTCGGAATATCACTCAACGGAATCCAAGTGGATACGATTCCGGACCATCACTCAACGGAATCACAAAGTAGAAGGGATTTCAGACCATCACTCCATTGAACCCCAGCGGAACCCAGGTCGGGACACTCAACGGAACCAAGCGGAAGTCTAAGGAACATATCAACGACTCGAAGAAACAAAACATGAATCAAGTTACTCAAGTTACAAAGGCTCAACGAAATGAAACAAAGAACAAGTATTAAATGTAGAATGGCTCAACAAAACGAGAAATGAAATAATGAACCGAGGGGTGAGACATGTATCGAAGTAACAAACCCCATGACAACGGGTTAACGGTCCACTACTAGCCCTCACATTTCATCACATCAAGCCAATCATACAAACAAACCATATTTTCAATATGCACGTCCAATCACATTTCATAAACATAAATTGATGGCTAAGTATTAAAAATAACAATTCAATAGAAAACATATTTATAAAACCAAGATATATCCACACAGGATAATAATTACGAAAACAGGGTAATCACCAATATCACATATATTAAAGTCACTCACATTTCACCACATCATACCAATCACTATGTTTTCAATATGATAGCTCAATCCATAGCTTGTAACATATCAAAGAATCACAAAGCACAATATTAACATTTAACTACGTTAATCAATCAATGAGATAACATATCATTCCACGAATTTAAATAAAGAACTCTACATAATTCCCTACTAGGATTATGATTAATAACATGGAAAATCTAATTTATACTCACAAGATTTATTGTGGGTAATTCCCATTCACTCAAATCTAGGATTCCAAACTAACTTATGAAAATGAGCAAGAGCAAGGATTCCCAACCACTTAACTTGACAATATGTACATAATAACATGGTCATGACACAACATTTGTACAAGTACAACTTTAGAAAACATGAAACATGGAAAAGTCAAATATAAGTATGCTATCTTTTGAAATGAATTAAATGATAAACACATACCATATACAACCTTCTCCATATTGGCCTCTAAACGTAAGAACAGATAGGCATATAAATCTTACTGTAATTCCCTATTATACAAAACAAATCACATATCATGTTGTATATATATAAAGCAATGAATCAAAATGGAAAGAGCCATCGGGTTTCCCTCTAATTACTACTTCCTACCTTTATGAACCATAATCCATTTAAATTATGTAAATAACAACCTATAATAATCAGTCATTAGAAGAATAAAGAAATTTGGAACGTTTACCCATATATGCAAGCTACAGGTTGACCACAAGTGAGTAGTTTGTTCCCTAATCCTACTAATCAATTAGTAGCCAAAGTAATATCGTATGTAAAGCAGTTTTGCAAAGGTCGAAATCTTGTAGAGTTGGATTTGTGAAGCTAATTCCACAATACTAATTCAAAAGTAGTTTTAGTTGATCAACTCCAAACAAATGTTTTACTTGAAATAGCTGAAACAATAAATATAAAAATATACACACATGTGTATAATTCAAGCCGTGGAAGCTAGCTTCGTTTGGTTCTAGTATATACATCCACACACATACATATACATATGCACACACTTACTAAGAAATGTGAATATATACTAGCTATTATGCATATAGCTTTTGACAATGATTAGTAGTTGATGAACCGAACCGTTAAATACAATAATATATAATTTATGGAAGAAACTTGGCAATTGCATAATCAAATCAAAAGGGCACTTAACAAAAGTGAAGAACCTTACCTCCAATCCCTGAATTGAGTTGAACAGATACCAATTAAACTCTAACAACCTCAATTAAGCTGAACAACATCTCATTACACAAAATTAAAACCTAACTTGATTAAATCCTCCAATTCGGATTTCTATTTGGAAGGAAGTTGTATAACAAATATCTGACAGCATCAAGATTCGTGGTATTGCAGAAGAAGAGTGAGATTTGGGTTGAGAGAATGAATAGAACTTGGGTTGTCTATTGAGAAGAGGCCCACCTGCTTGTCAGAAGTATTTGCATATCTTTCCTCCCAATCCCATCACAGCTTCTCCTCTCTCTTTCCCTCCATTTTTCCTTTTCGTTGCCCCGAGAAGAAGGTCAGTTCCCCCTTCCTTCTTTTCTTCTTCCCCCAATGGCTTTTTTGTTTTTCTCTTCACCCCTCCCCGAGCTCAAAGAGAAGATGGATCAAAAAAGGGGCACCAAACCCAAATAACCAATAGATTTATCTAGAAATGAAGGGATTTTACCAAAAATTCCCTTGACTTTAAACTCCCATAAAAACTTCGTTTTGAAACCAAATCTCGTTCTGATTGCGTCCATGGGTTCCTAGCGATGAATACTATAATATTATACTTAGTGTGACTTCATAAGGTTTACGAATTTTTAATGATTACTGACCAAAATTCAAACTTGGTAATTAGTTTAATTAAAATCTAAAGTTAATATAAATTCTCAAAAATAATATAAATTCTCCTTAATACTAATACGTAGTTTGCAATAGAGAAATCCAGGAACGAGATTTCACATTCTTCCCCCCTTATAAAATTTCATCCTCGAAATTTTCAGTATAATTACGGAAAAGATGGAATGGTGAGTTATCCCATATAACCTTTGGTTCCCAAGTAACTTAACTTCCTTGATTCACGATTACTCCATGAATTTTCATCAAAGGCCTCAACTAGCTTCTCAACACTTCTTATCTTCTTATTACCCCATTTATATGTTACACTTCTCTCCAATGAGAATAAGATAAAAAAAAAAAAACAGTCAAAACAGTTGCAATTCAATCACTGAATTGCACATGTAGTCAAGCCACAACCTGTTAATGAGTTCTTCCGTCCTACTAATACAAGAATATACCTAGACTGGATTTTGTTAGTCAAACTAATGTCATGCCATCAGACACAAGAACTCAAAATCACTCAATATTAAACCTTTGTTTCATACTTAGTATTAATTTATGGATGGGTACAACCATTGGGTACAAATCTACACTCCATAGGGTTCTAAAACCCTTCATGGCTATTAAGTATGAAACATAGAGTTCCCGAGCCACTCCGTGGAACTCAACAAACGTGAAGTATTAAATCTTAGACTACTTAATAAACCATTTAACAACTAGAATGGTTATTTCATCTTTGACATACATCATATTACTTTCCCTTAAGAATTCCACAATTACTTCAAATAAAAGATTCAATGAATCAGAGATGCTCAATATCATCATCTAACTACATTAATCAACCAAAGATCAAATATCACATCACTAAGTTTAATAAAACCAACCTCCACAAGGTTTATCATATTTCTTTATATGCAATCCATATATCCAGCATTATAAACTTAAGTTACAACTACAAGAGTAACCTTGAGCAACTTTTATGCACAAGAATATAGAATTGAACAACGACAAGGCAAACCACTGCACGGAACCCATATAACAACCAAGGTTTTTCATTCACATAACCATAACATTTTCTAGCACAATTCCATAACCAGAACATATAACATTTCAATGAACCAATGATGCCTGATATAATCCTTTAACCATATTTATCAACAAGGTATAAATCAATCATAAACCATAATTGATAAACCTAAAAATAGTTTAACCAGAAATCCTGAATGATAACAATCATATCCATACCTTATAAATTCATAACAACTCACCGGAAGTCCTAAATAGAATGTGATTCCGGATCACTCAACAGAATCGAACTAAAATATGGTTGCTTATTGAAATGTACCAAGTACAAGTAATCCTTATCACCCCTAGAATGCGTATGGTCCCTCATTGCAGATATACCAAGCATGACCATCCATGTACCACTGCTACATGGTGCAGTAAATTCAACACACAACCTATATCCTACATCCTACAATATACATAATTAACACACTTTTTACCGGTGTAACGTATCAAACAAGTATCTAATCATACAAAGTACTGTGTATGAGATACCTTAGTATACTAGATCCATCAAAATTCAAATGGAGTCTCTGACTGATTATCCCATACAAGTGACCGCACATTACCAATACTTCCATCTTCCTCATATACTATGCATTAATCTAGCTCAATAACACATTCAAATTGGCATAAAATCATTTGGATAATTTGTATAGGGGTACACATACTACTCATTAACCCATAATCTGATTTCAGACAAGGCATACATAAATTAAGTGTCCTAGATCAAGATGAACAATTTCAATAACCAATAATTCAACAAATAATGGGTTTGATTAACAACCTCAACCAACGGATCACATATTTGCGCTTATTGATGGCTTCCCATGCATTATAATATTACTTTACATTGTTACTCGAAACACCTTGTTTGATAGTAATTTTAAAAATTTGGTTCATTAGCAATAGTTCCAATAACTAAGCATTCATGCATCATGGTATTTCCTAAGCATATTCCTTGGTCCAAGTTATGCCCAACCAATTTAATTCATGATGATTCACAATACCTATAAGTGTTTAACATAGATGCCACTTACTCATAGGAATTTTAAAATAATATGCAAATCATAATTCACATCCACAAACCCAATAATGTCACATATTGTAATGTAGGATCATTTGCTCTGATACCACTAAAGTTGTCATGCCTCGATCCCGACATATGTCCAGGATCGACACGTGACATCACCAAGTATCCGTAAATCCAACAGACCCCGCCTCCGGGATACGTACAAAGCATAATTCAAGATTCGAATTGTGTAGTAATTTTCGTATACTTTACGGTTGCATCTAACCTCCTCATTAGACTACCTACATACCCTAAACAGGGATCAAGCCATTCGTAGTTCGTCTTTCACTGCACTCGAACAATCATCACTTAAATCTCTATGTCTCAACATAATACCACGATTCAGATATGCAACATATCAAGGAACATTCGACAAAGCATAATAATATTCTCTAGTCATCTTGTCATTTACACACAGATAAGCTTTCAAACCCTATTCAATACTTACAGTAATCAATAACACATACAATACATCGAAATGCAGGGTTAGAACGACACCAGTTGGCCGAAGCCTACATCTCTGAAGCTGAAATCAAATCCAAGGAGCCAACAAGTCAAATGCTATGATTTCAGACCACTCAACGAAGCCCATCAACATCGGGTTTTGGACCACTCAACGAACTCACGAAGTAGAAGGGATTCCGGATCATCATTCAACGGAATCCAAGTGGATACGATTCCAGACCATCACTCAATGGAATCACTAAATAGAAGGGATTCCAGACCATCACTCAACGGAATCCAAGTGGATACGATTCTGGACCATCACTCAACGGAATCGCAAAGTAGAAGGGATTTCAGACCATCACTCAATGGAATCCAAGTAGATACGATTCCAGACCATCACTCAATGGAATCACATAGTAGAAGGGATTCCGGACCATCACTCAACGGAAGCCCAGCGGAACCCAGTTCGGGACACTTAATGGAACCGAGCGGAAGTCTAAGGAACATATCAACGGCTCGAAGAAACAAGACATGAACCAAGTTACTCAAGTTACAAAGGCTCAACAAAATGAAACAATGCACAAGTATTAAATGTAGAATGGCTCAACGAAACGAGAAATGAAATAATGAACCGAGGGGTGAGACAAGTATCAAAGCAACAAACCCCATGACAATGGGTTAACGGTCCACCAAGGGGTGAGACATGTATCAAAGCAACAAACCCCATGACAATGGGTTAACGGTCCACTACTAGCCCTCACATTTCGTCACATAAAGCCAATCATACAAAACAAACCATATTTCCAATATGCACGTCAAATCACATTTCATAAACATAAATCGATGGCTAAGTATTAAAAATAACAATTCAATAGAAAACATATTTATAAAGCCAGGATATATCCACACAGGATAATAATTAAGAAAATAGGGTAATCACCAATATCACATATATTAAAGTCACTCACATTTCACCACATCATACCTATTGATGCACAAAATCAGTGAGGACTTTGGTATAACATAAAATGTTAAGTTTGTGACCTTCGCTAGATTGCTCTGGTCACTAGTATTGATAGGTATGTAAATGGATAGAAACAAGGAAGCAAACACAAGATGTACGTGGTTCACCCAGATTGGCTACGTCCACGAAGTAGAGGAGTTCTCATTAATTGTGAAGGGTTTACACAAGTACATATGTTCAAGCTCTCCTTTAGTGAGTACTAGTGAATGATTTAGTACAAATGACACTAGGGATTATTATGGGAGAATGATCTCCTTTTATAAGAGAGAGTTTCTAGCTTTGTTCTGGCCTTGACACGTGTCATGTTGTGATTGGCCTTTGATGTTGACACGTGTCGCCCTGTGATTGGCCTCTTGGTGTTGATACGTGTTGCGCTGTGATTAGCCTCATGGCTGAAGGGAAATTCTTCTAGGTCCTTGACGGTATAATGTTGACCAGTGCTTGGTAGTTTCGAGATTGGTCAAGTATGGTACAAACATTGCTCCCCTAAGTTCCCGAGTGAGGGAAGCTCATCGGTTGGGGACTTGCAAGATCCAAGCCGTTGAGTAATCACAAACTTCTAAGTACCGAAGTGTGGTATCGTTTTCACTTGCCTTATCTGTCTTATAGGTAGATGTGGCATCTTCTCTGGAAGTACTTTTCCTCTATTCAGGGGTGGTATCTTTAACTGATAGAGATGTACAAGGTAATGTATCAATTTCACTTGAAGCTTACATGTAGTTTCGGGCTTGGTCAAGCGCAATACAAACCCTATAGTAGGAGTCCCCCAAGTTTCTGAGCAAGGAAATCTACCGAAAGAGGTGACAAACAAAGTAAGCAGTCAGAGTTCCAAGTAGTTAGTCTCAGATCGAAAGTTTGATCTCGTGTTTCGGCTGATTGTTCTCCATATCCTTGTTTTGTAGACATCAACAAGGACAAAGAAAAGGAGATGGAGAAGAAATGATATGAGATACTTTTTCTTTTGAAAAAGTAATAGATGAATCGACACATCTTCTGTTGCGTTTGTCTCCACATGCTTCCTTGTATCCTTTTCACTTGCCTTATTTGTTCTTCAGGCAGATGTGGTATCTTCTCTGGAAGCACAAGATGTTAAAGATGAGTTCTCGAGAGCAATGCTAGGTAAGCAATCAGGCAAGGGGTTCCAGGCAGTCAGTTCTTGATTGGAAGCTTGATTCCAAGTGCTAGCTGATTGCTCTCTTTCTCTTTGTCTTGCAGGTAAGAGTAAGGGCAAAGGAAAAGATAGGGAAAAACGTGATATGAGATACTTTTTCTTTTAAAGAAGTAACTTTCCACAAGCTATTCTTGAACTGGGTTAGAGGGTTTTTTGGTTTTCTCTAGAGTATAAGGTTGACTCAAGAATTTGAGGGTCAAAACAATTCCATCAAATCTAAAGTACGTTCGACCCTGATGATATGGGATACTTTTGTTGTTGACAAAGTAGTAGATGTGGCATGGCGAGGCTTTGCTCTTTGGCGATGGTGTCAGGGAAAGGTTGTTGAAACTTCTCGAGCTATTCAGATAAGGCAACAATGTCAAGCTTGGATTTAACTTAGACTCCTCCGTCTGGATTATGCGGTTCTGTAGGGAGGGCGTCGTGCTATAATGATTTGTTCTAACTCATCGTTGAACCTTCTGTTTCAATCTTTTGCATTGCAGAAGTGATGTGCAACCTTTGCATTTGAATGGTCCTTTAAAGCACTACTTTTCAGCAACTCATCCATGCTTGGCAGCTTCAATGTAAAGAGCCAATATTGTATCAATTGTTGTGAAGTATTTGCCGAAAGAATTCACGACCTTGACAACAGTTGAGGATGAGTACTCGAGAGTAGTGTTAGGCAAGTAACCATGCAAAGGTTCTGGGCAATCAGTTCCAGATCGGAAGTTTGATTTCAGGTTCCGACTGATTGTGTTCTTTCTCCTTATCTTGCATGTAAGAGCAAAGGAAAAGATAGGGAAAAAGAATGGTATGGGATACTCTTGCTTTTAACCCTGATGATATGAGATATTCTTGCTCTGGTGTGGTTTGTTTGCAAAGGTATTATTCGGGGGAAAAGAAGCTGAGTATTTCGAGAGACTCTGCTGAGAGTGCCCTCTCAGATGTGAAGAAAAGTTAAGCATTTTTTTTATTTGCAGGTTTGCCTAGGTATGGAGGATAGAGGTCGACATATATAGGAATTGTTCCAACAACAAGTAGTAATGCTGTTTCTTTATCCTTCTCGGTCATAGCAATGTAGTGAGAGTTGCAAGATTACGTGTTTTAACTTTGTCAGAGCACTTTGAAAAAGTGGTCTATGGTATTTGGAAAACAGATGTTGCGTGTGAAGATTATAGAAAAATTTTATCCAAGGAAATCTGGCTCTCGAAGTTCAGAGAGCGGTGCCTCTTTGATTCTCGAACAAGCAATCCTGTTGGGGATCCGGCTCTCGAGATTCGAAGAGCATTGCCTCTTCGATTTTTGAACAAGCAATCCTATTGGGGATCTGGCTCTCCAGATTTAGAGAGCGGTGCCTCTTCGATTTTTGAGAAAGCAATCCTGTTGTGAGTCTGGCTTTCAAGATTCAAATAGTAGTGCCTCTTTGATTTTTGAGAAAGCAATCTTGGTGGGAGTCTGGCTTTCGAGATTCGGAGAGCGGTGCCTCTTTGATTTTTGAGCAAGTAATCCTGTTGGGAGTGTTTTCTCGATGTGAGTAAAGGTTGGGCATTTTGGCCAATCTACCTTGCCACGGATCACGGAGGTTGACACACATAGGGACTTTCTAGTTATCAAGCAATGATGTTGTTCCTTTACCCTTGTGGGTAATGGTAGGGTAGCTGGACCTTTAAAATTTATTTGTCTAAACTTTGGCAGAGATCTTTGGCAAAGTTTGTTGGAAATATGCCCTAAAAGTCAATCTTTGGAAGAAACCTTTCAGGACAATAAATGGATGTATAGATGACTCTTATACATCAAATGGCGAAGATACTATTTAGGACTATCTCTATAAACGATATATGTCCTAAATGGTGAATCCATGGACAATGGATCGATTGAAGAAGTAATCTAATGATGTTAGACTACAGAGACCTTCTTCACATAACCATAATGTCCAAAAGGTTCCTGGTCATAGGATTGTCGGAGGGATACTGACAATGCATAGACCGGTATGTACTATGTCCGCTTCGATTAGAAGGATGGAAAGTCTCATCCCATTCGTGTAGTGACACTAAGACAAGTATGTAGGTGCTCATTAAGGGAATGAGTTCACTGAACACAATCGAACGAGAGTACTTGCATGGAGGTCTACTCACATGTCAAGCAAGTAACTCTAATGGTTGGAATAATGTAAGTAGTCATTTGACCTGAGGCATCATCGTTGTCTTGTGGTTAAGTACTTGATCTTTGATTATGTCAAAGTCACTCCATCCGCGGGTGTCCACGGCATAGTTGGGGTTAAGCCACTTAGTCATGAAGGCAAGTGAATGCACAATAAGGGATCTTTAATCCTCATTATGAGAGGATGAATACTCTAAGATATGATTCGGGAATCTTCGGCCGAAGTATCAAGCGTAATAAAGGAAAGCGTTCCTATACGACTCAATTGAATCATATAACATGGAATAATCACATTAGGGGTTTGACATAATATATCCATACCCTAATAGTGTGATTGAGAGTATTGTTTAGAGAAGGATCGAATTACATTGTAATTCCAACTGAATAGGTTCTCCGAACAACTTCTACATTAGCTTGGGTAGCCATGATATATGGTTAGATGTCACTCATGGCTTGTGAGTTCTTCTAGATGATTAAATGTAGTCGTCAAAGAAGAAGGTGAATTAAAAGTAAGTTTTAATTCACTAAGTGATTGGATTAAATATAATCAATTGGATTGGTGCCAATCACCTCACTGCCTTGCTAATTAGAACCTAAAATGATTGTTCACCAATACACTCTTGTAGTGAGTAACTAATGGATGATGGAAATAATTAATTGGATTAATTAAGTGTTGTGATTAATTTAGAAAGTCTAAAGAAATCATAAAAGTGATAAAAGATTGTTTTGGGCTTAAAGAAACGTTCGGGTTTAATTGGGCCCATTAGGCCTAAACCCATTGGGCTTTTATTCAAGCATAAGATGACTTGAAATGATAAAAGCCCAAAAGCCCAAACAACACTAAGGAGGCCGGCCACATAAAAGGAAAGGGAGAGAGAGGAAGTCAAGTGGTTGACTAGGTTTCTTTGTTCTATAAAAGGAACTTTATAGAGATATTTTTCATTAGGGTTTTTGGGTGTTCAAAACAACAAAAGAGAAAAAGAAAATAACTCTCTCTTCAACACCAAAGGCCGGCCACCATAGGGAGATTTTAGCTAATCATCTTTTTCTCCCTTTGGTTATTCCTTCATCCTTCTCACTACACTAGTGGGTGAGGATCTCTAGAGGTCTTCAACTTTGGAGGCTTGAAGAGAACCTAGGAGCACTCATTTGTAAACAAAGTGGAGGAGGCAAGGAAGGAGGCTAGGCTCAAGGAGTTCAAGGAGCAAAGGTCTTGGAGGTGGTCCATCCTTGGTCTAAGATCTAGATCAAGAGGTATAAAACTACTCCTAAACTTTGTTCTTCACTAAAATGTTTTGATGCATCATATATAAACCTATACATCTTGAAGGGGATTTGCATGACTATAGCTTTGATATTATTTGATAACATGCTTCTGTTGCTTTCGTATATAAATTTTGAACTGTATATGCATGCTAGTCATTAGAAATCCCACATGAATCTCATAGATTTCCCTTCAAAGTTATCTGTAGTACTCGAGGAGCTGATGTTACATGTGGGGATTGTCGACATATTTTACTCAGGAAAATCCGCTTCTCGAAATCCGGAGAGTGGTGCCTCTTCAATTTTTGAACAAACGGCCCTGCTGCCATTTCTTTTATAGGGGCACCAATTGTGTGCAAGAAATACGTTAAGAGAGTTATTGCTTATAGGAATTTTTCCTTTATTTTTATACTTCAGAGATTTATTGGACCTCATTTATCCTTCATCATTTCTGAAAATATCTGGCCCATCCGACCGTCGTTTTAACTTGAACTTTGGTGAAGAGACAGCCATTCTTCCTCAAAACAACATATGACACCCATCCTTCTTATCCCCTACTGGTCATCTTACTGTTAGGGACTCTGTGATGAAGAATGATATGACCATTGCGGTGGTGGCCAGGAACCTTCTCACTCCTATAGATAACAGACTACTTTCCAAACGGTCTGATGAGTTAGCTGTTAAGGATTCTCTGGCTCTCAGTGTTCAGTGTGTAGGTTATGTGTCTAATATGGCTCAACGCTTATTTGCTCGAACCCGCCAAGTTGAATCATTAGCGGCTGAAGTGATAAGTCTCAAACAGGAGATCAGAGGGCTCAAGCATGACAATAAATAGTTGCATAGGCTCGCACATGACTATGCTACAAACATGAAGAGGAAGCTTGACCAGCTGCAAGAATTTGATGGTCAGATTTTACTTGATCATTAGAGGTTTGTGGGTTTGTTCCAAAGGCATTTATTGCCTTCGTCTTCTAGGGTTGTACTGCGTAATGAAGCTCTAAATGATCAACCTCTGGTGCCTCATCCTTTTGGGGTTCTGCCTAGTACTGAGGCTTTGAATGATCACCCTCTGGTGCCTCATTTTTCTGGGGCTCTGCCGATTGCTAAGATTTCTTCTAAGCAACCCTTGTGAAGGCTACCTCTTGTTTGTTTATTTTGATTCATGTATATGTACATATTTGTAACTTATCGGAAATATCAATAAATAAGCTTTGCTTCATTTCAAGGTATTGTGTTAAATACACCAAGGCCTTCTTCACTAAGTTCTTTGAATTTTTTCTTTTGTTGAAGCTTTGTGAGTGAAGCATGTAGGTTGAGGTAGTACTCCCTTAATTTCCCGAGTGAGGAAAACTTCTCGGTTAGAGACTTGAAAGATCTAAGTCACTGAGTAGTCGTGAACCTTCCAAGTACCGAGGTGTAGTAGCATATGGTAGGAGTCCCCCAAGTCTCTGGTTGAGGGAGTTGACGAAGGAGGTGTCTTGCTAGTAGCCAAGTTTCCAAAGTAACAAAATTTCACCATTTTCCTTTCTAAGTGGTAGCCCAAAACTCCCCTTTCATATATATATTTGTTATGAAAGTTGTTAGGCCCAAAGAAGGGGAGGCCTAGGCTTTTTTCTTTTTTTCTTTTTTTTTGAATTTTCGAAAAAATATTTTTTTTTTTTCTGAATTTTCGAAAAAATATATATTTTTTTTAAAGCTTTATAGGTGAAGCTTTGTAGGGTGAAGCTTTGATGTTGAAGCTTTGTAGGTGAGGCTTTGATGTTGAAGCTTTGTAGGTGAGGCTTTGGTGTTGAAGCTTTGTAGGTGAATCTTTGGAGGTTAAAGCTTTGTAGGTGAAGCTTTGGAGGTTGAAGCTTTGTAGGTGAAGCTTTGTGGTGAAACTTTGTAGGTGAAGCTTTGTGGTGAAACTTTGAAGCTTGAAGCTTTGTAGGTGAAGCTTTGTGGTGAAGCTTTGTGGTGAAGCTTTGAAGGTTGAAGCTTTGCAGTGAAGCTTTGTCAGGTACCATAAATTGATTTTGCTTCACACTATCTTGATCAAGAGTGTGGATGTAAATTTCTTCCTCCTTGATCTTGGACAATTTTGCACCTACAAAACAATTAACACCTTAGGTTAAGGCCAAGAGCCTCATGCGCCCACGATGAATGGGGGGGGGCTTTGGCCGAAGAACCTCCGATGCCAAAGTTAGAATTTAGAGAGAAAAAGTGTTTAGAGAATTTTGGGATCTTTGCCAAAGTGTTGGAATTGATTTTTTGGTGAGAATAGGTGCCTATTTATAGAGTTAGGAGGTGGCTAGGGTTTTTAGGTTTAATTTAGGTTTAATTAGCCAATTTATTATGATTAATTGGCTAATTTAAACATAAAGGAATGTTTTGATGGTTATGGGTTTAATTGGCTAGCTAATTAGTGTAATTAAAAAGGGAAAATGGTGGAAAAGGTAGAGAATATGATAGGCTCTTTTTGGATGGGAATGGCCGGCCCTTGGTGTGATTTTGGGGTGATTTGGTGATGTAATTAGCCTTTAATATATTGATTATATTAATTGGTTGAGGATGTTATGGAATGTTTGAAATAAATGGCTAATTGAATAAGGAAAAAATGAGGTAAAAACATATATGAAATAGGTTTTGAATTGTTACCCATTTTGGGTACTTCTGACTTGGTTGATGGATGATTCTCCACTGCTCGCGTGTAGGAGACCCGGTATGCCTCGAGGGTATTTTTGTCCTTTTTGTCCAAAAAACCCACGTGTCGCCTTGTGAATATTTTTGGCTCCACAAATGCCCCCACACCTGTTGGGCTGCTCGCAGAAAAGGGCGGCAGGTGTAGAGATTTTCTTGCTTTAGGAAACTTAGGACTGCTTCCTATTTTGATGTAGATTCTCTCTTTAATAGGAAATTAGATCCTTCTAGGAAAGGGAAATAAATTTCTCTCAAAGCCTATTTAAGTCCACCTTAAGTGGGTTATTAAATCAACTTTCGAGAGCGATTTATTCTACCCTACAAGAGAGAGATAGCTTAGAGGATATTTGTTCCCCCTCCTCTAGCAATCTTCTACATCTTGCCCGTGCAAAGGACCGTCTTTCGTTGCTTTCTTCGTCTTCTTCGTGCCGCACCAATGTAAGAAAAATTTAATTTTTCTTGCCTTATTCTTGGATAGTGCTATTGCGGGGTAGCCGTCGGGGTGGTACGGCACGTCGGCTGGCAGGGGCCAGGAGCTGGCTCGGCATGAGCTGAGGAGATGTCGTGGCAAGGACCACTGCTTGGGCAGCTTGGCTTGGCCTGAGCCAAGGGCAGCTTGTGCAGCTGGGGTCGAGGATTGTGGCGCTAGGGCACAGTGTTAGGCGAGCCGCATAGCTCATGTCCTTTGGGCTCTTGGACCTGACTCGGGCCAGGCTGGCGATTGAGAGAAATAAGGAGATTGCGGGTCTCATGGGCTGCTGGAATGTTGGGCATGCATGCCTTCTGCCTGCTGGAATGCTGGGTTGAGCTCCCCTGCTGAGTACCATGAATGTCGTTGGCTACTTAGTCTTCTTTGCTGAAAGAAAGATGGGCTGCTCCAGAAAGATGAGGTAAAGAGGATCAAGGCGGATGCATTGGCTCGTCTGATCGCTGTCGTGGAGCTTACTATGAATGAAGATGGAAAGAAAAGATCTTCCCCGCCTGCTCATGAGATGCCTAGTTAAGAAAAAACTGAAGACTTCTTCTGCTGCTCATGAGGGTCCGCTTGCTACCGAGAGGTATGTGATTGACATGACTTCTTCTAATGGGAAGAAAAATAAGGCTGCTAGATCTGAGCATGTGGCGTCTTCCATGTTGAGAATGGCTAGTACAATTGTGGATAAGATTGCTCAGCGTAAAGGTTTTATCATGCCCCCAGTGCCGAAGTCTGTACCAGGACGTTCTTTGGGAGCCAAGTCCGGTTCACCTTTGTAGAGACTTGCTATTATGAAGAGTGGTAAGGTGGACTCTGCTACTAAAGTGGCGCCAAAACCTGCTCCCTTTGTTGCTGAGATTGATTCGCCTCAGATTCAAGATCTTAAGCTTGCAATTTATGAGCTTCGTTTCACTGCTTATGCTAAGAAGGGAGTGGATGAGCTGCAGCGCGTCTGTGTTAGTCTGCTTAAGAAGAATGAGCAGCTGAAGGGTGAGAATGATGGGCTTGAGGTTTTAAGACCTTCTCTATTTCTCCGAAAGACTTGCTTGTTTTTACTTTTAAGGCTTCCATTGGTGAAGTAGTTGGAGAAGTTAGTGCCCAGACTGAGGCAGCCGGGGGTGAAGCGCCGGATGATGTCGTTGCTAAGAGTATTACGGCTGTTGAAGGTGTGGCGACTGAGTAGTCGTGGGATGTCCAAACTGCTGTAGTGTAGTATTTTAGGTAGTCTTTAGGATTTTCTTTGTTTTTCCTTGTAGCTTTTGTTTTGCTTGAACTCCTTCGGCCTTTGCTAGTTGTTTATAAACATGTTTTCCTTCGTTTTTCTTTATCTTCACTTCTTTTGTTCATGCCCTAACCTTTAGACTTGATAGACCAGTGGCAGGCATGCTACTTTTTTATAAGCAGACAAACTCGCGTAGCCTATGCAGCCGTAGGTGTTGGTGTAGAACTTTGCAAAGTTGTTAGCCATAGGGTTGGCAGCCGGATGCCTTACTTACAGAAGCAGACAAGTCCGCGTAACCACTAGGCTGTTAACCTTGACTTTCTTCAATTCCGTAGGTTGCGTAGCAAGTATCACAACACTTTAGGACTTGGTGTAGGTTGTTCCGCGCTTGGCAGAGGTGAAGCTTATCGACTACGTAGCATGTCGGCAGTGGATAAAACTTCATATATGCGCACTAGCTTGTTTAACCTTTCACAAGAATGTGCGGTTGTATAAGTCTAGTGCGGCTTCACTGCTCGAAGGGCAAGCCGTAGGCAGTCTTCCGGAATCCGTAGGCTACCTTAGTGCACTCGGTAGCAGCTTTAGGATTCCAGGGCAGCCGTCCATCGGATGTACTACGTAATGTGCCCTCTCCGTCTTTAGGGCCCGGTTCCCTACGGATTAGGCCAAGAGACCCAAAATCCTTCAGTTAGCTAAGCCTTGAAAAAGACCATTGCGGCTACTTCTAGGAATCCCGGCGCAAGCCATCGTGCATCTAGTTATACTAGGGCAGCCAGGCTCATCCACGTCTGGATATTCGGAGTGTAAATTTTATCCTCCCGTCTTGGAGAGCTGACCCATATGGGTGTTGGAGAATTGGTTTACCCTCTCGCACTGGAGAGCATGGTTGGTCCCTCGGGGGGCGCAATTCCTGCGATGAGTCCCTAAGAAGGGCGCAGTCTTCTTTTGAAGTGCAGGAGTGATTAGTTGTTGTAAGCATGCCGCCAAGCCAAGTTGTGATTACTTCTAAATTCCTCATTGAAAAACAAGTGAAACGAACGAGAACTTTAGCTGTAAGGTAGGAACTGCATAACAACTGGATAGTCCTCAGCTTGTGAGGTGGTGCCCGTCGAGCTTATTGAGTCTTCGGGTTTTGATGTAGCAGGAGGTCACACATGGTACTTCTTCAGATTGTAGGCCATCCATTTCTTTTCAATCTTTTTACCGCTTCATGGTGGTGAGGGTGTAATTACTCTTGCCCCCTACTCTGCTGATCTTGTACGGACCTTCCCAGATGGGATCCATCTTTTTGGAGCCTTCTCTGCCGGCAGTGATGAAGGCTTTTCTGCGTCGTCGACATGCAAATGCCAGAAGTCTCCATCGGGTGGAGTAGGCGCAGCTAGAGTGTGCTCGGCTACTTCTGAGGCATCGTTGGGCCGCTCTGTTGCGTCACCTAGGCTCGGCGTGAAGACGCAGTAGGGAGCTGTGGAGATGGGGCCATGTCATACGCAACAGGAGATGCTCAACTGCCGGTATTGGGCCACTCTAGAGTTGAATCATTGAGCAAGGGTCGACTAGGGCCGTGTGATGCGCAGCAAGAAATGGTACTCAACTGCCGGTACATGTTGCTCCTATGTAGAATCTTTTAGGGTGACGAGGACAAAACTTGCTTTCGAGTGTGTCCTTCTAGTGTTGCGTTCGTCAGAAAACTTTACATCCGCCAGGGTCTACGCCTTTATCGTCGCGCGTCTGGATTGGGCAGAATAGTACGTCATTAGGATAATTGCATGCGTTTGAAAGTAAAACTTGTGCTTCTGGGTTGCAACAACTATCGCCAAAGTTAGCTTTTGAATTTTTAATAACATCGAGGAGAGCTTTTGAACTGTAGAATACAGGTAACTGTGGAATACAGGTAGTCGGGCCCCCATCTCTTCTCGCATGATGGTAGAGCTTATTGCTACTTTAGATACCGTCAAACATGTGAATAAGTCCTCCGCTGCTTCTAGGGAGGTGATGTCGGGTACTTCTTCAAGTCCTTGAATGTGCATTGGCGAGCCTCATCCCAAAGTGCATACTTCTCTGCCAAAGCAAAAGAGTCTGCCAGAGTTAGATCTTCTTTCATGATCAATTTTCCGAATAGCGGGTGGTCTGCTGGAAGTCCTTTTTGGAAGGCTGCTCTAGCTATCGAGTCGTTGCATCCGACTATTTTTGCCTTCTCTACTTTGAACCTCCTCACATAGTCGCGAAGTGACTCCTTTGGGTTCTTCTTGACGTTGAACAAATGATCAGATTTCTTTTTGATCGAGCGATAGGATGAATATTCTTTGGTGAAAACCAAAGAAAGTTCGTAGAAATTCCGGATGGATTGTGGCGGCAGGGTGTAGAACCAATATTGCGCCTCGCCTTGTAGAGTGGTGGCGAATATCTTTCACATAAGCTCATCGTTGTTTCGATAAAGGATCATTGCGCTTCGGTAGCGCTTTAAGTGTCTCTCCGGGTCTTCATCCCCTTTGAAAGATGTGAAATGTGGCATGCTGAACTCTCGTGGAGGCTCTGCCTGCTCGATCTCGTCCGTGAAGGGTGACCTGCTTATGTTGGTCATGTTCCATCGTAGTGCCTCGTCGGTGACCTCGTTGAGTTGGAAATCATGCAATCGCTTGGTCAAGAGTCTCTCTACTTCTTCCTGAATTTGCCTTTGTTGGGGTAGCGGAGCTCTCGGCTGCCCCCAGCCATGACTTGGTGGTCTATACTGCTCTTCCATGTGTTTGGCTCGTCTACGCCGCAGATGCAATGCATGTGGTGCGTTCCTAGCAGGCGAGCGAGTTCTTCGCAGGCTGCTGGTTGAACTTGAGCTGGATTGAGTAACTGCCTCTTTCCGTCCGTCGTGCTGCCTACTCTGATGTGAGGTGGATGATGCTCCTTGTGGGCTTAGCCGCGAATGAACACTTTGTCCGGAAGGTTGCTCATGTTGACTATCGGAGTGTGACCCCAACCGTGAATGTATGCTCATCCGTGGGCCTAGTCGAGAGTACACGCTCCTCCGCGCGCTAAGACGGGAGTATACGCTATCTCGGGGGCCCAATCGGGAATGTACACTGCCTGAACGTTCGGCTCGTGGCTGGTCGAATGGCTGCTTGCCGGGACGCTGCTGGAAAGGTTCGTCTGCCCTTGTCCTACTTCGGGATACCTCGTCCGGGGCACGTTGGATCCCGATGCGTTGCAAAAGTTGATTCACCAAAGTTGTCTGTTGTGCAAGAGCGCTCGTCAACTCTATGACTTGTCGAGACAAGTGTTGTTCGCCATTTGGATTGGAAGAGCTTGGAAGGAATGCGCCTCCTTGGGCAGTGGAAATGTGGTAGACTCCGGGCGCGAGATTTGAATTGGGAAATGTCAAATCCGCGAAAAAATATGGTGAGAATGCCCCCGGCTCGATGGTAGGTCCGGATGGTTGAGATAGTCTTGGGTCGACTTGGGCTGCTTGGAAAGCCACTGGAGCATGATGGGCCGTGAGAGTGGGCTGCTCGTCGGGAGCAGGCTGGGTCACGAGAGCAGGCTGCCTGGCAGGAGCAGGTTGGGCCACAGGAATGGGCTGCTCGAAGGAAGCAGGCTGGACCACGGGAGTGGGTTGCTCGTCGGGAACAGGTTGGGTCACGAGAGCAGGCTGCTTGGCAGGAGCAGGCTGGGCCACGGGAGTGGACTGCTTGGCAGGAGCAGGCTGGGCCACCGGAGTGGGCTGCTCGACGAAAGCAAGCTGGGCCACGGGAGTGGGCTGCTCGTCGGGAGCAGGCTGGGTCACGAGAGCAAGCTGCTCGGCAGGAGCAAGTTGGGTCGTGAGAGTGGGTTGCTTGACGGGAGCAGGCTGGATCACGGGAGCAGGCTGCTCAATGCGCGGTGCATGTGAATGCGAGGCTTGGGCTTGGGTCCACGTAAACTTAGATGGCACGGCTTGGATCGTGGTCTTGGTACCGTGAGCCTTGGATGGCACGGCTCGGGCCGTGGTGAAGGCTCCATGGACCTCGCCACGAGTGGCTACCGAAGTAGCCACCGCGGTGGTTCCCATGGTGGCCGTGGTGAAGGCACCATGGACCTCGCCGCGGGTAGCTACCGAGGTAGCCACCACGGTGGTTCCCATGGTAGAAGCTTGTGGTGATGATGCCGCTCCCCTTATTGTCGCATTTTGCCTCACGGATCTCCGGGCTGTGGTGAAGGCTCCATGGACCTCGCCACGAGTGGCTACCGAAGTAGCCACCGCGGTGGTTCCCATGGCGGCCGTGGTGAAGGCACCATGGACCTCGCCGCGGGTGGCTACCGAGGTAGCCACCACGGTGGTTCCCATGGTGGAAGCTCGTGATGATGATGCCGCTCCCCTTATTATCGCATTTAGCCTCACGGATCTCCGCAATCCCATTTCTTGAACATTAGAATTTTCACTTGTGGAATTTTCTAAATTTCTAGCCATTATATTTTGCTTATACGTTTTATCAAAGAACCTTTGCAAGTAAAAAATTCTAATAATAAGAACGTATGAAAAATATTCAAATGGACTAGAAAATAAAGAAAAAACCTTTTTGTGCGAGAGTCTTCTACGAGTATGGATTTCAACTCTCAATGAAAGCACCAATTTGTGGATGTAAATTTCTTCCTCCTTGATCTTGGACAATTTTGCACCTACAAAACAATTAACACCTTAGGTTAAGGCCAAGAGCCTCACGCGCCCACGATGAATGGGGGGGGGGCTTTGGCCGAAGAACCTCCGATGCCAAAGTTAGAATTTAGAGAGAAAAAGTGTTTAGAGAATTTTGGGATCTTTGCCAAAGTGTTGGAATTGATTTTTTGGTGAGAATAGGTGCCTATTTATAGAGTTAGGAGGTGGCTAGGGTTTTTAGGTTTAATTTAGGTTTAATTAGCCAATTTATTATGATTAATTGGCTAATTTAAACATAAAGGAATGTTTTGATGGTTATGGGTTTAATTGGCTAGCTAATTAGTGTAATTAAAAAGGGAAAATGGTGGAAAAGGTAGAGAATATGATAGGCTCTTTTTGGATGGGAATGGCCGGCCCTTGGTGTGATTTTGGGGTGATTTGGTGATGTAATTAGCCTTTAATATATTGATTATATTAATTGGTTGAGGATGTTATGGAATGTTTGAAATAAATGGCTAATTGAATAAGGAAAAAATGAGGTAAAAACATATATGAAATAGGTTTTGAATTGTTACCCATTTTGGGTACTTCTGACTTGGTTGATGGATGATTCTCCACTGCTCGCGTGTAGGAGACCCGGTATGCCTCGAGGGTATTTTTGTCCTTTTTGTCCAAAAAACCCACGTGTCGCCTTGTGAATATTTTTGGCTCCACAAAGAGTGTGTGAAGCTTTTGGCATTTGTAGTTGACCTCCATTTGTTGAAGCTTTTGTGGTAAAGCTTTTGTGTTGAAGCTTTGTAGGTGAAGCTTTGAGGTTGAAGCTTTCTTGGGTACCATGAATTGATTTTGCTTCACACTATCTTGATCAAGAGTGTGTGAAGCTTTTGAGAATTGTAGTTGAAGGAAATTTTGTGAAAAACATGTTCATTTGAGCAACATCTATAGCATGCAATTAACAAATTAAAGGCGGAATCATCCTTGCATGCACTAAAAAACAAAACATTACCCATGAAATTCAAAGTCTAGTAGATTGGTGAACCAAGACTCAACTCAAATCAAAGTGAGTTGAGAAATTTATACCTTTGTAGATTCCTCTTTGCATAAGCAAAGGCTAATCACCCAAGGAGAGGGCCTTCATTCCTTGCTTCTTAGATCCATGGATTTGGATGGAAGAATATGTTTCTCCAAGTTCTCAAAATAGAGAACCTCTAAGTCTCCACACCAAGGTAAGATGTGAAGAAGAGATGAGTGACCTTGGAGGAGAAAGATTACTAGCTAATCCCTCCAAGGGGGCCGGCCTCTTAGAGAGAAAAGAGAGAGATATGTTCTCTCCAATTCTCTAAAGAAAACCCTTAATGAATTTTGGCTATAAAGTCATATTTATACCTACATTCATTTGAGTGGCAAACTTGACGTTCGAAGCCCATTGGGCCTTGAGGCCCAAAACTAACCCGTGGTCTTTTAACGAACTTGATTCGTTTGATTAATTAACATATTAATTAATCCTTGCCATAAATAATTAAACCATTTAATTATTCTTACTCATCTCCATTGTTTCTTCAATCTCTGCCTTACATGGTGTATGATCCGTTAGGTTCCTTTTAGCGAGGCAGTGGGCGATTAGAACACTTTCAAATCGATTGTGAATTGAAACTTACTTTCAATTCTCCCTTTAGTGATTATACATGTTTAGGGCTTCCACAAACCATGAGTGACACCTAGCAGTATGTCAGGGTTACCCAAGCTAATCAGAAAAGGTGGAGAACTTATTCAGTTTAGGATTACAATGCAATACGGTCTTTCTCTAATACAATACTCTTGACCACATTGTTTGGTTTGATAGTTTAATCATGTCTACTATCCAATGTGATTCATTTACTTATATGATTACCTTGAATGTGATTTGGAATGACTTCCTAAATCTCATTCATACTCTGGCCAAAGATTCTTAATCATATCATAGAGTATTCTCCCTCAAACAGTTTGAAGGTTAGAGATCCCTTGTTGTGCATTCACTTGCCTCCATGGCTAAGTGGCTTAACCCCAACTATGCTGTGGACACCCTCCTGATGGAGTGACTTTGACATAATCAAAGATCAAGGACTTAACCACAAGACAACTATGATGCCTCAGGTCAAATGACTACTTTGCATTATCCCAACCATGAGTTCTCATGTGACATGAGTATGAGAACTCCTCGTTGATCGTGTTCAATGGACTCATTCGTTATTGAGCACCTACATGCTTGTCTTGGTGTCAATCACACCAATGACTCGAGACTAGTCACGCTCACTAAGAGAAGACATAGCATGTACTGATCTTAACGGACTGTTAATGCCCAATTGGCAATCCTATGATCAGGAACGTTTAGGATATGTATACGAAAGAGAATGGTCTCAGTAATCTAACTTGTTTAAATCACATTCTCCTAATTACATATTCCTTGGACTTATCGTTTAAGCATATAACATTTATATGAGACGGCTTAAAACAATAATCTTTGCCCTTGATATTAAACTAGATTAGTTTAACATGTGAAATGTTCGTAAAGTATCATCATATGATTGGTTTTAGGGCACATTTCCAACAGTAGTTGCCCTCCATTTGTTGGAGCTTTTGTGGTGAAGCTTTCGCATTGAAGCTTTGAGGTTGAAGCTTTGTTGGGTATTATGAATTGATTTTTCTTTACACTATCTTGATCAAGAGTGTGTGAAGCTTTTGAGAATTGTAGTTGCCCTCCATTTGTTGAAGTTGTTGAATTTCCCAATTTTCGTTTTTTTTTTTTGGGAAAACTAGATATTTGTTGAATTTCCCAATTTCCGTTTTTTTTTTGGGAAAACTAGAAATTTGAAAATGTGGGAGAGACAACATATACAAATTTTGCTTCCACACTATTGAGCAAGAGATTGTGATGCAAGTCACACCTTGTAGTAGTCGAAGGTTTGGATGAACCATATAAATTGAATTTACTTCGAACAGTCTTGATCAAGAGTGTGTGAAGCTTTCTACGAGTTGTAGTATTTGCATTGTTACAGTGGATAAATGTCTAAAGCAGATGCAAGAGAGCTGAAGAGCTTAATCTTCGTATAGCATGCACTGAAGCCGTTGTTAGCTTGCAATAAGACTTTGTTGGTGACTATAACTCTTGTTAGGCATAAGTGCTCCCCTAGTTGGGTTGTAAAGCTTGAGGGTTTTTAATTATTTGTGAATGCTAGGAGTTCAAATGTACAAGTTGTACCACTCGTCTTTTGGTTGGTGGAATGAATGGTGAGTTGCTTTCATTACTTAGTTGATGGTACGAAGGTGAGTTCCTTCATCACCTTTCATCACATTTCATCACCTGGTTTGTGGCACGAAGATGAGTTCTTTCTTCACATTTCATCACCTGGTTGGTGGCACGAAAGTGAGTTCCTTCTTCACCTGGTTGGTTATAAGAGTGGCAAGTTGCCAAATAATATTAGAGTACGGGTTGTACATTTCATCACCTGGTTGGTGGCATGAAGGTGAGTTCCTTCTTCACCTGGTTGGTGATAAGAGTGGCAAGTTGCCAAATAATATTAAGGTACGGTTGTACATTTCATCACCTGGTTGGTGGCATGAAGGTGAGTTCCTTCATCACCTAGTTGGTGAGAATAAAGGCAAGGTATCGAGGCACATTGTAATAAGTGTCGAATGACACAAAGTATGTTGAACCCTTTCGAAGCACATTTGGCTAATGTATGGATGTGTTAGAATGTATGATGTTTATGTATGAATGTGTTAGAATGTATGATGTTTATGTATGAATGTGTTGGAATGTATGATGTTTATGTTGATTGACATGAGTGATGCTTATGAATGTTTTTTTATGCATGAAGGGATCCATGCTTTCGATATGTGAACCATGTTGGTTGTAACACTTAGTATCACATACTTTGTGTCAAAGTACGCATGTTGAAGCTCTGAGTTGGAATATAGAGGTAGGTCAGCGTAGACCAAGTGTTCCAGTGATAGGAATGCAAAAGACTCAGAAGAAGTTGTCTGAATTCCCTCTTCTTTAAATATTTGCCGAATGGCTTGTGTGACAAAAGATCTCAAGCGGTTGAGGGTCAAAACATTTGTAATGTGTATGCCTTCTTATAATAGCATTTCCTTCAGTACCTAGTCCTCCACTTTGAAAGAGTGAGGCTTGGCCCCATAGTCATAATAGTCAACAGTATGTTCACCCCTGGTTGTCTTGATACGAACTTTTATCCCTCTTGTTGTAATGGGCTTGCTGAGAGTAAAAATCATTCATCTTACCAGAGACAAATACGTTTGGTGAATTAGCGAGTAGCTAAATGAGGCAGGAGATGATGCAATGGGTGTCTGAATGGCAAAGATCTCCTCACTTGGTAGAACTTGACTTACACTTCCCACTTGTTGATAGGGGTTAACCATATAGGGGTTCCCTTAGTATGTTCTTGCTTCGGCGAAGGCGTGGTTGTAAGCTTGTGCCATCACCTTAGAGTAAGTCTACCAAGTGTTGGCATTGATCATGTACTTGAAGAAACAATCACATAGGCCTGCCGTGAAGGCTTTAAGGGCGATCTTGTCATCTGCCTCAGCGCAGAGAGAATACTCATGGCTGAAGCGACTAGCATACTTTCGTAGTGACTCGTCTAGCTTCTGGCAAATAGTGTACAAGTCATCTGCAAAATGTAAGCGATCAGTCGGGAAGATGTGTTAAAAGACAAATAGTTTCCTTAGTTCCTCAAATGAGTCTACTGTCTCGGGTGAAAGATGACCATACCAGTTTAGAGCTCCGCCAAAGAGGGTGGAAGGGAAGAGAAGACATCGCTCTTCCTCGGTGTGCTTCCGATATACCATGGTAGACTCAAAGAGGTTAAGGTGTTCAATTGGGTCCTTCCTTCCAATATAAAGTTGTAAATCAAGCTTTTGTTTTATCTTCACTTGAAGGGGGTGTCGAAGATCCTCTTTGTGAGAGGGCCAGGCCTGGGTTGGTTCCAGTCAGGTATCTTGGCTTGACATTCGGCCTTCAACTTATTTACTTCCTCAAGGAGCTGTAGGACAAAGAGGTTTTAAGTGGAGTCATGTAACACTGGAATTTTCTTCCGTAAGTCTCCATCACCTTTTGGAAGTAAGAAAGTTTGAGCAAGATCGTGTGGTTTTTCCTTGGACTCACCGTACAGACTTCTAGAATGAGTCTGTCGAAATACCTCCGAGTCCTCTGTATCTTCATGTTCTTCTGGGACCTGTCGTTCTTTCCCTAGATTGGCAGCTGGCCTGGGTCGTGAAGGGGACCGAGTCTTTCAGAAACCCTTGGGTCATTAATCTTCGAGCTTATGTGGAAGGGATTCTCTATATGTTGCTTTTGGAAGTCTCGGTAGTCACTATAAATGGCTTTCGATCCTTCTAACCCTTATGCAAGGAGGTGTCTTCCTCCACTTCTCCTGCTTGGAGTCGAAGCAGCTGGGTTGAGAGAAGTCTCATGTTGATCAATGTTTTGATGATTAGCTCGCTCCTCATCAAGGATACCCATGTCAAAGGAAGGTGACCCTCCGTGTTGTGGGGCACCCAGATGATGATTGATGTCCACAAGGGCAACAAGCTCACGTTTTTTAGTACGCTTAGTTTCATGGAGCATCTCGAAGAGTTTCTCATATTGTTCCTAAAGGATCTCATTCTTTATTGCTATATTGTTATTCTGAGACTCCAGCTCCTAGACTTTAGCTTGAAGAACGAGCTTCTTTAGTTCATTCTTTCATTGCTTCGCACTAGGTGCAAGAGGGGTGTCGTTCTGTGTGCTGCGGCTTCCTTTGCTCCCCATGTTGGAGAATGATGCCTGGTCAAAAGAGAGTGTACGAATGGTGGAAACCAGCTTGACAAAGCTGAAGAGAGTAGGAATAAGTGTGATTCCCACAGACGGCGCCAAATGTTGATGCACAAAATCAGTGAGGACTTTGGTACAACAGAAAATGTTAAGGTTGTGACATTCGCTAGATTACTCCGGCCACTAGTATTGATAGGTATGTAAATGGACAGAAACAGGGAAGCAAACACAAGATGTACATGGTTCATCCAGATTGGCTACGTCCATGGAGTGGAGGAGTTCTCATTAATTGTGAAGGGTTTACACAAGTACATATGTTCAAGCTCTCCCTTAGTGAGTACTAGTGAATGATTTAGTACAAATGACATTAAGGATTATTGTGGGAGAATGATCTCCTTTTATAGAAGAGAGTTTCTAGCTTTGTTTTGGCCTTGACACGTGTCATGCTGTGATTGGTCTTTGATGTTGACACATGTCGCCCTGTGATTGGCCTCTTGGTGTTGACACGTGTTGTGATTGGCCTCCTGGTTGGAGGGAAACTCTTCTGGGTCCTTGACGGTATAACATTTACCGGTGCTTAGTAGTTTTGGGATTGGTCAAGTATGGTACAAACAATACTAATCACTATGTTTTCAACATGATAGCTCAATCCATAGCTTCTAACATATCAAAGAATCACAAAGCACAATATTAACATTTAACTACATTAATCAATCAATGAGATAACATATCATTTCACGAATTTAATTAAAGAACTCTACATAATTCCCTACTACGATTATGATTAATAACATGGCAAATCTTATTTATATTCACAAGATTTATTGTGGGTAATTCCCATTCACTTGAATCTATGATTCCAAACTAACTTATGAAAATGAGCAAGAACAAGGATTCCCAACCACTTAACCTAACAATATGTACATAATAACATGGTCACGACACAACATTTGTACGAGTACAACTTTAGAAAACATGGAACATGGAAAAGTCAAATATAAGTATGCTATCTTTTGAAATGAATTAAGGGAACTTTAACGAAAAACTCTCGGTATTGTTCACTTTAACGAAAAACCACATTTTAGAACTAAAAAGTCAATCCTGGTACTATTCACTTTACCCTTTATTTTGTCCTTATCATTAAAACTCAAAGTTTTCAAGCCATTTTCATTAATTTTCTTATGAATTAAATGATAAACACATACCATATACAACCTTCTCCATATCGGCCTCTAAACCTAAAAACGGATAGGCATATAAATCTTACTGTAATTCCCTATTATACAAATCACATATCATGTTGTATATATATAAAGCAATGAATCAAAATGGAAAGAGCCATCGGGTTTCCCTCTAATTACTACTTCCTACCTTTCTGAACCATAAACCATATAAATTCTGTAAATAACAACTATAATAATCAGTCGTTAGAAGAATAAAGAAATTTGGAACATTTACCCATATATGCAAGCTACAAGTTGACCACAAGTGAAGTAGTTTGTTCCCTAATCCTTTCTTGCATTTGAAACTAATCAATTAGTAGCCAAAGTAATATCGTATATAAAGCAGTTTTGCAAAGGTGGAAATCTCGTAGAGTTGGATTTGTGAAGCTAATTCCACAATACTAATTCAAAAGTAGTTTTGGTTTATCAACTCCAAACAAATGTTTTACTTGAAATAGCTGAAACAATAAATATAAAAATATACACACATGTGTATAATTCAAGCCGTGGAAGCTAGCTTCGTTTGGTTCTAGTATATACATCCACACACATACATATACATATGCACACACTTACTAAGAAATATGAATATATACTAGCTATTATGCATATAGCTTTTGACAATGATTAGTAGTTGATGAACCGAACCGTTAAATACAATTATATATAATTTACGGAAGAAACTTGGCAACGACATAATCAAATCAAAAGGGCACTTAACAAAAGTGAAGAACCTTACGTCCAATCCCTGAATTGAGTTCATCAGATACCAATTAAACTCTAACAACCTCAATTAAGCCGAAGAACATCTCATTACACAAAATTAAAACCTAACTTGATTAAATCCTCCAATTGAGATTTCTATTTGGAAGGAAGTTGTATAACAAATATCTGACAGCATCAAGATTCGTGGTACTGAGAAGGAATAGTGAGATTTGGGTTGAGAAAATGAATAGAACCTGGGTTGTCTATTGAGAAGAGGCCCACCTGCTCGTCAGAAGTATTTGCATCTCTTTCCTCCCAATCTCATTGCAGCTTCTCCTCTCTCTCTCTCCCTCCATTTTTCCTTTTCGTTCCCCCAGGAAGAAGATCGGTTCCCCCTTCCTTCTTTTCTTTTTCCCTTAATGGCTTTTTGTTTTTCTCTTCACCCCTCTGATAGGAGCATATTTATGCGACTTAGTTGGCTTGTTTTCTTGCATTTATGTTGTTAGTTCCTAGTTACTTTAGTACTTTAAACTATTTTCGTGTGTTTGTAGGTCCAGTTGGCAAAGTTGGCAAGAAAGTACATTTTGGAGCATTTTAGAGCAATTTTGGGCTGAAATGGATAGCATGCATGTGGAGCACAAGAAATGGACATTTTTGAAGATCAAGTGAAGCTAAGAACGTGCTAAAGAGATGGAAAAATTAGTCCAAGTCTTGGAAGATGAGTAATCAGCTGCAATGCGACCTAAATACCCTTCTAGAAGGCTTATCCCTGTCCTATAAACATGCCGCACCATCCTTTCTAGAAACCCTAGAAAGGTGGCGCCTTCTTCCCTTCTAGAAGCTTAAGAATCTGCTATAAGACATTCCTTCTAGAACCCCTAAAAGAGTGCCGCACTTTTCACCTTCTAGAAGCCCTAAAAATCTGCCAGAACCTTAGTTTTTTTCCCCCTTGGATTGGGCCGAGCCTTTCCTTGTTCTCCAAAATGTGTGTGCCGCAAACCCTAAGCCTTTTCCCTTCAGAATTTGTGAAAACCCTAGCCTATAAATATATGTTTTTAGCCACAATTTCGTACCACCCCCTCATATAATTCTACACCACATTCAGCCACATACACACACCAATTCATACCCTTTGCCACAACTTTGGAGAAGAAGAAGCTTTGCCGTGGCTTCCATTGGAGGAGGAGGACCTTGTGCCGCAAGCCACCTGCAACCATTGGAGTTCTAAGAGTTCTTTTTTATCGTTTTAGTTTCAATGTTTATTTCAGTTTGCTTTTCAATTGTTATGAACATGTGTAACTAAGTTTTTCTTAGTTGGAGGTGAATTCGAAGCCATGGACATATGTTTAATATGAATTGATTACTTTCAGTTATTGTTTCATAAAACATGAATGTGATTTACTTATTTGCGTTATTGAGAACCTATTCTTGTGTGTTTATGAAGGATGCATACTTAGTTTGCATGCAGAGATTTTATGCTAAATTATAAGGGAATTTCACCTAATCGTTATGAACTTATAATTAAAAGTAGTGGAGATTGATCGTCACAATTGTGTTAAGTAAATTATTGGCAAGAGTATCAGGCAGTTCATAGTTACGAATGCTTTGTCAATGCTTATGATTTTCATAGAACTTAATGATCTTTGATATGTATCTCTATCATGCTGTTCATTTAGGGAACTTGAGAAGAATAATTTGGTTGCGATGCGTTGTCCATTCAATTCAATGAACTTAGGAAAATCTGAAAGTTAATTAGTGCATTCACAATTAATTCGGGGCATTGTCATTCATGGTTTAAAGAAACAATACTAGAAATCGATTTATGTTGCATATGGTTCATGTGTGGAGAAGGATCATCTGGCTAAGTTTTCACCATTCAAATCACCTAATTTACTTTGTTTTGCAATCTGTTTAGTTTAGTTAAATTTCGTCCAAATCAATTTTCCTTTTAATTAAGTGTGCTAGATTAGTTAGAAAAGTGTTCAAATCTGTCTAATTTAGTGTTTTGAGTCTTAATAGTCTTAAATTCGTCCAATTAACTCCCTAGAGTTAGTTTTGAGTCAATTTCACTTAGTTGTGCTGTTTTGAGTAGTTTGAGTCAGTTTTAAGTCTTAAGTGTTTAGTTTTGTGTTTCTAAGTCTAGTTTTGTGTTTTTGAGTCATATTTGTGTAGATTAGCATCCCTAGTTAATCCCCAGTCTAGAACGATCCCTACTTTCATCTGTATTAGAATAACCTTTAGCAGCCATTTTCTCTGCCCAAAGCTTATATCTATTGCAATTTCTCTTTATATGACCTAATTTGTTACAAAAGTAACAACCAGGATTATTGGTTTGATTGACACCAAGAGCAGATATCTTAGGGGAAGGATTAGGCATTGCAACCTCTTTATTGGCAGTATGAGAGCTTCCCTTGAAGGAACGACATTTCTAAGCATTGATGGTAAGATGCACGGAGTGAGTCTCATTTTCTTTCTTGAACCTTTCTTATTCTTGAACACAAACAAAAATTAGTTCATTCACACTCCATTTTTCCTTCAAAGCATTGTAGATGATCTTGAGTTGATCATATTTGGAAGGAAGGGAGTTAAGGACCAAATGGACTAAGTACGGATCGGCTATGGGAATTTTAAGACTGTTCAACTTGGTTGCAACGTCTACCATACTTAAAATATACACCCTTATACCTCCAACTCCATCATATTTCATAGTTATGAGCTTCAGATTTCCAGTCTTGGCTTTCTCGGATTCCATAAACTTTGCACTCACAAATTCCAGAAATTCTTTGGCATTCTTAGAGGCTGGTATTCCACAAAAAATAGCTTCAGTGATGTCTTCTCCATGATTAGCAAGCATAATGTATTCGAGTTCTCCCACTTCTCGAATTTGAGTTTTTATTCATTAGTGCTGGTGTTAGTTAGTGCATTTGGTTTCTTTTCTTTTAGGGCTAAGTTGATGTCCAATAGACTTAGGACAATCTCTAAATCTCTTTTCCACTTCGTAAAGTTGTTAACAGACAAGGGTTTAATGGAATTGATGGCAGATGGGTTCACTACTGAAAGAGAAACATGGAATATGCAACTTTATTAATCTTTAACCCCAAAACTTTATACATAATTGATAAACATCTGCGGACAGATTATCAACATGCCCTTAATACTTTAACAAGGCTACTATATGAACTTAACATGAAAAACTTTTATCAAAACCCTTCACATTTGTAGACTGAAAAGAGCCAATATTCATATAAGTTAATATAATACCTTGTTATATTATAGATTACGTCCAATTAAAAGTTCACATCTGTAGACTGAAAACCCTAACTGGCAGTGTCTATAATACAAATTTGTTGTTATAATCTGGGATTGAAAGGATCGTTGGCTACTCTATTGAATGTTTGTGTGCTAGACAATAAAATAAGATATCACTTCAATCTTGCCATCTCTATGGATCTTTAATACTTGCAGTGGAATTTTAACACGTTTATGTTTTATGTAAGAGAGGAAGAATAAGCTAAGTTGTTTTGGAAAACCCTAATCGAGTTCGTGATTCAATTATGTGCTGCAATCTAACATGCTGCAATGGTATTCGAAATAATATATGCACAGAACCATAGCAGTACTACTCGAAATAATATATATATATATATAATTACTTTCATGCCTTGAATAATCAATTCTACATCAAGTTAATGCCACGGCAACCTTGATATGCTTCAAGTCTTGTAAACAACACATAGTATAAACAAGGTACGACATAATATGGATTACATACGGCAGACATGATTTGAACAACAATCTTGCTTCTCGGTTTCTTTATAAATATAATCTTTGTTTTAGACTTCTAGATGCATATAACCTACACTCTGATACCACATGTGAGTTAACTTTAATATACATACTAAAAGTACTAACCTTGAGAAGCCATTGAATCCACGCTTAATGATGAAACACGAACACAGCAGCAAGCAAAGATCTTCTGCTCCTAGTACACGCCTTATGCACTCCTATATGGGGTAGGGTTTTGTGCTAGAATATGTGTACAAGAGTGGGGACCTAACCCTTATATTTATAGGTGAGTATATTAGGTTTCTTGCCCATAAAGAAATCCCTAATACATATCTTTAGCACCTCTAGAATCCATGACCAAATAGGAAAGATATTCCCAATAATTATAAGTTTACTTGACCACCAAGTAATCCGGGATAACCAAATATTTCTTCCTATCTTGTATTCATAATCAATTAAGACTCCTAAATAGATGTAAGCCCAATAAAAGTCTTACAATATTTGCATGAACAATCTAATTAAAATAGTAAAAGTACACCTTAAAGAATGTATTTGAAATTCTCGAAACTGGTTTAGGAAGCTTCTCACTAAGTTAGTTATAAGAGCAACTCCACTAAGACAATAATTGCTTAATCAATTGGACAAAAGCGATTATTAAGTGTTACTTTTTTACTAATGCAGATTAAGAGTGTTTATTTTTGAGGTCGATTTCAGCTACATGGTCATTTATACTTTTACTTGTTACAAACGATTTTCTATATGGTCTGGTATTAAATCTATTCTCCATATCTTGTTTTAGAACTGTAGTTGGGTGATTGGGAATTATTCTAGTACTTCTCTTTGGGTTGATAAATGGTTGGATACGCCTATTGTAGAGGTCGTTAGTGCTACTGAGCTTGTTTCTTCTTTCACTTGGACATTAATCTTGGGGAAAATGGGTTATTCTTTCTTTTCTTTTCTTTTTCTACTACTTTTCCAAAGTTAGCTAAAGATATTTCAGAGGTGTCTCTTCCAATTGATGAGGAAAATAACATGTTAATTTGGGAAGCTTATGCATTTGGGGTATTTTCATTTTCTGATGGCAAGGAAATTGTTCGTCTTTGGTTTCCTATTAAAAGTTGGGCTTCCATTATCTGGCGTTCTTTCATTCCACCTCGGTACTCCAATTGAGTTTGGAGGATACTTTTCAATAAGCTCCCAACGAATGATCAACTTCAACGACAAGGCATTCCCTTGGTTCCAATATGCCAACTATGTTACAATAGTTTTGAATCTATTGCCACTTAGTACTAGGGTCTAGTAGTATTCATCTATCTTCACTTGTAAGTGAGTGGTCTTAGGTTCGATTCTCATCAAAGGTGAATTTGAACCATATTATTGCTAGCCCATTATGAGGCTAAATCCAGCCCCTTTCCCTTAGTGTAGATAACATCGTTTGTTAAAAAATAAAAATAAAAATCTGAATCTATTGAGCACTTATTTTTTTGTTATGAATTTGCACAATGTGTTTGGTTTTGGCTTGCTGCTCAATTTGGCACTATTCTTCCACTTACAGGCTCTTCTTCGATTTGTCGCTTGATTTTGTGTCAAAACGATTTTCTCCACAACTTCGCAATGTCTGGCTAGCATCAAGATTTTTCTTATTAATGGTTATTTGGAAGATGCGTAATGGAGTGAAGTTTGAAAGTGTGCTTCCTTCATTTCCACACCTTTGTCGTTCTACTTTGTTTTGAATTAGGCAAATTGGAGTTTTCACTCCTGGTCATGTACATGGTTTTGAATAAGCAGCTTTTAGTTTCTCTTGGAATCTTGGCTGAGTCTTGTAAAGCTCATTTTATAGTTCTTGTTCTTTGGCATCCCCCTCCATTTCCTTGCATCAAAGTGAACACGGATGGCCTTGCTAAAGGTAACTCGGGTCTTGCGGTTTGTGGTGGGGTTTTCCGAGATTATGTGGGTTATTTTGTAGGTGGTTTCTCCCTAAGTTTAGGGCATCATACTTCTTTATATGTGGAGCTTCATTCTGTCATCCTTACTGTGGAGTTGGCTTTTGCGCGAGGTTGGCAAAATTTGTGGCTCAAAAGTAACTCTTCTAGTGTGATATGTTGCTTTGCTTCTGGATCTTTTTCTCCTCCTTGGTCACTTCGAACTCGTTGGAAAAATTGTATTTCCCGATTGCAGCACATGGTTTTCCATTACTCTCATACATTTCGAGAAGAGAATCAGAGACAGAAAGTAGCAGGTGGTGTGGTGGGTTACTAGCTATATATGGTGTGGTGGAGGGAGACTAGAGAGGGTTTGTTTTGATGGCTTGCCGAAGTTGAAAGGGTTTGAGACAAAGAGAGAATTGGCTACTCTGAGAAGAATGAGAGAGTTTAAGTCTCTGGGATATGGCTATCTAACATTAGACAGCCGAGATTAAATCTCAACCAATCTTACAGTCTAAATATTTCCTAAACCATAATTTAAAAATAAACATATACACACACACACACACACACACATTCAACTTCAGTTCGGTTCAAAATTACCAAACAAGTCTGATTGTGAGACCAATGGTTGTAACGAAATTTTTGAGATTTTTCGCTTCAATTTAGAAATTCTTTTCAATACTATTCGGGACTTTCGATTTTTTGTTCCGCCCCTAATGAGGTTTACTCAATTGATAAAAAATAAAATTAAATAAAAAAAAAAAGAAGCTTTATTGAGCTTTTAACCACGCCCAAGTGCCGCAGAAGTACTGAACAAGAGACACATTAATGAGGAAAAATCTAGTTCCTTTGATGGGCCGAGTTATAGAGATGCAAGTTGGAATGGGACTTTTGTTTCAGCTATAAAATTCTTGATCCGAAACTAAAATTTTTGAATTTGAATATTTTTAAATAATTGTAGATACCGAAAATTTTGTATTTAGAATAAGGAAAATTTTTCCAAGTGTTCTGAAACTTATTTCAATAAAAAAATAAAATAAAAGATGATGGTTTTTTTTTATTTATTTACTCAATGAGAATTGTTATTTACACTTCAAATTCTTCATTTTATACTCTAAATTTTTTATATTTAGAAAAAAAAAATACATTTGTAAGGAATGTAGAACGAGATTTTTAGAGTGTCAATAACACTTCTCTACTAAATTTATGTATTTTATAATCAACTTTTATATTTTATTATTAATTTTGGATACATTAGTTCAATAGTTTTATATTAATCTACGTTTATATATTAAAACGTATAAACATACTTATATACTACAAAATTGATTAAATTATACACAAGCATATATCAAATACAAAAAAAAAACCCACATGCTCGAAAAAAATAGGAATATTAAACAACTTATAAAAGAAATAAATTTGTAAAAATTTGGAATTATAAACCCTAAACCGATTCGATCCGCCTTCGAAAATTTAAAATGAAAATTAAAAAACTTGTGTCCAATCACAGTCTGATCCTTACAAAAGAGGACATAATCGTCATGAGGTATTATTGTCCAATCAAACAGCTGCTGATTATATTATCTCCGCCACGTGTAAACGTTGTGGCGCCTTCAAAGTCTGAACGGAGATACGGGGCGCGCTCTCTCTCTCCTTCCTGTTTGTTGGACTAATACTTCTGATCGATGAAAAATGCCGTTGTCGGACATCGTAACTGCCTCTAAAGTTCCGTTTGCGGCCCCTTCTCTTCCCAACGGCAATGGCAAGGTAATTATTTCATCTTTCGTATTCCCTTACCTTTCAAAAATGTCCACTCACAGTCACTGCCTCTTTCTCTTTGCACGTATACTTGCAAGAACCATTTGCCGCCAAAATCCTATGGGAATTTGGTCACCCGCAAAATGGCTGCGCAAACTGTCTCCAGAAACCTCAAATTCGTGAGGAATTCGGCTTCGGGGGATATGGAGACAAGTTCGGTTGGGCTTGATGTGTCATTTCCTAGCGACTATTCTGAGCTCATTGAACAAGTAATTCACCTTCTACTCTTTCTAATCTACAATGTGCCTTCGTGTTCTGAACAATTTTTAATATATATTAGGATCGGAAAATGATAACCGCACACCATTTTTTAGCCCCTATGGACCCGTGTTTAATCCTGTCGGTTTTTCTATTTGATTTATTCAATCCGGAGACGAGAAACAAAGAGAGATTTGTAGAGGATAAAAATGGTTTGTGTTTATCGTTTCTCGTTCGGATTATCTATTTTGATGTAGATTGCACAACTCTTGATTATGAATTTATGAACCCTTAGCTTCTGGACTTTACCTTCTTGATATTCAAACAGGCATGCCACATCTGTGTTCTGCTTTCTGATATTCAAATAGGCATGCCACTTGTATAAATTATTTAATTTGAAATCTATTCGGAACTCGGGTTAATATGTACTTTATCATATCAAAAGCAGCATCTCTATCTCACTCTCTCTGCCCCTCTCTACTCTCGTACGTACGCTTTGAGTATTCTACTTCGTGTGATAGGCATCACTCATCAGGCGTGCCCTTGGTTTCTGATTTATTACCGCTATTTGGTGCTAAGTTTTTTCTTGGGCTACATGATAATTACCAGGCCCGAAATGCAACTGAATTGGCTGTGAAGGATAACAAGCAGTTGATGGTGAGTTAGGATGGCGTAATTACTTGTGGAAAAATTCGATCTAACAACAGTTGTATGGTCTTATTATATGATCAACAACTCTCTTCTTCTGCAGGAGATTGAGTTCCCTACGTCCGGACTTGAATCCGTACCAGGTTCCTTCCGCCAGCTGATATATGTTTATAGTTCGTTCCAAGTGAGTTGCATTATGTATAGCTTCTTAATTTATGAAACGCATTTTAGGGGATGGTGAAGGAGGAATAGAAATGACAGAAAGTATGCAGTTAATTCGAGAGTTTTGCAACCGTTTAATAGTTCCAGAGAAAGCTAGACAGACGAGAATAGTAAGTTCCTTCATCTTTGACCTTTTTTCTTTCTTTCTCAAGACAAATAACTCTAGTTTCAGATTTAGGGGACTGTAATGGGCTCGTTGTACCGCACTAAATAAAAAGCAAAAGATCTAAGAACCAAAACATCTAACTGAAAAATACGCAATTCCCTAAACGGCTAAACCAAATAAGGCGAAACTACTATAAAGTGGTATGATAAATTAAACAAAAAAATCTGTAGTCCCTTGCTATGATGCAGAACTCTGAGTTGCCTACCTACTCTATTTGTTCCTTTCCCTCGTTTATCTTTTTAGGTACTGAGATTTTAAGTAAATATATTAACGGTTTGATGAAAGCTTTCAGTTTTTTCCCGAGGCCAACGAAGTTAAATTTGCAAGAGAATCAATATTTGATGGTGCTTCCTTTAAGTTGGACTATCTGACAAAGCCATCATTCTTTGAGGACTTTGGATTTGTGGAGAAAGTGAAAATGATAGACCGTGTGAAGCCAGAAGATGAACTCTTCCTTGCTGCCTATCCATATTTTAATGTCACCGGTAGCTCCTTCAGTTGAATTTTTTGTTCCATTATATTTTCATTTATATATCTCACTTGATGTCACTGGATGCGCGTACCATGGACCATTTCCGTTCACGACACTCGACATTCTGAATAAATTCTACATTAGCATCCTTGCAACCATTAATCAATGTTTGAATTAATTTCTTGCCATTCAGAAATGCTTGTGGTCGAAGAACTTTACAGAGAAGCTGTTCAGAACACTTCCAGGAAACTGATTATTTTCAATGGGGAACTTGACCGTATAAGATCTGGATGTATCCTTTGCTAATTTCAGATGGAATGCATTCACCCTTCAAATATAAATTGCATTACTTGTTCATTTACTCAAGCTTGATGCATATACCTTGAAACCATTGGTGACCTTTTCGGTTACACGTACGACAGTTTTTCTTGAAACGAAATAAAGATTATCCGCCCTTCTTCTACCCGAAGCTCGCTGCACTTTCCAAGAGCCTATTTCCATTTATGGAGACTGTGTACTACATTCACAATTTTAAGGGACGCCACGGAGGGACCCTTTTTAGGTTTGCTAGCTACTGACACTGATAATGAATTTGTTTGTGTGAGAGTGAGATACATATCAATACTTTATTTACCTTTTGTTCGTGTTATCTTGTTATGCTACATTTAGGAGCTACCCAGGTCCATGGAAAGTCTTCAGAAAGGTAAGGAACGGATACGTCTGTTTGCATCAGCAGGAAGCCATGCCGTCGCTCAAGGAAGTTGCTTTAGATATTCTTCCATCGGCCTGAGCGAGCGTATAGGATTATACAGTACGATTCTAAGATGTTATGAAGCATTCTCAAGTACAGAAACTTAATCTTCAGTCAGTCACTGTGAGAAATGTATATAACATTTTCTTGTCAAAAGTCTCATGGATTTACTACTCGTGTAGAATGCAATATTAACAAGATATGGAGGTAATCTACTCGTGTAGGATGCAAATTGAAATTCCAACTGTAGCTTTCGGAAATGACTCTCACTCTATCCGATGTTAAACGACAGTCTCGTGGGTCACCGTCATCCGGTCATGGTGGTGGCCCACCAACAGGCCGTGGCAGATTTTCTCTGCCATCAGGCCAAGGTATAGGTGGTCTGTTAGATAAACATAATCCAATGACAAGTTATATGAGCTACTGTTATTAAAACACAAGTCATCGTTCATTAAACTAATGTATGGAGAAAACCGTACCTGCCGATGAACCCGAAGAAGCAGCCATATTCGAAATCTGCAGTAAAACCGTAGTGTGCCTTCTCCTCTCTTCAGTAATCAAAGCTCTTAACTAATAATAGGTCTTAGTCCTGATCATCGAGCATACATACTGCGAGAGCAGAGGCCACTATATATACAACATAATCTTAGCCAAATTCTATAAGGATTTCCCTATTAAAATCCATATAGAAAATTGATTCCTATCCAACAGTGGTTTAGTATCTCTGTTCCTTAAGTATTACAGAACAATATGGATTACAAATCCAATCTCAATGAAACTTCCTATTAAGTCTTGAATTCAAAAACTAAATACAGTCTCATACCAATGCTCATATTCTTACATTCTCCCACTTGAGCAAGTATGAAAACTGTAACTCAGTTCATTCAAGTCTCATAATAGGGTGATCACTAAGTCTTTTGGGTATGCATCATAAACGATCTACCTATGCATTTCAAAATATAGAACCAAAGAATTCACAACCACACTAAACTATGCAATTGTTATTCTAAGATCACATATATCCAATCCGCATTTATAACATTATGATCAAATTGATACCAGCAGACCTCAAAATGTCTACTCCCACTATATAACACAGATAGTATAAATACCAATTAGAAATTCATTAAAACTAATGAACAATATAACTTTAATTCAACCAATTGTCCGAGTCATATCACAAAGTAATCCTCAGAACATCAAACTGAATGAAGTTTCAACTATTTATTTCTCAGATCAATCAATCACAGTATTTTGGAAAGATCGAACATAAAATAAAACAAAAGCAATCTAGCTAACAATAAACTGGCTAAAAGAAAACTGAATAACTTAGCTTCACTTGAACCATGATAGCAGTAACATCGGCAAGGTCCTAAGCTCCAACAGTTGTCTTCAATTCTTCACTTAAGATCACTCCCACTAATCAAAACCTTCAAGTATCCCCATTCGAGAAATTTGCAGTTTAAATATTCCAACAGGCAGTGCCTTGGTAAAAGGATCTGCAACCATCATGCTTGTATTCAAATGTTGCACATCGATGGTTCCTTCCTTAACTTTCTCTCTGACCTTAAGAAATTTAACATCCATTAGTCTTGATGCAGAGGTTCTCTTGTTATTCTTTGCAAAGAAAACTGCAGAGCTATTATCACAATACATCCTCAAAGGTTTTTCTATTGATCTTATAACTTTTAGTTCTGACACAAAATTCTTCAACCACATGGCTTGTTTCATTCCCTCAAAGCATGCCACAAATTCTGCCTCCATAGTCGAAGTTGCAATGACAGTTTGTTTAGCACTTTTCCATGAGATTGCACCTCCACCAAGTAAGAAAACATAACCCCCAGTCGATTTCCTCTCGTCTAGATCTGCTGCCAAATCAGAGTCAGTGTATCCTGAAATTTCAAGTCCTTTATCTCTACCATACACAAGCATGTAGCTTTTAGTTCTTTGCAGATACCGTAGAACTTTCTTGGCAGCATTCCAATGGGCTTCACCTGGATTTGATTGAAATCTACCCAAAATTCCTACAATGTAGGCAATATCATGTCTTGTACAAACATTTGCATACATCAAGCTTTCAACCAGAGATGCGTATGGCTTCTGAGCCATTCTCTTGACTTCAATCTCAGTTCTAGGACTCTGATCTTTAGAGAATCGATCACCTTTGTTCACGGGTACTTGGCATCCATTGCAATTCTCCATATTGAACCTAGTTAGAACCCTTTCAATGTATCCTTTCTGTGATAATCCCAGCAACTTTCTATTTCTGTCCCTTGTGATTTCAATCCCTAACACAAAATGTGCTTCACCAAGATCCTTCATCTCAAAATTTGCACTAAGCATAGACTTGGTTTCCTTCAAAAGATGAACACTTGAGCTGGCAAGCAAGATATCATCAACATACAACACCAAAATAATAAAATTGGATCCACTGAACTTTAGATAGATGCAATCGTCCAACTTATTTTCAATAAAACCATGTGATGTAACCACCTGATCAAATTTAAGATACCATTGCCTTGAAGCTTGTTTGAGACCATAGATTGATTTATTCAGTTTGCAAACCATATGCTCTTTCCCCCTTTCAATAAATCCAGTGCGTTGCACCATATATATATATCTTCTTGGAGATCACCATTTAGAAAAGCTGTCTTTACATCCATTTGATGTAATTCTAAGTCAAGATATGCAGTGATAGCCATAATGATCCTCATTGAATCCTTCGAAGACACAGGAGAAAAAGTATCATTGTAGTCAATACCCTCTCTCTGAGTGAATCCCTTAGCCACTAAACGTGCTTTGTACCTCTCAATCTGCCCACATGCATTTTTTTTGGTTTTATATACCCATTTGCACCCTATAGGTTTGACATGAGACTTTGGCTCCACCAACGACCAAACCTGATTTTTGAACATTGATTCCAGCTCCTCTTTCATAGCATTATTCCATAAGAGTGACTGCGAACTCTTCATAGCATCTGAGTAGGTGACTGGATCATCAATGTCACCAAAGTTATAATCAGTTTCTTGAAGATAACAAAGGAAATCACTTGAAATTGCAGGTTTTTTCGTCCTTGTGGATCTTCTGGTTTCAGTATGAACATGCACATCAACTTGTTGATCTATAGGATTTGTGGCTTGCAAATCTATTACAGTCTCCATTTGAGTGTCACCTTGTTGATCTTCTACTTGGTCAGGTTCTTCTTGATGCTCTAGTTCCACGTTGTGATCCTTAGATTGGGGAAGAACTAAAACTGGACATGAGTCATTTAAAGGCACTTCTGTCTGTAACTGTTCAGTTTCTTCAAAAAATGAAGTTTTCAATGGTGAAATCTGATACATCTTGATCTTCAAGGAATCTTGCATTGTGTGTTTCCTTGATTCTAGTGTGAGCTTGTGGGGAATAGAACTTGAACCCTTTAGATTTTTCTGAGTATCCGACAAAATAACAAGATTCTGTCCTTGAATCCAACTTTCTTTCTTCTGGATTATAGAACCTAGCTTCTGCCTTGCATCCCCAAACGTGGAAATGCCCAAAACTAGGCACCCTTCCATACCAAATCTCGAAAGGTGTTGTTGAAACGGACTTGCTCGGGACCCTATTAAGTATGTAATTTGCAGTTTTAAGTGCTTCTCCCCATAAGAAACCTGGCAGCTTGGATCTTGACATCATACTCCTCACCATTCCAATTAGAGTCCTGTTTCTTCTTTCTGATACTCCATTTTGCTGAGGTGTGCCGGGAGTTGTGTATTGAGCCACAATGCCTTGCTCTTCAAGGTAGAGAGCAAAGGAACCCTTTTGTTGTCCAGCCTCTGTGTACCTGCCAAAATATTCTCCTCCCCTATCTGATCTAACAATCTTAATGGTTTTACTCAATTGTTTTTCTACCTCAGTCTTAAAGATTTTGAAGCATTTAAGGACAACTGACTTTTCACTTATGAGAAAGGTGTAACCAAACCTTGAAAAATCATCAATAAAATTGACAAAGTAACTGTTTCCACAAATTGTTTTTGTTGGAAAAGGGCCACAAACATCTGTATGAATGATTTCAAGTAACCTCTGACTTCTTTTGGCCTCAAAATTTCGAAAGTTAGTTAATTTTCCTTTGTAACAATCAACACAATCAGTTGCATCAGAAAAGTTAAGTTGTGGGATCAAGTTTAATTTTGACAACTTTGAAATTCTGTCCTTTGAAATGTGCCCAAGTCTTTTGTGCCAAAGAATGTAAGGAGTGTCAGCGTTTAGCATTCTTTTAGTGCTTGTGTTCAAAACATAATGTTCATTAAAAATCACAGTGCACTTTAATTGCCACAGATTTTCAACCAAAATTGCAGTCCCTAAAATAGAGTCAAAACAGTTATTTTGAAAAATTTCAAATACTCATCATCACCTAAAAAGGAAAAACCAGTTTTCACAAGTTTAGAGGCTGAAATCAAATTTCTTCTCATCTTTGGCACATAAAGTACATCATTTAATTCCAAAACAAAACCTGAAGATAATTTCAATTTTACTTTTCCAACCGCTTCAACTACAACTTTAGTCCCTTCCCCCACAAAAACATTGAAACAGTTGAGAACACATTCTTTTTGTTTTTCAAAACCATGCAGTGAATTAGTTATGTGCACTGTGCAACCAGTATCAAACCACCAAGAATTAAATGGAACTTCAATCAAGTTTGACTCAACACAGACATTAACTATCTCTTTCCCATTAGCTCTCAGATAATCCTTAAACAGTTCACATTCCTTTCTTAAATGACCTCGAGTTTTGCAGAAAAAACACTTGAGTTTAGCAACGTTTTTAGTTTTAGGTTTAAGATTGTTAGATCCTTTAGAAGATTCAAATACTTTAGCAGATGCATCAAACTTATCATAATTCTTGGAAGGTTTAGAGAATTTACCAGAGATGTTTCTAGGATTTGAGAACTTCTTCCCTTTTCCTCCTTGCACGAAATTCACAGTCTCAACATCCTTGCCTCTTTCTTGCTTTTGCCGAGTTTCCTCTTGAACACATTGTGCGATAAGCTCATCTATATCCCAACTCTTGTCTTGTGTATTATAAGACACCTTCAGTTGAGAATATTTGATTGGAAGTGCCTGGAGGATCATAAAAACCAACTGTTTTTCTCCAATATGGACATCCAATGAGTTCAATTTCTCAGCAGCATCGGCCATCTTCATTATGTGGTCACGAATGGAACCAGTACTATCAATCTTATAAGTTGTCAGTAAGGCCATGTATTGGCTGATTTCAGCCTTCTGAGACTCCTTGAATTTCTTCTCAATTGCACTCAAATATTCAGCAGCTAATTCATGTCTTTTGATGCCCCCACGAACTGTATCAGTCATGCCACTTTCCAGGATGGAAAGTGCCACCTTGTTGGCTCTCATCCATCTTTCATGATCTGCTTTCTCTGCTCTAGTACTCTGATCTGTGATTGTTGGTTTCGGAGTATCAATGGCAATGTCATATTCATTGATAGTCAGCAGCAATCCAATGTCGCGTCTCCACCTCTTGTAATTACTTCCTCCAGTGAGAATTGGTATGTTGGCCAAGTTCAAAGTTCTCAATGATATTGCAGATACTGTCGATGAAATCACAAACATGAACCAATTAGGTTCCTGATTTCCTTTTGCAGATTGCACATCATAACTTACATCAATAATTCATACATATAGACTTAACAACTAATAGCTGATAAGCATACATAGAAAAACTGACTGCACAGGTGAAATATGCAACAATAGACAACCAATAGATGCCTCATGCATAATCCAAGAACGATTTTGATAGCAAAATAAAACGATCATCAGAATCAGCAGATCATAATATTACGTGATATGGGAAAATTATAACCTCATATGTGATTGTTCATCCATTACTTATGAATTCCTAACTGGTAGTTTTAAGAACCCAAACAGAAAACTTCGATTTAACCTATGCATCAAAATAAGTATGCTAACACTGATAAATCAACATAAATCATTAAACATACCTTTGCAAAGGGTTTTAATTTGAAATTGCACAGCGGAGATAATCATCCAAATTGAAATTACCAGTTTAGTGATTTATGGGAGAAAACACAGAACAAAACTAGAGGAATGCTTTCTGTAATTGAAAACCCCAAATTGGGAGATAACCCCAACCAATAGTCTTGCAGGAATTCCAACGAAAAGGGTCTTTTGGAAAATTTAAACGATAATATTTTTTAAAAACCCGTTTTGTCGTTATTTACAAAAAACTATATACCATAACCCGAGTTCGATTCCTCTAGATCACAACATAAGGCATATTTATTCATAATTTATTGAAGCTTTTGAACCCATTGATTTTAATAACAGAATTCATAAACATGTAATCATGGCTCTGATACCACATGTTAGATAAACATAACCAATGACAAGTTATATGAGCTACTGTTATTAAAACACAAGTCATCGTTCATTAAACTAATGTATGGAGAAAACCGTACCTGCCGATGAACCCGAAGAAGCAGCCATATTCGAAATCTGCAGTAAAACCGTAGTGTGCCTTCTCCTCTCTTCAGTAATCAAAGCTCTTAACTAATAATAGGTCTTAGTCCTGATCATCGAGCATACATACTGCGAGAGCAGAAGCCACTATATATACAACATAATCTTAGCCAAATTCTATAAGGATTTCCCTATTAAAATCCATATAGAAAACTGATTCCTATCCAACAGTGGTTTAGTATCTCTGTTCCTTAAGTATTACAGAACAATATGGATTACAAATCCAATTCCAATGAGACTTCCTATTAAGTCTTGAATTCAAAAACTAAATACAGTCTCATACCAATGCTCATATTCTTACATGGTCTTCCTCCATTTGGCCTAGCCGCAAGTGTGCCTCTGCCGTGCCAAGATGTAGGTGATTTTTCTCGCGTTTCTAAGGTGCGGGCTATTCATGCAGACGAAGATCTAAGGGCAGAGAAGGGACGAGCTCACGAGGAGAAACGGTCTAGCTAAAAAATTCGAATTTTTTGTATTCGGTAAAGTATCTTTTGTTGCGGTTTCCTATCCGGCCTGAAAAATGATGGTCCCACGCAAGACAAATAGGGGCATTTCATCATTATACTGTGCTAGTGGGGAGAAAAAACAAAAGAGAAGAAATAGTAAAATAGGGGCAAAATAGTCATAACAAACATGAGCATTTCGTATTTTTACACAAATAGAAATTGGCCAGACCGACGGTGTAGATCTAAGATGGAACCACCGGGAAGGACTCACGTGAAAACAGTTAATCGGCTTAACAATTCCCGTTGCCATTGGCTTTTTGCGTTTGGAATTTGGATCCCCACCACCTCCACGGCTCCACCGCTCCACCCCTCCACCCATCATCATCATCGTCATCATCACATTTTCGGCAGACATTTTACACTCGCTCGCTCACTCTCTCTGCCTTTTGGGCCTGCAAAAAGCAAAACCCTTTGATGAATCAATCATACGCTAATTAGTATCACAAGTAGGTCGATTTCTTTTCTTTTTTTCTCTAATAATATCGTCATGATTTCCCTTTACACGCCAATCAACTTCCACTTTCTTAGCTCGTACTCTAAATTCTGATGCAGTTTTCATGTAAAAAATGCTGGTTTTTGTGTAAATTTCCATTTTTTTACAGCCTTGATCTTGTTTTTATTTATTTATTTATTAATGTTTTTGTATTTATTTACTCGCAAATCCTAGTTGGTGTTCTTTTCAGCTGCTAAGTTTGACTTACTGGCGACACTTTTTCTTGTTTTCCTTGTTTCATATCCATTTAAGGTTCTTGACCTTCAACAATTTGCTTTCTGGGAAACTTGGAAACTTGGAAAATTTCATCAAAGCCTGCCGCAGACAGAAAAAGAAATTCAAAGTGTTTTTCCTTAAAAGGGAGTTATTGGTTTTGTCGGACAAGACAAAAGGGGTTGCAGATTGAATTCTCAGGGAGATATTGACCAAAAAATAAAGGGAAATCTCAGATAGACAGGGACATTGATTGGTGCATATAGATATACAGATATGGATATATAGATATATCCATACACCAAGAAAGATGGGTTCTTTCCCAGGTCATGTTCTGCCAGGGACATTGTTTTTGGTTATTGGGGTGTGGCACGTATGGCGCTCGCTGGTGAGATATGTATCCAACCCCAAGTACTTTCGGGTACATGTATGGAACCCGGTTCCCGGTGTTGATGGGAGGCTTAAGTATTTTGAGCTTTATCTTATAGCAGTTGGTGCTTTCATTGATATGTGTATTGAGCTTTTGTATTCGACCCATCTCAAGTTCTTTGTTAATGGAGTCTTGAACCCTCATCACATGAATGATTTCGAGCACTCGGGGATGCTTCTAATGTTCTTTATCTTTGGGGTTATCACCCTGATCTCACAGGAGACAAGGTATGATCATTCTCATTTGATTTTCTTGATTGCCAGTTTCTTCGTTTTTATGTCATCTTGTTTAACAATCTTGTTTGATTCTTCGGAAATGTCTAGGATTAGATAATTAGCAATAAATCCATCGATTTTTGGATTTTAAACTTTTGAGACTGATGAACTAGCTGCTCTGCTTGATTAAGAGTGATGCATTGTTGACCTACTCAAGTGGATGTTTCAATTGCACCGAAAACAAAATAACAAAATGAGGTCACATCTAAAAGTTTATTCCTTTTTGCAGCTAGGACTAAGAGGCCTTTGTATCTAGGCTTCCTCTGTTTCTTTGGCAACGTAAAGATTTCAATTTTGATGGCATTTATAGAAACTCACTAGCAATCAAATCTGTAGAAGTCATAGTACTTGCATATTGAGATGGCTGTTGCAACTGTTTATATTGGGTGGGGAAATGAAATTCCATAGGAAGTGAATAAGGAGCTGCATTTATATAGGGATCTATTTGGATCATCTGGTTTTGTGCCTAGGTTTGTTACTGTTTTTATTATTTTGTTGATATTGGTTTGACATAATTTGTCATGACTGTTACTGGTTTTTTTATTAAGTCCATATACCCAAACTAAGAATTTCACATATTTAGTATTTTCCTTGTCAGACTTTAGTAAACTTGAACCCCCTACTCAGTTCTGTGTAACTCAGTTGGCTTCGAGTTCCTCTGTGCAAATGGAAAAGAGGGCCAAATTAAAAAGTGAATGGCTACCATTGCTAAGTGATCCTAATGTACTAAAAAAGTTCTCAAATGCTGCTCACAGTCAAATTCCTGAGAACTGTTCTGGAATGTCGGATCATTTCCATAAATTCAAGTTTGTAATAGGAAAAACTTGCTTTAAGAGAGTGAAACAACTGTTTGTGTCTGACATTTTTTTGTTGCTCCAGGTAGTTGCCCTTGAGCTTTTGGTTGTGCACATTATGAAATGTCTGATCCGTTTATAATTGCCTGCAATCTCAGACATTAAATATTGCGAACATTGTTGATTATGAATTCCTAAGAATTTATAAAATGTTGACGTAAGTAGTACTTTTAACTCATGAAACTTAGATATATTTCAACAGACATGCCAAAGTTTTGTATTTACTCACCAGGATAATTCAGAGTCAAAAGCATTGAAAATGTATACAAATAAAGAGAGAGATATTTGGTGATATCATTTGTGTTTTCTGGAATTGCAGTTGGTAAGGGCATCCAAAATGTTATTCTTTGGTCAGGTCCAAGTCCCATCTCCCTTTCCATAGTCCAGTTTGCTTGTTGGAACGTGAGGGGTCTTATTTCTACCCTAAGCTGATGGATATGAGAAAGCTTATTGCTGCTCAAAATCCTGATTTAGTTTATATTGTTGAAACTGGGGTGAGATTGGTTAATGCAGATGTCAGTTCTAAAAGTTTTATTTGGATTACTCTATGAATAACTAGGGTAGTCACAGTCTGGGAAGATTCAGATTGGCTGGAATCATTTAACCATGAGGTTTTCAAAGCACGGTGATTCTGACCAATGCAGCCAATTCCAAGACATTCAGTAGAGGCTTACAATGAAGTTAGAGGCTTTAGTGAAATAGTCGCTGGTTGAATCAGTGCTGGGATTGCACTCTTGGGGGATTGCATCGAGGAGTCTTATTTAGAAGATCTCTGCTCTGCATAGATTTTCCTATAGCTACGTGAATTTCTTGCCTCCATTTATGTCGGATCATTTTCCCATGTTGGTATTAGGCTGTAACCTTAAGCTGAGAAATATGCTTTGAAGTTCTCTATTTTTTTTCTCTGATAGGGGATTTCTAGTTGGGCCCCCACTTGTAGCAAAGGTTCAAGGAACCTTCATTTCCAGATTTCTAGAAGCTCTTGCTAATCGAGGATGAGCTGAAGAAGCTGCAGTAGAACCCAGGTCCATGATAATTTGCAGCAGCCTGTTTTTGCCTTCAGATTGACTCCATTTCTGCGAGAGTGTAGCAGAATTATATGATTTGTTGCTATATTATTGCTGCACACCAGTAGGATTGCGGTTTACAGTTTAAACACCTCATTAGGCGGCTGAGGATGTTCTTCTCAAGCATTATTTACATTAGGCCTTTAGCTTCTTGTTGCATTTCTTTTTATTATATGATTTGTTGTTTACATTTTAATGTTGGAGACTACAGTTCAATATTGATACATTGCGGCAGTTATTTTGACATTGTTGCCATAGGAGGGGTGCTTTTTGCACAATTTTTTATTGATTGTTAATTTTAACCGTCCAACACTATTTTTGGGTCTGTTATGGAATAATCTTGTAGTATGGCTAATTTTTTTTCCTTCTCCTTTATTGTCTTGCAATTAGATTTCTTCCGATGCCCGAAGGAGCTCTTTGTCTGATTGCTGCTACAGCATTCTGTGCAGAGTACCTTCTTTTCTACTTTCACTCAACAACTCATAAAGGCCTTGAGGGGTATTACCACATCCTCCTTGTCCTCCTAATCGGGCTTTGCATAGTATCCTCTGTTGCCGGAGCCCTCTTACCAACCAGCTTTCCAATTGATTTATGTAGCGGTATTGGCATAACTCTCCAAGGCCTCTGGTTTTATCAGACTGCGTTCACTCTCTATGGCCCCATGATGCCAGATGGTTGTGGGCTCAAGGATGATATGGTCTCATGTCATTCTGTCGACAGTGAGGTCCGGGGTGAGTTGCTTGCAAACTTCCAGTTCTTTATCATGGTTCTTTGCGTACTCGTTGCAGTTGTGGGAGGATATGGTTTTGTTGCCTCAAGATTTGGGCATTCTGATGAACGGAGCTTGCGTGCAGTATAGGATGTATTGGTTGAAGATCGACAAAGGGTTTGTCAATGTTTATTGTACTGTTTTTGGGGCTGTCGAAGGAGGTTTTAAACGCTCGAAATATGGACTATTAGATTTAGAAGCAAATGGAGATATGAGTGGTGGAAAAAGTGGGCATTCATAACAGCAAATGGAGATTTTTTGTCAATAATGAAGAGGCCTTTGTCCAAGGTCATGTTATTCCCTATTTTTCTTATTACATAATTGTGGTTCATATGTTATTTTTACTAAAAACGAAAATTCAAAAAAATAATAAAAAAAATTCTAAATTGTTGTAAAGTTGACAATATGTGTGCAGTGGAATAAAATAAATAAGACACAATATTTACGAGATTCGTCAAGTGTGCGTACGTCCTCGGGGCAACAGTAGTATTTTCTTTCATTATTTAAAATAATAGGAGTATAAAATAACTCGCATTATTTTCTCTTTTCTCTCTAGCCTGGCTCACTGGTAATTTCTTTCGCATCTCTCTTCTTTCCTCTTCTCTTCCTTTCCTCCATATTTCCTATATATGTTTTTCTCTCGTCTCTTTTCTTCCTTCCTCCGTATGCTCTTATCTAGGGTTGGGCACAGGCCGGGCCGGCCCAATTTTGAAGGAACTGGACCGGACCGGAGTTTAAAAGAAATGGGCCAATCTGGGGTGGGTACAACAGATTTTAAAACAGGAACTGAACCTAACCGGGTCTGTTTGAAACGGGCCGGTTTGGGTCGGTACAACAGGTCCTCATTACTTGTTTTTTTTTTTTTTTTTTTTTTCTTCTGATTTTGATATAGAGCTCCAGAACCCAGTTCCAAATCCAGGTTGATGGTCGGCGCAATCATCCTTGATCATGTGCTTGATGGTCTACGACTCTAGCGCCACCGCCTCCTCGACCTCGAACGACTTGACTGTAAGATTAAACTCATCAAAATATAAGTTAAGAGATTAAGCTCATGAACCACAAATTTATATAAGTATTAAAATCACAATTTAATAAACACAATGACATACTAACCCGTAAAAGCAGCAGAAGAAGAAGCCAAAGTAGACTTCTAAATAGTGCACCTTCTCCTCTCTTGCAAAACCAAAAGTACTCAAACTAACAATAGGTCTTAGTTCAATATTGAGCATATGTTTTGTGAGAACAGTGGCTTATGTTTTTATACTAAACATAGATTGCCCTATTACAATCCTACAAGGAATTCAAGACCAAATCCTTGTATAAGTATGAGTTCTATTCTCGAGCCAACAATAGAGTTTCAATCCAAACCAAAGTTGAATTAACTCTTATAAACACATTAAGACCTCTTTGTACCAATCTAAAATAACAATGATTATTACTAAACTGTAAGAATCACACTCATACTCTAACATTCTCCCACTTGAGTATGATTCACAACAGTAAATAATCATCTCAAATTCAATATAAAGGTGATCACATAAGTCATTCTTCAACCACACTAGTACATAGACACAACCAGCTTACATAAACCAAAACAATGAATTTATAATTGCCTCTGCAACACAATATACAGATTTAACTTACAAATCACAATGTCCAGTTTGTGTTCATAGCAATGTATCTAAGCTCAAAAGTAAACCAAGACGTCTACTCCCACTCATATAGCCACCAAATCTTTTGGATAACAAAAGCTTAACCTCACATACAACTTACCTATGCATTTTAAAGTATTGAACTTAAGAATCTTTTCTGTTACATCGCAGAATTAACTCAAAAGTCACAACATACTTAATTTGCACTTTGTAATTATGTGAACCAATATAGCAAAACCAAACCAATTTGCTCCCACTTATCTAGGCCATACTCAACACAACCAAGTTAAGTAAAAGATGTGGTATAGCAACTATATTAACTAAAAAATCATTCCAATACAATGAATGACTAATCAGAATCCATATGGAAACCAAATTCATTTCCTTTTGAATGCTAACCGACATAACAGGATCCTTCTCATTACTTAAACAAATTAAGTAACACAAATAATTCAACCAAATGAATTATAATGGCCGGCCTAACTCTTAGCCTTATGCTTACATTCGAACATATGATTCTCCCACTTAAGCATAAGCAAAATGTATTGCACAACCAATAAAGAAACCAGAGATATGAACCAATTGGTTCCTGATTCCTCACCAATTGCATAATCTCAGTTTAGTCATATACACCTAAACCATTATGCAAATAGTCTATGTATCAAAAGATAGTCACAATCCATTCGGAAAAACTTATCTCACATAAACCCAAAATCACTAGTTTCAACAATGATCAAAATCAGAATAGCAAGCACAATATTTTTGCATTCAATTTGATCCTAACTAGTTCAATATCTAGTTCAATATCCATCGAGCAAGATCGACCAAATTTTGATAATTTCTAGATATATATCACAACAACATGTCTTGATTAAAACGAGATAATCAAGACCACTATTTGTTCTGGAGAACTCAAAGTTCATCTTCCTCCCTATTTGTGATTTCAACCAAAACATAATAGCGGAAGCATGCATCATAAATGAAATCACAAATATACATATACAACAAGCATGCATCTTAAACTCCTTGATTTTCACAATACAATATTAAGCACATGCTTTCTTATGAATTCATAAATTAAATCAATATGCATTCGGCAATGTCAATTTGTGTTGTACATAATAACTAAGGTGACGGTAACCCAAATTAAAATTCCTATCGTGAATTCAATGTCAACACCACAAGAATGTACACCAAACAAGTCTATATATGACCCCATAGAGGGTATATAAATTGAAAACCTAATTTATTTATTTTCAAGTATACACCATGAATGATATAATATGCCAACCATAAATCATGTGCCCAAAATAATGAATAAATCGCATACTCAAAAAGATGCATATATATGTTTACATATACTTTTATAATAATGAGAATGAAATCACGACCATTAGAAAAGCCCAACTTTATAGCCGCAAAAATTCACTTGAGGCAATCAATAAAACATATCAAAAGATGATTTCAAACATCTCACATAAATCACAAGTTGGCATCTATATAGGGATTTCGAGTTTAATCATGCCTTCACAATATATATAAATAAACAAGCATACTCGAAATAACAAAAGCCCTAATTCATCATGCTCTAACTCATCACACTATAATCATGCATATAAGAGAACAATTAATCATGCATGAAACAGTGAAATGAGTTACCCGAATGCATCACTGGACCCGTATTAGTCAACCCGACTGAGATTCCTCGACTCCACATCAACGAAACAAACTATCCATCAATGCTTGAGAACCATCCATGCAGATTGCCTTCACTCCAGATTCACATGGATCCTGTAATATTGCAGATTATTGAAGTAAATCTCTAGTGTTACAAGTTCGCCGAACCAAAATCATCGTCAAAAGTTATCGGCCCGTATCTCGTCAACACAAATTCCCGTAAAAAAAATTATGAACATTAGTATCTCTTAGAATATGTTAGACAACATATAAATGTCTTCAAACCAAGAAACCTCAAAACCAATATTTCATAATTACAAATACACAAGTTACATCAAGATAATCCTTATAAAAATTACAAATAATAGCTTCTTGCCTCAAAACCGACTGTGTCACATGCATTAATACTTTATTAGTCTAATATCAAACCATTAATTTAATAACCACAACAAATAAAAAGGTTAATTATTAGACTAACCATTAGATGCATCAAGACACAAAACCATGGCCTCCAATATCGACATATGCAATTCAATATATTGACATATGTACAATAACAATTCTATTAATCCTAAGATTTATACATGATAACATAAGTTGACAATAATCCAAATTAAAAATCTTCATACCTTTAATTCATTGTCAACACCATCATCAATTATATACATATTTGTAAGCAAGTCATTGGAGAAAATAATGACAGCTACATATCATTAATCTTATTATTTTCCAGTAAGATGACAAAATAATTATTTGCTTTCCGATTCATAATGGAATATACATTTTGTAAATGGCTAAAAGTTTATTGTCGCAAGACTCATTGTAGGCAGTCAATAAAACATCTACCTTATATATTCATTTGTATGTGTTGCTCCATAGCACCCACAAGCTTTCATATTTGACGAAAATTAATATCACGGATTTGAACCGTATAAATAATACATGATATGTAGTCAATTCTATTAATTCCAATCCAAACTTGACATAAATCAATCCAATTGAAAATCAATAATTGACAATAAGAAGCGTGTTGTTCCATAAATTATATATACCAAGATCCCGATATGAAATAATACGCTCAACCATTTATACTTACGAAACTTGTGTATAATGCCGCACACCATATTTATAATCGAAGTCTATCAAATTGAATTGATTCATTATCCTTTCATTCGTTTGGCAGCAACATGCCAAAGTTACAAGACTATATGCGGCAAACATGATATTCATTACAAGAAACTCAATTCAAAGTCCAAAATTTCTCACAAACTAAGCCTGAACCCTGCTAATTTACCGTCACGTATTTTGCTCTTTTAATTTAATACTTTCAATTTGAATTCAAGAGCAAAAATCTTAGGCTCTGATACCACATGTAAGATTAAACTCATCAAAATATAAGTTAAGAGATTAAGCTCATGAACCACAAATTTATATAAGTATTAAAATCACAATTTAATAAACACAATGACATACTAACCCGTAAAAGCAGCAGAAGAAGAAGCCAAAGTAGACTTCTAAACAGTGCACCTTCTCCTCTCTTGCAAAACCAAAAGTACTCAAACTAACAATAAGTCTTAGTTCAATATTGAGCATATGTTTTGTGAGAACAGTGGCTTATGTTTTTATACTAAACATAGATTGCCCTATTACAATCCTACAAGGAATACAAGACCAAATCCTTGTATAAGTATGAGTTCTATTCTCGAGCCAACAATAGAGTTTCAATCCAAACCAAAGTTGAATTAACTCTTATAAACACATTAAGACCTCTTTGTACCAATCTAAAATAACAATGATTATTACTAAACTGTAAGAATCACACTCATACTCTAACATTGACATCCGAGCTCTTGAGGGTGATCTTCTTCGACGAAATGGTTGGTGGCGGTGTTAACGATGGTCTTGAACAACTGGTACTGTAAGAGAAGCCCCAAACAAGCAACCTTTTTCAGCTTTGCTTCTCCGCAGCTGCAATGGCCATCAAGTCATCAAAGTCTTTTGACTTCCCAAGTACTATCTCGATCTAAAACCAAAAGAATAAATCAATATTAACAAAATGGAATACTTGGTAGGGGACAGGAAGAACAAGACTCCAATCTCTTGTCATGAATGTGTGACCGTAAAGTGCTCGAGTTCAATATTCTGGGAGTGGGTAATCTGGGAGTGGGGGATCTATACAATCACATAAATCCTATTAGAAAATCAAGCAAATCCCACATCAAAAATACCCCCCAAACCAAAACCCATATCAAAAAATTCCCCTAATACCCCATAAAAAACCAAACATCCCCAAACAAAATCCCAAAACCCTCGAGAAACCTAAATCAAAACCAATCTGGGCTTTTTAAAAGTTGGCAGCAAGATTGCAGCAAGGGGCTCATTGACCTTAAATTCTTAACATCGACAAACTCGTCCTGATGGCGGGTGGGAGGGACCTCGATCGACGCTGGAGATGGTGGTCAAGTGGTGGGTAGGATGGACCTCGATCGACGAAGACGGGGACGGAGTGTAAGTTTAGGAGAAAGAGACCGTGAGGGAGAAGTCGAGAGGCCTGAGAGTGAAGTCTGGAGAATTCTATGTAACCTAAGAAATAAACGGTGGAGATTTAATCTCCCTATAATGAACGGGGGAAACGATTTGGGCCGAGGGCCCGTTTTCTCTAAAACTCTCATCTTATAGGCAAAAGATTATTATAGCAAAACAATTCACTTTACAACCTTTCCTCAAATAAATAGTGAAATACTATGCATGAATAGTAACCCATCTCTTTTTCTTCATATGAATAGTAATTCATCTGATTTTTCGTTGGATGAAAAGTAATGAACTATTCATGTGGGCCATCCACATATTATATTACAACACTCCCTTTGATGGCCATACGTCAATTTTTGTTGCCTCTTTAAAATCTTGATATGTTTTCAATGCTTCCCCTTGATGAGTATCTCTCCCTAATTTTGAATTCTTTAATTTGACTGATTACTATGTTAATGTAATTTGATACCATTCATGATAGTTGGAATGTTTGCTTTTGAAGGTGGTTCACATGTGCTCCAATTTTTAATGGCCACAGGTTTTAACCGAACTCCTGTATTTTTGAGAGATATGAAGATGTGGCAATGAATGTTGCTTCCTTGATTGTTGTCGGATCAATTTATTTCCATATGTAAATACAAATAATTTCTGAGAGCGATTTGTATGCAGGCTAGAGAGATATTCAGATTTTTGGTTGCCCAATAAGACCATGGCTATTATTGAGTTCTTTGGAATAGAATAAGTACATGTCTATAATTTCTTGGAGTTATCAAAATATAAACTTTACTTCATTCTAATACCATATGTTGGTATTGTGCTTCATAGGAAATGTAACATCTGACTCAGTGTATTGTACTAAATATAGTAAGGCACATACCTTACTAAGATATGGTACTTCTGGACCAAATATCAATTCATCATTTCCCTCACGAGGATGAATGATCTTTCGTAGTGTCTAAATATTGGTTAATCATTTGAGTATTCAACTCATAATCTTCAAACCATATGATTTTTTAATACCATAAACATTTTGGATAAGATTTGTGTTGACATATTGTTCGATCTGTAGCTTGAGACAATATTCCTTTCAACACTTTATAATCTTTCTAGACTCTTCAAGAGTTCCAATCTAATATCAACTCTTGCAAGAGATTCAATGTATTGCAACAATATCATAATGAAAGTACTCATTAAGGCAATTTATACCATTAATTGGTATTGAGTATATAATTTAGGGAACTTTCATGAAAAGGGCTTGTATCACATCCCAGCCCGGGTCCACCACATCTCGGGCCCGTTCCACTACCGTAGCATGATATTGTCCGCTTTGAGCTTACCATTCCCTCACGGGTTTGTTTTTGGGAACTCACGAGCAACTTCCTAGTGGGTCACCCATCCTGGGAGTGCTATGGCGTCCTTCTCGCTTAACTTTGGAGTTCCTACAGAACCCGAAGCCAGTGAGCTCCCAAAATGCCTTGTGCTAGGTAGGGACGGGAATACATTTAAGGATCACTCCACTAGGCGATGTGGGATGTTACAGCTTGGGCTAAGTTTATTTTAATAAAAAACCATACTATAACTTTATTTAATTAAAAAGACTTAAATTATAATTAAAAACCCTTAAATTTTAATAAAAAGGACAAAAAAACTTAAATTTTAATGAAAAAGACATAATTTAAAAAAAAAGGACAAAAAATCTGACTTGCAGACTCACAATACACTGTTTATGAAACTTATTACATTATTTATGAAACTTAGGACACTGTTTATGAAACTTACTACACCACTTATGAAAACTTACAACACTATTTATGAAACTTACGACACTGTTTATGAAAACTTACTACAAAGAGTGCCTCAAGAACTATGCAGCAGCCATAGGAGAGACTGCTACAGATGGCTGTGGCGAATTCATGCCCAATGGAGAAGAGGGCACAATCGAAGCCCTCAAGGGCATCACCTTTTTGATGGTGGATGTTCTATTGTGTTGCACATCCTTAGTGGTGTTTGTTAGCGAATATACTTACATTCTGCTGATGAATGATTTCAGGTTTTACATGGAGCGGAAAAAAGAGAGACGGATGCTCTGCTTCTTTCAACTATGAGACCAGCATTTAAGAATCCAGTTGATGCTGATTTAATGCAAAATGGAAGTCAGTCTACCTTTTTCTTGACTGCTCATGTGGCCCATTCGGCCAATTAGTTGGCTTCTCCTCTTTTGATATCGGAGCAATAAGTTAGTTCCAAGGACTATTGTACATCCTGGCTATACATTTTATTTAGTTGTTCCAATTAATTTATTCTGCTTTCAGGAGGTTTATAGCAATGCTGAAAGCCTACTCTCTGCTGCCTTCTTTGAGTGGGAAGTTATTCTTTGTACAGCGACAAGCCTGGATCAAACTTTTGTTATGTATTTTTTTCTCTTATCCTTATTATTAAATAAAGTTAGTAGGTGTTTTTTGGTTAAAACTTAAAGTTTTGAAGCCATTTTCATTAGTTTTCCTCATAATTTATGCTTTACCCTTCTAGGGCTTTCTTCAAGCAATTTGAATCTTTCAGGGATTTTCTACACTTCATGACACATTCTCCTTTGGAATTTATACAAAGCAACTTGCTTTCATGTATACTTGAGGGATTTACTTGTGGAGATATGCTTCGGGTCATGTATAATTCTCCACTGAAATGAACAAGCTTCACAATGAGAAATCATGTTTCCAGGAGTGTATTACAATTTCAGGTTTCAACTAGGAACCATGTGTCATATCATGTTAGTGTATTTCACCGTATTACAAATGCCCATATAACCTTTTGGGTTCAATATCATTTGGCGATTTGTACTATAGGTCCATTTTTCCACGTTCTTAATAAATTGTAATGGAATTGCCTTTCTCCATTTTGGCCAATAATTTTTCTTTTTAGTCAACGAACAAAAGAATGTGGCTCAATATCAACATAGCTCATTAATGAATTTAGTAGCATGTAAAACCAAAATTAACATTGGTAATCATCAATTCTTGATCCCATAATTCTCATGTGCATGCGCATGCATATTTATAAGTATTTCATTACTTTGGATATCTTTGCCTCTTCAGGGGCTTTACATTGTCTTTTCTAGGACAATCATCTCTTCTTAGATGAATTGTTTGAGAATTTGGATCATAACCTCTTCTAAAGCATTATAGAGCTTGGATTTTTAATCTCCACTTCCGGGGAGTTGAATCATTGGAACCTACAAATCGATCATGCTTCAGGCATATAAAATATATTAAAATTTCCGTGTCCATGGATTATCCTTTTTGGAACTTGAATCCATGATGCAACTGTAATGCTTCGGGCATGCAATAGTTTAGTAGTGCCAAGTCCGTGGAGAGTTTGACTGAGACTTCATTCCATGCAGCATTTCTGTAACTTGTAATCAATTAGTAATTTTCATTACCCTTTTGTACATCATGTGAATGATATAAACTGGTAGAGTTTGATGAGGCTGTGAATAAGATTCCCATCATTGAACTTTGGTCTTCCATTTACTCAGTCAGCCACCAATTTTCTTCATTTAGACTTCCATGGACTCATCGTTGATCATTCTGCTTCAATCTCTTGCCCAATAGAGGTGGTGCGCAATCTTTGCCCTTGGATGGTCCATCACTTCTTAGTGACTCATCCATGCTTGGCAGCTTCAGTGTAAAGAGCCAACAACGTACCAATTATTATGCGGTGTTAATGACTTGAGACCTAGCTCCAACAACAGTTGAAGATGACTACTCGATAGCAATGCAAGGTTAGCAATCAGGAAAAGGTTACAAGTAGTCGGTTCTTGACTGGAAGTTTGATTTTAGGTTCTGACTGATTGTTTTTTTTTATCTTTATCTTGTAGGCAAGAGCAAGGGCAAAGGAAAAGACAGGGAAAGAGCATGATAAGAGATACTCTTGCTCTCTACCCTGATGATATGAGATGCTTTCGCTCTTGAAGAAAAACAGTAGAAGACTTTGATGCTGATGTAAAACTTTTTGATCGAAAGGGGTTTCTTACTGAGAAAATGAGTTTGGCATTTTGAGGGGCTTGGTTGAAGAGGTATTCTCATAGAGAATGACAACTTAATATGTTGAGAGGTTTGGTTGCATATGCATTCTTGGCAAAGAAGATGAATTAGGCGTTTTGGAGGTGTTCTTTGCCATGGAGGATGAAGGTCGACATATATAGAGATTTCCCAATAGCAGGTAGTGGTGCAGATGTGGCCTTGTCACCTACCCTTGTCGGTAATAGTGGTATAGTTGGAATAGTGAACTTTACGCGTTTTGACTTTGCCAGAGATATTTTGACAGAGTTATCCTTGATATCCAGAAAGCTGAGATTGCGTCTGAGAAATGTTGACAAACTTTATTCAGGAAAATCTGGCTTTTGAAAATCAACAAGCAGTGTCTCTTCGATTTTTGAATAGGTGTTGGTGTTGCCTTTCATTTTATAGTGGTATCAATTGTATTCAAAATGCACACTTTGAAGGTTGCACACCTGTGAAAATTATTTATGTTGTATTTATGAGATTTCACTCTATCCAACCCTTTTCTTTCATCATTTCTGAAAATGGCTTGCCCATCCAACCTTTGTTTAGATTTGAGTCTCGAAGGAGATACACACGAGCCGTGTCTTTTTTGTCTTTTAATGACCCTCTTACGGTTGGAGACTCTGTGACGAGGGATGATATAATAGCTACAGTAGTAGTTAGGAACCTTCTCACTCCCGAAGACAAAAGAATACTTTCAAAGAGGTTTGATGAATTGGCTGTTCACGACTCTTTTTTATCCAACATGGGCCAATGTCTACTTAGTCGAACTCACCAAGTCGAAACATTAATGGCTGAGGTGGCAAGTCTTAGACAAGAGATTATAGGGCTCAAGCATGAGAATAAAGAGTTGCATAAACTTGCAAATATTTACTTGATGAGCATGAAAAGAAAGCTCGACCAGCTGCAGGAATTTGAAAGTTAGATTTAAAGTGATCACCAGAGATTCGTGGCTAGATTTCGAAGGCAACTGATGCCTTCCCCTTCTAGTGTTTTGCCAAGTATTGGGGCGTCACATGATCAATCTCCAGTGCCTCATTCTTTTAGGGTAATACCAAGTACTGAGGCTTCACATGAGCAACCTTTGTGAAGCCTCCCCCCCATTTGTTTGTTTTTGTAGTTGTAACTCATGTGTATGCACATATGTTTGTGTATATATATACACACACATACATATATAGAAAAATTCATTCTCTTCTGGTTTTATACATGCCTGAAACTTCTGGTTCAGTTTGTTAGATATAGGAAACAATAGAAACTTCTGGTTCCATTAATATGAATCAATGAGCCTTTAAGCAAAGGTGTTTTCTAATATCATATGCTTCCACATGAATTCTCGGGCATTATGAATTCATGAAAGTATCTCTTGTGTAAGATGTCGATGGTCACAAAATTGGGTTTTGCTAAGTTCAACATTTCCTTATTCCCAAAAAGAAGAAATTTAGGTATGACAAAAATTGCGATAATTAACTCATACCACATATAACACATGTCTACACAAAATGTTAGAACTTCAAGTTTTTATCATTATTCATATTTTCAACTTCAGGTCAAAACATTATTCATATGGACTCGAAATTTATTCTCAACATTGACATCATTTTAGGTTCATATTTTTGAAGCTCATGCCCATACTTAATATGTACATGGATTAAGGAACTCATGGTCCTCATTTACATGAATCAAGGGACTTCTGGCCCTCATTTAATAGTCTGTGGACTGAGGTACTTATGGCTGTCACTTTAATTTAATTAAGGAAATGTTATTCTCTCAGTTGATTCAAAAACTTCAGGTTTTGATTTGATCAAGGAACTTTGGGTCCGATCTTTTTTATATAATGATGATCAAGGAACTTCAGGTTTGATCTTTTTTAATGGTGGAACTTCCGGTCCAATCATTTTATATGATGAGGATCAAGTTCTAATTTGATCAAGGAACTTCGGGTCCTTCTATATACTCATCATAAAATGTAGTATACTAAATAAATTAAAGCAATAGGCGATAATTACAACCATGGTAAATAAATTGCTTTTAAGTAAATAAAGCTTGTGACAAGGGCTTTGATTCAGCACCATTCACATAAATATCAAAGCTTAAGGAAAAGGATAATAATTTCACCCACTATAAATAAATAGAAATTGTGATAGGGCTTTAAACCAGCATCATTCACATAAATATGCCAAAATAGAAAAGACAATGATTAAGTCTCCATCTTTTTTTTGTTCTTTGTCTGCCACTTTCTTCTGTTTCATCATTTTTTTTTGTCCTTTTAGTTACCCAGGAAGTAATAGTAACAATAAGTCCTAATTGGTGTTCCTCCACCGGTGAGTTTCGAAAAAATTGAAACGGTTCCCATAAGTTTTGGAGTCAAGAGTAGTGCTTACAACTTATGAGAAGATCAAACCGTTAAATTTGGTCAAATTTTAATATGATATGGATAGGAGGATACCGAACAACTTTAGTGAAGAAACAATTTCGATCTGAGCTACTGAAAAAGGAGTATCGGTACTCATAAATGGCTGTCCAGTTTTTTGCGGAATTGGAAACTGGGTTGGTTTTTCAGACATCTGTGATGATTGCAATGTTGGAATTTTCTGAAATTTTGATATGTTATAAGTACTAGGCGGACGAACAACTTTCAAGAAGGAAGTATCTCAATCTGAGGTTAGCAAGTTGAAGTTCAGAGGCTGTTTACATGGCTGTCAGATTTTCTACCAATAATAATAATAATAATAATAATACTTATATAAACAAACGTATATTTACTTTAAGAAAATTAGTCATACAGAGATATGAAGATGAAATGAAAAGATTTTCTTATCTGTGAGATTCTAGCCAACAGAGGTGAGAGGTAGGTAGTGCTTCACCGGATTTATGGCGTTGTGCTTTCCACCGACACGAGAGCTTCTCATGCTGATAACATGTTGTAAGGTCGATGATATGTGTGCAGTGGAATAAAATAAATAAGACAAAATTTTTACGAGGTTTGGCAACTGTGCCTAAGTCCTCGGGGCAGCAGTAATACTTTCTTTCATTATCTGAAATAATAGGAGTACAAAATAACTCTCATTATTTTCTCTTTTCTCTCTAGCCTTACTCACTGGTAATTTCTTCCGCATCTCTCTTCTTTCCTCCATAACTCCTCTTTCTTTCCTCTATGTGTTTTTCTCTCATCTCTTTCTTTTCTTTCTCACTTCTTCCTTTCTCCGTATGCTCTCATCTTATAGGCAAAAGATTACTATAGCAATACTATTCACTTTACAAACTTTCCTCAAATAAATAGTGAAATATTGTGCATGAATAGCAACTCATCCATTTTTCTTCATATGAATAATAATTCATCTGATTTTTCTTTGGATGAATAGTAACAAACTATTCATGTGGGCCATCCACATATTATATTACAACATAAATTCTAATGATGGAAGCAGTTGTTCTGAATGCCTTCAATGAAAAGGAATGATGGAAAATGGTACATTATATGATTCTTTTTCTAACCTTTCTCATTTTGTTTGTCAAACCTTGTTTTGATTTGTAATATTTTATTTGTTTATTCATTAAAATTACGTCGAGTGGGGTTTTGGACACCATCATGCACCATCATTTGTTTTAACTTGTCAGCATGGCATTCATAGGATTAATATGTTGTGCGGAAGTGTGAACTAATGCGTATGCGTCATGTGTGTGTGTGGAACAAATAGCAAATTTGCAAGAGAGAAAGAAAGCAAACCAAAACAAGAAGAAGATTTCTATGATGACTGTACATTATTTCTCAAGAACCCTAATCCCATATACATCCAAGCCGCTCACTGAATGATATTATTCTTCCTGGCCAAATCATCTCTCTCTCACAACTCATGTCACGGTGCCAAATCCAATTGACGTGTGTCAAAAGCCCGGGTAAGGATGATCATTTATTTCTGTACTACTGAGAGTTTGGACTATTGAAGAAAAACTTCAACATAACTTGAATGTGATTTGGAACGATTTCCTAAATCTCATTCATACTCTGGCCAGAGATTCTTAATCATATCATAGAGTATTCTCCCTCAAACAGTTTAAAGATTAGAGATCCCTTGTTGCGCATTCACTTGCTTCCATGGCTAAGTGGCTTAACCCCAACTATGTCGTGGACACCCTCGGATGGAGTGACTTTGACATAGTCAAAGATCAAGGACCTAACCATAAGACAACTATGATGCCTCAGGTTAAAGGTCTACTTTGCATTATCCCAACCATGAGTTCTCATGTGACATGAGTATGAGAACTTCTTGTTGATCGCGTTTAGTGAACTCATTCTCTATTGAGCACCTACGTACTTGTCTTGGTGTCAGTCACACTAATGACTTGAGACCAGTCACTCTCCCTAAGAGAAGACATAGCACGTACTGATCTTAACGGACTATCAATGCCTAATTGGCAATCCTATGATCAGGAAAGTTTAGGATATGTATACGAAGGAGAATGGTCTCATGAATCTAACTTCTTTAGATCGCATTTTACCAATTACATATTCCTTGGACTTATCGTTTAAGCGTATAACATTTATATGAGACGGCTTCAAACAATAATCTTTGCCCTTTAAATTAAACTATATTAGTTTAACATGTGAAATGTCCATAAAGTATCATCATATGATTGGTTTTAGGGCACATTTCCAACAATCTCCCACTTGCACTAGAGCCAATCAACTTGGTCATCAATGATGATACCTCTTATGTAGTCATTTCAAAAATGGCTGAGTAGTAAGCCTAGACAATGGATATCTATATGTTATCCATAAAAGCATCTTGAGAATAACAACGTCACCATTATACATGATTCTTAATCATGTGGTTTAGTCTCTCATTTGAGTTCGGATCATGATGAGACTTTGATTCCCTGGCTTAAGCTATCGCCCCATTAGTGTTGTAATGTCGGCACACTAGAGACACTTTCTGGTTGGAATCGGATAAAGAGTTTATGAATGAACTTTCTCATCCAAACAACATTGTTGTAAGCTTCTATATGGCAATATATTTTGCATTCACAATGGAACACATTAAAGTCATTACTTTTAATGTTTCCATCCAAATATCTCTTTAGTCATAATAAAAGATATCTGATTATCTCTTCATTCATAATGAAGAAACATCTAATGATGGATTAGATTCATAATCTAATACATTTACACTTCCATTACGTTACTCTAATTCTTCCTCATTCTTTGAGGAATATATCCTTTAGTATTTCTTAAATACTTAAGGACTCACTTGATAGTTGCCATGGTTCTGATCCTGGGCTTGCACTGATATCGTCTTGTACCGTTCTAGGTACAACTCATATCAATGTTTTTCATACAATATGAAATACGTAAATCACCTTTTTGCATATGCATAAAGGATTCTATTTATTCATTATGTTTCTTTAGGAGTCAAAAGGGTACGTTCCCTTTGAGAAGAGCAACTTCCTAGTCTCATTAGAGTTGTCCTTCTGATTGAAGTTTATCATCATATGAGAAACTTCCTAGCATCTTTTATCTATCATTAGGGCTTGATATAATCCAATTATATCCTGAAATCTATCATTATAGATTTCCATCCCATGTTTATAGACTATGTCTCCCATATACATGTTATAGAATGTTCAAAGTCATAACTTTAACGAAAAAGTATGCTTTTCATTTCCAAAATTAATATATATATATATATATATATATATTCAAATTTAGGAACATGATTAACTCCCACTAATCTTTTGTAAACCTAGTAAACAAAAGATTCACTTACATCTTTATGATAAATCAAACGATTTGATCTTTCTCTCATAAGACGCTTATAGCTCCCACTAGTTTGCTAAGATTCATGATGGATGGATCTCTACAACTTACATGTCTTGTGATTCATAGTTTCAGACATATATTATCAAGACTATCTTAATAATGGTTTCGGAAACCCATATTATGTCCAAACATTGAATCACCATTTAGTTGTAGCTAGCAATCTTTGAATTAATTGAAACCAAGACTACGTCAAAGATGGTTTCTTCCAAGTCAACCAATCTCTTTGATTGCAGTCACCTTAAGCTACCAATTAGCTATGAAGGTTTCATTATTTCAGGTCAAATGGTACTTTACCATTTCCTTGAGTATATGTCGTATATACACTCAATGTAGTCATAAGGATTTTCATTCTTATTTCTTTCGAATTAAGAGGTGTAAGTCTATGACATAGTCATAAAGTTCAAACCATTCAATTGAGACAGTGTATAAATCCTTCTCGACTACCTTGGAGCCTGTGGTATAGGAACTATGTGTTATATTTGTTGATTATCATCTTGTCTCTCAAAGAACCCATTCTTTGAGTTCTATCTCTTGTTCATTTGCGCTTAGGCAAATCATGTTGTAGGATTACAATGAACTACCCAACAAAACAACATTTGTTAGTTGGTTTATAGAAGTGATATCCAAAGGTTAATTTAAGGATATCCACAAGATAATTCTCAAACAGATATTGCTTATTAGCACACAACCCCAAATCTTAACATGATTAAGACTTATCTTTCTTTCCAACTACATCCTATGGAGTCATGAAAATTTTGGAAGATCTTGTAATTGACAATCATATTGTCTTAGAAGTATATATCCTATATATGGGTAACTGATAACATCCAACAAACTAAATCTTATTCAAGTTCGTTCTTCTCCTAATGGAGAAATCCATTATCTTATGATGCTTCTTTCCTTGATATCTTTCAAGGAAACTGTTCTAAAGTGTTACCTTTCCTTGGATCAAATCTAAGGAGGTAAATACTTTAGACGTCTTACTCATCAACTTACATTCTTGAATTCTTTGAAACCTTTTGCAAAGTATTCGGACTTGTGTTTATTCAAAATAAACCATAGTCCAACTGAGAGCGATCTTCGGTGAATGTCATACAACATGAGTAGTATTATGTTGTGGACAAGTGCCACTAACATCTAAGTGAATTAACCTCAACAACTTTGTGATTCTTTCTTCCTTTCCAAAAGAATAAAGATTCAAACATTTTGCCTCTATACAATTTTAACAAGAAGGCATTGGATCCGGATAAAAACGATCCAAAGCATCCATCTATGACCAACTCATAATTTATGTTTTAGAGGTATCACAACTGAGTTGGGATTAGTCACTACCTTGCAACCTTTTGGGTTTTAAGCATCGTTATATTCTAAACAGTTATACTACCATATCATCTCTACTATAGAGATAATCAATTAGATTACAATAATCTAATCATTCATTAATAAAGCACAATGTTTTGTCAAACAAAACATTTATCCATTTCTCATACGGAATTAAGTTCCTTTATTCAATTGGAATGTAAAGACAATCTATGTTTTTCCATTTTCTTTGGTAGTTCATATGAGGAAGTAAGTACTACCTTCTTTCGCAGAGATCTACATTTCATTCACGTTCCGAATGTGAAGTACTTTCTCTTCTCTCATTAATCTTCTACTTCTTATTAGCCACACTTTTACAACAATTGTAAAACATAGTTACTAATACGGAATCAAGCATTCAAGTAGAAGAACCAACTGTTTTGAACTATTCAAGAACAATTTACAACACCTTCGAAAGGTGTGTTCTTGACACTTGCAAGACATTTCTTGCAAATACCCCTTCCAATGTCCATCCTTTCATAAAGAAAATTTGTTCCCTTGGAGTTATTTCGCCTTCTTCATTTGACTTCTCCTTTAACTACAATAGTCATGGTCCCTAAACTCCCATTATCTCTCTTGAAACTCATTTCAATTGTGTTATACACATCAAACAATTTGGAGAGCGTGTGGTTATTGTTCACTATATAGTTTACAATAAACTTAGTGAACCATTTGGATAGGGACACAAAAGTGAAGTCCTTGCCTAGTTTCCATCTCGTGAAGTGGTTTAACACTTCAACACTCAATGATTCAAAATCATCATAAGTCCATTTTGATGGACTATTTTTGTCAACCAACCATTATGTTCTAAACATAATTACAAACTTTCAAGAGTTGTTCAAGGCAACTCTCATTTCTTCACACAACAATTTGTAAGTGAAGAATCATGGCACATAAAGTGTCCATGCCCTTGTGCTTACTTCTCAAGTTCCTTGTTCATGTAACAAAGAAACGAGCACTAATGTTTGTGTTAACTAAGGGTTGTTCAAAGCAACTCTTACTTCTTCATACAACAATTTGTAATAGAAGAATTATGACATTAAAAGTGTTGTCCTCTTTATGATAGACTTATCTAACATGTTCTTCCAATGATACATTATCAATTGGAAGATTGCGAGGATGAGACTACTTAGGTACATATACAAGCCATTAAAGACAATCTATGGGATTGTAGTACCAAGTCTGGAAACTAAAGCTTTCGGCTTTTTCTTTGTCAAGTTTTGGATAGCATTTGCAAATATATTGGTAAATAAATACATAATGAATATAAATTGATTGATTTTAAGCCATTTGATCCGGGTCTTTAAATCAAATAGCACCACCCACTATTTTTGGCAAATTCCATATCCCTCATCGGAATTCGAGAGTTTTGGAGGAAACTCTTAGTAGGGTATGAGAGACTCATCATTACCAAGCCCACCTCATAATGATATGATGTTGGCTAGCATCAATAATAATGAGAGAGTACGCTTACTTATTTGCATCTCTTGCAAGTACCCATCTTATTTGGCCTCTAGAGAATGAAGCCTCACAATGATATGATGTTGGCTCCATTGCACTTAGTTAAGTCATTCCCACCATGCAAGTTCGAGTAGGGGTTCAAGAACAACCTCACAATGATATGATGCTGATCATTGTCGTTGCCTACCTTCACAACATCATGTATGCGTATATAACTCCTCCTGAGTGTAAGCACGCACTTTGTACTCCCCCGTGATAGGGTGAAGTCGGTGTACGAGTCACAAACGATCGAAGCCTACCACGGTGGAAGGCCACGAAAGAGTGTTCAAAGCACTCTCACGCTTATCAACTTAATAATGGTTTGGTTTGAGGGTTTTAGGTCTCATCACATATAAGCATGCATTTTAATCTGATTAAAACAATTTGGTCCTATTACAACTATTGGTCCATGTGATTGATTTAGTTGTATATAATACTCCCACTATGCTTGTAAAGCAAGAGTATATGGTACTACTAACATAAGGTTTGCATTCATTGATGAACTATATAGTTGCCTTAGGGCCTTAGGATGACTATGAACCTTTGATTTGATCCAAAACGAGCCTAGTGTTGAATCTCGGTCTAGGGATGGTGATTGATTTTAGTTACGCGTTTAATCACATTAAGGCGTGTTTTCTTATTGGGCGTTGGACCCTCTACTTCATTTTCATGCATATCAAATAAAGCAAGAAAGAAGTACTTCAAAGTAAAGAAGAGCTTATGCTCTTTTACAACATTTGATAAAAACAAATTACTTTAAAGTAAAGAAGAGCTTATGCTCTTTTACAATATTTGATCATATCAAATTACAACCAAAATCTAATCTACACATTCCCATGGTTCAAACAAATTTGAGACGGCCTTTCACATAGCTCAATTATCGTAGGCCTAGGTTCATAATCACCATTTCTTTAATTAATTAACGCTTTAACTCTTTAAACTTGAATGAAACATTTTCATTTGGTTTTTGTATCCATAGAATTGATTTAAATGGAGCTAAATGAAATGAAAATCCAATTCTCATTTAAAGATACAAAACTATTTTGTTCTCAACTAATTTGGGCCGAAAAGCAATAACCTCAACCATTGGGCTATATTGCAAAACATAAAATTTTGAGGTCCCTTTGTAAAAACATAAAAGTCCACTACTTCATGTAATTACAACTAGAACCCAAAAATTTCATCAAATACAAAAACTTCATTAAAGGAGCAAAACAATTTGTCCTTTAGTGATTTTGGGCCTTTACGTAAAAACGTAAACTTTCGGGTCAAAACACAAATACACAAAAGTGTCAAAACTTTATGTAATTGCATAAAAGCACCAAAAGTACCCTACTTTAATAGGGTGGCCGGTTTTGGTATAGAGGAGTGGGGTGAGACACTTTTGCAAGTTTTAAAACAAAAAGTGATGGGTGATGGGTTGGTTTGAAAAAAGGTAATTTCCATGAAACATGGGAAAGTAAAGTGTTGAAAGAAAATAGGTATGGGTGTCCACACCTAGTGATGATTGAAAAAACATATTATCCATCACAAAATAAGACGTTATTTAAACAACCAAAAACTTTGAATCAAAATTCCCAACCTTTTTGTTCTTGCCAAGAACATAACAAGAACAATGAAGAACATCCATGAAAACCCAAAAGAGCTCCATGAACATTTTTCACCCAAAGACACCCCAAAAACTCTCAAACTTAAGGGAAAAAACATATTACCATACTAGGGTACTTAGGGGTTCCTAATGTCACTTTAAAACACTTTTAACAAGACAAACATGAACCCAAAAATCCACCCTTTGGATTTGGCTGAATTTCCCCAAAAACATGGCACCAAATTTTAGCTCCAAAATTCATGTTCATATGAACTACATCTACAACATTTGAGATGGCAAATTTTCTAACAAAATTTACATTCAAAAAAGCAAGAATAAAGCTTGTAACAATTACAACATTCAAATCATAAACTATGAAAATACAAAACCCAAAAGGATTCACCAACTACTAGACCTAGGCTCTGATACCACTTGAAGGAAATTTTGTGAAAAAACATGTTCATTTAAGCAACATCTATGGCATGCAATTAACATTTAAAGGCGGAATCATGCTTGTATGCACTCAAAAACAAAACATTACCCATGAAATTCAAAGCCTAGTAGAAGGGTGAACCAAGACTCAACTCAAGAACAAAGTGAGTTGAGAAATCTTATACCTTTGTTGATTCCTCTTTGCATAAGCAAAGGCTAATCACCCAAGGAGAGGGCCTTCATTCCTTGCTTCTTAGCTCCATGGATTTCTTGGATGAGGATGATTGAAAGGATTCTCCAAGTTCCCAAAGTTGAGAACCTCTAATTTTTCCACACTAAGGAGAAACTCGAAGAAGAGACGAGTGACCTTAGAGGAGGGAAGATTGCTAGCTAATCTCCTCCAAGGGGGCCGACCTCCTAGAGAGAAAGGGAGAGACATTGTGTTCTCATCTTTTCACCAAAGGAAACCTTAATGAAGAAAAGGCTATAAAGTCATATTTATACCTACCTTCATTGGAGTGGCAAACTTGTAATAAGTCCAAAACCCACTCCTTTATCAATATGGCCGGCCATAGGGTTTTATTGGGTTGTTTGGGCCTTTGTGCATTATTAGTCATTAAGTTGTCATACAACTTAAGTCAATGGGCTTGACCTTCGAAGCCCATTGGGCCTTGAGGCCCAAAACTAACCCGAGGTCTTTAATGAACTTTATTCGTTTGATTAATTAACATATTAGTTAATCCTTGCCATAAATAATTAAACCATTTAATTATCCTTACTCATCTCCGTTGTTTCTTCAATCTCTACCTTACACGGTGTACAATCCATTAGGTTCTTTTTAGCGAGGCAATGGGCAATTATAACTCTTTCAAATCGATTGTGAATTGAAACTTACTTTCAATTCGCCCTTTAGTGATTATACACATTTAGGGCTTCCACAAACCATGAGTGACACCTAGCAGTATGTCATGGTTACCCAAGCTAATCAGAAGAGGTGGAGAACCTATTCAGTTTAGGATTACAATGCAATACGGTCTTTCTCTAATACAATACTCTTGACCACATTGTTTGGTTTGATAGTTTATTCATGTCTACCATCCAATGCAATTCATTTACTTATATGATTACCTTGAATGTGATTTGGAACGATTTCCTAAATCTCATTCATACTCTGGCTAAAGATTCTTAATCATATCATAGAGTATTCTCCCTCAAACAGTTTGAAGGTTAGAGATCCCTTGTTACGCATTCACTTGCCTCCATGGCTACGTGGCTTAACCCCAACTATGTCGTGGACACCCTCGGATGGAGTGACTTTGACATAGTCAAAGATCAAGGACCTAACCATAAGACAACTATGATGCCTCAGGTCAAATGACTACTTTGCATTATCCCAACCATGAGTTCTCATGTGACATGAGTATGAGAACTTCTTGTTGATCGCATTTAGTGAACTCATTCTCTATTGAGCACCTACGTACTTGTCTTGGTGTTAGTCACACCAATGACTTGAGACCAGTCACTCTCCCTAAGAAAAGACATAGCACGTACTGATCTTAACAGACTGTCAATGTCTAATTGGCAATCCTATGATCAGGAAAGTTTAGGATATGTATACGAAAGAGAATGGTCTCATGAATCTAACTTCTTTAGATCGCATTCTTCCAATTACATATTCCTTAGACTTATCGTTTAAGCGTATAACATTTATATGAGACAGCTTCAAACAATACTCTTTGCCCTTTAAATTAAACTATGTTAGTTTAACATGTGAAATGTCCGTAAAGTATAATCATATGATTGGTTTTAGGGCACATTTCTAACAAAGGTCTCCTTATAGTCAATGCCATAGGTTTGAGTAAAGCCTTGAGCTACTAACCATGCCTTGTGTCTTTCAATGCTTCCATTAGAGTTGAATTTGGTCTTATATATCAACCTACTTCCCACGACCTTCTTGCCATTTGGAAGATCCACCACACTCCATGCCTGGTTGTCATTCAGAGTTTGAAGCTCTTTAGTCATAGCATCTTGCCACTCAGGCATGCATGTGGCTTCATGAAAATTCCTTGGTTCAAAAGTGTGGGACACTTTGTTAAGGAAAGAAGTATGAGAAGATGAGAATTTGTGATAAGAAATGGCTGCAGAGATAGGATGCCTTGCAGTGTAAGTAACATACTCTTGTAACCTCACTGGTGGATGTCTATCTCGTGTAGGATTTCTTCTTGGTGCACTTATAGCTTGCTGATTTGGTTGAGCTTTTGATGGTTCAGAGGAGCTTGGCACTGCATCAGTTACACTCTCAATGAGTTGAGAATTATCAGTGCTGATATGAGCATGAGTGACTTCATGAATTTCTGCTGGAATAGGTAGTGGAAATAGGTCCATAAGATCTTCCATATTAGCATTAGTCTCCAACCCTTTGTGGAAATAAGGTGAATATTCATCAAATCGCACATCTCTAAAGACTGCCAGCTTCCCCGTGTTAGGGTTATACACTTTGTAACCCTTTTGAGAACTGGAGTATCCCATAAACACACATTTGACAGCTCGAAGGTCAAGTTTGTCATGATGGAGAGCTTGAATGTGCACAAAACAAGTACAACCAAAGGTCCTGAGGTGAGACAAGCTTATAGGCATGCCCTTCATGACTTCAAAAGGAGATTTAGTATTCAACACCCGAGTTGGCAGTCTATTAATGATGTACGTGGTAGTGAGTAGAGCTTGAGACCAAAATTTCTTAGGAACATTCATTTGGATCATAAGTGATCGAGTCTTCTCCAATAAGTCTCGATTATTTCTCTCTGCCACACCATTTTGTTGTGGTGTACCAACACAGCTAGTTTGATGCAAAATGCCATGATTGCTCAAGTAATTACTCATGTTATTGGAAGTGTACTTGGTACCATTATCTGATCTTAACATATATAACTTAGATGAAAATTGATTGGTGATTAGGTTGTGAAAGTCCTTAAAAGCATCAAACAAATCACTTTTAAGTTTTAAAAGATACAACCAGGTTACTCTAGAATAATCATCAATAAATGTAACATAATATCTATACCCATCAAAGGATTCTACACGAGAAGGACCCCAAATATCAAAGTGAACAAGCTCAAAAAGTTTACTAGTTCTAGAATTAGAGGAAACAAAAGGAAGTCTAGTGGCTTTTGACATTTGACAAGTTTCACACTCCAATGTGTTTTTACAAAAAAAGGGAAACAACTTGGTCATCACATGTTCCGAGGGATGGGCAAGGCGTTGATGCCAGAGTTGGTGTTCCTAAACTTGACTTAAGTTGACACTGAGCTTTTTGAGAAAATTGGACTCATTTGAGAGATAGTGGAGTCCATTCAAGAAGAACCCTTCACCAATCTTCTTCTGAGTAACTCGGTATTGAAACACGACATTGTGAGGGGAAAATATGGCAAGACAGTCTAAGGATTTTGTGATTTTTTCCTATTGACAAGAGCTGAAAAGGAAAATAAGGTACATAGAGAGCAGTGGAATCAGTATGCTCACTTAGCAATCTAATCTTTCATTTCCCTAGAATAGGTTCCCCTTTCCCATTTGCAACATATACATGAATTGGATCAATAGTTCTTTGAAAATCGGGGAGACTAGAGGGTTTATTAGTTATATGATCAGTGGCACCAGAGTTAATAATCCAAAAATCATGTGTAACATTTGCATTAAAAGTAGTGGAAATGGCACTGATAATACCTGGAATATTGCCTTTCGATGTGTTCTCCGAATCAGCCAAGAATCCAGCAAATTTCCCTAGCATTGCAGTAGGGGTTTCAGGTGTCATTTCATAAGTTTCAGTGCTTCCTTGTTTCTTTTGAAGAAAAGCAGCAAACTCGTTGATCAAGGACACAAGATTTGTTGAGAAATTGGCCATCCCATCAGTTGAGGAACAAGCTGAATGAAATGCTTTTGGAGTGACTCCACCCTTCCCATCTTTGATCATCCTGCCTTCCCTATCAAACTTAGGCTTTAACTCCGGATGAAGAATCCAACATTTTTCTCTCAAATGTCCCTTCATGTTGCAATAAGAACATTTCCAATCTGCTTTCTTGCCAAGCACCCTATCACCAGTTGCTTTGTGATTTGTCGTGAAAACCCTAGCTTTAGAGTTGGATTTGGGCTCAACGTTCATCACTCTTCATCGAGTTTCTTCTCTCTGGACTGCATGACACACTATGGTAAAGGAGGGCAGCTCTTGAGTCATTAACAAGTGACTACGCAGGTCTTCATACTCCGCTCCCAAGCTTGCTAAGAGTTAAAAAACCTTGTCTTCATCAGCCCTCTTCAGTAGCACAGCGAAATCAGTCGTGTGTGGATGATACATATCGAGTTCATTCCACATGGATTTCATACTTCCAAGGTGTTGAACAAATGAGTGATCACCTTGCTTTAAACTAGCCATACTCTTCTTCAGTTGAAAGATGCGAACTGAGTTGTTTTGGCTGCCATACAAGTCTTTGATAGACTCCCATAGAAGAAAGGAAGACTCTGAGTAGCTGAAAAGCTCAGACATTTTTGGCTCTATGGAGTTAAGTAACCAGGACATGACCAGCTAATCAGTAGTATGCCATGCATCGTAAGTTGGTGAAGTGGATTCGGGGGGCTCAGAGCTTCTATTGATAAACCCTAACTTCGATCTTCCTCCTAGAGCAAGTGACACAGCTCTTGACCAAGGAATGTAGTTGAACTCGTTCAGTAGCACCGAGCAGAGTCGTTGATTTGGATTTTTCTCAACCCCTTGGGTTAAGTTTGGGGAGGAGGATGAGGCACTGTCGGCACTAGACAAATTTTCTTCTGCCATCTCTATCGATGATGAGCAAATGAAGAAGTAAAAAAAAAAAAAAAAAAAAAACAGAGTCAAGACCCTATAGTTCCTGCTCTGATACCATGTTGAGTTTTGGTTTCAATATTTGTTGTATATTTCATTATAAATGTTACAAGAGAGTGAAGGCAACTTTTATAGAGAGCCAAAAGAAAGCTACAATAGATTGTAGGATAACTATACAAACACAATCCCTAAAATCTACCTTAACAAGTGGAAAAGCAAAAACCAAATTACAAGAAAGAAGCTTTTACAAGCAACTAAGAAAGGTTAATGTAAGGTGAATGGCAAGCTATGGAAAGTGAGGTTGATGTAAGGTGAATGACAAGCTATGGAAAGGTTGATGTAAGGTAAATGACAAGCTATGGAAAGTGACTTTAGCCTATGACTTAGCTAAAGTGAGGATGACAACTCATACATACAACCCATCCATACAAACTGGTTTCAATAGTTGTGCTAGGATAGCACCAAACCTTATGGAACCAACTCAAGCTAACCCACAGGAAATATATCAAATGAAATGCAAGAACAAAATATTAAAGGACACCAAGATTTTAACGAGGTTCCTTAACGGTCAGTGTAACTGGAGTACATCCTCGGAGCAGTAGGAGCTCACCCAATAATTCACTATCAACCAAATGAGAGTTTACAAAGTGTTGGCAAGCTCAGAACCCAAAAACCCCAATACAACCAATAGCTTTCACACACCAAAGAAACAAATAGAGAAAGAAATATATTGATTAATTTCTTCTCTATACAAAGCTCAAAGCTATTACAACAACAACTACCTTGGTGGGTGATTACTAACCAAGGAGAAGAGCACCTTCTTCTTATTTTTTTGCTCTCTGCAGCTGACTTGCTATCTCAAAGATAGGCTTCTCAAACAAAATGGTGCTCACTCTTTCTTCTCTCTCACTTCCGTATGCTCACATTCATCCATTCTAAAACACCCAATAAACAAAACCAAAGTAAAGGAATAATCATTCCTCTACAAACATCATCATGACCTTCCTTTTTCTTTTCAACAAACATAATCATTTGTCTCCTCATAATGATGTTCCCACATCATTATGTTCTTCATTTTTTATTATATGCACATTTTGGCCACTTGGCCACTAATTCAACAATCTCCACCTTGGCGAAGTTCCGAAAATGCCATGATAAGCCAACCAACACAATCAACACAAAAATTACTCTCAAACACTAGCAAGAGAACAACTCATGCCGAGCCAAATTTATATAGGAAAAATGTGAGCCAAGTTTAAGCAATGAACAAACTTGGCTACACCAACAACCTTAGTCAACATATCAGCGGAGTTGTCTTTAGTTGGAATCTTCTAGAGAATAATCTCTCCTTCACGAACGACTTCATGCACAAAGTGATAAAGCACATCTATGTGCTTAGTCCTCGCATGATGAACTTGATACTTAGCCACTCTGACTATCACAATGTACCTCCACCTGCTTCTGATCAACCGCCAAATATCTAATCAGCCCATGTATCCAAATGGCCTTTTTTATAGCTTCAGCAACTACCATATATTCAGCCTCTGTAGTAGATAAGGCAACAGACGACTGCAAAATGGACCTCCAACAAACTGGCCCTTTAGCCATAGTAAACACATAGCCTGTAGTAGACTTCTTTCCATCCAGATCACCTGCATAATCTAAATCAACATAACCAACTGCAAAATGACCAATACCAGAGTCATCTCTCTCAAAGCATAAACCAACATCTCGAGTACCATGGAGATACCTCAATATCCACTTAGCAGCTTGCCAATGCTCTTTACCTGGATTATGCATATATCGCCTCACCATGCCAACTGCATGAGCAATATCCAGTCTAGAGCATACCATTACATACATCAAACTACCAACCAAATTTGCATATGGTATATTTTTCATTTGCAGCTTCTCTTTATCAGTTTTAGGACATTGTAGAGAACTCAATTTAAAATGAGGAGCCAAAAGGGTACTAACCGGTTTGGTTGAATCATGAACTCCAAACTTCCGGATCAACTTCTCAAGGTATTGTTTTTTATTCAAACTAACCAAACCCTTCTTTCTATCTCTAGTGATCTCCATGCCAAGGATCTTCTTTGCTTCACCAAAATCCTTCATCTCAAACTCATTCTTCATTTGCTTCTTCAATTTCTCAATCTCTTCGACATTCTTTGAGGAAATCAACATATCATCAACATATATCAACAAATAAATGAAAGACCTATCTTGCAACTTCTAGAATAATTTTGGCCTCTCATAAATTTATCAAACCTCAAATACCATTGTCCTGGAGATTGCTTCAAGCCATAAAGTGATTTCTTCAATTTTCAAAACAAATTCTCCTTCCCTTTCACTGTATACCCATTTGTTTGACACATATAGATCTCTTCATTCAAATCACCATGTAGGAAAGCCGTCTTCACATCAAGTTGTACAAGCTCAAGATCATACTGTGCAACAAGAGCTAATAGAAAGCAAATTGAGGAGTGCTTCACAACCGGAGAAAAGATTCGTTGTAGTCAATGCCCTCCTTTTGTGCATACCCTTTAGCAACTAATCTTGCTTTGAATCTCACATTGTTTTTCTCATCAGCACCTTCCTTCTTGGCATACACCCATTTGCAACCGATAGGTTTCTTGCCCTTGGGCAATTTAGCTAACTCCCAAGTCTTGTTCTTCAAGAGAGAATTCATCTCATCACCCATGGCATTGCACTGTTGGAAATGTGCCCTAAAACCAATCATATGATGATACTTTACGGACATTTCACATGTTAAACTAATCTAGTTTAATATCAAAGGCAAAGATTATTGTTTAAGCCGTCTCATATAAATGTTATATGCTTAAACGATAAGTCCAAGGAATATGTAATCAGGAGAATATGATTTAAACAAGTTAGATTAATGAGACCATTCTCTTTCGTATACATATCCTAAACGTTCCTGATCATAGGATTGCTAATTGGGCATTGACAGTCCGTTAAGATCAGTATGTGCTGTGTCTTCTCTCAGGGAGAGTGACTAGTCTCGAGTCATTGGTGTGTGTGACATCAAGACAAGCATGTAGGTGCTCAATAGTGAATGAGTCCACTGAACACGATCAACGAGGAGTTCTCATACTCATGTCACATGAGAACTCATGGTTCGGATAATGCAAAGTAGTCATTTGACCTGAGGCATCATAGTTGTCTTGTGGTTAAGTCCTTGATCTTTGATTGTGTCAAAGTCACTCCATTCGAGGGTGTCCACGGCATCGTTGGGGTTAAGCCACTTAGCCATGGAGGCAAGTGAATGCGCAACAAGGGATCTCTAACCTTCAAACCGTTTGAGGGAGAATACTCTATGATATGATTAAGAATCTTTGGCCAAAGTATGAATGAGATTTAGGAAGTCGTTCCAAATCACATTCAAGGTAATCATATAAGCACACGAATCACATTGGATAGTAGACATGAATAAACTATCAAACCAAACAATGTGGTCAAGAGTATTGTATTAGAGAAAGACCGTATTGCATTTGTAATCCTAAACTGAATAGGTTCTCCACCTCTTCTGATTAGCTTGGGTAACCATGATATGCTGCTAGGTGTCACTCTTGGTTTGTGGAAGCCCTGAACGTGTATAAACACTAAAGGGAGAATTGAAAGTAAGTTTCAATTCACAATCGATTTGAAAGAGTTTTAATCGCCCACTGTCTCGCTAAAAAGGAACCTAATGGATCGTACACCGTATAAGGTAGAGATTGAAGAAACAACGGAGATGAGTAAGAATAATTAAATGGTTTAATTATTGATGGCAAGGATTAATTAATACGTTAATTAATCAAACGAATAAGTTCGTTAAAGACCTCGGGATAGTTTTGGACCTTAAGGCCCAATGGGCTTCAAACGTCAAGTCCATTGACTTAAGTTGTATGACAACTTAATGAATAATGATTCACAAAGGCCCAAATAGTCCAATGAATCCCTATGGCCGGCCATTTGGAGATGGAGTGGGTTTTGGACTTATTTACAAGTTTGCCACTCCAATGAATTAAGGTATAAATATGACTTTATAGCCAAAATTCATTTAGGGTTTCTTTTTGGGAAAGGATGAGAACACAAAGCTCTCATTTCTCTCTAAAGAGGCCGGCCACCCTAGAGGAGATTAGCTAGCAATCCAACTTCCTCTAGGTCACTCATTTCTACTTAAATCTAACCTTGGTGTGGAGACTTAGAGGTTCTCTATTTTGAGAACTTGGAGAAACATATTTTTCCATCCAAATCCATAGATCTAAGAAGCAAGGAATGAAGGCCCTCTCTTTGGGTGATTAGCCTTTGCTTATGCAAAGAGGAATCTACAAAGGTATAAATCTCAACTCACTTTGTTTTGAGTTGAGTCTTGGTTCACCAATCTACTAGGCTTTGAATTTCATGGTTAATGTTTTGTTTTAAGTGCATGCAAGCATGATTCCGTCTTTAATTGTCAATTGCATGCTTATAGATGTTGCTTAAATGAACATGTTTTCACTAAATTTTCCTTCATGCACCACCTCTCATTCTCCTCACCCTCAATGGCTTCCTCGAAATTGGATGGAATATCATCAATGATAATAGGAATAGCAAAAGCAACATAGTCACTATACCGAGCTAGCTTGGTAATTTGTCTTTTTCCTCTGTTCTTGGTAATAGACTTTTGAGGTGAAACTTGCTCTTCAACTTGAATGGAATCTTCAAGTTCAACTTCTTCAACATCCTCATGGTCTCCAACTTCTTCACTTGTAGTGGCTTCGACAACCAGAGGCAACTTTCTCAAGCTCCACCTGTTGGACATCTTACACATTCTTCTCAGAGTCTTTGTACATACTTTCTTCATCAAATGTCACATCTCTGCTGATTATAAGTTTCTTCATCTCTGGGCACTACAAATGGTAACCTTTGACACCACTACTAAAACCAAGAAAGATAGCCTTTTTGGCTCTAGGATCAAGTTTATTTTCAGTAACATGAAAATAAGCAGGTGAACCAAAAATATGAATATAATCATAATCAGTAGAAGGTTTCCCAGTCCATACCTCTATTGTTGTCTTACCCTGAATAACAGCTAAGGGTAACCGGTTGATAATGTGACATGCATAAGTAACTGCCTCTGCCCAAAACAACTTGCTCAAACCCAACTGAGACAACATGCATCTAACCTTCTCAAGCAAGGTTTGATTCAATCTTTCTGCAACTCCATTTTGTTGTGGAGTTCCCCGGACACTAAAATGTCTCACAATCCCTTCCTCTTTGCAAACTTTAAAGAAAGGGTCGGATGTGTATTCTCCACCATTATCCGATTGCAAAATTTTAATCTTTCTCCCAGTCTGGTTCTCAACCATTTTCTTCCAACTCAAGAAAATGCTCAACACCTCACTCTTGTGCTTCATAGTGTAGACCCAAGACCTTCTTGAATAATCATCAACAAAGGTCACGAACCAATGTCTACCACTTAAATAGGGAGTCTTTGTAGGACCCCAAACATCCGAATGCACATAATCAAGAATGCCCTTCATCTGATGTACTGCAGTACCAAACTTCAATCTAGTTTGCTTCCCCAAGACACAATGCTCGCAGAAATCAAGCTTACAAGTCGTGGCACCTTTTAGAAGACCTTTTTTCACAAGCCTTTGTAGAGCTTTCTCACCGGCATGACCTAATCTCATATGCCACAGTCTAATAGTATCTGAATCGGATGTGCCCATATTTTATGAGACTACAGACGCTTCAACTATCACGATGTTTCCTTGCAATAGATACAAATGACCACATCGAGGAGCTTTCATAACAACAAGTGCACCATAAGTAACTTTCAATGTCTGCCCATTTGAATGAAACTTGAAGCCCTTGGATTCTAAAGTGCCCAAAGAAATAAGATTTTTCTTTAAATTCGGTACATACCGAACACCTGTCAACTCTTTAACCATGTCATCATGCAACTTCAAACGAATTGTACCAATCCCTTTTGTTGTACAAGGATTGTCATCTCCCATGAACACAACACCACCATCAAACTCCTTCAAGCTTGAAAACCAATCCTTGTGAGGAGTCATATGATGAGTACAACCCGTATCCAACACCCATTTAGTAGCACAATCAAATGATGAGGAAATGGTTAAAGAAAAAAAAAATCTGTTTCAACCCCAGCAACATTGGCTTCAGAACTTTCTTTTCCTTTGGTCTTCAACCTAGGACAATCTTTCTTCCAATGGCCCTTATTATAACAAAAGGCACATTCATCCCTTTCCAAGGTTTTTCTACCTTTAGAGTTTCCTCTAGGTCGAGAGTGTGATTTTTTCCTACTAGAAGAGGACCTCCTCTCCAATGATCTACCTCTAACAAATAAAGCTTCAGAGGTACTATCATGATTTTTATCTTTATGCCTCATTTCATAATTCATCAAGGCATTTGACACATCTTCAAATTTCACAGTTTCTTTACCATGCATAATAGTGGTAACAAAATGCTCATAAGAGTCCGGCAAGGAATTCAATAATATTAAGGCCTTATCTTCATCCTTAATATCCTCATCTAAATTTAACAAGTCGGCAATCAACTTATTAAAAGCATCATGGTGTCTAATCATTTTTGTACCTTCTTTGTATTGGAAGCAATATAACTTTTTCTTCAAGTGTAGCCGGTTTTTTGCACTCTGTCTAATCATTTTTGTACCTTCTTTGTATTGGAAGCAGTATAACTTTTTCTTCAAGTGTAGCCGGTTCTTTGCACTCTTTGTCATATACTTATCTTCCAATTTTTGCCACAACACATTTGCTACTGTCTCCCGCATCACAAAATACTTATGAGTGTTTGCAAGGCACAACCGAATTGAAGAGCAAGCCTACAAATTTAATTTCTCCCATTCTGGCTTCGACATAGCTTCCGACTTCTCTCCCAAAGCGGCAAGTAGATCTTGTTGAGCCAACACATCTTTGACCTCACATTGCCACATCCCGAAGTTGTTTATGCCATCAAACTTTTCCACTTCAAACTTTGCATTTTGCACCATAGTTCTTGCAAACCCGGAGGTGCTTCAAAAAGGATTCTCATCTTGCCCGTCTGATATCTTTGGCAACTAGACAGTACCCAAGAGAAACCAGTGCTCTAATACCAATTGTTGTGCTAGGATAGCACCAAACCTTATGGAACCAACTCAAGCTAACCCACAGGAAATATATCAAATGAAATGCAAGAACAAAATATTAAAGGACACCAAGATTTTAACAAGGTTCCTCAACGGTCAGTGTAACTGAAGTACGTCCTCGGAGCAGTAGGAGCTCACCCAATAATTCACTATCAACCAAATGGGAGTTTACAAAGTGTTGGCAAGCTCACAACCCAAAAACCCCAATACAACCAATAGCTCCCACACACCAAAGAAACAAATAGAGAAAGAAATATAGTGATTAATTTTTTCTCTATACAAAGCTCAAAGCTATTACAACAACAACTACCTTGGTGGGTGATTACTAACCAAAGAGAAGAGCACCTTCTTCTTTTTTTTTTGCTCTCAGTTTTCTTCTCTCTGCAGCTGCCTTGCTCTCTCAAAGATAGGCTTCTCAAACAAAATGGTGCTCACTCCTTCTTCTCTCACTTCCGTATGCTCACATTCATCCATTCTAAAACACCCAATAAACAAAACCAAAGTAAAGGAATAATCATTCCTTTACAAACATCATCATGACCTTCCTTTTTCTTTTCAACAAACATAATCATTAGGTCACCATCTCTTTGCCGACTACAACCTCCTATTTTTCCGAGCCAAATCTACGGAATGTCATCATATTGCCTAGGTTCTTCATGAGTTTGAGATTGCCTCTGTTTAGAAAATAATGTTGGAAATGTGCCCTAAAACCAATCATGTGATGATACTTTACGGACATTTCACATGTTAAACTAATCTAGTTTAATATCAAGGGCAAAGATTATTGTTTTAAGCCGTCTCATATAAATGTTATATGCTCAAACGATAAGTCCAAGGAATATGTATTTAGGAGAATGTAATTTAAACAAGTTAGATTTATGAGACCATTCTCTTTCTTATACATATCCTAAACGTTCCTGATCATAGGATTGCCAATTGGGCATTGACAGTCTGTTAAGATCAGTACGTGCTATGTCTTCTCCCATGGAGAGTGACTGGTCTCGAGTCATTGGTGTAATTGACACCAAGACAAGCATGTAGGTGCTCAATAGCGAATGAGTCCACTGAACACGATCAACGAGGAGTTCTCATACTCATGTCACATGAGAACTCATGGTTCGGATAATGCAAAGTAGTCATTTGACCTGAGGCATCATAGTTGTCTTGTGGTTAAGTCCTTGATCTTTGACTATGTCAAAGTCACTCCATTCGAGGGTATCCACGGCATAGTTGGGGTTAAGCCACTTAGCCATGGAGGCGAGTGAATGCGCAACAAGGGATCTCTAACCTTCAAACCGTTTGAGGGAGAATACTCTATAATATGATTAAGAATCTCTAGCCAAAGTATGAATGAGATTTAAGAAGTCATTCCAAATCACATTCAAGGTAATCATATAAGTAAATGAATCACATTGGATAGTAGACATGAATAAACTATCAAATCAAACAATGTGGTCAAGAGTATTGTATTAGAGAAAGACCGTATTGCATTGTAATCCTAAATTGAATAGGTTCTCCACCTCTTCTGATTAGCTTGGGTAACCATGACATACTGCTAGGTGTCACTCATGGTTTGTGGAAGCCCTAAATGTGTATAATCACTAAAGGGAGAATTGAAAGTAAGTTTCAATTCACAATCGATTTGAAAGAGTTCTAATCGCCCACTACCTCGCTAAAAGGAACCTAATGGATCGTACACCGTGTAAGGCAGAGATTGAAGAAACAACGGAGATGTGTAAGGATAATTAAATGGTTTAATTATTTATGGCAAGGATTAATTAATATGTTAATTAATCAAACGAATAAAGTTCGTTAAAGACCTCGGGTTAGTTTTGGGCCTCAAGGCCCAATGGGCTTCGAACGTCAAGCCCATTGACTTAAGTTGTATGACAACTTAATGACTAAATGTTCACAAAGGCCCAAATAGCCCAATAACACCCTATGGCCGGCCATATTGATAAAGGAGTGGGTTTTGGACTTATTACAAGTTTGCCACTCCAATGAAGGTAGGTATAAATATGACTTTATAGCCTTTTCTTCATTAGGGTTTCTTTTGGGAGAAAAGATGAGAACAAAAGCTCTCTTTGCTCTCTAAGAGGCCGGTCACCCTAGAGGAACATAGCTAGCAATCTTACTTCCTCTAGGTCACTCATTTCTTCATCAATCCTTCCTTGGTGTGGAGACTTAGAGGTTCTCAACTTTGAGAACTTGGAGAAACCAATTCTTCCATCCAAATGAGAACTTGGAGAAACCAATTCTTCCATCCAAATCCATGGAGCTAAGAAGTAAGGAATGAAGGCCCTATCTCTTGGGTGATTATCCTTTGCTTATGCAAAGAGGAATCAACAAAGGTATAAATTTCTCAACTCACTTTGTTCTTGAGTTGAGTCTTGATTCACTAACTACTAGGCTTTGAATTTCATGGGTAATGTTTTGTTTTTGAGTGCATGCAAGCATGATTCCGCCTTTAATTGTTAATTGCATGCTATAGATGTTGCTCAAATGAACATGTTTTTCACAAAATTTCCTTCAAATAAACCTTCACAAAAGTGAAGTTTGTTTTAGAAGAAACATTAAAGATCCCTCTTGGTCTAACTTGGCTTCCATTATTGGTGTTCAATGTGTGGAGTGCCATGAGAAGTACTTGGGGATGCCTACCTTAGTGGGCAAGAATTGAAGTTGATGTTTTAGTTTTATCAAGGACCGTCTTAGGAAACGTCTCTAGAATTGGAAGGGCAAACTTCTTAGCTCGGCAGGAAAGGAGTTACTTGTTGAAACTGTGGCTCAAGTCATTCCTAACTATACTATGAGTTGCATCCTTCTCCTAAAGCATTTATGGGAAGACCTTAATAAGCTTATTGCTTCCTTTTGGTGAAACGGGAATGATGGCAAGCACAGGATTCATTAGTATTCTTGGGACAAACTTTGTATTCCAAAGTTGGAGCGGGATCTTGGTTTTAGGAACCTCTATGCTTTTAACCTTGGTGACAACTATTCTAAAAGCAAAACATTTTCCCAACTGCTCCTTTCTTAACGCCCCTATGAACTCAGATGCCTTTTTTGATAGAAAAGTATTTGCACTGCTCGCAAAGTCGTATGGGAAATTTAGAAAAATAACCAAATGTTAGATCCGATATGGAATTATAGCCACCATTTTAATTTCATGATAATTATAACCAAAAGTTGATGTAAAAGTACTAATATACCCTTAATATTAGGGTTTCTCAGAACAACCAAAACAAACTTTTAAACTATCTTAAAGGGAATTGTTATTAGTACTCCAAAAATCTCATTTCGCACTCTAAACTTTCTATAATTAGAAAGCAAAATACATTTGTAAGGAGTGTAGAACAAGATTTTTGGAGTGCTAATAATAGTTCCCATCTTAAAATGAGAAATTAATCTTCATCACTTTTTTGTTTTCACTATTCACTTTGCATATGCAATTTCGTATTCTTTCTTCATCCACTGCAAAAATATATCGGAATGTATACAATTTAGTCAGTGAAACACCAAATCCAAGTATCTAATTAAAAAATAATAATTAGCCATGGAATTAGTACCTTCTTAAGGAATTTGCACCTTCTTAAGAACATTCTCATAGCTTGTCCTGCTAATTAAAGAGAAAGCTAACACCAATATGTCTGCACCTCTATAATTCAGTGGCCTCAACCTGTAGTAATCCTCAACATTATATGGTAGTTTAAAGGTTGTGTTGTGGTGGTTATGAGAAACCCTAGTATTAAGGGTATATTAATACTTTTACATCAAGTTTTGGTTATAATTATCATAAAATTAAAATAGTGGTTATAATTTTATATGAGGTCTAAAATTTGATTATTTTTCTAAATTTCCCAAGACATATAAATATATATCCCTTGGTTCTTGGTGGCAGATTGGAGGGGGTTTTTCCACTGATATTTGGAAGGGAAATTTTATTTAAAACCATCTAACCACTTTCTACACCCAACTTAAATTTTAAATGTTAATTGACACACCCCGATCGAGATCAAGGCATGTTGGCCGTTACGTGAGGGTGACGTAGCCATGTGCACAGTGCGGAAGCATTAAAGATAAGAAATATACGAATATTTAAAACCGAATCTACTAAAGTGCACTACTAAACAAGAAGTGATAGGAGTAAGATACAAAAGTAAATACTCCTAATTAGAGCAAAAAAAGTCTAGGTGCAGTTCAGTAGGACAAGTACAAATTATACAGTACCATAAGATGTCCTACAATTATTTTGATAGGTCAGAACCATCGAAATCCTCAAGGCCAACGACAGCAAGCTTACCTAAAACCTGGAGGGGCGCAAAACAAAAAACGTGAGTAGGCAAAAACAAATGTGTTACAAAACCATTTCATTTATCAACATATCTAACCCCTCACTGTAAAACATGTATAATGTTTCCCAAAATCAAGATATAAGCATATACATAGATTTATATGTAATTATATCAATTCAAATCATGCTTCACATAATCATATTCATATGTATGTCATGCCAAGATATAACAGAGTAAGCAATTCAGGTGAGAATAATTTCATAGAAATGTAGCATGTTAGCCGGAACCCCTGAGGTAGTCGGTACAACTGAATTCATAGCTCAAAAGTCAATCTAGCCGGAGTCACTACAATAACCTATACGGCAATATACGGTAATATACTGCATAAGAGTCGAAACCAAATGAAAAAGTCTGTACGACAATACTGGGTGTAATATAATTATGTTCAATACTACTCTCACATAATAGCTGGGTGATAAACCGCTAATCACCTACAAGTTGAAACCATAGTGAAGGTCTGTACGACAAGACTGTGCACCTAAATTGGATCCAATATGAGCATATGGTGCGGTAGGTGACATTATAAACAAGCCTGTGTCATATCTCTGGCTAAATCTTAATCACCCTAGGTGCAGTTTTATGAGCTCAACGTTATTCAATCCCATATCGCACCATTGATAATTCACATAACCAAACATAACTCACCTGAGCTTACCTGAGCGTTCACAGCACCACAATCATTTAAACACATATTTCTAGGAAAATATCAAGTATATAAATATATACTGAAAACCAAAAGCCCACTCACTAGTATGTCAAAGGGTCGTAGCCCCCGAGTCTCCCTTGAACGCGCTTGTCCTCGAGATAAGTCTCACCTATATATGAATTAACTATAAAAACGTTATTTAAAGCACATAGGCAGAACTAGCTAATAACTTTTCATACAATGCTTAAATGGGGTGTTTGAATATACCAATGTGATCTACACAACTCCACGAACATCCCCATATTTTTAGAATAATTTTCTGACCATCCACCCGCCGCCACGCGCCGGCCAAGGCACGGCAATACGCACCCCCACGAGCGGCCACGTGACAGGCATACCGAAGGCATCAGTCAACGCCGTCAGGAATATTCTGTCAAATAGTAACAGAATCTGTTAAATTTAACTGACACCGTGGAATATTCCATCAAACTTGACAGAATATTCCGTCATCCCTAACCTTGACCTCCGGCAACCGTCGCCGGCGCCGGAAACTGGGTAATTTTTAAAACCGTGATTTCTCATCCACTTCTTAACCAAATTGTATGAAACTTGAACTGAATTAAAGCTTACTTCAAATAGAACACAACCATACCTGTTACACACCCTAAAACTCACCGAATTTGTCGGAAAACTCCACGATATTCAAGCCCGAAAATAAAACTCTCCGTTCTTGCTATCCTGACGTTCAAATTCTTCCAACGAACCACTCCTAGCCTCGTGTGGACCTCTTCAAGCTACCTATGATATTAAAATCACCTGAAACATCCATATTTACATCCACATGAATAGTGCCATAAACAGAGGTTATGGTTCTCGGGGTTTTTCAAGGTTTCCAATCCTAAAACTAGTATAGATGAACTCAGAAGCTTGCAAGGAACAAGAATATTACCTTAAAAACATCGATCCGTGCGTGGATGTGTGAGTTGGTGCTCGTCTGTCCGTGAGGGAAAGAGAGAGAGAGAGTCCGAGAGTGAGAAAGTACGGGAGAGAAGAGAGAGAGGGATGGTGTGTGTGTGTGTCCACGTGGTCAACAACCAAAACCACCAAACATTTTCCTTTCCAATTTGTTCAAAAAATTAGGGAAAAATGCTAGTTTGAACCCCTAATCAACAAGCATAACACACCACCACGTTCACATCCAAGGGTAAAACCGTCATTTCACATCGTCGAAATTAAATATTCGGGACGGGCTGTGACATTAATTGTCTATTTTACCCTATTGTATAATTACTATTAAGTACAAAATGAAATTAATAATAAAAATCAAATTTATCAATTGACCCACATACTATAATTGAACCCTAGCATCACCCTTTGTTTATCCTATGTTCATTCCGACTAAAACCCTAATAGCTCTGATAGAGAAAAACGAGTTTTTCTATTGATGGATGATGATTTTGAAGTTTTTAATCCTCCAACTAAGGTATGACTCGATTTATGGATATTTTGTTTGTTTGCTTCTTCTTTGGATTAAATTTCATTCTTTTTATATTATATTGTATTTATTTTTCTCTGCCGTCTGTATACGCCCCAAAACACCAATGCAAGTAACTAAGTGTTTTAGATGCAAATTCGTGGGATTTTATCACCCTAAACTTGAAGACTTGTTCCTTGCTGGTTTCTAGCTCTTCTTAACTTCCTCTCAAAATCGTCGTCAAAATCCAAGATGTTTGTACGAATCGGTTGAGAGCTTCTAGTCATACATTAGTACCTAAGAAACAAGAAACAAAATTAGGTCAGAAACTTAAACAAAGTCAGAAACAAAGTGAAATAAAAGAAACAAAAACAATCCAAGGGATTAGCAAATTTGCTAATCCCCGGCAACGGCGCCAAAAATTTGATGCGAAATAGATAAGCACACAAATTAAACCCTCTTTTTGTCAAATTGTAGCAAAGATGTAAGTAGGGATCGTTCTAAACCGGGGATTAGGAGGGATTGCTAAACACTTGGAAACTGACTTAAAAACTCAAAAACAAAGTTTAAAACACTAAACTAGACTCAAAGAATGCAAAAGTAAAGGTTAAAACACTTAAACAAACCTAAAACTCAAAACAGCAACTAGAAAGCTCAAAACTGCCTAAAAACCACTTTCTGGGCAGTTTTGAGCACCTACACTAATTTGGACGAAATTTGATGAAAACTTGAATCAAAATACTTAGAAACACAAATCAAAACACTTTCTAACTAATCTAAGACTTCAAATTAAAGGGGGATTTGTTTTGGACGAAAATTTAACACAAAACAGAAACTTTAATTAACACAGATTGTAAAAACGATTTTGGTGAAATAGATGGTTAAAAGGCTAGTTAGGAGGTTCTTCTCCACACATGTCACACTTGCAAACAAAACGATTTTCAGTTGTTCTTCCGATAAACTACGAATACTCAACGCCCCAAGTTAACCGTGAATTGCACTAATTAAACCTCAGTTTTTCCACAAGTTATTAAGTTGGATGATTGCATACGACAACCCAAAACATTCCCTACAAGTTCCCTACATGAATTGCATAATAGAGATACAAGCAAGAATCATTATGTTCTATGAAAAACATAAGCATTGACGAAGCATTTGTTACTATGAATTGCATGAAACTTATGCTAAGAATTCATTCAACGCGATCGTTTTCAAGCGATCTTCACTACTTGTGATTATAAGATTGTAACTATTAGGTGAAACTCCCTCATAATCTAGCATCATATTCATGCATGAAAACTAAGCGTGCACTCTCAATCAACATACACAAATAAGTTATCAATCAAATAGATGAACGAATTGAATCCATAACTTATGAAATAACAACTGAATGTAATCGAATCAAATTGCAAGCATGTACATGGTTTCGAATCACCCCCCAACTAAGGGGGTTTAGTTCCTCATACTCACAACACAAAGTTTATTAAATTGAAACATCGAAGACATAAGAAAGATTACACCTAAAAAGCCAAAGAATTCCACTTTGAATTCTGCACAGCAAGCTCCTCTTTCTTCTTCTCCTTGCTGCGGCAGAGAGGGTTTAGGGGATTTTTGGGTAGTTTTGGATGATTTTGGACGAGGAAGAATGGTGGAAAAATGTCTAGGCTGGGTTTAGGGCACGGCTAGGAAGGTTTGGGGTCAGAAAATATGGAGTTGGGTGAAGGTTGGGCTCGGCAAAGGTGAGGGACAGGTTCTGGCGTGAATGGAGTTTTCTGGATGTGTTTTTGGGTTTTTGAAAGGTAGATAGGATAGTATGGTGGTGCGGCAAGGTGTGGGAATGGTTTATGGAGGTGGAGAATGATGTATGGATGTGTGGAATGGTGCTGGAATCGATGGAAGCTGCGGCAAAAGGTGGGAAAGGTTGCTGGAATGGGTGGTGGCTGCGGCAAGGAGGGGATTAGGGTGATGGTGAATTTCTGATTTTGTGTAGAGGGGGAGTGGTGCGGCTAGGTATAGAAACTAAATATATATGCACTTAAAAACCCTAACAAATCAGATTAGGGTTTCTAGAAACCCAAATCCACCAGAAAAATAAGTTAAACAATCAGAAATTTGGTGAGAAAAAGGGCCTAGGGTGCGGCAAGGAGTGGGCTAGGGTTAGGGCTTCTAGAAAGCCTTGCAAGGCAAGGAAATTGGTGTTCTAGAATAGGAGAAGTGCAGCCCAAACCCTAAGGGAGATGGATTAGGCTTTAACATGGCAGAAATTAAATGAAAGGGGCCTAGGGTGCGGCATAGGCTTAGGGTCCACAAGGAATTAGGGTTTAAGTCATCTAAAAGCCCAAAGCCAAGAATAGAAACTCACGAAAATGGAAACCCCCAAGAATAGAAACTTCCAACTTTTAGAAACTTTGGTTGCCAATTCCGATTTAGGAAAGATCAACCCAAAATGGAAACTTTTAGGCTTAGCTTTCCTACTTCAAGTAGGAAACCTCAAATCTTCAACTCTTCAATTTCATCCCAACCTTGTGTTCCAAGCATGTCCTTTTCGATCCAAGCTCACATTTTGCTCCAAAAGCTCCAAATTGCATCATTTCATGTAATATGTCCTTTAAACCTGAAAACACATGAAAGTAGCTTAAAAGACTACTTTAACGAAGAAAACATAACAAAGATGCATAAGAACTAGCTAACTAAGGCGCATAAATATGCTCCTATCAGCAAGGACTTTTGATTAGTAGTACAAAGACATAAAACTTGATTCTTGGTGCAAATAAAGATTGCTCAACCTTAACCACGAACTAGTGGGTGGCATGTTTACACCTTTTTTTTATTCAAAATAACTCCAATTTGTTTATTTGTTTATTAACATAGCAGCAAAACACCCAGCCCAATGTCACTTCAAAGTTTCTTAAAAAATACATGAAAATACTCGATTTAAAAAGGACTGAACTAGAGCTTGCTTAACATTCTCTTGGAAAATTCAAGTCTATGGAATGATCTCTTGGATCCCAAGTCCATGGATGGGTTGTGGTAGCAGAAAAAAAAAAGAAAAAAAAAGGCAACTATGGAAATGCTAGTCTTATACGGCATATGCAATTATAGAAGGGCAAAGGATGCCTCTTTGAAAAGAAAAAAAAACATTCAATTAGAGATGTTATTTTATAAAGAGAATGGGTGTAAAGATAATTTTACATTTTGAATTGGGTTTGAGAAGGTAGTTTAGGTAATAAATTTGGGTTTAAAGAGAAATTAATTCTTTAATAAAAAACAATATGGGTGAAGAGAGTAAGTTGGGTGTAGAAAGAGATTAGATGGGTTTAAAATTTCCCTATTTGGAATGACCCGTGGTTCCGATCCTCTTCTCTGCCGGATCCTGTTGCTTGTGCTCTCTCGACGGTTAGTGATCTCATTGACCCCATCTCCAAATCCTGGAATGTTACAGACGCTATTCTCAGTTGACGAAGTGGAAGCCATTCGTGCCATCCCTTGGAGTATCTGCTCACCCCCCCTGATTCCCTTATATGGCATTATAATCCTAAAGGGCCCTTCACTATGCAGTGTGCATACTTGGTTGCTTGTGAATGGGTCAACTAGGCCTGGCATTTTGGACCCAACCCGTTAACCCGACCCGACCCAACCCGTTAATATTTGTATTTGGGTGGATGCTTAACGGGTTGGGTCGCTAACGGGTGAACCCGTTAACAACCCGTTAAATAACGGGTCACTTTGGGTCAACCCGTTAGACCCGTTAACATCCGTTAGCACCCGTTAGTTGAGGATATTTTAGTAATTTTAGTAAAGTCTTAATAACAAAAAAAAATTTTGTGCAAAAAAAAAAAATAATAATAATTGTTAACGGGTGTTAACGGGTGAAACGGGTGACCCGTTAGCTTAACGGGTCGGGTTCGGATGACCCGTTAGCTTAACGGGTTGGGTTCGGGTGACCCGTTAACTTAACGGGTCGGATTGAACCCAACCCAAACCCAATAAACCCGACCCGTTTACAGGTCTAGGGTCAACCCATCGAACAATGGGGCCTCCTCTTTGAACTCAAGCGTTGCCGCCAGGTTTTGGGACAAGATTTGGGAGGCCAAAATCCCTCCGAAGATCAAAGTTTGTGTTTGGAGATGCAAAAATCTATTGCCTACTCGTTCTAATCTAGCCAAACGGCATGTTACGGGCGATCCATCGGGTGTAATTTGTAATGCCCAAGAGGAGTCAATTTTACATCTACTCAAGGACTACCCCCTTTGCTAGATGTGCTTGGTTACCTTCCCCTTTGGGCATCCCACCACGTGGATTTAATCCCCACTCACCTATACTTTGGTTTATGGAAATTGCTGACCAAATGCCGTTTTCCAACTTTGATTCCTCTTGGTCATTAGTTGGGCCATCTGGGGTGCTAGAAAATCCATGTTGTCGGGTAGTACATGTGACCCCCCTGAAACTATTGTGGTTCGCGGCCTCCAATGGTGGCAATCTTTCGTCCAATCAAACGCCTCTCTGCCACCCACCTTTGCGAGGCCTCCTGAAATCGAGAAGTGGTCTCCTCCCCTGGTCGGTTCACTGAAGATTAATTTGGATGGGGCTTGGAATCCGCAACTTAAAATGGGTGGCTTCGAATGCATTTACAGGGATGCATCAGGGAACTTCTTAGTGGCAAAAAGTGGCAGTTACTCTGACATTTTCTCCCCTCTCCAAGCCAAAGCATCTGCCTTCCATAAGGCTGTGGTTTGGGCGACAATCAATCATTTTTTAATCTAATTCACTTTAGATTGTGCATGCCTTGTCTGATCCTTCTACCAATTTGTCGCCAGTTGGGTAAGTTGTTGAAGACATTAAGACCTAGTTTGGGAGTGAGGTGCTTAAAAAAAAAAACATCTATGAAAAAAAGCTGTGAGGGTTTTAAGTGTTTGGTAAACTGAAAAAAAAGGGGCTTATTTTGGAAGCTGCTGTGAGAATAAGCTAAAATCAAAGGAAAAAGCTGAAGCTGCTATTTGTAGCTTTGGAAAACTGGCTTTTTTTCAAAGCACACGGAGCTACAGTGCTCCTTTAATGAAATGACCCACTATCAGACTGCTTTTTTTTTTCAAAAGCACTTTTACAAAAAAGTTTACCAAACACTCTGCTGATTTATTTCACAGCCGCTTATTCTCACAGCAGCTTTTTTTCAAAGCACAGCAATACCAAACCAGCCCTAAGGCCTTTCTTTCATCAATCATTGAAGCTTCATTTACTTGTGTTCGTCGCCAAGCCAACGGTGTTGCTCATCGTCTTGCCTATCTTGGTCTTTCTATTACTCAAGGTTGTGAATGATTTGATTCCCCTCCAAGTATAATCCTAGATGTGCTTGTTGGGGATTCCTCTTCGCCTAAAACTGGCTTTGTACTCAACCATTGTAACAACTTTTTCATCAATCTACTATCGTTTCTATAAAATAAAACTTGGAATTTGAATAAAAGTCAAAATTTATAAATTGACATGCACCAATTCTTTTATTTGGATTTATAAACCTAGAAATTTAAAATTTCCTTGTGGAAAAAAAACTTGGAATTTGGGACCTTGAATTCCCAAGTTTAAATTTCATGTAAGTGTCATTTCCCAATTTCTATGATTGAGAGTTTAAAAATAACAAATTATGTATTCAATTCCATTATTCTTTTACACTACGTTTGGATGAAAAAAAATTAAAGATTACTAAGGAATTTTAAAATGACATAATTTTATTTTCTAGAATTTATGAATTTTCTTATTTGGTTAACCTAAAAGATGGAATTGAATACGGAATTTGTTATTTTTAAACTCTCAATCATAGGACTTGGGTAATGACACATTTTTACATGGAATTTAAACTTGGAAATTGGAGCTCCCAAATTTCAAGTGCTTTTTTCCACACGAAATACTAAAATTCTATGTTTATGAATACAAGGGAATTGATGTATGTCAATTTACAAATTCTGACTTTTATTCAAATTCTGATTTTATTTCCCTCATCCAAACATATAGGTTAACCGAACAATAAAATTCACAAATTATCATCTATTTATAATAATAAAACTAGGAAAAGCTTCAACATTAATCTATACTACTTATTAACAAAACCTCTTTGTCAATAAAAAAAAAAGAGTGAAAAGACAAAATTAACCTTGTCAACAAAACTAAAGAATAACACCCAAAATAAAAGTTATGTGCAATATTGTAAATTAACCACAAAATAATTTTATTGTTTTTCTTAAAGCCTCACAACCAGCAACCATATTAGTTGCCCTCATTTTCTAGTCCTTGTTTTTCTCCCAAATAAAATAAACTTTCAATGGCAAAATAGTTATCCTGAAGCAGTTGCAAAGATATGAACAACCTCTGTAGTGACAAAAAAAATCATTTGAAGATTGTCACCAAGATGCTTTAGCGACCATTATATATTTTCTCTTTGTAAATTTATTTTCAAAATTTTAATAAGCACACGCATGCTAGAATTGCTAGTATATTATTGAGAGACTGTTTGTCAACCATTTTCTGAAAATATCATTCGTGTCCTTATTTTTTCTATTTTACCCTTAATTGCAATAAACATTTACATAATAAGGATACATTAGTACTTTAATTGAATATTTACAATCATTTAAATAAATTAAAATATTTCCTTAGTTGTATAGAATTGAAATTTAAGGAGCACATTGCTTCAAACAATTCATAATTTATTCCTGAATCTGTTTGAAACTAAATTTAACGAGCCACTAGCTTTTGACGTAAAACCAACAAATACAAATACAACACTCAATTTATGTTTCTATAAAGTAAAACCAGCTAGCTAAAACTTGAGCTGATCGACTTCAGCCATTTCCGCTTCAGCCTCTTGTACAAAGAGCAACTTCTGCCCGTTTTCTTTCCACACTATCTTAGATGGAAATAAATTAGCAGCCAATAAACATTTCCAGTCTAAGGCACACAGCATATGCACAAAAAGTATTTATAACACGCAACGTAGCAGGCTGTAAAGATGAGTAGAGATTATTTGACTCAAATATGCTTCCCTATTGGGATCTGCAAACCGTGTTCAATAAGGAACAACGATGGATTCTATAAGCTCTTGCAGCGGAGCTAGCTCCTTCTTGTCAATTAGCACGAATTCCTGCAAAAAAAAAAAAAGAAAAAGAAAAAAGATGCAGTATAATGTAATCAGCCTACGGCTTTGCCAACAAGTATTGTCCATCAAGTAAGATAAAGCCATGACTCTTATGCATTAGTAATATCGTTCTCTCCTAACTATTATGTTCTTATGCCGGGAATATAATTTTTATCGGATACCAATAAAGCCATGACAGGTGTTTGGACAACTACATGTCTATGCACTTTTGATAAAATTGAATTGAATGTTTGAGCATCTCAATTTAATGAACCATACAAAGATGAATACAAGTGGGCTATTGGTACTTTTTCCCACTAGCATCATTTTTGGGAATACAATCAAACTGTACATAATCCATGTCTTCCTACCACATTTTTGGGGAATTACATCAAATCTAAGTTTCACAAAAGCAGACGTTTCAAACTGTATGACACTTTCCACCAGCTTTTCCCAAGAAATGGAAGCGTGACCAAGGTATGCTTACTAAAGCAGAAAATAAACGATGGCACTCTTACTCCTAAAGCCCCCAACACATCCAAAGTGAACGAGTTGAGGCCTATCTCCTGCTTCAATACACTACATAAAATCATTTCAAAGCTCATTGCTATAGGAATCGAGGCTGTTCTTCCCGATACTACTAATCATGACTCATTACCAATCTGCATTTGTTGTTCGCACAAGTCCTACAAGCCATGATGTGATGGATCCAAGCTTACATTACCTCTAAGTTCTCCAATAGTCAATGGTGAATTACCTAGCAAGAGCAGGTTGTGCCAACTGTGAATTACAAAGGTTCTTTCACTTGTTCTCCAAAAGAATATCCACGCTAACCATTCTTTCAAATTCTATTGGAAGTGCAGTAAGCTTAGAATCGCTCATATTTGATTTCTGATGACCTCATCATGCTCAGTCATAAGGATCTTCACTTGGCTTCAGATGCCCTTGATAATTTCCTTTCTCCCTCGATCTCAAGCCTAGCAAAATACAAATAACACATCTTTCTCTGGATTTCCAAAGCCAAATCACTCACCCCTATCAGGTACTTCGGGAGCTGAAGGACTAGCTCGCAGAGATTTATTTCCCATGTACGACATTTTTCGATTGCAACCGTGATAAGCAGTTTCAATCTGCGTTCCAGTCTCCTAAAATGATTTGGAAGTCTAGTATTCCTTCTAAGGTTTGTGTTTTGGCTAGGATCATAGCTCACAGAAAAGCAAACACTTGCAATTCGATACAGAGAAGATCCAATATTTGGCTGTCTCCTAATGGTGTATTTTGTGCAAAAGAGAGACGGAATCTGGAAGTAGCTTGTCCTTACATTTTGCATGTACATTGGGGTCTCTGGTAGTAGTTGGTTGAGGTTGCACAGGTTAGCTTGGGTTATTCCTCAGTTACAATTCAACGTTGTTTGTGAAAAGTCGCAGATTCCTTACAGGCTTCACCCTCTATACCCCGTAGAGAGAGTTTACTCACTATAAATTAATTACATCAGGAAGCTGCTGTAGTTTGAGAGTTGTGACTCTGATGTCAGAGGTGTGTTTTGGTTTTATGCATTTTATCAAAACCTTAGTTGACCCCTTACCAACAGCTAGACCACAATCAAACCACTCCCACTCCCAACCCCACACCCCCACCCCTTTCCACCAATCCTTTGTCCTGCTCACTTAATCCAAGAACAGATCCAAAAAGTTTAGGGCACGTGGATTGCCCCCAAAGGGGTGCCTAATTCAAGGGCCAATTTAAGTCAAAGCAAGACGATAATCAATTTCAGAATGTTATTGACGTCATCAACAAGATACAATGATTAATTAAACAAACGTACAACTAGATACTTTTCAAAAAGAAAAGAAAACAGTTATTGCAATAGTAAGAGTACTTACACAGGTAAATAGTATGAAATGCTTGAAGCAAGTATTTAAATGGGCCTCCTCCTTAAGGCTCACAATTTTCTGGAAATGAGAGTGATATATGTGGGCATATACACGGAACAATCTTTTGAATATCGTCTTCACAACCTCCCTGAAATTGGGGGGAAATGGTGCACCTGAAAGACAAAGAAAGTGAACAGACAATGAATTATATTAATTAAATGAACAACAAAATATGAAGAAAATAAGATATCGTAATAAATAGTATTACCAAGCTTTTGGGGAAATATGGATTCATCATCAAGTTGAGATTCAATCCAGTCCATTAGATATTCAACATATTTTGGAGCCGAAACCTCAATAGGTTTCTTAATTAGTACACCATCGGCCCACCTATACTCATACCTGTAGAGTTTTAACAAACAAAAACGAAACATCATAATTAAAAACAGAAGCTGGATTAGAATAAAAGTTACTGTAGGCACAATTTGACCAGTCGTTAAAATTGTCCAAGCCATCGGGTAAAAAGAGAAATTGGGCGTACAGAGTTTTTCTGAAGTTTTACATGAAAAACAGTGTAGTAAGTTGCTGACAGTATTCCAAAACTGATTTCATGTAATAGTATCTCTAGAGCTGGCAGGTCTTGGTTAGCAGACGAACCACATTCTGAATGACCAGAATGGTATATGAAATTATGCAAGTACTGGGTTGTGGGTGCTAAGAAAGGTATAAAATCCAAAAGAGAAAGGAGAAGTTGAGGCATGAAAGGTCCACATACTGTTTAAAAGAGGAGGTTGGTTTCCCATGAAGCACAGATGTTGGGACAGGGTGGTGCAAGGCGTAGAGATAGGTAGAAGCTTCATTTATCTTATCCTACCATGCACAGACACGGAGGTTTACCTCCGTATCCCGTATCTGACACACAGGGATACGGATACGCAACAGATATGTGTGGATACGTATCTGAGTCAACGGATACGTAGTTGACTGCCGGGATACACGTATCTGACTGTTGAGATACGAGTATCCGACTTTCCGGTACGTTTGCCCCTTAAATTCAGAGGATAATCACAAAAAAAACCAAAGATAATTGTACTTAATCCAGATGGAATCGTGATAATTGACCAAAAATTTGAAACGATTCCGTGTATAAAATTTCGGATCTACCTTATCTAAATAATATTGATATTGAATACTTAATCCTTTTCATAGTAGTTTTGATTAATTGTGTTAAACATGTCAGTATTAGAGAGTCAAATTAATAGTTTATTTATAGTCTATCAATATGTGAACACCTACTAGCAAACGGAACCAATTGCTATTAATTTCAGGATTAAAAAATCTAGGTTTCTTAAACCCTTGTACTTAGTGTGTTTCCATGCTCCCCAGAGACTTTTGGTAGAAAGACAAGAAGCCAGTAACACATGGTAAAACCCCAAACAAAACTAATGATTTCAGGAAACAAATAGCAAAACGGTTTTAATAAAAAAAGATAACACTCCCATACTTGGGGCCTGCAGTCATTGTAGGACAATTCTCTGGAGTACAGAACTCTGTGAGGGTACCATACAACAAGTTGACCTGATTGAAGAAATCCACAGCTGAAATTAAAACACCGACAACAACAATTCAGAAATAGTGTACACAAAAGAGATTGAAGCAAATAGAAAATTGCTGGAAGAAGGTACTTGACTGTTGTAACGAAGTTTATTTTTCCTAAAAGACTTTAGAAAATGAAATTCACACAATTGTTGCCACTTTTTCTTCTTCTTTTTTGTGTGTTTTTTACTCGTTTAGTCAAGATGCGGGGACATGAGGAACACAAGATCAGATGTGAAGGAAGGAGCAAGAACACGTAAAATGGTCTTTGTACTTAGTTTTAGTTTTATCTATTCCTACTATTTTTATCCTCAACTCTCATTTTTCCTCAGTACCTCATTTCTCTCCTCTTTCCCTTCTTTAATTGGAAGAAACACAAAGGCAAGCCCTACAAATTTCTGGTTTTTGTCTGGAACACGGTAATATTATGAAGTAAAGTCACTCCCTTTCAACTGATTATTCTATACTTTTAAATTCTAGCTATTTTCTCACAATCCTTTCTACGAGAGACACATGAAAACATAAATATATTTTCAAATAATATTTCAAGTTGCATCCAAACAAAAGAAATTCGGAGGAAAGAGTCCCATTTTCATGTAAATCCTTTTACATAGAAACTTTTACCGTCTAAGACATCACACAACAAGCTAAACAGAGATTTTATGCAACCAAATGTTCTTCCTTTGATAAGAAACAAAACTTTTAACCACGTATCAACCATTTAATGGACAAAACAAACTATAAATTGACAGTTTGTGATGTGTGTGTGTGTGTGTGTGTGTGTGTGTGAGAGAGAGAGAAAGAGAGAGAGAGAGAGAGAGAGAGAGAGAGAGAGAGAGAGAGAGAACTGTTGACAGCAAGCCATTCATTTAAATCTTCTCCAGTTGGAAGTTTTACTGCCTCTCTTAGGTTGCCGCTACCAAGTGTAGCATCAATATGCTTTCTAAGCTGAGCACCCTGCATCAAGAGAAAAAAAAAATTAACGACTTCAGTTATACCTATATGAATGTAGTATAAAATCAGTTACTTTCACTTTGCATCTTTAAATTATAACTTCATGAATGTTAATTTCTGATTCAAGTCAGGTTTAAACATGCTCCTTTCTTGTTCCAAATTGTCCATATTATCATTTAAGAGATTTAAACTCACAGGTACAGGTTTAAACCATAAAAGTTTCAAAGTTTTAAATCCCACATCATGAGGTTAAACACTAGGAGAAGATACGTGTAGTAGCTAAATGCAAGGACAAAAATATATTCAATTTCTAAGTAAGGAGAATCAGATGAGAAAATAAGAAAATTAGGTTTACAACTTATGCCCATATAATATGGGTATAAACGGCTACAAAAACTCAATAAAACTTTTGTATATTGGAAGAACAATGAACCAGTATATATTAGATACATAAATAAACTCAGGGAGAACAAGTTAATTAAAGGCGAACAACCTTGCTCCCTGAAGGTGCACTTTTTTTTGGGCGGAATGTCCTCTGGTTTCTGCACCATTAGCAAACTTCAGTTTTACAAAATTGATAGTGACTAAAATCATAATGTACTAAACAACTAAGAAGCAAATAAAATTGCATTTATGTACGTGCACATACTAACACAGGAAAATAACAAGCACAATATTTATGAAGAGGAAACACGAGGAATACAAGAAGCATGAACAAGTAATGATAAAGGCAAGTAAAACAACATAAGAAACAGAAAAACCAAAGAAAAAACCTAAACCAACTGATGGAAGAGCATCTTAAATAGCCCTCAGTTCAAAACTCCCCCTCCGATCAAGAAAATCACAAAATGTTCTGACAGAGAAGCCCCGACAGAAGCAAATAGTCTAATTCTTTTGTTATTTTTTTATTAAGAAACATTTTTTTAAAATTCTAAAAACCACTAGAATTGAATACAGAAAACTGCAACCTATAAAAACAACAGTATACAGCAGAAAAAGGAATGCCCATAGACTGAACCCACAAGGAAAACCCAAATCGAACATTGTCCTGCAAACTTCCATGCCCTCCTCTGGAAAACTGTCAAAAATCCTCCTTTTATTGACAAGGAACACCACCAAAAATCAAACAACATATCACACCTGCATAAGAATTCAACCCTTTTACATGCGCAAAATCCTTAAACTTTCCAGTGGACGAGAACCCTCTCCAAAGGAAACCTACACAGTCATTACACAAGCATCTCCCCATTTTTCTTTGACCAAATCACCCACCCCCTAAACCACCCTCTGCTTTCCTTCTAGATATTACACCCAAACAAATCAATCCTTTCTCACTACCTCAATACCTTCCAACAAGAAATTGCGTATAAAATCTGCTAAGTATTTTGCCACTTCACTAGAATTCTAAAAAGGGACAGATAATAAACTGGCAAACTGTACAAAGAGATTGAAGTAGAATAAGCCACAGTCCCTCAACAAAAATGCTTTAAATTTAACAACTAACAACGGCGGGATAGTTACGAATCATTGACTTTCCTTACCAAGCAATATTCCATTAACACAACACCTACAGTATCAGTATGGTAGATTAACAAAAAAGATTAACCGGCAGAAAAAAATTCCAAAAGAAGACATCAAATCACAAATTTCAAAGATCAAGTGACAGGGACTCCAGCATAACACATCGGCCATCAACTGATCAGAAAAATCAAAATAACGAAACAAAAACTTCCATCAAAAGATTCAGAACCAAATAACACCAGAAATGAAATGGGCATAGAAGAAAGCTCCATTCTTGGGGTTGGGGGATGAAAAGTTTGAACTTGCCTGCCCAGACCGAAGAGACTCATAGCTTGAAAGAGAGAGAGAGAGAGAGAGAGAGAAAAGGAAGAGGGGTTTGCGTATTGTCAATTGCTTCGCCTTTCTTTCAGATGCGATCGGGTTGATTAAAGAACAGGCCCTTACTTTTTTTTTGTTAACTCGAAAGAAACAAACAAAAAAAGTTCTGTTTCTTCTCTACTTTAATCCAATATTTTAAACTTAAAAACAATTTTCAAGTTCTAGGTCTTAAAAATTTATTTGTTAGAATTATTTTCAAAAACTGAACTCAAAACTAACTCAAAAATATAATCTATTATCTAAAAACATAAAAAATGAGTTTTTAAACTTAAACTCACTCGTTTCTTTTCTCTCCATCATCCTCTCTTACTCCAAATCTATCTCTATTTTTCTTCTTTCTCTCCTCTATTTTTGTTTTTTTTTTTACTTTTTTCGTTTCTCCTTCCACTCTCTTCATTCTCTCGGTTATTTATCTTAATCCTCTTCCTCTCTATTTTGTCCGATCCTCCTCTTTTTTCTCTTTCCTTCAATCATCTCTTACTTTTTTTTCCTCCTTTCTCCTCTTTCCCTCTTTTTAGATCTCTTTGTCTAGTTTAAGTCGTACTTTGACCTTTGACCAGTTGACTTTGACTATTGATGCGGTCAACGATCAACGTTGACTCGGTCAACTATCAGAGTTTGACTAAAGGTACTCCTTTATGTGAATAGGTGCAATTATTAACGGTGATTCTATTATACCTTTTTGGTACAGCTTTGCACCATCGGTGTACGATGAGTGGACCCCTTCAAAAGCATGTTTTAATAATAGAAATGCATACATGAAAATCATGATTTAATACATATGTTTTATAAAGTATTTTATGAGATAATATGCTTACTGAGGCTAGATTGAATTATTACTATTTTTCCTATAACCCATGTTCTTATAGAATACCTGATGGATGACAATATGATATTTAGAACATGTTTAGAACACCTCTTTATAGTATAGATGATGGATGACTTTATACTATGAAGTTGTTTTTCAATGTTGATATGTTCAATGGTTTTATACTTACCTAGTGGTCCTTTCCACTACGGGACGTAGGGATAGATTTCGATCCGTCCCGGGCGACGGTTTGGTGTTGGCATAGGGCATGGAGGGTGTTTCCTCTGGCATTTAAGACCAGGGACGGGGAGCCGGCAATGGCTTGTAGTGTATTTTTCTCTGACTGTCTGCTCAGAGACGAGGAGCCGGCATGGGGCTTGGGAGTTATTGAACAATTCACTAGTGATTATTATATATACAAGTTATGATTTGAGATACTTCACATCATGTTATGTTTCGGAAAACCTATGTTTTACATTATATATATGTTTTCATAAGCCTGGGGGTTAATATGTTGATAACTGTTTTATTATATTTATATCAATTGGTCCACTCATGTTTGTTTTGCGCCCCCTTCAGGATCTACGAGCGAGGATTACGATTTAAGCTACGAGGCCTTTCCCTACCAGTGATCTAGTGCTATATTTCCTCTGATTCAATATCTATTGTAATATAGCACATCTCTATCTTGAATTCTATTTGTACTCTGTAATAGACGTAAGCTCTGAACTGATGTTATGATCCTAATTTTATTAATTAGAAGTTGAAGTTTAGTATTATGTTGCTAGTTCCTTCTGCCTGTTTTAGCTTATTTATGAGCTTTTACTTAAATTAAATGGCTTTCGTTACCCTTCGGGTGTCGGCTAGCACGTGACCATCCCGATGTCCCGAGGACATCGGGATCGAGGCGTGTCAGATTGGTATCAGAGCATGATTCTTTCAGAGCATACTTAGGATTCTTTTCCACCATTTGGTAATTATAATTCTCTTTATATCCTTAATTTCCTGTTGTTCTAAATCTTTCTTGTTTCTTATTAGAATTATGGATCCCGCTAGTAGGAATGTACCTCGTCGAGCTCGTTCTGGTATAGGGGGAGGAATTGAGCAATTGGCTAATGTTTTACGAAATGCCCTTACTAATAGATCATCAAATCGCACCTATATTGAGATTGCTACCAGTCATGGTATTCCGGAGCTTTGGGTAGTGGGAGCTTGTCCGAAGGCTGAGGAATGGTTGGAGCAGGTGGAAGACACTCTGGAAGGTATGAGATGTCTACCAGGTGATTGGGCGGAGACTGTTGGTTATTTTCTTAAGGGACCTGCAAAGATTTGGTGGAAAAGAGTGAAGCGTGCTCGTCCACCAGGTACTTCGATGACTTGGACAGCATTCCAGAAAGCTTTCAGTGCACATTTTCTGAGTCCCAGTTATCAGTTGAGGATGAGACAGCAATTCTTGGAGTTTCGTCAAGGCGATCTGAGTATCACAGAGGTGGATAATACTTTTCGACGCCTGTCGAGACATCATGCAGGGACTTATGATAACCCGAGTGAGAAGATGGTTCAGTTACTGATCGACGTCTGTCGAGACATCATGCAGGGACTTATGAACGAGTGGCAACCATAAGGCACAGAAGTTATGAGGAGATGATTGAGACTTGTTTAAGGATTGAGCAATCTAGGTGGGAGACTCATAACCAGTAGCAGGCACAGTATCAGGAACAACCTCGGAACCAGAACCAGATGGGTCGTGGTTTTCGATCTCGGAGTGTGAGGGAATCTGGTAGCTCCTCTAATTTTGTTGGCCCTAGACACTCTCATTCCTTCAAACGTCAAGGTCAGGGTTCAAGTTCTTCCAGCAAGGGTTCAAGCAATGAATCTGGAAGGCGATCTTTCAGTCACTTCAGATCGCAGATTATGTGTCACAGGTGTGGAGGCACATGGCATATTGCCAGATTTTTCCCTTCTAGATAACCTCCTGAGAGTTATGCATCTATGCATAGTTATGGTGGAGGGAGTAATCTGAGTTCTAGCTATGGCGGCAATTACACTCAAAGTTATGGTGGGAGTAGGAGTGGAAGTGGAAGTCAAAATACCCAATTTTCCACTCAGAGACAGCCGCAACAGTTTGGTGCAGCTTCGAGTAGCCGCTCTCAGGGGAATCGAGCAGGCCGTAATAATCAAGGTTTCAGGGCTCGTGGTAACTGTAATAGTGGGGCAGGACGTCAGTTTCATGGACGTATCAACGCCATGACACAGCAGGGGGCTGAGCAGGATCCTCAAGGTATTACCGGTATGTTACTTATTTGTGGTAATTGGGTGAGGGTTCTAATTGATCCGGGTGCTACTTTTTCATTTATGTCTTCATCTTTTGCATCAAATTTAAATGCACCACCAACACCTCTTGGGTATGATATGCTTGTGCAAATGCCACAAGGAGATCTGTTCTGTGCTCAGTGGAAGTATAAAAGTTTCCCAGTAATAGTGGAAGGGGAAATGATGGAGGCTAATCTGGTCCTTTTCATTTGGCGAAGTTCGATGTTATTTTGGGGATGGATTGGTTATCCATCCATCGTGCTTATGTCACATGTTGGGAGAAATTTGTGACGTTCAATCAGCCTGGACGATCGTCGATCACATTTCAGGGTGAGCGACGAATCCTTCCTAGTAGTATTATTTTCGCTATTCAAGCAACTAAATTGTTAAGTAGGGGATGTGTGGGATTCTTAGCCCATGTAGTGACGAGGGATAAATCTTCGTTGCGTCCTAAAGATGTACTAGTGGTGAAGCAATTCATCGATGTTTTTCCGAATGGCTTACCAGGGTTACCGCTTGCGAGGGAAATTGAATTTACCATCGATTTACTTCCAGGAACAGACCCTATCTCTTTAGCACCTTATCGAATGGCACCAGCGGAATTGAGGGAATTGAAGGTTCAACTTCAGGAGTTAGTGGATAAGGGTTACATCCAACCCAGCATGTCTTTCTAGGGTGCTCCTGTTTTGTTTGTTAAAAAGAAGGATGGATCGATGAGACTTCGCATCGACTATCGGTAGCTAAACCGGGTGACGGTGAAGAATCGTTATCCTCTACCTCGGATCGATGACCTGTTTGACCAGCTGAAGGGTGCTCAGGTGTTCTCTAAGATCGATCTTCGCTCAGGTTATCATCAGCTGTTAATTCGGGAAGAAGATGTACCGAAGATTGCATTCTGCACTAGGTACGGACACTTTGAATTTCGTGTCATGCCTTTCAGATTGACGAATGCACCTGCAGCTTTTATGGATTTGATGAATAGAGTTTTCAGACCGTATCTGGACTGGTCTGTGACTGTGTTCATCAATGATATTCTGATCTTTTCCAAAAGTTTTAGCGAGCACAAGAAGCATTTAAGGTTGTTGCTGGAAAGGTTGAGAAGTGAGCAACTGTATGCTAAGTTTAGCAAGTGTCAGTTCTAGCTAAACCAAATCAGCTTTCTCGGTCATGTAGTATCTGCTGAGGGGATTAGTGTGGATCCTCAGAAGGTGTCGGCAATAACTACGTGGGAGCAACCGAGGAATGTTACAGAAGTGAGGAGTTTTCTAGGTCTGGCTGGTTATTACCGAAGATTTGTTCAAGGTTTCTCAGCCATTGCCTTACCTTTGAATAAGTTGACTTGGAAGGAAGTTGAGTTTAAGTGGGATGAAGATTGTGAGCAGAGTTTTAGGAGCTGAAGCGATGTCTTACTCAAGCTCCCATTCTTACTCTTCCAGATGATAGCGGTGAGTTTGATATCTACACGGATGCATCTCTATCAGGTTTGGGTTGTGTACTGATGCAGCATGATAAAGTCATTGCTTATGCTTCCAGACAACTCAAAATCCACAAGACAAACTATCCCACTCATGATTTGGAACTTGGTGTAGTAGTGTTTACTCTGAAGATTTGGAGACATTATTTATACGGTGAGAAGTGTCGAATCTTTACTGATCATAAGAGCCTCAAGTATATCTTTACGCAGAGAAGATGGATGGAACTTATCACTAATTATAACTGCACGATCGAGTATCATCCCAGACATGCCAATGTAGTGGCGGATGCCCTTAGTCGGAAATATCACAGACAGCTTGCATCTTTTCAAGTTATTCATGTTCTGCTACTATTTTCTCTTCGAGAAACAACGTTGTCGATGAGACCGGGTGAGCAGGGAGCTTGGTTGGCAAATTTCCAGGTTAGACCTGTTTTGGTGGATATGGTCATAGAAGCCCAGGAGCTTGATCAGGAGAGTGTCGACATTAAGATTTCGGTGGAAAAGGGAGAAGAGAAGCATTTTATTATTCGAAATGATGGAGCCTTGATGTGGGAAAACAGATTGTATGTTCCTCATGATAACGAAGCAGTGAAAAGGGCAATTCTGGATGAAGCACACCTATCAGCATATGCCATGCATTCTGGAAGCACTAAACTATATCGTAGTACCTGTCCATTCTATTATTGGTTAAGAATGAAGCGGGATGTGGCGGATTATGTGAGTAGATGCATCATTTGTCAACAGGTGAAGGCTAAGAGGCAAAGACCTAGAGAATTGATACAGAATCTTCCGATACCAGTGTGGAAATGGGAAGACATCACCATGGATTTCATGTATGGTCTGCCGAGGACATGGTCGAAATTGGACGGTATTTGGGTAATTTTTGATTGACTGACTAAGACCGCTCACTTTTTGCCTGTTTAACAGACCTATTCACTGGAGAAATTATCGAAGTTGTTTATCGATAATATTGTTAGACTTCATGGTGTACCTGTCTCCATTGTTTCAGACAGAGATCCCAGATTTACTTCCAAATTTTGGAAAGCTTTTAATACTGCCATGGGTACTCAGTTGTTGTTCAGTACTGCTTATCATCCACAGACTGACGGTCAGTCTGAGAGGACAATTCAGACATTGGAGGACATGTTGAGAGTGTCTGTTCTCCATTAGAAGGGTAGTTGGGATAGTTATCTGTCGTTGGTTGAGTTTGCATACAACAACAGCTACCATTCGAGTATTGGTGTGGCACCTTATGAAGCTTTGTATGGGAGAGTGTGTCGGACGCCGTTGTGTTGGGCAGAGGTCGGCGAGCTAGTATTGTTGGGACCAGAGATTTTAGACACTACCAATGAGAACATCCAGCTGATAAAGAGAAACCTCAAGGCAGCTTAAGACCGACAAAAAAGCATTGCGGATAAACATTCCAAGGATCCAGAGTATAAGGTTGGCGACTATGTTTTCTTGAAGTTGTCTTCCTGGAAGGGTGTTGTTTGTTTTTGTAAGCGAGGAAAGTTGAGTCTTCGATACGTTGGTCCTTATCAGATTACGGAGAGAATTGGAGCAGTTGCCTATAGATTGGAGTTGCCACCAGAGTTGTCTCTGATTCACAATGTTTTCCATGTTTCTATGCTTCAGAAATATGTATCAGATTCCTCTCATATCATTCAGCTAGAGCCGCTAGAAGTAAGTCAGGATGTTAGCTATGTCGAAAAACCAGTGGCTATTCTTGATCGACAGGATAAAGTGTTGAGGAACAAAGTTATCTCGTTGGTGAATGTGCTATGGAGGAACCACGTTGTTGAGGAAGCGGTGTGGGAAACAGAAGTTCTGATGAGGAGTCAGTATCCGTATTTATTTGCTTAAGGTTATAATTTCGGGGACAAAATTTTTTATAAGGGGGGTAGATTGTAACACCCACCCCCTAGTTATAAAAATATATGTATGTAATTATCCCCTCAACATTTTAAATCTAGCATTTTGGTCCTTTTTGGACTACCCAATCAGAAATTTAACATTGGATTCCTTTTTTTCTAAATTTGCCACGTGGTAGCACCCCCTTCACTCCCCCCACTTCTCTCTCTATCCCTCCCCCCCCGTGAACCCTCATTCTTCTTCTTCTTTTCTGTCTTTCCCGTCTCTCTCCCTCTCGGCTCTCTCTCATATCTCTCTTCTCTACACCGCAAACACACCCACGCACAGAGGCACACGAGTGCTCAAGGAAGATACCCATCACCATCATCAAGCTCGTCCTGCTCTCTCTCTCTCTCCCTCTTTTCTCGTGCTGCGAACCCAGAAAACCCAGAAAGGAACTCCGCCAAATTTTTCTAATTTCCCAGTTAGGTAAGCCTTAAATCTTCCCTTTTTCATCCTAGAATCTTGTGGGTTGTGGTTTAATTGGTTTTATTTCGTGAAATTGGGAGGTTTTAGGACGAAATTGAATGCGGGTGTAGGCACACCCATTTCCGGCGAACCGAGGGTGTCAGATGAGTTTCCGGCCATCTTCAGCCGTTCCACGACGAAATGAATGTATAAAAATACTCCCCTTGTCTTGATCTTTGTTTTGGTACCTAGATCGGAGTCTAGGGTGGTGTTTTGAGGCCGACCGGAGCTGTTGAAGCTCCGGCGTTCTTCTCCGTCAACGCCATGGCCTTCCAGGCCGGTTCCAAGTCAAGCAAGCCTTAGGCCCGTGGGGAGTCAAGCCCAAAATCCTAACCCAATTTCCTTTTAATTGTTTTTATTTAATTAATTAGTTTAGGACCCAAAAAGCTTTTCGGGTCATTATGTTTAGGGTCGTAGCCCATTAGTCAACCCAAAACCTTTTTAAGGTTTTATTTAAATTCTATTTTAGGATTAAGGCCTTAGGGCCAATTAGAAAGTTGGGCTTTCAGCCCTTTCCCAAAACCCATTAACCTTAGACCAACCCAAAACCCTTAAGGCCCATTCGACCCAACCCAATCCAAGCCCAAGTCAGACTTTGACCTCTGACCAGTTGACTTTGACTATTGACGTGGTAAACGGTCAACGTTGACTCGGTTAACTATCAGAGTTGACTTTGACCAGTCAATGTTGACTTTTTGAGTTGACTTTTCGGGGTTTCGTTCAGGACCTCTCCTAGGCTAATTTCGACGTCCTGGACCCGTTTTTGAAGTCTGTTTTTTCCAAATTCAATCGTTTGAATAGGGTTTGACTAAAGGTACTTCTTTATGTGAATAGGTGCAATTATTAACGGTGATTCCGTTATACCTTTTTAGTACAGCTTTGCACCATCGGTGTACGGTGAGTGGACCCCTTTAAAAGCATGTTTTAATAATAGAAATGCATACATGAAAAGCATGATTTAATACCTATGTTTTATAAAGTACTTTATGATATAATATGCTTTCTGAGGCTAGATTGAATTATTACTATTTTTCCTATAACCCATGTTCTTATAGAATATCTGATGGATGACGATGATATTTAGAACTTGTTTAGAAAACCTCTTTATAGTATAGATGATGGATGACTTTATACTATGAAGTTGTTTTTCAATATTGATATGTTCAATGGTTTTGTACTTACCTAGTAGGCATTTCCGTTACAGGACGTAGGGATAGATTCCGGTCCGTCCCGGGCGACGGTTTGGCGTTGGCATAGGGCCTGGAGGGTGTTTCCTCTGGCATTTAAGACCAGGGACAGGGAGCCGGCAATGGGCCTGTAGTGTATTTTCCTCTGACTGTCTGCTCAGAGACGGGGAGCCGGCATGGGGCCATGGGGTTATCGGACAATTCATTAGTGACTATTATATATACAAGTTATGATTTGAGATACTGCACATCATGTTAGGTTTCGGAAAACCTATGTTTTACATTATATATATGTTTTCATAAGCCTGGGGGTTAATATGTTGATAACTGTTTTATTATGTTTATATCAATTGGTCCACTCATGTTTGTTTTGCGCCCCCTTCAGGACCTACAAACGAGGATTACGATTTAAGCTACGAGGTCTTTCCCTACAAGTGATCCAATGCTATATTTCCTCTGCTTCGATATCTATTGTAATATAGCACATCTCTATCTTGAATTCTATTTGTACTCTGTAATAGACGTATGCTCTGAACTGATGTTATGATCCTAATTTTATTAATTAGAAGTTGAAGTTTAGTATTATGTTGCTAGTTCTTTCTGCCTGTTTTAGCTTATTTATGAGCTTTTACTTAAATTAAATGGCTTTCGTCACCCTTCGGGTGTCGCCCAACACGTGACCATCCTGATGTCCCGAGGACATCGGGATCGGGGCGTGTCACTTAAAGTTGTTAACCTCAGCATCAAACTCTAATTTAGAAGAAATACCAAGAGAAAAGAAGAGAAAAGAGAAGAAAACTTCTGGAATAACATAAAAAATGATAACTAATAACCCAAACTTCCAATGGGAAAAAAAAATTAGAAGAACCTTTTTTATATTTATAATGGCTCTTTTAGAAAACGACACAGTTTAGAATGTTTTTTTTTTTTAACTAAAAACCCCTAAAACTTGCTAATAGTTTATGATTTTTTACGTAATATTAATTGAATGGTGAATTGAACTCAATGGTCTGAATCTCAAGCTCTCATACCACGTGTAAGGTTAACTATAAACAAAATCCAAAGAACATAGGTTCAACAAATTGAATCACAATTCACAAAGAACAATTAGCATGAAAAACTATGAACCAAGAACTGCAGAATTTGAACTTGATGATGAAGCCATTGTAGCTTCCTGAACTCAAAACCTTTTCCTTTTTAACAAGAAACAATAACTCTTCCAATCAATAATACTTGGAACAATAATGTACCAAGAGCTTGCAAGAGCAATGGCTTAAGCCTTATATAATATTCCTATATATAATTATCCCTTAGAATGAGTTTAGGATCTACACTATACAATGAATACTAAATTAAGAGTCTAAATGAGTTCCACCACCAATTTTTTTTATCTTTTATTTTTTTTGGACAAGGGACAACTAAATTCATTGAATGAGAAGGGCCCCATACAAATACAACAAACTAGCCCAATAAAGGGGGATATCCAAAGCTCATTTAGCAAAAAGCAGACATAACAAAAACCTAGAGCCGCAACCAGCAAAGGTTGATCGATGCTATCACCTCGCTAGCGACCACAAAGGTTGTAACGACTTGTCCCCAATTATTATGATTTTTTATATTTTAATACGAGAATTTAAGAAAAACCCGCTTCGAGGTAAAATCATTGACTTTTGTTGACCGCCTTGTTGTGTCACGTAAAACCCACTTCCTTGGCGTACACCTGTAGGACTCGTCGCTACAAACGCATGGGTGCAAGCGAAATTGAATTTGCATCTAAAACGAAAAAATTTCAGAAATCAGAAAGATAAGGGCATTTTGGCTGACACGTGTCGAAATCCCTACCCATTTCTGGGGTGTTCCTTTCCCCTCTCCCGTGACTTCTTTCTTTAGAATTCTCTCTATCTCTCTCTCTCTCTCTATTTCTCTCAGCTCTCTCTCTCTCGACGACACTCTCCTTCCATGACTCTCCCTTCAACTCTCATCTCTTCCCTCTCAACTCACCCTTTTCTCTCAACTATCTCCCTCTCTTTCTTTGTAAATAGACACACCACCACCCCTCACCGTACTACGGTGAGCCCCACAACACTATCATAACTCATCATTCACTCCGTCGAACCATTGCGCCAACCATCATCTCATCATTTCCTTCGAGGTAAAAATGTTGACTTTTGTTGACCGCCTTGTCGTGTAACGTAAAACCCGCTTCCTTGGCGTACATTTGAAAGACTCGTCGTTGCGAACACGTGAGCACAAGTGAAGTTGAATTTGGAGCTAAAACGAAGAAATTTCGGGAAACAAAACGATATGGGCATTTTGGTTATTTTACCATTGGAGATATTTCTATATCTGGGACTTCTCCTTTGCTGACACATGTTGAAATCCCTCCCCATTTCTAGGGTGTTCTTTTCCCCTCTCCTGTGACTTCTCTCTCTAGAATTCTCTCTCTCTATTTCTATTAGTTCTCTTTCTCTCTTGACTACAATCTTCCTCCACGACTCCCCCCTCAGATATCATCTTTTCCCTCTCAGCTCACCCTTATTTCTCAACTATCTCCCTCTCTTTCTTTGTAAACAGACACACCACCACCACCCCTCACCGTACCACAACGAGCCCCACGACACTATCACTACTCATCATTCACTCTGGCAAACCATTATGCAAACCATCATCTCGTCATTTCCTTCGCCGGTAAATAAGAAAAAAAAAAGAATGAACCTCCGATCTCGAACCCAAGCAGTGGAAACCCGAGCCTAACCTTGGAGAGTTTATTTTGTCCCATCGGATTTCTGGGTTTTCCAACTAAGGTAAGCTCGGGGTACTCATAATTCTTTCCTTTTGAAGTTGTGGTTTGATTCTTGGTTCTATATGGTTGATTTGGTGGTGATGGGTACATAAATTGACTTGGAAAAGCTGTTTCCCAGATTCCGACGATTGGACCAATAGTCGTAAACATTTTTCAGGCCATCTTCCGGCCACGGTCGTGAGTCAAAGTGGTATGACTCGAATCTCCATCCTTGTAGCTTTATTTTGGTACTTAAATGGTGAAATTTGGATGAGAATCGAAGCCAAATGGATTCGAAGAATTTTCCAGCTAAAATCCGGCCTTCTTCTTCGTTGGGTTTGACGACCCATGAACCTAATCGGGTCGACTTGACCCTCAATCCTAAAACCAGCCCAACCAAATTATTGGGCTAAGTCCAATATCCCGACAACACTAATCTTTTCAAACGCATAAGTGATCATTCCGGATCCTCATGAGGAAGATTGAATTCCATTTAAGTCTATTCTAAAGTAGGTTACTAGTAAATTCCTTTTTTTGACCTTAGGACATTTCAATTGTCACTAGTTCCCAGAATTCCTTTTGATGTTGTACTTGTCATTTTGATAAACATAGGCACAGGTGTACGAGTTGTTATACCTACAGTTAGTAGAAATCCCCAAAGTAGTAAGTATTTTCCCTAGAATTAATGAAACCACCTCACATGACCAGTTCCTTACCAATCATCTGAAACCATCTACCCAAACGGGCTCTAACCTGTAATCAGCCTATGGTGGCGCTACTAATTGATGATACTGTTCGATATCTAGGAACTATCAACCAGTATTCAGGTGGTATGATTTTTGATACCGAATACATGCTAGTATCTGGGAATGATACCTTTGTGCTAGAACACCAGTTCACAGTTTCAGGGTAGCGAACAATATCAAAATATCATATGTGCGTTAATTGGCGACGTGATTAATAGATCGATTAACAGTGACTACCTAAGCCAAAGAAACTAAATCATGGAGACTTAGGAGCAAGCTTTGTATTAGGACAGTAAACTTATGGTTGTTTTTACCTTATCACCTATCTAGGTAAACAAAACCTATTCGACTAGCCACATTTTTTATCACTTCCATAGGTAGACAGTAGAATCGAAGTACGAGTTAATTTCTCACTGTTAGGGTGAATTGAGTATCAAGAAAGCTATGAAGACCTATTAGCACGTGGCGTAGTGAAAGAAAGTGGTATGGTACGTTTTGAGGATGTATACCCTTGGCGTCATTTCTCAAAAATTTTCCTGGGATACCACCAAAGTGGAAAGTAGAATATACCATCGATCCACCTTGTTAACACCACACTTACTCTCCCTACCTCATACTGAATAAATCCAACGTCATTCAGAGAACCTAGTTACAAAAGCTTACTGATTAGGAATTTACCCAACCAAACACTTTATCTAGTGAACTTCAAACCTATATGCGAAGGCAAAAGACTGAACCTTAGGTTTGTACCTAGACTTTAGCAACTTGATCAGGTGATGATTAAAATCGTTAACCCTTACTTCAAGTTGATGGTCCCTCCAACCAACTTGTGGAGCTTGAGTATTCTTCCGTAGCTTGTCGAATTATTAGTGGTCTTACCAATGACTTTCTCACTTACCCTAGCAACGAGAGCATATTTATTGAACACCAACAACCAGCTTTATACTAAATTCCTCAAATATTACCTTTGTTAAGATCAGTAATTTTCTTGGGAAGCATGATCTTTGCAAACGACGTTCTTGTCAATTTCCAAAAAGTTGCAAATGTAGAAAAATTCGTATTCCACACATCATTGTGAAATATGTGGCATCCTTGGCCTTGTTGCTTTTATCAGCAGTTTGTTAGTGACTTTTCAGCGGTGGTATTTTTCCTTTCGTGTTGGCTGAGGAAAATCAGTTTAGCTAAGACGTGGAATATGATTAAAGTTGTGACAACTGAGGTGTTGTCTATTTCCTATCCTTGTTCGTACACCGTTCAATAACATCGAGAATTTCGAAATCCACGATGACATTTTCCTTGGATGTTGGCTGTGTTGATGCAGCATGACGAATTGTCGCTTGCATTTCCCAACAGTTAAAATCGTTCAAAATGAACCATCTTATTCATGACCTAGAGTCAACAATCATCACCTTTATTGAAAAATCGGATGACATTTCTCGATGTAGAAACATGCCCAAAATCATTATTAACCTTAGACTTTTCAAATACATCTTCAATTGAAATGAACTAGATTTTTGACATTGGTGATGGAAAAACTAAATCAACGTCTACGATTGCACTATTGTGTATCACCCCAATTGTGCAAACGTAATTATTATTTACCATAGCAAAAGACATAACTACCCTTGAATATTTCTAGCCTTTCCTATCCCTTTCTAGTTGCAGTTCATAATCATTGATTTGACGTTATATCCGAATTATCAAGAAATCGTTTAAGTGGTTGTAATCACTTCTTGTATCCGAATGGAGATGGGGAAATATCACCATAAGCTCCTATTATGAGGTATCCTATACATGTGGAGATCATGATGATGTTTCAGTGATTATCAACCGACTCAACAAGTCAACTCACTTTTCGTTGGTCCTAGAAGGATTACATTTTAGACCACTTGGTAAAATTCCTCATTCTTGAATTTATCGGATTTTCTGGCATCTCGATCAACATCTACTCTAACTGTGATTCCATATTCACCTCTTGGTGCTGGAAGGCATTCCAGTCAACCTTGAATACATGTTTACCCTACTGAACTTCGTATTGTTCTAAAACAGACACGTGATTAAGGAGAATTGCTCGGACCTTGAAATTTGAGTTTGGACCATTAATTCCTCAATCACCCAACAAATACTCTGCTAGACAAATCTTTACTGTTGATGATTGAATATTCCGAAAGCTACTGTTGTAGCAAGATGTCATGCATTGACTCTAGTTATCTTGTATCTTAGTTTTGATGGACTTGTTTTGACCCTCAAATTCTTGAGTGTTCATTTAGCCTTTTCGGCGTAATTTTTCGCTAAACCTAAGTGGAAATTCATAATGAATCTATTTGCTAAGGCATATGTGAATTACAATGTTCGATTGCCTAGTATGCACGACACTACTATAACCCATCGTGATGCGCGTCTCGCTTCCAAGTCTTGGGAAGCCTTTTTGAAGGCCATGTGTATTAGGTTTTGTCACCTACCACATTTCACCCTCATACTAAAGGCCAGTCTGAATGAACTATCCGAACCTTAGAGAACATATTACCTTCGTAGGTTTTACAGTTTAGCCGGTTATATTAGACACATATCTCTGCTTATGTTGCGTACGACGATAGTTATTATTCTGGTTTGGCAACGGTACTGTTTGAGCCTTGATATAGAGAGTTTATGAACAGAACATGATTGACATATGAGTATTGCGAACGGGTATTTGAATGATCAAGATTACAATTTAGGAAATTGTGTGCTATTTGCATTATCACCCGAGAGGGTAGTATGTGAGCACAGTCGACGCGCTAATCACATGATTTATATGTGTTTCCCAATGAGGGGCAAGATGGTAATATTGCACCATTGGGAATCTGTTGCTTGCTTATCGAGACAACAATGAGCTATCGATATCACAGGCTGCAAACCGTAATATTGATAACTTATTCGTTGTGTTTGTTAAGCAAGTGGACAAGTAGGTCATTTTACGTTAGCATTTGTATTTTCTTATTTAATTAGTTATGTATTGTTTGGGCTTAACCCAAAGATACTACACACTTACCTTCAGAGTACGAGACACAACGAGTGAATAGGTGAAAAATATTCTATGTTCAGTTTTATTTTTAGTACTATTATTTTAACTTTACGTTAATATATATATATATATATATATATATATGTATGTATGTATGTATGTACGTATGTATGTATCTTTGACATGATGTTGTTATACGTATGTAAATATGTTTTGGCTTTATGTTTTTGTAAAGGTAGTATATTATAGTAATGTATTGAAGGAGATGCAAAGTTTGAGTTTGGAAGCATGAAAGATGAATCACTGCAATATGATCACGACGGAATGACATTCTCTTTTATGCAACCATTCTAAATTGACATCTTCTTTACATGTTTATTTTTCTATTGTCTTTTCACTATTTTGTATAACAAATGATTTCAAATTTCAGGGACGAATTTTTTTTAAGGTGGGTAGATTGTGACAACCTACCCCTAATTCTACGTTTTTATAAATTTTAAAAGTGTGAATTGACAGAAATGCCCTAGAGGTAAGGATTTTGACTTTCGTTGACCATTGTTTAGAGAGACGTATGACTCGTTCTTTTGGTGTATTTGCGTATACTCGATGATACGAACGCGTAGGCACAAGTGGAACTAAATTTGGAGTTACAACAAAGATTTTACAAACTACGGAACGTAATGGGCGTTTTGGTAAATTCACGTTACGGAAGATATTTTTCTATATTTTCATTAGTGATTTTGAGTTGTGTGCTAAGGGGGGCCCACACCCTTATTTCTCCATTTCTTCCATGTCTCCCATTTTCTCAGCCTATCTCTCATTGGTCACCTTCTCTCTCTGCAAACGCAGAGATCACATGACACACTCTCGCCGAAACGGCGAGTGCACCATCAGGACTAATCATGGACCACTGTCGACTACCATGATTCTCTCTCTCTCATCCCTCACCTCCCCTTCTCGGCCCTCTATTCCATCAAGCCCTCCTTATCTCTCTCACTCTAACTCTCCCTTCCTCCGTGAAACTCGTCGGACCACCACCACCACTCTCTATGACGAACTTCACCGCCATCATCGTAGCCTTCTTCCTTGTCTCGAACCTAGACCAAAACCTTAGAACCCTAATAGTGACGGAGGTCACTATACTGTGGTCCTCCGACGGACCAACAACGGATTTTCTACGATTTCGACTAAGGTAAGCTTTGAAATTAACGACAATCATCTTAGATCACTGTTTTGTCATGATTCTTGGTTTATTTGAGAGAAATGTCAAAGTTTTGGTGCAGATCAGTTCGGTGAAAACCCGACGGCTTTGAGGTATTTTCCAGCGAGATCCAGCCACGACCAAGGAAACCAATGGTACTATTCAAATCCGTGTTCCTCGATCTTCGTTTTGAAAGGCTAGGTATAGTTAAGAATTCGTGTGGTCGGAGCTGGGTAAAATCCTGGCGGTTGTAGCAGCAATCGGCCGGAGAAGAAGAAGGAAAAAAAAAGAGGCCTAAGCCTGGATCCAAACCAATCGGCCTGACCCAAACCTTTGGGCCATTAACCCATAACCCATTAAACCCAATTGGCCCAATTACCAAATGGGCTTAGAATATTCTTGGAATATTCTTTAAAATATTCTGTGTTGACTTTTCAGAATTTTTTTGGGAACCCTCCTAGGCTAATTTCGACATTCTGAGTCTGTTTTTGACATCCATTTTGTGAAATTTGAAAGTTTTAACATAGTTGACCACTGTGCGTCTCGGTTAACTTTTTAGAATTGACCATTGACTTTTCGTTGACTTTTTATGAAAATTGCATGGGACCCTCCTTAGCGTATTTTGACTTACTGATTCCGAATTCGCCATCCGTTTCTTCAAATTCAAGCATTTTAATTGAGTTTTACTAATGGGTCCTAATATTATGCCTAGCTGCGATTTACTATCGGAGACTCCAGCTTCCTAGCTCGAACGAATGTGACACCGCAAGTAATTGTGAGTGGGTCGTTTTTTTTATATAGTATATATATATATATATATATATATATAATTGTTAGTTTCCATTTATACATTTCATAAAGAGTTTCTACAATACGCCTAGATTAGCGTGATGATTATAAGATTTAGCACATTGATAGAAATTATGAAGTTATGCTATGTTCTACAGGATGCATAGGTATGCGTATTATTATTGATTCCATAATTATATTTACGGCTATGAATAATGTTATGTAGACTAAAGTTATCGAATCATTGTGGCATGATTATATTTATGTTATCTACTCATTATTTGCTACATTGGTGTTAGTACTCGCCCGAGCCAAGGCTAGTCTTTCACGTGTATGTGCACATCGCACCATACGTCACTTTGGATCCATTGTAGGTGCTAGTCATGTCCTAGATTACTATAGGCAATTAGGACTCGTATATGCTGCACTTAACGCCAGTCTTCACATGATTGTAGGACTAGAGCATAAATCATTATTACACCTAGTCATGTTCATGTCAGAATATCTCTACATGAACTTGTGTGTCAATATGTGTCGATGAGCACTTGATATGATATGTTTGCTTATACGAGATTATGCGACTACGGACGTCATGTGTCTACTTACGAAATATTGTGCCATGTTGAATTCTTGAGATTTTGCAAGCTACGGTAACTATTTTCTTACTATACGTATTATGTATATTTTGGAAACTATACTTGTTTTACGGTAAGGGGTTATTATGTTTTTGAAAATGTTTTTACAAAGCTTTATTTTTAGGCCCACTCACCTTTATTTTTCACCCCTCCAGGTTTTCGTAACTGAGCTTTCGTATCGACGAGGATTCTTGGCAAATCTTGGCATTGGAAATTACCTTCGATGGTATAATTCTCATCCTTCGTTACTGTACTTTACTTATGCTCTGACATAACGTGTGAAATGGGTTCATTCTCGCGCACTAGCACACTCTTATACTTAGGTACTTTTAAGTTTAAATTAATTCACATCTTAAACATCACTACATTTTATTGCTTTGTCACCTTCGAGTGATGGCCAGCACAACTCGATTCAGAGTCCAAGTGGACATTCCGGGTTGGGGTGTGTCATTTTTCAACACCAGTAACTAGTAGTAATATCCCTATTAGACAAAATAATTTAATTATCCAATTAGTTTTAAATTTAGCTGAAAAATTAGATCATGTTGAAGAACAAATAGCAAAAATTAATCAAGTTTTACATAACACATCTTCATTACTTCCACCATCTTTGTTAGAAAAATTAGAAAATTTAACTGTAGGTACAAATAATCATATTAGAAGACCTAAGATAAATCATTTTGATAACAGAAAATAGAACTCTTTAGAAGAAAAGGAAAAGATGTAGTTAGAGCTAAAGATGTTTATCCAAACGAAGAAGAAGCACAACAATTTATTAGAAGAGGTTTTGAAAGTACACAAAAAAATAAATATAATTTGTATCAATTAGGTCTATTTGAAAATAGAAGTAGAATTATAAGTAGCATTAGTCAACCTGAAGTTAGTTGTATTGATAAAGAAGTTAAACTTAATTTGCTTAGTAAAAAAGCATTTACCTATTTGAGAAAATCACATTTTAGTGAGATTCACATAGGAACAATCTTAATTGGAATAGCAGGATTAACTAGAGCACAAGTAGGCACAAAAACTTTAGTATACATATACGATGATAGATGGGATAATCACAAGCAAACAACAATAGCAACAACTGAAGTAGATTTAAGTTCAAATTTAGTAGTCATAGGCTGTATTCCTAATTATGTTATGACAATTAATGAATTTAGTAAATATATTAAAATAAGCATAAGAACAAAAAATTATAATATGAAAGGAGAACATAAAAATTTGTGTATTAGCTTAATGTATATTGGTAAAGTTTCTGATAAATACAATCATAAGTTTAATTTAGAATTTCAAATTTTAGTTCAAACATTTGGTAGTAAGCATGAAAAATATGGATGAAATTCTAACGGAATGACTAAATTGAAGGGTGTCTTTTATACACATCCCCATTAACGGTGGGCACGGTTCTAGTCATGCAATTTTGAATGAAATTGAAACTGAAAATTTTTGCAGTTTAGTTCAGTACGATTTTGAAGCTAAAATTGAAACAGAACCAAATTATTTTTTGCTTTAGTTCGGTTCAATTTGGTTTCAAACAGTTTCGGTTTGATTTCAAACCATTTGCAAACAAAATGAAAGAATAACGTCACCTCTTCTTAAGTTACTTGCCAACTTTCCATACTCTTTCAATGTTGTTTCATAAAAATATCGTCAAATCATGAAAAAGGGATTATTATTAACTAGCAATATAAGTTCCAAATTGGGTTGGAAAACGTAGTTTCTTGTTAGATTTTAAAATTTTTCATCCATCTTAATCATGAAACAACACATCACAACTATATGAGGGCAAAAGGGATAGAAAATTGGATGGATGAAAAATTGAATGAAGGTTTTTAAAATCTAATGTCTCCCGGGGTGTGGGGGGGGGGGGGGATGGCTATTTATAAAAGTTTAGCAGGGTAATTGGTTAAAATTAAAGTTCAAGGGAAAATTGGCTAATTATAAAAGGTCAAGGGATAATCGGCTAAAATTATGTTCAGGGCGTAAATTGGCAGAGGCTGCCAATTAACAAATACATATATTAAATATATGGACTCTAACAAACAACTAATTATCACACAACATCTAACATGAGTATTTAATTAAATATTTTTTCAATTTTTGCAGTGTGGTTCGGTTTCAAAAGGACAAAATCAAAATCAAAACCAAACCATTTCCTTTGCTGCGATTCGTCTTCAAATCAAAACCGTTCAAGACCGCAAAAACCAAGTTGTTTGGTGTGATCCAGTTCGTATTTCGGTTTTCAGTTTTAAAGTGCCCACCCCTAATCCCCATTCTATTGAATTCACCACTCCTAACTTTTTGTCCTTGAATTTTCCAATTATACCCTAATTTTAACTTAAATAGGAAATTTAGATCAAACTAGATAAAAGGCTTGCGTGTTGTTGCGGGACTTGAATACACCAATTTTAACCACATGAATTAGACACATGTAACTTGAAAAAATCAAAAAATCATGAAAGAACAAAAAGGATGGATGAGTGAACAGTGTTAGTAGGATAAGTAGTTCGGCTTTTACATACATTCAACTAAGCTAATTACAAAAGATACAACTAGAAAAAAATGGTTTATTTCTCTAAGAAATAAACAAGAGCAACATTCATTTAACACTTATATTGGCCTTGAAGTTAAGATGACAAAATATATGTTCTGAAAGGCTAGGCACGTGTTTTAACAGTTAAACAAAAAAGCAAAAAAAGTGGGTCGTTCTTGTTTCAGCATCTAACCTTTCAAGTACTAATGTTCAAGGCAATAAAGATGCAGGATGCTTGTTTCCATAAGTTACAGAAGGAAGATGCAGTCCACACATATTTTGCCCTTGCAGTTAAGGTGGCAAAATACATGCCTCACAAGCCAGGGACCTGTTTAAGCAATTAAAAAAAAACCAAAAAACATGTTCTGTTGTTGTTTCAAAAGTAAGTTTTCAACAACACATGTTTAAAGCCAAAAAAATAGAGAGCGGTTTTGTAGCAGCTGATAACAAAGACTGCGATCATTCATTTTTTTGGTGGGTGGACATCTTCAGCACTATAGTAAAAAACATGAATAATAGTTTAGTAAACACTGGTATAACAGATGTTATGCAAGCATGCATGCGAAAAAGAAATTGTAATTTACCTATCTTTGGTTTTTTTTGCTTGAGATTTTGTTTTGAGTGCAACTATCGGCTCTTTGTCCACGGGCTCAATTTTAGGGACAACCAGTTTGTGGAATTCTCTAGCAATTCTAGCTGAATCAGTTGTCTCTGTTTGCCCGATGCGAGTTGTTTTGCTGAATGAAGGTAAAATTTATAAGGTTAGAGAGAATCGTGCAAGGCATGGAAAAGAGTGTGAAGAGTGGTGCAAAAAAGATCGGATAACAGCTTTTGATAAGTGGCGTAACACATATGTATACCCAAGATAAGCAAACATATTCATTAAAATTTACACATGAGATGATACTTGAGAGGAAAACTTAACCTGTCGGATTTGTTTGCTTGATCAATGAATAACGCTCCTTTTGAAGTCTTGGCAAGTGCTACTAATTGGGGTTGTTGATCTTGCTGCTAGGAAGGTGTCATTGGGGTGGGGGTCGCTTCAATTATAATTTGTTTTCCTGCGGTGATAGAAGGTGTTTGTGGGTCGATTGAGGCAATGGCTGGGTTCAAGGGCAGCTGATCTTGAAGCAGTCTATAAATGATGAAGTTCGTCTTTCGGAAATCAAACGAAGTCACTGTTTCGATTTCCAAAAAACAGTTGAAATCTCTTTTTGTCTCACCCACCAATTTTTTCAGAGCAGGCGGCTCCACAAAGGGATCGTCATATCCACCCTCTATTACCAAAGTGTGGCAAGAAACACGAAGTATCTTTTCGGCGTGCCTTCCTAACATGAGGAAGTTGTGCTTATTGGTGCTATTTTCCACAATAAGATTGATTTTGAACATACGCAAGGATTGGATATTTTCATGTTAGGCAAACCTTACAACTAATAACATTATGAAACTACAGATTGCTAAAAGCATGTCAATAAAAAATTAAGACAAAAAACCAATGTCCCTATAGACATCACAACAAATGAAAACAAAGTTTACCTAAACGGTAGAAGAGTGAGGGTTACATCTGATATATTTGTTCCTAAACCAATCTATGGGGAGGTTATCAAACTTCACAAAACCAAGTTGATAGGTGATGTTCTTACTACAAAACTTACTTAAGAGCATAGTTAGAAAACTTAGTGAACTTTCATATTTTATTACATCCTCTTAGATAGGAAATCATTACCTCTTTCAAGTGTTTTTTAGATTAGGCCCCCTTTTCATCTCATTTAACTAACTGATTTGCATTGTAATCCATCAAGAAAAATCGAAAAAAAAATGAATGAACTGATACCACTTAATCTTAGATTTACAATGAGATGGAGCACAAACTCAGGATTACTCAACTGAAACATTGCAAGTTTTACAATAAATGCAAACCAAAAAAAAGCAAACCCATAATCATCTTTTACTCTGGAAAATGAAATATGAGTAATTATGTTAACTTTCATAAGCTAAATTTCTTATTCGTAGTTCAAGGATGCACACTAAATGCAAAACCTTGGCAGAACCTGTGCTCGAATCAAATACATGAGTGATGAGGGTTTGATGGCCCAACCCCTTTAAAATCATTAAATGCACTTACTTTCCAGATGGGATGCACTATTAAAATGCAATTAAATTAAATTTTTGCTTTAATTTTGCATGCTATGATGAGGATTTGATAGCCCGACATCTATGGCAAGTCCAACAATTTGAACTCCAAATACAAAGACGCTTACAAAAACAACTTCGAATAAAAGTCCATAAGTATTCCAAAACTTTTATCAATCAAAGACACTCCCATCCATATGTATATCGGAGTTAATTCAAGAGGTTGTAGATTGAGTCATAAAGTATAAACATAAACCGAAAGACATTATTCGGTGTAGCAAGATTAATGATTCATAAACACAAAAAATGTAGTTTAATAACACTTGCACACCAATCTCTTTATTAAGTGCAAAGACATATGTGACGCAACCTTTGTGATGCATTAAATCTTATTGCACAAAAGATGATACGTATAAAACATCATCAATCATCAATCATCAATTTTATTTGCAAGAAATTTAAAAATGACCAAGCAACTTAATATAAAAGCTAGATGTAAAATAGGTGCAAAAGAAAATTACCATGGTTCGGGTAGTTTGTTTAACAAACCATGTTCATTGCACTTAAACGATCCAGACGTTTTCTTGACAGCTTTATGGCAAGATGGGCATGACTTGTACCACCAACCCCTTGTCAAATCAAATCCAACGACAGTCGCTTCGCATGCAAAACTTGCATCATGTTATGGAATTAGACCGTTTTTAAATAATGAAATACATTTATCCATCAGCTTGTAAACATGGAATATAAATGATAAAAGAAAACCAAAGCAAGAGATAACCAAGGAAGAAGCACTACAAAAATTTTATTATTAAAAAGATGTCATTTTTTTTTAACAGGTTGGTGATAAAAGACTAACTTTGTGTAAAGCAGAATCAAGTAGAAGCAACTCATCGATCGTTTTGGACTCATAATTAGGACCAACAACATGGTCTGCATACATCTAAGCTGAGGTGCGCATGATTCGAACAGGTGATCTTAGATGCTCAAACTTGTGTCGTGCATGTTTAGGTTGAGAAACATCAATCGAAGAAATATAAACGCCAAAGTTATAAAAGAAGGGTTGTCAATTTACTTTTGTTTGTATTGGGAGAGCTGTGGAATGTCCGGATTGAAAACACAAATAGTTGATCCCGTGCTTCCAAGTACAGGGTTTCCTATAGATAAAATATAACAATCAACAAATTAAAGGTTTAAGCAATTAAATAAAGCATGTTGAGGTATAACCTTTGTATTCTTTGACTTTGAGGCTTGAATAAGGGTGGTAGAAGTGATTGCATTCTGCTGTCCTCAAAACTCGTTGCAGCTTCTCTCCATAAGGTGATCCTAACTGTTTCCCCCTGTAAGTTAAAAAAAAATGTGATGTTTTATTGTACATTATAAATATGGTGCTATGTGTAAATCAATTAGAAATTAATGCAAACAGGAATGACTTGATATTTTGTAGACTAAGATTCCGTTTCTTTGCAATTTGTGAGTTTTGGATAGTGACATCTTCAATCGATTGCACAACCGTCAAGCAACCAAATACATTTGCGAATGATATTTTGTGGTGGAAATGATTGCACATCGAAGTCAATGAAAAAATTATAATAATGATTTTAGATTTTAGTGTAGCTCGGAAAAATAAATTTATTACCTGTAAGCTCAGCATCATTGTTGATTCTCCTACGAAGCTGATCAAGATCAATCAAATTGAACCACTGCTTTGGGACAACTTTGCTTGATGTCCAATTGTGAACAACATGAAATTTGCTGATCTCGTATGCATTGCCGACTCTCAAATGGTCCAAAAAAAATTGGATGTCTCGAGCGTTCATGGTCGCGTGAACTGCATCCCCCTTTTAGAAGGAGAAAATTAAAATAAGACAGATTATTAAATTAGTGGGAGAACATATAATGTATGTGGTTTAAGAAGCTCGAAAACAGTGAGGATAACACAATTGTGGTCATTAGGTTTGGCAAACGGATCGTGTCTGTCATGTTCGTATCGTTTTCGTGTAACACCTGTTATCTTAACGGGTCGTGTCGTGCCACACCTGTTATCTTAACAGGTCCTTAACAGGTCGGGTCACGGGTAAAGTGACCCGACCCATTATAACCCGTTATGACCTGTTAAGAAAAATATATTTTTTTCTTAAATTTGCACATACCACACTTTGCCACATAAATATTACTTCAAAACATTAAAACACATAATTTAATATATATATATATATATATATATATATAATTATATTATATAATTATTTTAGTTTTTAGGGGTATAAAATTGTTAAATTAATGTATATAATTATTATAGTTTATTCATACTCATTAAGTATAACATTAGATTTTGTGGTATCCACTAGTGTAATTTTTTAAATTGAAGAACGAATTCATTCATTGTATTCATATAGGGTTAATGAGTGTAGATGTAAAAAATCATCAAAATTGGAGTTAAAATAACTATTAAATCATGATTTTTCTTTTTATAACCGCCGAAAAGTTTTGTCCTGTTACTTGATCTTTGAATGTTTGTTTTTTGCAATTTTTGGCGTATGCGATCTCAAAGTATATACAAACATGTTTGACGGTTGGATCGTTGAAACTAGTTTCGTAGAATGCGTATCCCATTAAAACAATAGATTCAACAACACTTAAGAGTTTATTCATACTTTCATTAAGTATAACATAAGATTTGTGGTATCCACTAGTGTAAATATTTTAAATTGAAGATCGAATTCATTCATTGTATTCATATAGGGTCAAGGAGTGTAGCTGTAAAGAATCATCAAAATCAGAGTTAAAATAACCGTTAAATCGTGATTTTTCTTTTTATAACCGTTGAAAGGTTTTGTCCCGTTACTTGATCTCTATATGTTTTTCTTTTTGCAATTTTTGGCGTATGTGATCTCGAAGTATATACAAACATGTTTAACGGTTGGATCGTTGAAACTAGTTTTGTAGAATGCATATCCCATCAAAACAATAGATTCACTAACACTTAGGAGTTAATTCATACTTTGATCAAGTATAATAAGATTTTGTGGTATCCACTAGTGTAAATATTTTAAATTGAAGATTGAATTTATTCATCGTATTCATATAGGGTCAAGGAGTGTAGTTGTAAAAAATCATCAAAATCGGAGTTAAAATAACCGTTAAATCGTGATTTTTCTTTTTACGTCGAAAAGTTTTGTCCCGTTACTTAATCTATGAATGTTTGTTTTTTGCAATTTTTGGCGTATGCGATCTCAAAGTATATACAAACATGTTTGACGGTTGGATTGTTGAAACTAGTTTTGTAGAATGTGTATCCCATCAAAATAATAGATTCACTAACACTTAAAAGTTTATTTATACTTTCATTAAGTATAACATAAGATTTTGTGGTATCCACTAGTGTAAATATTTTAAATTGAAGATCGAATTCATTCATTGTATTCATATAGGGTCAAGGAGTGTAGCTGTAAAGAATCATCAAAATCAGAGTTAAAATAACCGTTAAATCGTGATTTTTCTTTTTATAACCGTCGAAAGGTTTTGTCCCGTTACTTGATCTCTGAATGTTTTTTTTTGCAATTTTTGCTGTATGCGATCTCGAAGTATATACAAACATGTTTGATGGTTGGATCGTTGAAAGTAGTTTTGTAGAATGCGTATCCCATCAAAACAATAGATTCACTAACATTTAAGAGTTTATTTATACTTTCATTAAGTATAACATAAGATTTTGTGGTATCCACTAGTGTAATATTTTAAATTGAAGATCGAATTTATTCATTGTATTCATATAGGGTCAAGGAGTGTAGCTGTAAAAAAATCATAAAAATCGAAGTTAAAATAACCGTTAAATCGTGATTTTTCGTTTTATAACCGTCGAAAAGTTTTGTTCGGTTACTTAATCTCTGAATGTTTCTTTGTTTGCAATTTTTGACGTATGCGATCTCGAAGTATATACAAATATGTTTGAGGGTTGGATCATTGAAACCAGTTTCGTAGAATGCGTATCCCATCAAAACAATAGATTCACTAACACTTAAGAGTTTATTCATACTTTCATTAAGTATAATATAAGATATCCACTAGTGTAAATATTTTAAATTGAAGATCGAATTCATTCATTGTATTCATATAGTGACACACCCCGTCCCGAAGGAGGGCATGCTGGCCGTCACGTGAGAGTGACGTAACCATTTGCACAGTACGGAAGCTTTAAAGATACAATTTATAATTTGATACACCCGAAGGTGAGTCCTAATTTTGTCCAATCTGTCAGAACACCGTCGAATTCCTCGTAGTCACCACACCTTTGTGATTCCTGAACCTGGAGGGGCGCAAAACCAAAATTGAGTGGGTCAGTAAAACAATTCTTTTCCAAATCCAAACATTTCTCAAAACGTTGTAACCCCTCTCCGTAAAACCTGTATACTTTCCCAGAAATGTAAAATATAAATATACATATATATTCTCAAACTTCATTTTTTACTATCTCAACATTTTTCTTTATCCATCATGCCATGCCATGTCTAATTCAACAGTTAAGTATGGATGCATCAACAATAATCATATCAGGTGCAAGAAAGTAATCAACCGGAGGCCCTCTAATAGCCCTGCACGGTTGAACCTAGAGCTCAAAATCTATCACTCTCACACTCTGCCGGAGTCACTCCGCGTGACCTGTCCGGCCTTCTGCACATAAGTTACGCTCTAGTGCTTCTCATAAATCATCTGTGCACATAATCTAAGGTCACCCACCAGTCGGAATCTCACTAACACTCTCGCGACTGGCCTGTCGTACCCATTCCGCGTGGACTGTACGACTAGCATCTACTTGGATCCAAGACGAGCGTGCGATGCGGTGAATACTATAAGCACTAAACTATGGTGCAGGATTTGAGCTCAATATACATCAACATCATCATAACAGAAATAAATACTCACATGTGCGTCCACCGCACCATTTCATACATATGCATCATAAATCAATTCTTACCCGTGCGTCCACCGCACCAATTCATGCATATGCATCATAAATCAATTCTTACCTGTGCGTCCACCGCACTAATTCATACATATGCATCATATATTAATTCATGCATGGCATTTCAACTCACATTTCTATATACTTTTCATATCAATTCTATGCATGGTATTTCACTTCCCGTTTTTCCACATAACTCATATGCATTTCATTTTAAACATATTTTCATTTCAATTCAATTTCTGGGAAACGTCAAGTATATATATATACGGAAAACAAAACTGCCCACTCACAGAATACATCGACGTCTCGTAAGTCCCTGAGCATCCCTTGGCCATGCCCGATGCCCGCATAAACCTCACCTATACAAGAGTAACCAATTTGACGTTATTTAACGCCTAACCCAAATCTTAGTTAATAACTCCTCATATATTGCTCAAATTGGGTATATGAATATACCACCGTGACCTACACAACCTCAGGATCATCCCCATATTTTTAAAATAATTTTTTGGAGTCCTCACGCGCCCCCACGCGCCTGACGTGGCACGGACCTACGCGCCCCCACGCGCGGCCACGTGTCGTGTACACTGACGGCACAGTAAACGGCAGTTAGGGAATATTCCGTTAAATCCTAGCATATTCCGTTAATAATTAACGGCGTCAGTCAACGCCGTTAGCATATTCCGTCAAAACTGACGGAATATTCCCTGTCTTCTCCGGCGATTCGCCGGTCGCCGGCGACTGTTCGCCGGTTTCTGGAAAAATTTCAAACTTGCTATTCTCCTTCGTTTTTCATCCATTTTTCACGTAGATTATACCAAATTGAAGCCCTAAACATCTACTATCACGTTGGACTAGTTTTAGGGTCTAAAAACAACGGGATCAAACTTTCAAAAATTCAAGAAATCGGCCTACCTTCGAACTAGGTGATCTCGACGTCCAATTCATGCCAACGAAGCACTCCGAGCTTCCTTGGGACTTCCTTAAGCTCACTGTGAGCTTGGTTTCACCTAAAACAAAGTCAATTCGAAGATCATGAACAGTGTTCTTCACGGGAACTTTGAAACTAGGGTTTTCCGAAGCAAAACTTACCTGAAATGGATACCATCGTGATCGTGGAGGTTCCAGGAGTTTGATGGTGGTCTTAACTCCGACGTTGGTGGAAGTTTAAGGTGGTTTTGTGGTGGTCCGTGTGAGTTCGAAGGAGAGGGAGAGAGAACTGAGAGTTTCGTGAGGGAGGAGAGAGAGACAGTATGCAGAAAATAGGGAGAGGATTGAGGGATGTGGGGATCCCTCGTGGTCCTTTTCCAATCCCCAACTCCAAACCACAAAATTTTAACCTAAAAATCTAAGTTCCATCCTTAATAAATTCCATTTTATTTTCAAAACTTAGGAACCTAGATAATTAACAACTTGAGCTTCTCATACTTAGTATTTCTTAAGGGCAATTTCGTCCATTCACAGCCACGAATGTAATATTTTGGAACGGGCTGTGACATATAGGGTTAAGGAGTTTAGCTGTAAAAAATCATTAATAACAGTTAAATCATGATTTTTCGTTTTATAACCGTTGAAAAGTTTTGTTCGATTACTTGATCTCTGAATGTTTGTTTTTTGCGATTTTTTAATGATGCAAACAAGTTTGACGGTTGGATCGTTAAAATTAGTTTTGTATAATTCATATCCCATCAAGTTCAATGGTATATATATATATATATATATATATATATATATATATATATATATTTATTTATTAAGTAGATTTAAATCTATTTATTATGTACGTATAATTATTATAGTTTTTAAGGGTATAATATTTAATTTAAAATTATATATATAATTATTATAGTTAATATTTTGGGGGTATAATTATTATAGTATATATAATTATTATAATTATTATAGTTAATTTAATATATATATATATATATATATAATTATAGTATTTTTTAGGGTTATAAAATTATTAAATTAATATTCTGCTTATCGTGTATCGTGTTACCCACGTGTATACCCGAACCAACCCGTTATCTTAACAGGTGCTTATCGGGTTACCTGATAACGACCCGATTCATTATCGTGTCGACCCGAACACCTGTTAATTTCGTGTCGTGTCGCGTTGGGTTATCGAGTCGTGTCAGAAATTGCCAGGCCTAGTGACCATAGAGACAACATTTAAGATAAAATGCACCATAATAGGAAAGATTGCTTTAAGAATCAACCGAAGCAACCTTGTAAAAGAAGTTTTAATTATATTTTCATGGGTCAAAAAACAAACAAAATAAATTAAGAAAAAGAAGAATTGATGGTTTCTACTTAGTTTCGTTTGCACATTAAAAAAAATCTTGTTCAACTAGAATAAAATATAATCTCTCCAATAAAATGCAAAGAGAGCAAAAGTGCCAACGACACACTCTGAAATTTGTTTTTGCAAGAACAAAATGCATCGTAACCCATACCATTATATGGAGAAGATGAAATTTTGATTTCTTGAATTTATTGGCCCAATATAAAAATTAATATTAAGGCCCATCATTGAATCCAATAAAACAATTAATCAGACAAACGTTAATCATGTGGAAGCGATGTATAATTGGGCAACAAAATGCATAGAACAATTAGTTCATGAACTTTAGAGAATGTTTGACCAAAAAATTTGTCGTACTAAGAACACACCGTGCACACTTGGATACATAAAATGGTAAACATCTTACAATAACGAAAAAGGTGCAAAATTCTCACATGTTTATCGACAAACACACAATCAAGACTTTGAGGCTGAGGATCATCTCCGATGGTTTTTGTGATCCACATCCTGCAAACCCTGATTTGGATTTTGTTTACTGGCTGGTTTGGCCTCAGACAATGAACTGGCATCACCTCCATCAATCTAGATAGATAAAAAATTGAGACGCAAATTAAAATGAAAACTGAATAATCTGATTTATCAAAGTAATGTTGGAGTCATATTTAGAAAAATAAACAAAACCACAAAATAATAACGCAAACTTATACCTTCATGTAATGTTTTAAAACATCTTTATAAACTAGGTTTTTTGTATAACCATAAGGCATGTCGGAATCATGAGCAATAACAATTTTTAGACCCTTTTTTGAGATGACTTTGGACACCGCAACATATAGTTACCCATGAGAAAAAACAGGCTGCGATAGATACAAACCGACAATTTTCAAGGATTGTCCTTGGCTTTTGTTGATCGTCATCGCATAACAAATTTTGAGAGGGAACTGTCGCCTCCGTAGGGTAAAGGGAAATTTATGCTGAGACGATTCAATTACACGTGAATGCAATACAGTTAACCAAGTTACGGGTGAATGCAATTATACTCTTTGGTGATGGATTACTTATTTTCTCGTTTAGGTACTAATGAGTTTATAGATACTGCTTCATACTTTTTCTTGGTAGCTGGTTCAACTACAGATTCTTTGAGAGCAAACAACTTGGAATAAAGAAGTTTTGGGCACAACAAGTAACATGCTAAATTCTTTTTCAAAAATATTAAAAACAATTCTAAATGGCTTATTTGAATCAAAATTTATACAGAGTAAGGCAGTTAAAGAGATTTATAAGCTAATTAAACCTTAGGCAGAGTGTCACCCACACAGGCCAAATATATACCATATCCCAAACCTCACTTAAAAATACACAAAAAATTGGAATGATTTCATTCTAATCTCTTTTATGCAATGAGTACCATTTCGTTTAGCAAGTCACATTGAATAAAAAACGAAGATGCCAAACATAAGCTAACAAACTTTATCTTTGTTCAAAGCAAGTCTTAGAGAGGAACTCACATGCTTTGAAGATGACGTAATTTGGATATGTCATTTGGCAAGAATCCCTTCAGCCCTTGGTTGAACAGAGCCCTGTGCATGCAGAGTTAAACACTCATTTCCCAAAAAAATGTACGAATGGCAATAAAACAAACAAATGCTACCGTGCTTTCTCAGGGCATCATGAGAATAGTTCTTAAGACTAACTGAAACATTTTTCTTTTGCATACAAATCTAGCTAATTTGAAAATGCATTTCCATTCCATTTACCCATGCACGCACATATTAACAATGGACTTTATGCAGTGGAAAATGATGCTGGATTATAAAAAGTGCTAAACTTCATATATGTTGAGAGTATTCTTGTGCCTTGTTTGATAAGAAAGTATCCGTGAAATTAATACTCTATGGTGAACAAAAGAAGACTACAAATTACACAAAATGAACACAATTCAAGTGGCTGAGGCAAGAAAATTACATTTGTTAAAACAGTGGACTTATAAAGGTGGTTTATTTTTGCTTCAGGTTAGTGGAATTGTAACTGTAGAACTCGAAGTTAACATGCACTGTGAGCCCTGTAAAGAGCAACTCAAGAAAAAGATATTCAAACTCACAGGTACATATCCTTTTCCTTCTCTTTACATTTGAGTTAAACCTAATTATAAACGTTACCCTTTGTATGAATTTACAACTAATGACATATTTGATCAGAATGTCAAAATCTCATGTGGCCCGTAAATCCGTCCCTTTTTTTTTAATTATAAAGAACGGAGAATTAGATGGAGATCTCAACCATAGAATACAAGCTGGATGGATGAAGTGGAAGAGTGCATCCGGCGTGTTGTGTGACCGCCGTATGCCACTGAAGCTCAAGGGAAAATTTTATAGGACGGCAATAAGGCCGGCGATGCTGTATGGCACAGAATGTTGGACGGTGAAGCATCAACACGTACACAAAATGGGTGTAGCGGAGATGAGGATGCTTCGTTGGATGTGTGGGCACACGAGAAAGGATAAGATTAGGAATGAGGATATCCGGGGTAAAGTAGGAGTAGCCGAAATTGAAGGAAAGATGAGAGAAAATCGGTTACGGTGGTTTGGACATGTGCAAAGAAGGCCTACTGACGCTCCGATTAGAAGATGCGACTATGGGACAGAGGTTCAGGGCCGAAGGGGTAGAGGAAGACCTAGGAAAACTTTGGAAGAGACCTTAAGAAAAGACTTAGAGTACTTGGATCTAACAGAGGACATGACACAGGACAGAACACAATGGCGTTCTAAGATCCATATAGCCGATCCCACTCAGTGACTTGGATTTTCCAAGTCTCCAACCGAGAAGTTTTCCTCACTTGGGAAATTAAGGGAACACTACCTCAACCTACATGCTCCACTCACAAAGCTTCAACATACAAGCTTCAACAAAAGAAAATTCAAGAACTTAGCGAAGAAGGCTTTGGTGTATTTAACACAATACGTTGAAATAAAGGAAAGCTTATTTATTGATATCCCCGATAAGTTACAAATATGTACATATACTTGAGTCAAAATAAACAAACAAGAGGGAGCCTTCACAAAGGTTGCTTAGGAGAAGTCTCAGCAGTCGGTAGAGCCCCAGAAAGAGAAGGCATCGGAGGGGGATCAGTCGGAGCCTCAGTACTGGACAGAACCCTAGAATGAGGAGGCATCAGAGGTTGATCATTTGGAGCTTCATTACGCGGTACAGCCCCAGAAGATGAAGGCAATAAATGCCTTTGGAACAAACCCACAAATCTCTGATGATCAAGTAAAACCTGACCATCAAATTCCTTCATCTGGTCAAGCTTCCTCTTCATGTTTGTAGCATAGTCATGTGCGAGCCGGTGCAACTGTTTATTCTCATGCTTGAGCCCTCTAATCTCCTGTTTGAGACTCATCACTTCAGCCGCCAATGATTCAACTTGGCGGGTTCGAGCAAATAGGCGTTGGGCCATATTAGACACAGAACCTGCACACTGAACACTGAGAGCCAGAGAATCCTTAACAGCCAACTCATCAGACCGTTTGGAAAGTAGTCTGTTATCTTTGGGAGTGAGAAGGTTCCTGGCCACTACCGCAGCGGTCATATCATTCTTCATCACGGAATCCCCAACGGTAAGAGGACCAGTAGGGGAGACGAAGGATGGGCGCCATATGTTGTCTGGAGAAGGCGGGGCTGCCTCTTCAATAAGGTTCAAGTCAAAACGACGGTCGGAGGGGCCAGACATTTTCAAAGGTGTTGAAGAGAGAAAAGGTCGAACAAATCAAGATCTTAGAAGTGCAAGAATGGAGCTTCTACTGGTGGATATTCAAGTGTGCTTTGAAACTTAATGTCAGCCCCTATAAAAATCTGCACTCGACGAAGCTTCAGAAATCGAAGAGGCGTCTGCTCAGAAATCGAAGAGGCGTTTGCTTTCTCAAAAACTGGGCTGCTCAGAGACCACGAGGGTCGATCCCAGAAATCGAAGAGGCGTTTGCTTTCTCAAAAGCTGGGCTGCTCAAAGACCACGAAGGCCGATCTCAGAAATCGAAGAGGCTTGCTTTCTTAAAAGCTGGGCTGCTCAGAGACCACGAGGGCCATCTCAGAAATCGAAGAGGCACCTACTTTTCCAGCCTTGTCAGCACCTGTCACACGCACACTTAGCTTTGCGGAAATTATAGGCATTCTGTCGAAGATTTCTGACGAAGTAGAAAGCACATGAATCGTACTGTTCAATCACCCACTTCCCACACGCAACAGTAGCTCATGGGTACCACATATAACTTTGCCAAAGTTCTCTGACAAAGTTGAGACACGTGAAGCTTGCAGCTCCCACTACATCGCTCTGACCAAGAAGGGTAAAAGAATAGCAAAGAAACAACACTAACAAAGTTTAGACACATAAATTTTGAAGGTCTAGCTACCATATTATTACCCACAAGGGTAAAGGAACAGTACCACTGCTGGATAATTGGAAAGTCCCGATGTGTCAACCTCTGTGCTTCGTGGCAAGGTAGACTAGCAAACATGCCCAACCTTTACTCACATTCGAGAAAACACTCCCAACAAGATTGCTTGCTCCAAAATCGAAGAGGCACCACCCTCCGAATCTCGAGAGCCAGACTCCCAACATGATTACTTTCTCAAAAATCGAAGAGAGGGTAAAGGAACAGTACCACTGCTGGATAATTGGAAAGTCCCTGTGTCAACCTCTGTGCTTCGTGGCAAGGTAGACTAGCAAACATGCCCAACCTTTACTCGCATTCGAGAAAACACTCCCAACAAGATTGCTTGCTCCAAAATCGAAGAGGCACCGCCCTCCGAATCTCGAGAGCCAGACTCCCAACATGATTACTTTCTCAAAAATCGAAGAGAGGGTAAAGGAACAGTACCACTGCTGGATAATTGGAAAGTCCCTGTGTGTCAACCTCTGTGCTTCGTGGCAAGGTAGACTAGCAAACATGCCCAACCTTTACTCACATTCGAGAAAACACTCCCAACAAAATTGCTTGCTCCAAAATCGAAGAGGCACCGCCCTCCGAATCTCGAGAGCCAGACTCCCAACATGATTACTTTCTAAAAAATCGAAGAGACACCGCTCTCCGAATCTCGAGAGCCAGACCCCCAGCAGGATTGCTTTCTCAAAAATCGAAGAGGCATCGTTCTCCGAATCTCGAGAGCCAGATCCCCGACAAAATTGCTTGTTCGAAAACCGAAGAGGCACCACTTTCCCAACTTCAAGAGCTGGATCTCCTTGGATAAAGCTTGTCTGTAATCTTCACACGCAACATCAGCTTTCCAGATACCACAGACCACTTTTTCAAAGTGCTCTGACAGAGTTAAAACATGTGAAGCTGGCAGCGCCCACTACCGTGCTATGACCAAGCAGGGTAAATGAATAGCATTATTACTTGATGTTAGGGAGACTCCTATATATGTCGACCTCCATCCCCAACGGACAGGCAGACCTGCAAAAATGCTCAACCCTTCCTCTTATCTAAGAGGGCACTCCCAACGAAGCCTTTCGAAATATTCAGCTTTCTTTCCCCCCGATAATACCTCTGTAAACAAGCTATACTAGAGCAAGAATATCTCATATCATCAGGGTTAAAAGCAAGAGTATCCCATATCATGCTTTTTCCCTGTCTTTTCCCTTGACCTTGTTCTTACCTGCAAGACAAGGAGAAAGAGAGCAATCAGTCAGCACTTGGAATCAAGCTTCCAGCCAGGAACTGACTGCCTGGAACCCCTTACCTGATTACTTACCTAGCATTGCTCTCGAGTACTCATCTTCAACATCTTATACTTCCAGGGAAGATACCGCATCTGCCTGAGGAACAAATAGGGCAAGTGAGAAGGATACAAGGAAGCATGTGGAGACAAGCGTAACAGCACACGTGCCGATACATCCACTACTCTGTCAAAAGCAAAAGTATCCCATATCAGCAGGGTCGAACGTACTCTAGATTTGATGGACTTGTTTTGACCCTCAAATTCTTCAGTCGGCCTTATACTCTGGAGGAAACCAGAAAACCCTCCAGCCCAGTTCAAGAATAAGCCTGTGGAAAGTTACTTCTTCAAAAGCAAAAGTATCCCATATCATCTCTTCTCATTTTTCTTCTCTTTATCCTTCATGCTGCCTGCAAGATAGGGAGAATGTGAACAATCAGCCGGAGCTCTGATTGCTTACCTTGTCTGTCACCTCTTTCAGCAGATCCCCTAGCTCGGCGACTTGGGGGACTCATACTACATGGTTTGTATCGCGCTTGACCAAGCCTGAAACTACAAGTAAGCTTCAAGTGAAATTGATACATTACCTTGTGCATCTCCACCAGTTACAGATACCACCCCTGGATGGAGGAAGAGTACTTCCAGAGAAGATGCCACATCTACCTATGAGACAGATAAGGCAAGTCAAGACGATACCACACTCCGGTACTTAGAAGTTTCGTGGTTACGAGATCGTTCTCCCACAATATTTCCTAATGTCATTTGTACTAAATCATTCACTTGTACTCACTAAAGGAGAGCTTGAACCTATGTACTTGTGTAAACCCTTCACAATTAATGAGAACTCCTCTATTCCGTGGACGTAGCCAATCTGGGTGAACCACGTACATCTTGTGTTTGCTTTCCTATCTTTATCCATTTATATACTTATCAACACTAATGACCGGAGCAATCTAGTGAAGATCACAAAAAGTGACCGTTTTCGCTACCTAGGATCTATCTTGCAAGAGAACGGAGAATTAGATGGAGATCTCAACCATAGAATACAAGCTGGATGGATGAAGTGTAAGAGTGCATCCGGCGTGTTGTGTGACCGTCGTAGGCCACTGAAGCTCAAGGGAAAATTTTATAGGACGGCAATAAGGCCAGCGATGTTGTATGGCACAGAATGTTGGGCGGTGAAGCATCAACACGTACACAAAATGGGTGTAGCGGAGATGAGGATGCTTCGTGGGATGTATGGGCACACGAGAAAGGATAAGATTGGGAATGAGGATATCCGAGGTAAAGTAGGAGTAGCCAAAATTGAAGGAAATATGAGAGAAAATCGGTTCCGGTGGTTTGGACATGTGCAAAGAAGGCCTACTGACGCTCCGGTTCGAAAATGTGACTACGGGACAGAGGTTCAGGGCCGAAGGGGTAGAGGAAGACCTAGGAAAACTTTGGAAGAGACCCTAAGAAAAGACTTGAGTACTTGGATCTAACGGAGGACATGACACAAAACCGAGCGCAATGGCGTTCTAGGATTCATATAGCCGACCCCACTTAGTGGGAAAAGGCTTTGTTGTTGTTGTTGTTGTATAAATGGCTTTCAGTCTTACGTATTCTCTTACATATGTTTCAGTCCTTGAAAGGTGGCTCCTTGCTTGTTTAATACCGAAAAACAAAATTATAGAAAACACATCGAATCTGAACCTTGACTGTGTCTTCACGGGACATCTAACTACCAAATTGAGCTAGAAGGATGCAAAAAATGGCGATCTTATTCTTACCCATGAAAGTACTCCCACTCATTTTCTTACTTTTCAATTCAGTTATCTTCACAACTCTAAGTTCAGTTACTACAGTACCCCTGCTCCCCAAGTCGTAAAAATAACCTTACAAACAATATTAAGCAGCACTATTTAAGAATCTAAAAACAGCCTAAACTAACTACACAGACAAGATAGACACTGAAACATGGAGACATGCAACACAGAACCTGTAATTAGTCCCAATCACAAAATGCCAAAACAAAATTCCTAATCTAACTATCCATATACTAACAGCCCATCCAAGCAAATACAATTCTAATGGGGTTTAGAACAAATAAACAAATCATCCAATTTGAATGGCGTTTGGAACAAAGACACCAACCATTCAATTGGAAAGGGGTTTGGTACAAATACATGCTCAGTTATCTCAAGCTTTACATAAATAGAGAGATACAGGCCAGTTCCATTCTAAACTCAAACGACCAAATGGATGCTTAGTTATCTCAACCTTGACATAAATGCACAAATATAGATACGCACACTAAATAGAAAGAAACTCAGTTCCAATATAAGCTCAAACGACAAAATTTGAATTATATATTTAAAATCCAAGCATGAAAGCTTCACAAATATAAATAAAAAAGGTAGATAGCTAATTAGGCTTTGAATAAAAGTGATGGCATATAATTATATACCTCAAAACGGCATGGAACCAACTTCTTCCTCCAACCATCCAAATTTCTGAAATCTGCAAACAAAGTAAATCCGTTAGCAACTCGTAGACTTTCAAATTTAAAAACCAAATCTAATGAAATTTTAGCTAAATGACCAAAGACAACAACAACAACAACAAAGCCTTTTCTCACTAAGTGGGGTCGGCTATGTGAATCCTAGAACGCCATTGCGCTCGGTTTGTTCTGGATTCATTTTCATAAGGATTCGACGTAGACTAGGAGTGCCGGTTGTCGACTACCTGACGTCCTCCCCCTCCTCCTTTATCTGGGCTTGGTACCGGCAATGTAAGATAAACTTTCACAGACGGAGTTAGCTAAATGACCAAAGACACAACAAAAAAAAAAAAAAAGAAATATTTTGAATCCAACACAACTAATTTGGTTCAACGAAGAATATAAAAGCTTAAGGCCTAGGTGAAATGTTGAGTAAATAGCAAGAGGCCTCGGCCAAGGCCATAATTAATGTCATACAATCCACAATCACTTCGACACATTTGGTTATAAAGGAAAATTAAATTTGTTTGATCTTGTCATAAAGAACTGAGTGCAGGAACAACTTCTGTGGCTCAAAGGCATGAGAAGTAAATAACCAAGTTTACATATTACAATTTAAAATTCTTCTCTTGCTGAAATCCAACCCGACCAACCCACCCAATACATATATGAATTAATACCTAATGCTTCCACCTATAAAACTAATCTTTATATATACTTTAAAATAATACAAATCAATGTAATCTTAAACATTAGAAACATTATCATACAATTTAAGAATCACGATGCAGAAAATTTTCTTTTCATTATTTTCAGATAACTTTTCATCCCAAAACACTGTAGCTTAATCTCCATCGTTAAGGGTCGTCAAAAATTAAAGCAATTAGTACAGCACACTCACAACAGATATGCTCTGTCGGAAAAACCAAAGAGAGAACCACACTGGGATGCTCCATTATCCAATTTATACCAGATCCAACATTTTACATCTGTTCAGTCTCCATCCACGGGGTTGATTCCATTTCAACCCTCTCATTCATTCTATCTGTTTACATCTCCATCGCACACTTATACATATCAAGACAATAGATACGATTCATGAATCTGTGTCCATAGCTCATGAATACAAATCTCATTGAACCAACCCCATTCTCCTAAACTAAACAAAAAATTGTTTCATGACCAATGTCATTAACTTAATTATGCATAAATGTCAAGATACCCAAGAACTACCACTGAAACAACCGCAAAGATTCAAAGTTCCACAGTAATATATTATCAGCAACTAATAAAAAGTTAACCAACTAAATCAAATATAAATCCTAATGCAGTTTAGTAGCTTCAAAATTCTCGTTTTAAATCCAATTATGAACCACAAAATGCTACCCAAAATTGGAAATGGGGTAAAAATATGAATAACACTTGAATCAAATGCATAAAGAAAAGATGTTAAACATGAAAACTACAAATTACAGTAATTCTCTATTCGTACATTAACACAAATAGATTAAATTCCAAAGTATCTGCATTGATATCTCATTTCCTTGCAACTGTTAATTATTTACATCAATACAGATCACATACTTCACTCAAACGACATAAACAAAACAAACCCAATAAAACAGACCTAACATGAAAGTTTCTACACACCTGTCGTTCAAAATCACAAATACCCATATCTAATTAACGTAAAGCATCCAAATGCAGACTTAGAATTACAAAATGCATGAAACAATGCAGGTTGAAAGGAGAGAGCCTATGCGACGACAAATCTAGGCCCAGGATCAGAGAGGGCATGTGCAGCAAGCAACTCAAAATGCAGCTTATTCCTTCATGAACCAAGCACAGTTTTAGATTCGAAATCTAGAGAGTCTCAGAGTTAATTTGAAATGAAGCACCTTAATTAACTAATAAATTCATATAAGTACACATCAAACCCATCAAATTAACCAAACTCAAAATGCAAAAGAAGGCGATCAATTGTTAACATACGTATAAAATCAAAGTTCCAAAAATAAAAATCAAACCTTGAAACTTTATATTGTAGGGCAAAGAGTCGAAGAGCAGAACCAGATTTGAGGATTCAGAGTTCTTTGTGGTTTCAATATTATACTATATATTTTACCATATTCTTAGTATTAATTTATTGATTATTTTGGTAGAACTTTGATACTTTGTTATATATTTTCAATGTAGGACATTCGATTTCCTTTGGAGCAAAAAGTAGACAAACGGATGAATTTTGGAGTGATTTCAATTGGAGAATGTTCATGATTCTTTCAAGATGATTGTATCAAATTTCTAGATTTTTCTACCAAGCCGTTTGATCGTGGTGAAGAAATAAAGGCCCAGCGCGCAGCTTTCCCAGATTGACGTTTCTAGACATTTTGGATATTTTGAAGGTCAAGATGGCATATTTTGAGGAAGATTCCTTCTGAATATTTGTAGGTGACGTCTCCAGCTTTCAAAAGAGATATTTTTGGACCAAATCGGGGTTGATTTGGTTAGTCAAAAGTCTGATTTTTTGAGAACTCCAAATTTTAGTTCAAATAGGAAACCTTTTATTTTCTGTTTTATTATTTTATCATGTTTCCTAGTTTTACTCTAATAACTTTTAGGATTTTATTTTGTATTAGTATAAATAAGATATTTAGCTATTAGGGTGAAAGGGGAGAGAACGCACACATTTTGGCTTTAGAGACATTTTGACGATTCAAGTTTATTTTCAAGGTATTTTATATCTATGTTTTTAATAATATTTTGTTTTATGATTATGCGTAACTAGTTTCGTTTGTTAGGGCGAGGCCATGAGTCTTAGCAAAAATATGTAGTTTCTTTTCAATTTGCTTATGAAATTATGCATGCAAGTTTTGAATTATTAATCACTGTGCTTTAAACTATCTAATTGTCTTAATGATTGGCCACCATTAGGATATTTAGAAAAGTAATTTGATGCAATTTTGGTGGAGGGTTGTCCCTGAAATTGACGCTGGCTTCTTGTGGTTAATATGTGTAACTTCTTAGGATGGGCGACATGTCTTAAGGGTTATATGGTTTTTCAAAAGGATTTCACAAAACTTAATGAGTCTTGCATGTTCACATTTGATCTAGATGCTACAAACATGTTGCATGTTAGATATATGTTCTATGTTGGAGGGTCCGAGTAGGCCATACTTTAGGGAAACCTAACCTTCAAATATGCATGTGTAATTCATAAGTAATTGGAAGAACAACGTAGGATTGTTAAGGTGACGGCAGAACCCTAGTGCTCAAATTTATTTTCAAAACTATTTTCTTTTGTTTTTTTTATTACGTTGCTAATTTATTTAATTATTTTTAATTAAATTCATTTTTAATATTTTAGGTCATAAACTCAACCTCTTTCAAACTTTGTTTTCAAATAATTAATTAATATTTGGTATTTACATAAATTATTCATTCAATCCTTATGGAGATCGACCTTGCTTGAGCTACATTCACAAATCAGAAACGTAATTAGATTAGTAAAGAAAAGTAACAATAATTAATTAATTATTTTCAATTTTCTGACTTTTTTTTTCTTCATGATTTGTGTAATTGAAATAAAAGCAAGAAACTTAAATAAACGAAAATAAAAAGAAAAGAGTTAAAAAATTGGGTTGCCTCCCAATTAGCGCTTTAGTTAACGTCTACAACTAGACATATTGGAATGAAATTGGTGACCACGTGATTTGTTCTTTTATAGTCAACCACTCTTTGACAACATCAAGGGCTCTAATAGTAGGTACCGAGTGACTAGATGGTGAACAACTGTGCATCTGAATTCACTGGTTGAGGCCTTGATGTCCACCCTTCCGTGTGAATGAATTTTTGTAAGCAAATAAGGTTCCTTTCAGCGATGTTTTGGCCTCCGTTGAATTGACTTTAATTTTGTATTTAATACCCATAATTTTTGCATTGGCCGAATTTGTCTATGAGGAATTTGGCTGCCACAAAATGTCTTATTTTCCTTGTATGTCTTAGCCTTCTTGATGGACATGCCCTCAATTTATGCAATTATGATTGGCTTTGCTGGTTCACTGTCTGTTATAGCAGCAAAAATTGTTTTATCTTGAGTTGTTTGCCCTGTATCTAAATCTGGTAGATGTGTCAAGTGTTGGTCGTGTGTTGGATCAACATCTAAATTTATATGAATAACCCTTTCGAACATGTCAATTTTAATGCATTCATGCAGCTTTGTTGGTTGCCTTGCAGCCTCGGGATATTTAGACGTGTGGCATATAGGTCTCGGTAGGAATGAGTTCTGGGGATATGTTAGGATCAGTAGGTTCTGGTGGAATTACAAGATTAGCAGTTTCCTCCATTAGGCTATAGTCCTCGCCTGGGGGCTCTTCAATTCTGGTGTCTTTCTGCATGTAGTCATAACTCTCTACACATTGGGGTGTTTGAATTACACACCATCCCTCTGAATCTTGTGGGCCATCAATTTGTTGACAAGGAAACTCGTCTTCCTCGTGTTCGTCCCATTGATGCATGAGCTGCCTAACTTGTTGCACCAGATTATCTAATGAAGCCTGGGTATCTTGAATCATACGGTGGGTATCTTGAATCTCACGGAGGTTGCATTCAGAGGATTTAGGCATGTTTTAGATTGCAATCTCCCAATCAGCTTTTGTTGGCACAATAGGCTGTCCAAAAAGCTGATGACTAGGTTCCCACATAGGATTTTGATGCTCTGGCCATGATGGATTATAAAAATTTGAGTAGGGATTGCACCTAGGCCTTTGAAGATTGTTCCTCATATTAATATGGCGCCGCACAAACTCTGGAAAATACTGCCTTTGAGGACAATACATAATATCATGGGTATTCAAATTGCAAATACCACAAATTGTAGGTGCTCCTTGTGAGGAACCAAACCAATCCATTGTTGCAATGCTCTCAAAATCAACAAATTGCTACCTAAAAAAGAAAATCAAAATCAAGTAAATAAAAAAATATATACATACAAAAATAATTAACTAAGAGTTGACCAATTTCTTGATAGGGATTTTACCACTTGCAAAAATAGGGATAAAAACACTTAAAAATACTTGCAAGAGTAAAAGGTTATCGTAGTATAGCAGCTCAAGTAAAGTCGATCTCCACAGGAATTTAATGAATAATTTATGTAAATACCAAATATTAATTAATTATTTGAAAACAAAGTTTGGAAGAGGTTGATTTTATGACCTAAAATATTAAAAATGAATTTAATTAAAAACAATTAAATAAATTAGCAACATAATAAAAAACAAAAGAAAATAGTTTTGAAAATAAATTTGAGCACTAGGGTTCCGCCGTCACCTTAACAATCCTACGTAGTTCTTCCAATTACTTATGAATTACACATGCATATTTGAAGGTTAGGTTTTCCTAAAGTATGGCCTACTTGGAACCTCCAACATAGAATGTATATCTAACATGCAACATGTTCGTGGCATCCAGATCAAATGTGAACATGTAAGACTCATTTAGTTTTGTGAAATCCTTTTGAAAAACCATATAACCCTTAAGACATGTCGTCCATCCTAAGAAGTTACACATATTAACCACAAGAAGCCAGCGCCAATTTCAAGGACAACCCTCCGCCAAAATTGCATCAAATTACTTTTGACTAACCAGATAAAATAATAAAAGAGAAAATAAAAGGTTTCCTATTTGAACTAAAATTTGGAGTTCTCAGAAAATCAGACTTTTGACTAACCAAATCAACTCCGATTTGGTACCAAAAAGTCTCTTTTGAAAGCTGGAGACGTCCCCTACAAATATTCAGAAGGAATCTTCCTCAAAATATGTCATCTTGACCTTCAAAATACTCAAAACGTTCAGAAACATCAATATGGGAAAACTGCGCGTTGGGCCTTTATTTCTTCACCACGGTCAAAAGGCTTGATAGAAAAATTTGGAATTCTTGAAAGACTCACGAACATCTTTCAATTGGAATCATTCCAAAATTCATCCGTTTGGTTACTTTTTGCTCCAAAGGAAGTCGAATGTCCTACATTGAAAATATATAACAAAATATCAAAGTTCTACCAAAATAATCAATAAATTAATACTAAAAATAAGGTAAAATATATAGTATAATATCGACCTTTTGGAAAAACATAGACTCGTTGAGCTCTCATAAACCACATAAGCCACAAACATAAACATTAAGATAGGGCATCATAAAGACTGAAAGCTAAAAAATGTGCAAACATCTAAATGTGAACGGAAGAAAAGAACACCACCACATGAAATAATGCATTTCAAGAGGTAGATTAAAAAGACAAATAAAATACATGGAAGAGCAACAAAAATGATATCCGTTGAAATTGCAGTTCCCCTATTGACTAAATGAAAATAGAACATCAAAAATCAGATTCTGTTTTCTAATCCAATTTGGTGCCTAAGGAAGAATTTCAGCATTCAGTCAATTAAATGTGTTCAATGCCATTTCTTCGTAGTGAAAATTCCATATAACTAAGTAAAGTAAAACCAATTAAACCCCAACCACAAACCCAAATTAAACCTTCAATGAAACTCCAAATTAAACTCTTAATAAAACCCAAATCAAATAAGCAATCAGGAAAAATAAAAATACGCCTATTCAAAGTATTGCATAACTGAGAAAGCTATATTTCTAAGAAAAATTAAAACCTTTTTACAAAAGACACCTACTGAAAAATCTCACATTTGTAAAGATTGGAAGTTTTTGCTCTAATTTTGTTTCCTTCACCTGTTTAAAGTTAATTTCCTCTCTCTGTTTTACAACTCCACTCACACATATTTACAACATATTTACAACTCTTTTGCAAGAATCAGGACTCAAGATTGATGAGTTCTCAAGGGGAAACCTAGATGCAACTACAAAAGAGCTCATTAAGGAAAAAAACACTGGCCTATTCATGTTTCAATTAGGGTTGTACTTTTCTTTTCTCATGGAACAATGGTAGGAGGGACTTGATAATCCATCAAATAAATTAAGAACACAAAATTATTTTCCTTGTAGTTGTAGACAGTATGTGATAAGTTATTCAATGTTAGTTTTTCTTTCGTAAGATTTGTTCATCACATTGCATCATATAATCAAACATCCCTCCAAACTTAAAAGCTTGCAGTGCCAATTATTTCATTTGATTGAAAATTACATGGGTGAATAAACCCTAAGAGCTATGGTTTAGAAGTAAAAGGTTGAAATTGTTTACCTTGAGCATATAGGGCTTCCTGCAACCAATTGTCAAGACTTGTGTTTGATCTACATACATGTCAAGAAAAAAAATAAAAAATTTATCATAGAAATACATAAGGAAGCAAGAATTGCAAAAACAATCCATCAACAAAGGAGCAAAACAATAAGTAAAACAGGCTTCTAACACCCTTATCACACTAATACAGAAGCAACAAAGCATGGAGAAACAATCTAGCAACAGAGGGATATTCAAAGGATGTAAAGCAGAAAAGGAACCTCAATTCGATTTGTTAAGAAGGAAACAGCAGCAAAGCATGAAGAAACACATAAATGAGCACAGTGCAACCCCCTAAGTTAAAAACACACAAACCCGACTTTAATAGTGTAGGAAACAGTGCACTAAACAGATCAATCTTCCTAATACCCAACTAAATAGGCTATAAACATCCATTACAATTTTATTGAAACAAAAAAAAATGTCAATCACAGTTTTAACAAAGCAAATGGGAAACCAAACAATAAACAATGATTTATTAACAGTGTTTTACCTGTTGAATCAGAGGACAAAATTGAAAACCCTCTCATCTCCCATACCCCCCTCAGACATCCTCTCCTTACCAACCTCGTGAGGTAACCCATTAACCCCCAAAAATGCATGGCATGTGTCGATGCAAATTTCTGCCGTCTTCAATCTTAACGAAAATACACTTGCAAAACAATCAACACCTTTGATCAAAGACCTAAGCCTCACATGCCCACGAGGTGGGGGGGGGGGGGTTAGGTCAACGAATCTCTGATGCCTAAGTTAGTTTCTCTGAGAGAGTAAAGTGTTTGGGGCTTTTTTAAGGTTGCGAAAGTTCTAAAAATTTGGTAGAATATGGGGTATATATAGGGTTAGGGCCGGCCATATAGTGTTTAATGGAGAGATATTCTCTAAATATTCCCAAGATATTTAATAAGAGATAATATCTTGAGATAATGGGGTAATTATCCCTAATTGATTTAAATTAGGATTACTTACTTGATTGGAGTCAATCTTCAATTAGGAATGTATTAAAGATAGGATTTGGGTAATTAATCCTTATCTTTAATTCCTTGCCAAGGGCAGGTGAGCTGTGGGCAGTTGTGTTCAGATGCTGAGACCTCAAGGGGTGTGAGCTACACGTGGGAGCATCTGAAAAGCCTGCCAATTTATTGAGGGCAATCTTGTCTTTCTCGAATAAAAGTCCACGTCTCACCTCTAAAATATTTGGGATTATTTTAGGCTCCACAAAAGCCCTTACACCTACTGTGCTGCATGTAGGAAAAAGATAGTAAGTGTAGGAATCCCAAGCTGCTTAGGCTTGTAGAATTGCTTCCCAATTTGAATTCTTGATATAATTGCCCTCAATTCCTATTTAATTTTGCCTTAAGCAGCGGATTAAATAAATTTGGAAAACAATAATTATTCCGACAAGGAAGAGAAGCTAGAGGAAATTTTTATTCCCCCTCCCCTAGCGTTCTTCTTCTCTTTCCCTTGCAAAGAGTCGTCTCTTGTTGTAGTTCTTCTTCTCCTTGCCGCACCAAGGTAAGAAAAATTTGAATTTTCTTCTTCTTGAATTTTTTGGGAGTCTTGGGACTTGAAAAGTTGGCTTGGCGAGTGTCGTGGGTGTGGGTAACATAAGGCATGGATGCCTCAAGGCTGCATGGTGGTGCGGCATGGGTCGGCTAACTTGGGCCAGGTGGACGGCTCGGCTAAGGCTGAGGGGATCGGCGCACTGGGGCGTGGAGAGACCGGCTTGGGCCGGTTCTTCAAGGCTGTTGGACATTGGGCCATGCAAGCGAGAAGAGAAGGAGAAAGATCAACATGGGTCGACTCTCTTGCGTGCATAACCTAGGCCAAGAGGCCTGGGCTTGCCTTGGGGCGCGTTGAGCACGGAAGAAAGAAGGGAAGGAGAAGCAGGCCTCCCTCCATGCCGCGTCTTTTCCAGGAGGCGCGATTTGCTCCTTGAAATGCGCTCCTGCTCAATGTTCCCTAAATGCAGTTCGTGCGATGATGGAGTTCTCGAACTTGAGCAGGTTCTTTGATCTTGGCTTGACCATAAATGAGTTCTGGTACTTCTTTGAGATTGGCTACAAGGAAGGTGTGGGGCAGCTGAGCTCTCGGTATAGGCTGCTCGATGCTTCTAGCAAAAGTGACCATGAGTGGGCGAGAGATACCTTGGAGGTGAGCGGAGAGTAGGAGTCTAAATCTTCTGCTGAGTTGCATGTCCCAACTACCTTTATCAATGGTAAGTGAACTGCTTCATTCTTGTCCTGCTTAAATTTTTGTTGAGTTCCTTCATGACTTCAATTTATTGATATTTTTTCTTACTTTGCGTAGATTTGGAGTTTGGCTCAACTTCAAGGACTTTGGCAGATGTAAAGAAAGTGCACGTTGCCTTAGGCATTCCTGCTGAGTACTGTGAGTGGGGTTGGCTGCTCATCCCTCTTCGTTTAGAGAAAAGTGGCCTGCCTTCGAAGGAAGAGATAAAGCGGATAAAGGACGAGGTGCTCGCCTGATTGCTGCTATAAAGCCTGCTGCCAATGATGGTGGAAAGAAAAGGTCTTCCTTACCTGCTTGTGAGCCTTCAGCTGAGAAGAAGCCAAATACTTCTTTTGTTGCTCGTGGGAGCTCGTCTATTGCCGCAAAGCTTGTTATTAATCTAACTTCCCCCAAGGGGGTGAAGAAGACCGTTGAAATTGAGCCTATAAAACTTGGTGCTTTGAAGGTGACTTCCTCCATCACTGAGAGACTTGCCCAACAGAAGGGTTTGGTGGGGCCTTAGGTGTACGGGTTTGTATCGAAGCGTCCATCGGAAGCTAAGTCTGGATCGGCTTCTGAGAGGCTCGTTGTTATGAAAAGCGGGAAGGTGGATTATGCTATTAAGGTGGTGCCGAGGCATGTTCCTCATTCTGCCATGACTGACTCGTTTGCTGAAATGGGGAAATCTGCTTGCACGGGTAGTTATGAGAGATCCACTGAGCATGAGGTTGGAGAATTTCCCGAGGTTTGTGCGCTGTTGAAGGCTGACCTAGTTGAGGACATCGATGCATGTACCAAGTTTGTTGACAGTGTTAGGAAAGTTGTCGTTTGCTCAGACTCTTTTGCGAAGCTTCCTGCCTACTCGATGAGGACTTCCCTGATTGATATAATGCATAAGACTTTGATCTTGGCAACTGAGGCTATGTGTGTTGATCAGGATGCTGTCAAGTGTGCTAAGGAGGCCGAAGTGGCGTTGGTGGCTCAGCTTTGCTCGGCTGCTGAAAATATTGAGAAGCTCAAATCTGAACTCGCCGTTTTAAAGGGGTCTGATGTCTCTGCCCCCACTTATTTGCAGCTAAAGATAGCTTATCAAAAGGTTGCCCATTTGAATGCTAGGTTTAGTGCGACTCAAGCTATGTTGGAAGTTGCAGAAAAGGAAATCAGTCGTGTTTCTCCGGTGGTCGAGGACTTTGAGCTTGTTAATTCGAAGCTACGATTTGCTTGATTTGCCAAGGACAAGGAACTTATCTTCATGCATGCTGAAGTGTCTTGTCTTAATGAGGTTGCCAGTAAGCTTGAGTCCAAGGAGATAGATCTGCAAGGTGTGCTGTCTGCTAGCGAGAACCTGAAAAAGGAACTGGATGAGCTGCAGGGTGCTCACACTAGGCTTGTTGATAAGAATGCGCATCTGAAGAATGAGAAAGCTGGTCACGAAGTGCCACTTAATTCTTGTCAGGCCGATTTCTACAAGCTTGGCTATATAGACCATCTTCAGGGTAGGCCGTTGGATTATGAGTTTTTCGAGAAGGACTTCGAGACTTTTTCCATTTCTCCAGTTTATTTGCTTGATTTCTCGTTTGAGGCTACCTTTGGTGGAGCAGCTGATGGTCAGGCAGTCCAGGCAGGGGTGGCTGAGGATGAGCTGATGGAAGCTTTGGCTACTGGGAATGGCATGGCTGCTGAAGGCGTAGCAGTCGAGGAACCAGTGGTTGTACGAGTTGCTAAGGAGTAGTCTTTTTACTTAGACTTAGGAGTTTTCTTCTTTTCCTTTTTGTTCTGCTTTATTTGAACTTTGCTGGCCTTCAAGTCGGTTTATCAATTTGCTAGAAATTTAATAAATAACTTTCCTTGTTTTTGCTTCATCCTTCTATTCGCCATGTCTTTTGCAAAACTTTACCGTATGACGAGCGGCTAGGTGAACTGTTTCAACGAAGCAGTTGATCCCATGTCGTCACTTAGGTTTTTGTTTCGGCTTCGGGGCTTCGAGAGCCTTGCCTGCTTGAGGCGTCTTGCAAAACTTTGTCGTAGGACGGGCAGTTGAGTTGGCTACTTTGATGAAGCAGTTAACTCATGTGGTCACTTTAGGCTTCAGTTTTGGCTTTGGGGCTTCTAGAGCTTTACTTGCAAAAGGAAGAAATGCGAGATATCTAACTTATAAAGTCGGTGGCCGAACTCGTTGTCTCCATAGAAGGCAGACGAGTTCGCGTAGCTACTATAGCTATGAATCTTAACTTTAGGTAGCTTCGTGAGCTTTAGCCTTTCTGGGGCGTATTGCAAAATTTTTTAACCTATAGGGCTAGCGTTCGAACACGTGTTTCGCGTAGAAAGCAGAGGAGTTCTTTTGGCCACTATGGTTGTATTCCGGCTTTCAAGTGGCTTCTTGAGCTTTGGCCCTCATGGGCTTGTTGCGAGATTTTTTACTTATAGAGCGTCGGCCAGACTCATGCTTCCGTAGGAAGCAGAGGAGATCCGCGTAGCTGCTATAGTCGTGACACTCGACTTCAGTGGCTTCTTGAGCTTAGACCCTCCCAAGGCATGTTGCGGGATTTTTAATTTATAGAGCCGTCGGCTAGACTCATGCTTTTCATAGGAAGTAGAGGAGGTCTGCATAGTTGCTATAGTTTTGACATTTGACTTTAGTTGTTTCTTGAGCTTTGGCCCTTCCGGGGCATGTTTCAAGATTTTTTACTTATAGAGCCATCGATCGGACTCATGCTTCTAGTAGGAATAAGAGGAGGTCTGCCTAGTTGTTATAGTCGTGACACTTGACTTTAGTGGCTTCTTGAGCTTTGGCCATCCTAAGGCATGTTGCGAGATTTTTTACTTATAGAGTCGTCGGTCGGACTTGTGCTTCTCGTAAGAAACAGAGGAGGTCCGCGTAGTCATAGCAGGTGTAAGTTTAGGCTTACGGGCTGCCTTGGGCTTTTAGTTGTCGGGTTGTCGACTAGGTGTCTTACTTACAGAAGCAAACAACCTGGGTAACCACTTCAGGCGTCATCCCTGGCTCTCGGAGGAGTTTTCTGGCGTGAGGTGTAGGTGAAGTCGCTCATTAGAGGCTATATCCTTCCGAGTCACAACTTTGATCCTATAGGTCACTTAACTAGTATTGCAATACTTTAAAACCAAGCCGCTTCATGAAGATTTGCACATCTAGGATGGACCATTTTATCATGCGAATTCTTTCATGGGCAAGGGTCTTACACTAAACATTTCTTCCAGTTTGAGACCTGGGATCCTGCAGAATTAAATCCTTCTGTTGGCTAAGTCTATTATAGGGGAAGGACTATCATGGCCAATTCTGGGAGTCGTCTGTCGTAGATAGTCAATGCATTCAGGGGGAACTGAGCAGTCGTACAACCCATCCACGTCTGGATATTCTGGAATAGTTTACCTTTTCGCACTGGAGAGCATACCTTAGATGGGTGTTGGGGAATTAGTTTACTCTTTCGTGCTGGAGAGCTTACCCAGATGCGTGTCGGGGAATTAGTTTACCCTCTTGCGTTGGAAAGATTACCCAAATGAGTATCGGGGAATTAGTTTACCCTCATGCGCTGGATAGCTTACGCCATGTCTGCGGGGCAATGGGCATCTTCTGCTTGTCACAGGGTTGGTCAATTTGTTTATGCATTGGCCTAGGCTTGGGAATAATTCCTTCAATCTTCATTGAAAATAGAGGCTTTCATTAGCTTTGGCAGTAATGGCATAACAACAGATAATTCTCGGCATGCGAGGTCTTGTTCATCGAGCTGTTTGAGTCTTCAAACTTTTTTTGTCTTGAACAGGGTCCAAGGAATGGTGGGAGGTCACACGTAGTACTTTCTCAGGTTGTAGGCATTCCACTGCTTGTTGATTTCTTTGTCTCTCGTAGTGGTGAGGGTGTAGCTGCCCTTTCCGCCTACTTGGCTGATTTTGTACGGACCTTCCCAGATGGGAGCCATCTTTTTGGAGCCTTCCCGTCGGGTGGTCATGAAGGCTTTTCTAAGGACTAAGTCTCTTGGCTGGAACTACCAGATTTTTGCCCTCTTGTTGTAGCTGGAGAGGAGTTGCTCTTAATAGGCCACAATGTGGTTGATAACATTCTTGCGCTCTTCCTCTGCCAAGTCTAAGTTGGTGGCCATCTCCTTTTTGTTCTACTCAAAATTAGGCAGTATAGTGTTGATGCTTGGCACCATGACGTTGGGAGGGATGATCACCTCAGAACCATACGCTAGGGAGAATGGAGTTTCACCGGTTGCTCGTCTGACCACTTGCCCTTCTTTTTTGAGAGGGTCTTCTTAAGGCAGTCAATGATGGTCTTGTTGGACGCCTCGCCCAGTTCGTTGCCCTGCGAATACCAGGGCATGGACATATGCTGCTTGATGCCATATTTTTTGAAGCAGCATATGATGTTATTCCATATGAAGCGTTATATGTCCGTTTGGGTAATTGTAGTCATGGGTTCGGCTTCGATCCATTTTGTGAAATAGTTGGTTGTTACAATCATCATGCCTCTGCCCCCAATGGCAAGCGACATTGGTCCTACCAAGTCGATCGCCCACTGCATGAATGGTCAAGGGCTCGGTGAAGTTCATTGGTAGGTAGTGCAGGTATGGGTTTAAAGTGCTGGCAGCTGCCGCACTTTTGTACATACTCTTTGGCATCTTGATGCATGGTTGGCTAGTAATAGCCAGCGTTGAGAGCTTTTTGTGCCAGGGAGTGGCCTCTAGAGTGGTTTCCAAAGACGCCTTCATGGATTAACCTAAGAATCTTCAGGTCGTCGGAAAGCGATAGGCAGTGGAGATGTGGTCTTAAGAATAATCTTCGAAAGAGTATGTCGTTCCACATGTAGTAGCATGTTGCCTTCATCTGGAGCTTCCTGAACTCCAGTCTGTCTACTGTAAGCGTTTCATTGACTATGTAGTCGATGATTGGATTTTGCCAACTTGGGGTTGTACTGATATGTGCCATCTTAACTACTGGTTCATCTTCTATGCTTGGCATTTCCAAGTACTTGACTGGAATAGAGCGCCTGAGCTGATGGTCCAGTGTGGAGCCTAGGCTTGCTAGTGCGTCTGTATGGGTATTTTCTGCTTGTGGAACCTGAGTGAGTGTGTATGCCTAAAACGTAGCTAGCTACTATCGTACATTCTCAATGTATCAGGCCATCCTTGGATGCTTTTTTGTGTACTCATTTGAGGTTTAGTTGGTGATTAGTTGGGAATCGGAATAGATCGCGAGCTTTTTCACTGCTAGGTCTTTCGCCAATCGAAGTCCTGCTAGAAGGGCTTCCTACTCTGCTTCGTTGTTTGACGCCTTGAAGCTTAAAGTGATCGCCTACTCGAGCATTGAACTGTCCAGGGTAGTGAGAACTAAGCCTGCTCCTGATCCCTGGTAGTTGGATGATACGTCAGAAATTTCTTGCAAGTGGGGCTGGTGCGGCTACGGTGTGCTCGGCTGCTTCTAGAGCATTTTTGGGTTGAGTTGCTGCGCTCGTCGGAATGTCCGCCAATTTTCACGCCTTTAAGATCGTGCGTCTGGGCTGTGAGGAATATCGTGTCATAATGATGACTGTGTACGTCTGAAGGTACGCTTGAGCTTTCGAGTTGCAACAACTAGCATCAAAATCAAAGTTTTGATTTTTGGGTATCTGGCTTCCGTATCGAGGAGAGCTTTTGAACTGTAGAATACAGGTGGTTGGGCCCGCCCCCAACTTTTATCGTATGAGGGTAGAGCTTATTGCTGCTTTAGATACTGCTATATAGATACATAGATCCTCCGTTGCCTCTAGCTTGGATAGTTGGGGAGGTAGGTAGCGAGAGGAATCGGCTGAATGCAGCTGCTCATCAGGTCAGACCTTAGATCTCCTTTAGAATAGTGGGGGATTTCATATCCGGGATCACTAAGATCTTTTTTGGATGTATGTTCAGCGTGGTCTGACCGCTGCTTAGGGACAAGGAAGATGTGCTCAGTGTTTTCTTTGGGTTTCTATCCTAATTCATCTGCTAGGGCATTGTCAACCTTGACGCCATCTTCTTGACCTGCCTACTATGATTGCTATTTGGTGGAGGTAAAATCGTCTTTCTGCACTTCAGCTGCTACTGCTGAGGCGAAAGACTTATTCTTTTACTATTTGAGAACTTGGTGTACGACTTAGGTGTCGTGCCTCCCTTTCCTAGGGACCAGTCTCTGCGTTTTTCTCCTGGCTTGCTTTTGTTGTTGAGCGGTTTATCACTCGCCTTCTTCTGAGTTTGTTCCGCGTCTTTGTGCGTTTGCTCAAGCAGCTTCTGGGAGCATTTTTCCTCATCCCAGAGGGAGTGATTTTCTGCCAAAGCATAAGAGTTTTCCAAGGATAGGTTTTTGCCCATAATCAGTTCCCCAAAAAATGGATGATCTGCTGGAAACCCTTTTTGAAAAGCTGAGCATGCGATGCGGTCATCACATCCGACTATCTTTGCTTTCTCCGCCTTGAATCTCTTAACGTAAGTGCACAGTGACTCCTTCGGGTCCTTCTTCATGCAAAAGAGTTGGTCAAACTTCTTCTTGATCGAGCGATAGGATGAATATTCCTTAGTGAAAACCAAAGAAAGTTCGTTGAAGTTCCAGATTGAACATGGCGGCAGGGTGTAGAACCAGTCTTACGCCTCGCCTTCGAGCGTCGTGGCAAAGATCTTGCATATGAGAGCATCATCGTTGGTGTAGAGTGTCATGGCACTTCAGTAGTGCATCAAGTGCCTATCCGGATCTTCATCTCCCTTGAATAAGGTGAAATGTGGTGGGCTGAACTTCCGTGGTAGATCCGACTACTCGATCTCGTCTATAAAGGGTGACTTGCTCATATTGGCCATATCTCTACGAAGGGCATCGTCAGTAGTGTCACTGCGCTAGAATCCGTGCAGCTGCTCTACTACAAGCCTTCGTACTTCTTCCTGGATTTACGCCTGGTGGGGCAGCGGAGCCTCCAGCTACCCCCAGTGTAGATTTGCAGGTCCATGTTGCTCTTCCGCTCGTCATGCTCTTCTGTGTCTCGGTTGCAATGCACGCGGTTCACCCTGTGCTGTTCGCTGTCGCTCTGGACTGCTCACGTGCTCTTCACTGAGCATTATGCGGCAGCCTACTCCGTTGCCTCGTAAGATGATCTCTTTGTGGGCCTAGCCTCATGTGGATGCTTCTCCCAGAATGTCCTATGTGCTCATTGGAGTACGAACCCAACCTCAAATACACATTGACTTATGAGCTAAGTCGGGAATGAACGATTCTCTGTGCATTTAGGTAGCAGAAGACGTTTCCCCGAAAGCCCAAACGAAAGCGCACACTACCTGAACGCACGGTTCATGGCGGGCTGAGCGGCTTTTTACCGGGACGTCGCTGGAATGAGTCACGTTCTTCCTCCTTTGTCTTGCTTCAGGACACCTCATTTGGGGCATGCTGCATCTTGATGTGCTTGAGAAGTTGGTTCACCAAGGTGGTCTGTTGCGCGAGGGCTTTCATCAAATTGGCGGCCTGCTATGGCAGGTGGTGTTTGCTTTTTGAATTGGAAAAGTCTAGATGATAGGCTTCTCCATGTGTGGTGGAAGTATAGTGGACTGCAGGTACAAAGTTTGAGCCCAAAGTGGGCATTCTTGTGGTCGAAATCTGGATCGTTGGAGGTGGCCTTGGAATGGATTGGGTCGCGAGCCGGGTCGTTGAAGCGGGTTGCGAGGAGCATTGGACCGACGCCTGCTCGCCTTGGGCCTACATGGTCGTTAGGCTGCCACATCATGGCCTGCTGCTACATTAGGCTAGGCCTCTTGCCCTGGGCCTACTGTGGCAGCTGCCAAGTTTTGGGCCTATTGCTCGTGGGCTTAGAAATGGACCTTGGCCTCTTGCCTAGGGTTTGGTAGGGTGTGAAGCTGCAGATGCAGCGGTGGTAGGAATGGCGTCGTGGCCTAATAGCCTTGCCATGGCTACTGGGTCACGGTGGTGATTGTGGTGGCGCGGCTCCGTGGTGGTAGGGCTCCTCCAGTGTTGGGCCTTGAAGACCTCCGTCGTAAGGCTATGTCCTCGTCTCCACTCTCCGGTCCAAATCCTTACACATAGGAGGTTCTATTCGTCGTAGTTTCTGAATTTCCTACCATTTTATCCTTTCTTCAGGGATTGATGGAAAAAATAATTGATACGACGTGTGAGAAATTCAACGTAACAGAAAATTCAAAAAACTAATGCAAGAGGCTTCTTCGATTATTTTGAATCAGCTCTCAATGAAAGCACCAATTTGTCGATGCAAATTTCTGCTGTCTTCAATATTGACGAAAATGCACTTGCAAAACAATCAACATCTTTGATCAAAGACCTAAGCCTAACGAACCCACGAGGTGAGGAGGGGGAGGTTAGGTCAACGGATATCCGTTGCCTAAGTTAGTTTCTCTGAGAGAGTAAAGTTTTTAGGGCTTTTTTAGGGTTGCAAAAGTTTTGAACATTTTGTAGAATATGGGGTATTTATAGTGCTAGGCCGGCCATATAGTGTTTAATGGAGAGATATTCTCTAAATATTCCCAAGATATTTAATAAGAGATAATATCTTGAGATAATGGGATAATTATACCTAATTGATTTAAATTAGGATTACTTACTTGATTGGAGTCAATCTTCAATTAGGATTACTTACTGAGACCTCCAGGGGTGTGAGCTGCGTGTCGGAGCATTTGAGAAGACTGCCCATTTATTGAGGGCAATCTTGTCTTTCTTGAATAAAAGTCCACGTGTCGCCTCTAGAATATTCAGGATTATTTTAGGCTCCACAACATGCTCTCTGCCCTCTCTCTCTCTCTTCCAATCCATCTTTCTCAAAAAATATGAAAAAAATCTCTAAATATCTCTACCACTCAGTCGAAATCATGCTTTTTGCCCTCGCTCTCTCTTTCACTCTCCATCCTTGTCTAAAAAATTCAACAAAATCCCTAAATCTCTCTCCCACCCAGTCAAAACCCCTAGCTCCCATCTCTCTCCAACCTGTCAGTCCCTTTGTCCCCCTCCTCTTATCCCCTAACGACCCTTTGACGAATGCATCACCTACAGCCACACCCACCAGCCCTCGAGCCAAAATTCTTGGTGATCCTCTCCCTCCAACACGTCAACCTTCTTGTTCACTTTCCGTCTCTCTCCCCAATTGAAAGGCCACATCCAGCCCAAAGACCCAAAAGCCTTTCTGAAGCCCAACGTCAAAAAGACCTAAAACCCTTTTTCTGAAGCCCAATGGCAATTTTGCAAATAACATAAAATCAGGAGGTAGAGAGACTCAGTGGCACTTTCGTAAATAAAATGAAATCGAGGCAAAATTGCACAGTGCCGCTCCCCTTCTACTTTAGACTAAAGTAATACCAAGTTGGGTTGTAGGAAACAAAATTATTTAGGATGTAGTCAATTTGGATTTCAAAGGATTTTAATGGATTGTTTTAAGTGACAGATTTTAAAGGACTTTAATGGACTTTATAATTCTATATGAATTTTGGTAGATTTATATGGGTTTATTTAAAAAAAAAAAAACTAATGAAAAGAGCCTTGAGAACTTTGAGTTTTAACGATAAAGACAAAATAGTAAAGTGAATAATACCATGATTGACTTTTTAGTGTAAAAATATGGTTTTTCGTTAAAGTGAATAGTACCAGAAGCTTTTCGGTAAAGTTTCCTTTATTTTATAGGTTTCTCTAGATTTGTATAGATTTTTTTTGGGTAAATTAAATAAAACTACCCCAACTATAGGTCGAACCACAATCTCATACCACATGTTTTAAACATTGTAATGTTATAGCTCAACTTATGATTTCGTTGCAATATCAAACCTCCGTTAAATTTTCATCAATTTGACTGTTAAATGATGATGTGGCAAAAGTAGGCTCACTCCTTTGTCAACTAAAACAAAAAATTACTTAATTATTAATTTTTTATTTAACAATTAAATTTAATTATAAATTAAATTAAATTTTTATTTAACAATTAAACAATTTAAATGAATTACAAAAAAAACTATATGTTCCTTTCTCCCCAGAATCGTCCCCCTTCGTTCTCACCTCACTCCCTCCCGTGTCCCCTCCTTCCTTGTTCTCCTTAAACACGGCCAAATTTGGAATATTGGATCTAAGTGGAGTACACCCGAAACGGATCTAAGCGGGGAAAACGACTGGACTCCACCTTCCAGATTTGGGTACGCCCCAGAGTTATGCCATGCCGAAATGGCATATTTTGGCGCAGACGAAGATGCTGGAGCTCTTGATGTGGTTATGGACGAAGGTGGAGTTGAGGCCGAAGCAGTGGTGGATGTAATCGAGGCCGTGGGCGAGGTCAGTGGCGATCTAAGGGAGAGGCAGCGCTGGAGGTCGGGGAAGGATTCTGGGCTAGTCCCCAGTGTCTCTGTCTTCTTCTCTGCCATGGAAGCACTAGAGGTTGCAGCTAGCTTGCCTTGCGCTTGCAACGCCACCGTCGAGCACATCAAATCTAACCCGAAGAAAATGGGGCAATTCAATTGATATCTTTGAGAGAAATTTTGACAAAAGAAAAATAATGGAGAGAAAATGGGGCAATTCAATTGATATCTTTGAGAGAAATTTTGACAAAAGAAAAATAATGGAGAGAAAAAGGGACTGAAATGTCATCAGAATCAAAGGAAAACTAATGAAAAGGGTTTGAAAATTTTGAGTTTTAATGATAAGGACAAAATAAAGGGTAAAATGAATAGTACAAGGTTTGACTTTTTAGTGTAAAAATGTGGTTTTTCGTTAAAGTGAACAGTACGGGGGCTTTTCGTTAAAACTCCCCAGAATCACGGAGAAAGAGGTTTGGTGTTGGAAGCAAAGAACTTTTCTAGGGGATTAATCTAGACCGTTCATTTGGGGTTGAACGGTAGAGATTGAACAATCCCGAGGACCTAAACCCTAAATTTAATTGTTCAATAAAAATTAATAGTTTGTTATTAATTAATTAATTTTTTATTCCAGTTGGCAAAGAAGTGGAACCTGCTCCTGCCACATTATCATTTAACAGCTAAATTGACATAAAATTTAACGGAGGTTTGAAATTGCAACGAATTCATAAGTTGAGATATGACATTACAATGTTTAAAACATGAGATATAAAATCGTGGTTCGACCCATAGTTGAGGTAGTTTTGTGTAATTTACCTTTTTTTTCATGGATTTCTTAGGATTTTTATTGGACTCCTACAATATAAAATGAATTTCTTTTTGTACACATCTAAAGATGATTCATGATCAACGGTTGGGGATTGTTTTGTTGCCAACTTGGTTTCAGATGACATCTAGACCAAGCTAAATCCCTACTATTCGAACGTAACCCAAGCATACAAAATTAAATCTTTGCTTTAGAGCAAATCCAGCAGGGCCTTTAGTCCGATAGACCATGGACAAAACAGGACCAAATCGATAGGGCAATCAAGTCCAGCCCATGTGGGCTTCAGCGCCGGAGAGGGCTCGAGCGATAGGCCCGACACGAATCGCTGGACCGAGAGCCCAAGATGGAGATGATGCAAGGGTGACATCAGCCACGATTTAAAACATGGGTCATCGGACCCCTCGAGGGAGAACACCAGAATATTTGGCAGGGATTTATCTTGATTCCGATCTCGACTTAAAACTCTATAAAAAACTGTAATTTAAGCACAAAAATGATGGTAAAATTAAAAGGAGCAAGATTCTACCACTGTGAGTAACAATCGTGGTCAAGATTGGCCAGGTTTGGTCACGGAGCTCGCCAGATTCTGGAAAAACGAAACAGAAAGCATGCACAGCAAAAAGAACAAAATTTAACCATCAAGTCTTCACTCATAATCACAACACCAACAAGAAAATCCCAAATATTCAAATGAACAAGGAAATCTCACCTGAAACTACAAGCTAGAGCTTGAAGCTTTCAGGTCTAGGATCACTGCACTTCCCAGTGCACCGATGGTGCATGCAAGGACCCGGTTATGTTCCTAAAGTTGCCAGGAGTCCAAATATACAAGTTCTAAGTTCACGATGTGAAGAAATGGTAGGGAATTATTGTGAAGAGAGAGAGAGGTTTCAGAAATGAGGGGAAAGGGTTGCGTCGGTAGAGGGAGAGTGAGAGAAAGAGGGCTAGGTGAGGGAGCCGGTCAAAGTAAAAGAAATCCCACAAGTAATTATTTTGTATTATTTTATAAAATAAAAAATACTAATATTTTATTACCTACTGCCATGGCTATTCAATGTAGAGGTGGAGATGCAAAAGAAAGTTATTGTTCATTAAGGCAGTTACTGTTCATTAGAGGCTATTCAATAGTGACTTGCCTTAGGGGCCTTTGCAATGGTGGATTTGTTCTTAATAGCTAACAACTCCAAGTACAAGACAAAAATAATATCATCCTAAAGCTTACATCTATTTGCCGTTTTAGCTCCCGGAACTAAAAAACTTGGAACCCAATTCACCATTTTTCACCTCAACTCCCAAGTTACTCAAAACCCCAAAATCCCATAGTCCAATCCCTCTAATACTCTCCATTTTCCCACAGGTTCCTACATTTTCTAGGCTACCAAATAGAATTAAGACACCCGACTAAACAAAAAATGACAAAAAAAAGTAGAGAAGTAATACACAGCAAAATTGGGAATGGGGATTTTGTGATGGGTTCTTGGATTGGGTGGACATCCTTTTGAGAAAGGAGCTTTGTATGTCGTCGTCTTCTTTGCTGAGAAATGGTTCATCTTCCTCTCCAGAGAGAAGAAATGAAATCCTAGGGGTGGAGATTGGATTGTTTAAGGTCATTGGTATTTATACCACCGACCCTCAAATCCCTCAAAATCCCTTGTTCATTGAAATCCTAGCAAATATTGGATATTATCACTACACCTAGACTCTTGTGGACTTTTTAAAATCATAATTGACTACCCATGGATTTGAATGTATTATTTAGAATCCTTTAAAATCCTAATTTGACTACACCATGATTTCAACCTCTTTTAAAATCTAAAGGACTACACCTAGATTTTGAAGTCTAGTAGGGCATGTTTGTTTGACAGGATTAAGAGGGCTTGGACTGGACTAGACTATAGTCCGACGTTTGGTGTGCATCCGGATTAGCTTTAATGAGCTTAACCCGAACTCGCTTGGACTAAGTGCCTCCTTAGCCGTTCTTAACGAGCAACCCCAAAATTGGACGGATTCGTAAGCCAGAGCAAACCGAGAGATTTTCTGCGTCTTCCCTTCGTCCTGTCTTCCCTCGTCTTGTCTTCCCTTCGTCCTTATCTCTATGTTCCCTCAACGTCGTCCTTGTCGTGCTCCCTCATCTTCGTCCTCCTCACCCTCATCTCTGCGTCTTCCGATCTCTGCATCTGCTCGCCCTCATCTGAGTTGTATGGTAAACTTCGATTCTTCTATTAATTTCATGTATTTGTGTTGCAGATGGTAATTTTACTGAGCTTTATTTGATTTTGTTGTTTTGGGTTTGATAATTTTTGAATCATAGAGATCTGCACTTGAATAAATTAGGGTTTTGATATTTAGGTGAAATTGAAATTAGAATTTGGGCTTTTCATAAGATGAGATGGAACTTGGGAATTTAGGATGTCAAAGTTGTAAAACTTGGAAGTCCTACCCACATGTTGTTTTCGATTTTAAAAAATTGGGGTTTCAACAATGGGAGTACTCTGTGCGTGTGTGTGTCTGCGTGTGTGTGTGTGTGTGTGTGTGTTAGTGTACTCTGTGTGTGTGTGTGTGTGTGTGTGTGTGTGTGTGTGTGTGTGTGTGTGTGTGTGTGTGTGTAATTTATGTGTATGTCATTACCAAAAATCCTCGTCTCCAAGCATACTCTCTCCAAGCACCTCTTTCACTGTATGTTTCTATCTACCAAATTAGGATGAATTGATGAGTTAGTGTAGAAGAGTTTCCTCTTCTCGATTTAGTGTTAAAGTCATGTCATTCACTAGAAGGCCTTTCACTGCCAAATTAGGTTAATCGAACATAACTAGGCATAGTTGTTTTGGTATGCTTTAGCTCATATCGAAACATTTGCATTTCTTTAGCTTAACTTTTCTGGATGATGAGGTCAATTATTCTGTTTGCATATTCTAATGTCACTGAGCATGGATAACTTGATTGTGCATTTCTCTTTTCTCTTAAGTTTTTGTGTACTGTGTGTGTGTGTTTGTGTACTCTGTGTGTGTGTACTCTGTGTTTGTGTAATTTCTGTGTGTGTGTGTGTCTGGTTGTGTACTCATTAACATGGGGGGGGTGTGTGTACTCATTACTGTGTGTGTTTGTGTACTCTGTGTGTGTGTGTAATTTATGTGTGTACTCATTAACGTGGGGGTGTGTGTGTGTGTGTGTGTGTGTGTGTGTATAATTTCTCAGTGTGTGTGTGTGTTTGTGTGTACTCATTAACGTGGGGGGGTGTGTGTGTGTGTGTGTGTTTGTGTACTGTGTGTGTGTGTGTGTAATTTCTCTCTCTGTGTGTGTGTACTGTGTGTGTGTGTGTGTAATTTCTGTGTGTGTGTTTGTGTACTCATTAACGTGGGGTGTGTGTGTGTGTGTGTGTGTACTCATTACTCTGTGTGTGTGTGTCTTTGTGTGTACTCATTAACGTGGGGGGGGGGTGTGTGTGTGTGTGTGTGTGTGTTTGTGTACTCTCTGTGTGTGTGTAATTTCTGTGTGTATGTGTGTGTTTTTGTGTACTCATTAACGTGGGGGGGGGTGTGTGTGTTTTTGTACTGTCTGTGTGTGTGTGTTTGTGTGTACTCATTAACGTGGGGGGTGTGTGTGTGTGTGTGTGTGTGTGTTTGTGTACTGTTTGTGTGTGTGTGTGTGTACTGTGTGTGTAATTTGTATGTGTGTGTGTGTGTAATTTCTGTGTGTGTGTGTGTGTGTGTGTGTTTGTGTGTACTCATTAACGTGGGGGTGTGTGTGTGTGTGTGTTTGTGTACTGTCTGTGTGTGTGTGTGTAATTTCTGTGTGTGTGTGTGTGTGTGTGTGTGTTTGTGTGTACTCATTAACGTTGGGGGGGGGGGTGTGTGTGTGTGTACTCATTACTGTGTGTATATGTATTTGTGTACTCTGTGTGTGTGTGTGTGTTTGTGTGTACTCATTAGCGTGGGGGGGTGTGTGTGTGTGTGTGTGTGTTTATGTACTGTGTGTGTGTGTGTGTGTTTGTGTGTACTCATTAGCGTGGGGGGGTGTGTGTGTGTGTGTGTGTGTTTATGTACTGTGTGTACTCATTAACGTGGGGGGGGGGGGGGAGCGAGAGAGGATGAGGCAGGGAAGGGGGTAGGGTTGGTCTAGAATTTTTGTTCCAACTGGAAGTCCTCCTTGCAACAATCTCTCTGCTTTTCTCCTCATGTTGCGGTTGAGTTTCATTCAAAAGATTAGTGTCCGGTTTGAACTATTTTTGTCCTTACTTAATTGCTCATCTTTTGATCTTGAACTAGAATGGATGTTTTTTTTGTGGTCTGTGAGTTTAGTTGGTGTGTTTAGTTGGTGTGTTTCTGTGTGTGTGTATCTTTAGTTGGTCTGTGAGTGTGTGTGTGTGTGTGTATTCTGCACTGGAAGTGTGTGTGTGTGCTCTGTAAGTGTGTGTGTCTGCGTGTGTGTGTATTTAGTTTATAACCATGATATTACAATGTGAATGTTTTGTATGCTGAACTGCAATATTCTGTGGTTGTTGGTTGCAGAGAAGAGGAGCATAAACGGAAGGATAAGGCTAAGGCTACTGCATTACAGGTGTCCTTTAATTTCCCTCTTAACATGCAATGCCTAGCAATTGTGACTTGACTGGTTATTTTTTTTTGTTGATCCAACATTAATTGTGACTTGGCTGGTTATTTTTTGGGCTGTTAATGCAGTTACTTGTTTCAGAATTCTTTGTATACCGTTTATTTTTATCTAGTTCATTTCGTATCATAATCACTTCATTTCCATCACCCTTAATAACAGTAAATATTACATATATAATGTCCTTATTTAATTTTCCTTTTTTTTTGTTTGGATAGATATGGATCGAAGGAAGCTTTTATTGATCTTATTGTTAGAGATGTCTCATTTAGAGACCATTTGCATTTGTACGATTCTTGTGTTGATGTTGGTAAGGGCCAAACAGAGACATGTTGAACGACCCACTTTGACTAACCGTTCACTTGTTAGACAAGAGATTAGTTTGTGTTATTTAAATGGTATAATAGGGAATACTGATATTGAATGTGTCAACGAATTGAGAATGGATAGAAGGACTTTTGCCATATTATGTGACTTACTTCGTCAAGATGGGAGGGTAAAAACTGATGGTTTGGTGTCTGTAGAGGAGCAGGTGTGTATGACTTTACAAATACTAGCACATCATACTAAGAATCGTAGTGTTGGCGGTAGATTTTATAGGTCGGGAGAGACTATAAGTAGGTATTTCAATAGCGTATTGCAAGGAATTTTGCGATTACAAGTTATCCTACTAAAAGTCCCTCAGCATGTGCCTATTGATTCTACAGATCCTAGGTGGCGATGTTTTAAGGTATGATAATTTTTTTTCATTTTCCCTAAGCTTTAACTCTTCATTCCCTTTGTATAAATTAACAAAAGCTTAATTTTTTTTAATTTTTTTTAGAATTGCTTGGGAACAATAGATGGAACACACATTGATGTGCATGTACATGAAATTGACAAACCAAGATACCGAACAAGAAAGGGTCGAGTCGCAACTAATGTGTTAGGTGTGTGTTCAGGAAATATGCAGTTCATATATGTGTTTCCGGGGTGGGAGGGTTCCGCATCAGACTCTAGAGTGCTACATGATGCAATTACTAGGCCTAATGGTTTTAAGGTACCAACGGGTAAGAGTATTAGTTAGTCTCAACTTTGTAAGTTAGGTCTAGTTTTGTTTGTCAACGACAAAACACTAATAACGTTTTTTTTTATTAGGTTATTATTACCTTGTAGATGGTGGTTATACAAATGGTGAAGGATTCCTTGCACCCTATAGAGGAATACCTTATCATTTATCTGAATGGGAGGGACGAACGCCTTCTAATAAGGAAGAGTATTTTAACATGAAGCATTCTAAGGCAAGGAATGTAATTGAACGTTGTTTTGGCTTGCTAAAAGGAAGGTGGTCGATACTAAGAAGTCTATCTTTCTATCCGATAAGGACACAAGGTCGAATAATTACCGCTTGTTGCCTACTACACAATCTTATTAGGCAAGAGATGTCTGTAGATCCACTGGAAAATTTGCCAATAATACAAGATGGACAAAATACAGAAGAAGGTGAATATGTTGGTAGTGTTGAAACATCTGACCAGTGGACTGCAAAGAGAAATGCCATGGCTCAGGAAATGTATAATGAGTGGAGAGCAATTAGGAACTAGCAACCGAACTAGCTATATGTGTTAATGATAACATTTTATTTTAGTATTCCTTTTTATCATGCATTTGTTGGATATTAGCATAATTATTAGATTGCTCATCAGTGAATGTTAAAACTTTTTTATTGATTGGATGGTATGCAAATTATTTGGATATTATGCAAATTGATTGGATATTATGTAAATTGATTATTTGTATTGTATTTTAGTACATTCAAATATTTTTTGTTTAGGTATGGATAAAGACAATATTTTGAATGCTACTCAAGAGCCAAAAGGAAGAAGGCGTAAATGGGAAGCATTTGAGGAAGAAGTATTACTATCCGTTCTTGAGGATTTTGTTGCTCGGAAGCAACAGTGCGACACCGGTGCTTTCAAACAAGGTATTTTGATTGAAATAGCGAAAGCTGTCAATGTTTTATGTCCTCATTCCAATATAAAGGCAACTCCACATATTGAGTCAAAGTTGAAGAAATGGGAAAAAACATATAGTATGGTCGTTGACATGATAAACACAAGTGGATTTGCATGGAATGATGTCAAAAACTGCGTTGAAGTTGACAGTGATGACGCATGGCAAACTTATGTGCAGGTTCATATCCTATTTTATTTATACATTAGTTTTGTTCTTGCTGCTATATTTGTTACGCATGCTAAATTTTAGTTTTGCTATGTTGATATAATCTTAGAAAAATAAAGAAGCCGATGGATGGAGAAGCAAACCTTTTCCACTGTATGATAGATTTGCATATATATTTGGAAAAGATCGGGCTACGGGTAATGTAGCCGAAACCCCTGCTGAAATGGTGGAGGAACAAAGTCATGATCAGGTTGGTGCAATTGTTATTGGAGGTGAAAATGTTGTTTCTTCAATGAACGAACAAAGCCAACAAAGCATCCCATCTGAAAATAGCCAACGAAAGAGGAAAAGAGGTGTGGGAAGTTCAAGTGATGGAACCGAGGCAATTATCAGTGGACTGAAAGAATTTTATGTTGAAAGTGGGAAGAGGATGCAAATGGTAACTGAAGCTTTAGTTCAAGGTACTGCAGATCATAGTGACATAGCTAACGAACTTGAAGAAATGGGACTTTCTCCTATGGATCAAATTGATGCATTGTCTCTTATTTTGGATAAACCAAAAAATGTGGGAGTGTTCAGGGCAATCAAACCGGAACTCAAGAAAGTGTTTGTCCAAAGGCTTTTAAGCGACAAAGCAAGCGGATGAGTATATTATGTGGTGTCTTTTGATATGGATGTATTTTATTAATCGTACAATCTTAGGTTATAACTCCGCCTATGTCTTACATGGCCGGTCCCAAGCTCGGATAAAGGAGGAGGGGGAGGGCGTCAGGTAGTCGACAGCCGGCACTCCATGATCACGTCGAATCCTTATGAAAATGAATCCAGAACAAAATCGCGCTAAAGCTAGGGCGTCACCCGTAAGTGGCGCGCTGTGTGGCCCGAGCACAGTGATAAGTGAGCAAGGGTCGCTGTATCTCCATCGGCACCCGGATGCAGTGTTAAATGAGCAAGGGGGCCATAGAAACTTCTTTTCGAACGACTCCACTCAAAGTTGTTTGGGAGCATATGCTCCTATCAACTTTACCCGGGACACACAAAAGAAGTACTTTGATCCTATTAGACGGGGGAGGGTGAAGAAGCTAGGACAGAAGGGTAGAGTTCAAGAGAGCAAAATGCGTTTAGGAACGTGGAATATAGGAACCTTAACGGGAAAATCTATGGAAGTAGTGGAAGTTATGGTGAGGAGAAGGATAAATATTATGTGCCTACAAGAAACTAAGTGGGTTGGTAGTAAGGCAAAGGATCTAGAAAACTCAGGGTTTAAACTTTGGTATTCGGGCACAAATAGAACGAGAAACGGTGTTGGCATCATCGTGGACAAGACCTTGGTACAAGATGTTGTAGATGTCAAGAGGGTAGGAGATAGAATCATGGCAATCAAGATTGTAATAGGACAAGAACTTATCAATGTGATTAGTGCGTACGCACCTCAAGTAGGGTTGGATACGAGTTCGAAGGAGAAATTTTGGGAAGATCTTGGAGACTTGGTGCAAGGAATTGCTCAGACGGAGAAGTTATTTATAGGAGAAGATTTAAATGGACACGTGGGCAGGGAGACAGGCAATTATGGAGGTTTTCATGGTGGCCATGGTTTTGGGGAGAGAAACGAGGATGGGGAAGCTATCTTGGATTTTGCAATGGCATATGATCTCTTCTTAGCCAATCTTTAAGAAGAGAGAAGAACATGTGATCACCTACAAGAGTGGGTCGTCAAAAACACAAATAGATTTTCTTCTAATGAGGAAAGGGGATCGTATAACTTGTAAGGATTGCAAAGTTATACCAGGAGAGAGCGTGGCTAATCAACATCGCTTGTTGGTGATGGATGTACATATCAAAAGAGTAAGACAAAAGAACAAGACTTGGAAGTGCCCAAGGACTAGATGGTGGAATCTAAAAGAAGAAAAACAAGCCATTTTCAAAGAGAAGGTAATCACCCAATGTGTGTGGGATAGAGAGGGGGAAGCTAGCCAAATGTGGGATTCCATGGCTAGTTGTATCCGAAAAGTAGCAAAAGAGGTATTAGGAGAGTCCAAGGGCTTTGCCCCACACCAAAAGGAATCTTGGTGGTGGAATGAGAAGGTACAAACAAAGGTGAAGGCTAAGAAGGAATGTTGTAAAGCCTTATACAAGGAGAGGACCGATGAAAATGGTGAAAGGTATAGAAAAGCGAAGCAAGAGGCGAAGAAAGCTGTCAGAGAAGCTAAGTTAGCGGCTTACGACGATATGTATAAACGACTAGATACCAAAGAAGGAGAGTTGGATATCTATAAACTATCTAGAGCAATGGAAAAGAAGACAAGGGACCTAAACCAAGTGAGGTGCATCAAGGATGAGGATGGAAAGGTTCTTGCTACAGAGAACGCGGTTAAAGACAGATGGAGAGGTTATTTTCATAATCTTTTCAATGAAGGACATGAAATGAGTGCTTCTTTAGGGGAGTTGAGTAACTCAGAAGAGTGTAGAAACTACTCTTTTTATCGTCGAATCCGGAAGGAAGAAGTGGTTGTAGCTTTGAAGAAGATGAAGCATAAAAAAGCAATAGGCCCAGACGATATACCAATCGAAGTGTGGAAACTTTTAGGAGAGACAGGTATAACATGGCTCACTGACCTTTTCAATAGGATTTTGAAAACGAAGAAGATGCCAAATGAGTGGCGAACGAGCACTTTGGTGCCTATCTACAAGAATAAGGGCGACGTACAAAATTGCATGAACTATAGGGGTATTAAGCTAATGAGTCATACAATGAAGCTCTGGGAGAGAGTCATTGAGCATAGATTGAGGCAAGAGACACGGGTTTCGGACAACCAATTCGGGTTCATGCCAGGGCGCTCAACCATGGAGGCAATCTATCTCTTACGAAGATTGATGGAAAGATATAGAGTTGGGAAAAAGGATTTACACATGGTCTTTATAGATTTGGAAAAAGCGTATGATAGGGTCCCAAGAGACATTCTTTGGAGGATTTTAGAGAAGAAAGGAGTACGAGTAGCATATATCCAAGCTATAAAGGATATGTATGAAGGAGCAAAGACTGCCGTAAGAACTCATGAAGGACAAACCGAAAGCTTTCCCATAACTGTAGGATTACATCAAGGCTCATCCTTAAGTCCTTACCTTTTGCGTTGGTAATGGATGAGTTAACAGGACATATTCAAGATGATATTCCTTGGTGTATGCTTTTCGCAGACGATATAGTGTTGATAGATGTAACTCAGGAAGGGGTAAATGCAAAGCTTAACCTTTGGAGAGAAGTGTTGGAATCTAAAGGTCTTCGCCTAAGCCGATCAAAGACAGAATATATGGAGTGCAAGTTCAGTGCAAATGGAGGCCAAAACGAGTTAGGGGTGAGGATCGGAGATCAAGAAATACCAAAGAGCGACCGTTTTCGTTACCTAGGATCTATCTTGCAAAAGAACGGAGAATTAGATGGAGATCTCAACCATAGAATACAAGCTGGATGGATGAAGTGGAAGAGTGCATCCGGCGTGTTATGTGACCACCGTATGCCACTGAAGCTCAAGGGAAAATTTTATAGGACGGCAATAAGGCCGGCGATGCTGTATGGCACAGAATGTTGGGCGGTGAAACATCAACACGTACACAAAATGGGTGTAGCGGAGATGAGGATGCTTCGTTGGATGTGTGGGCACACGAGAAAGGATAAGATTAGGAATGAGGATATCCGGGGTAAAGTAGGAGTAGCCGAAATTGAAGGAAAGATGAGAGAAAATCGGTTACGGTGGTTTGGACATGTGCAAAGAAGGCCTACTGACGCTCCGATTAGAAGATGCGACTATGGAACAGAGGTTCAGGGCCGAAGGGGTAGAGGAAGACCTAGGAAAACTTTGGAAGAGACTCTAAGAAAAGACTTAGAGTACTTGGATCTAACGAAGGACATGACACAGGATCGAGCACAATGGCGTTCTAAGATTCATATAGCCGATCCCACCCAGTGACTTGGATTTTCCAAGTCTCCAACCGAGAAGTTTTCCTCACTCGGAAAATTAAGGGAACACTACCCCAACCTACATGCTCCACTCAGAAAGCTTCAACATACAAGCTTCAACAAAAGAAAATTCAAAGAACTTAGCGAATAAGGCTTTGGTGTATTTAACACAATACGTTGAAATGAAGGAAAGCTTATTTATTGATATCCCCGATAAGCTACAAATATATACATATACATGAGTCAAAATAAACACACAAGAGGGAGCCTTCACAAAGGTTGCTTAGGAGAAGTCTCAGCAGTCGGTAGAGCCCCAGAAAGAGAAGGCACCGGAGGGGGATCATTTGGAGCCTCAGTACTGGACAGAACCCTAGAAGGAGGAGGCATCAGAGGTTGATCATTTGGAGCTTCATTACGCGGTACAGCCCCAGAAGACGAAGGCAATAAATGCCTTTGGAACAAACCCACAAATCTCTGATGATCAAGTAAAACCTGACCATCAGTTTCCTTCATCTGGTCAAGCTTCCTCTTCATGTTTGTAGCATAGTCATGTGCGAGCCGGTGCAACTGTTTATTCTCATGCTTGAGCCCTCTAATCTCCTGTTTGAGACTCATCACTTCAGCCGCCAATGATTCAACTTGGCGGGTTCGAGCAAATAAGCGTTGGGCCATATTAGACACAGAACCGGCACACTGAACACTGAGAGCCAGCGAATCCTTAACAGCTAACTCATCAGACCGTTTGGAAAGTAGTCTGTTATCTTTGGGAGTGAGAAGGTTCCTGGCCACCACTGCAGCGGTCATATCATTCTTCATCACGGAATCCCCAACGGTAAGAGGACCAGTAGGGGAGACGAAGGATGGGCGCCATATGTTGTCTGGAGAAGGCGGGGCTGCCTCTTCAACAAGGTTCAAGTCAAAACGACGGTCGGAGGGGCCAGACATTTTCAAAGGTGTTGAAGAGAGAAGAGGTCGGACAAATCAAGATCTTAGAAATGCAAGAATGAAGCTTCTACTGGTGGAGATTCAAGTGTGCTTTGGAACTTAATGCCAACCCCTATAAAAATCTGCACTCGACGGAGCTTCAGAAATCGAAGAGGCGCCTGCTCAGAAATCGAAGAGGCGTTTGCTTTCTCAAAAGCTGGGCTGCTTAGAGATCACGAGGGTTGATCTCAGAAATCGAAGAGGCGTTTGCTTTCTCAAAAGTTGGGCTGCTCAAAGACCACGAAGGCCGATCTCAGAAATCGAAGAGGCGCTCGCTTTCTCAAAAGCTAGGCTCCCCAGAGACCACGAGGGCCGATCTCAGAAATCGAAGAGGCACCTACTTTTCCAGCCTTGTCAGCACCTGTCACACGCACTCAACTTTGCGGAAATTATGGGCATTCTGTCGAAGACTTCTGGGGAAGAAGAAAACACATGAATCTTACTGTTCAATCACCCACTTCCCACACGCAACAATAGCTCATGGGTACCACAGAAAACTTTGCCAAAGTTCTCTGCCAAAGTTGAGCATGTGAAGCTTGCAGCTCCCACTACATCGCTCTGACCAAGAAGGGTAAAAGAATAGCAAAGAAACAGCACTAACAAAGTTTAGACCCATAAATTTTGAAGGTCTAGCTACCATATTATTACCCACAAGGGTAAAGGAACAGTACCACTGCTGGATAATTGGAAAGTCCCTGTGTGTCAACCTCTGTGCTTCGTGGCAAGGTAGACTAGCAAACATGCCCAACCTTTACTCACATTCGAGAAAACACTCCCAATAAGATTGCTTGCTCCAAAATCGAAGAGGCACCGTCCTCCGAATCTCGAGAGCCAGACTCCCAACATGACTACTTTCTTAAAAATCGAAGAGAGGGTAAAGGAACATTACCATTGCTGGATAATTGGAAAGTCCCTGTGTGTCAACCTCTGTGCTTCGTGGCAAGGTAGACTAGCAAACATGCCCAACCTTTACTCACATTCGAGAAAACACTCCCAACAAGATTGCTTGCTCCAAAATCGAAGAGGCACCGCCCTCCGAATCTCGAGAGCCAGACTCCCAACATGATTACTTTCTCAAAAATCGAAGAGACACTGCTCCCCGAATCTTCGAGAGCCAGACCCCCAGCATGATTGTTTTCTCAAAAATCGATGAGGCATCGTTCTCCAAATCAATCGAAGAGGCGCTCGTTTTCTCAAAAGCTGGGCTGCTCAGAGACCACGAGGGCCGATCTCAGAAATCGAAGAGGCACCTACTTTTCTAGCCTTGTCAGCACCTGTCACACGCACACTCAGCTTTGCAGAAATTATGGGCATTCTGTCGAAGACTTCTGGTGAAGTAGAAAGCACATGAATCTTACTGTTCAATCACCCACTTCCCACACGCAACAATAGCTCATGGGTACCACAGATAACTTTGCCAAAGTTCTCTGCCAAAGTTGAGCACGTGAAGCTTGCAGCTCCCACTACATCGCTCTGACCAAGAAAGGTAAAAGAATAGCAAAGAAACAGCACTAACAATGTTTAGACACATAAATTTTGAAGGTCTAGCTACCATATTATTACCCACAAGGGTAAAGGAACAGTACCACTGCTGGATAATTGGAAAGTCCCTGTGTGTCAACCTCTGTGCTTCGTGGCAAGGTAGACTAGCAAACATGCCCAACCTTTACTCACATTCGAGAAAACACTCCCAACAAGATTGCTTGCTCCAAAATCGAAGAGGCACCGTCCTCCAAATCTCGAGAGCCAGACTCCCAACATGACTACTTTCTCAAAATCGAAGAGAGGGTAAAGGAACAGTACCATTGCTGGATAATTGGAAAGTCCCTGTGTGTCAACCTTTGTGCTTCGTGGCAAGGTAGACTAGCAAACATGCCCAACCTTTACTCACATTCGAGACAACACTCCCAACAAGATTGCTTGCTCCAAAATCGAAGAGGCACCGCCCTCCGAATCTCGAGAGCCAGACTCCCAACATGATTACTTCCTCAAAAATCGAAGAGACACTGCTCTCCGAATCTCGAGAGCCAGACCCCCAGCATGATTGCTTTCTCAAAAATCGAAGAGGCATCGTTCTCCGAATCTCGAGAGCCAGATACCACAGACCACTTTTTCAAAGTGCTCTGACAGAGTTAAAACATGTGAAACTGGCAGCTCCCACTACCGTGCTATGACCAAGCAGGGTAAAGGAATAGCATTACTACTTGTTGTTAGGGAGACTCCTATATATGTCGACCTCCATCCCCAATAGACAGGCATACCTGCAAAAATGCTCAACCCTTCATCATATCTGAGAGGGCACTCCCAACGAAGCCTTTCGAAATATTCAACTTTCTTTCCCCCCGATAATACCTCTGCAAACAAGCTATACTAGAGCAAGAATATCTCATATCATCAGGGTTAAAAGCAAGAGTATCCCATATCATGCTTTTTCCCTGTCTTTTCCTTTGGCCTTGTTTTTACCTGCAAGACAAGGAGAAAGAGAGCAATCAGTCAGCACTTGGAATCAAGCTTCCAGCCAGGAACTGACTGCCTGGAACCCCTTACCTGATTACTTACCTGGCATTGCTCTCGAGTACTCATCTTCAACATCTTATGTTTCCAGGGAAGATTCCGCATCTGCTTGAGGAACAGATAGGGCAAGTGCGAAGGATACAAGGAAGTATGTGGAGACAAGCGTAACAGCACACGTGCCGATACATCCATTACTCTGTCAAAAGCAAAAGTATCCCATATCAGCAGGGTGGAACGTACTCTAGATTTGATGGACTTGTTTTGACCCTCAAATTCTTCAGTCGGCCTTATACTCTGGAGGAAACCAGAAAACCCTCCAGCTCAGTTCAAGAATAAGCCTGTGGAAAGTTACTTCTTCAAAAGCAAAAGTATCTCATATCATCTCTTCTCGTTTTTCTTCTCTTTATCCTTCATGCTGCAGCAAGATGGGGAGAAGGTGAACAATCAGTCGGAGCTCTGATTGCTTACCTTGTCTGTCACCTCTTTCAGCAGACCCCCTAGCTCGGTGACTTGGGGGACTCCTACTACATGGTTTGTATCGCGCTTGACCAAGCCTGAAACTACAAGTAAGCTTCAAGTGAAATTGATACATTACCTTGTGCATCTCCACCAGTTAAAGATACCACCCCTGGATGGAGGAAGAGTACTTCCAGAGAAGATGCCACATCTACCTATGAGACAGATAAGGCAAGTCAAGACGACACCACACTCCGATACTTAGAAGTTTCGTGATTACGAGATCATTCTCCCACAATATTTCCTAATGTCATTTGTACTAAATCATTCACTTGTACTCACTAAAGGAGAGCTTGAACCTATGTACTTGTGTAAACCCTTCACAATTAATGAGAACTCTTCTATTCCGTGGACGTAGCCAATCTGGGTGAACCACGTACATCTTGTGTTTGCTTTCCTATCTCTATCCATTTATATACTTATCCACACTAATGACCGGAGCAATCTAGCGAAGATCACAAAAAGCGACCGTTTTCGCTACCTAGGATCTATCTTGCAAGAGAACGGAGAATTAGATGGAGATCTCAACCATAGAATACGAGCTGGATGGATGAAGTGTAAGAATGCATCCGGCGTGTTGTGTGACCGTCGTAGGCCACTGAAGCTCAAGGGAAAATTTTATAGGACGGCAATAAGGCTAGCGATGTTGTATGGCACAGAATGTTGGGCGGTGAAGCATCAACACGTACACAAAATGGGTGTAGCGGAGATGAGGATGCTTCGTGGGATGTGTGGGCACACGAGAAAGGATAAGATTGGGAATGAGGATATCCGAGGTAAAGTAGGAGTAGCCGAAATTGTAGGAAATATGAGAGAAAATCGGCTCCGGTGATTTGGACATGTGCAAAGAAGGCCGACTGACGCTCCGGTTCGAAGATGTGACTACGGGACAGAGGTTCAGGGCCGAAGGGGTAGGGGAAGACCTAGGAAAACTTTGGAAGAGACTCTAAGAAAAGACTTAGAGTACTTGGATCTAACGGAGGACATGACACAAAACCGAGCGCAATGGCGTTCTAGGATTCATATAGCCGACCCCACTTAGTGGGAAAAGGCTTTGTTGTTGTTGTTGTTGTTGTTGTACAATCTTAGGTTATGACTTATAACTTAGCTTTCCACTATGAAGTATTTTGGCTAATGTTAACTAGGAGTTTGTAAATTATGGAGATCTACTTTTGAATGGTATACTATAGTTCACTGGTATTTTGTAAAATATCCTGGATGAAAGTTTAGTGAATGATGTTTTAAGAGTCAATCAATGGCAAAGATTGACTTGTCACAAGTATCTTCTTATGTACTTGCTCTTGCTTGTTAAGCTAGTTAGCTATGAATTATGCCACATGGAAAAAGAGGCGGATTCGTATAGCTTGTTTAATTACCATGCTTTTCTATCTTCTTTTCTTTTGAGCAAGGTTTGTTGGGTACACTTGGAGGATTCTTGAAACCAAAGTATTAGTACTCACGTTTCCCCTTCCTTCAAAACCCTACCACCATTGGATCCTAGTCATCTTCACCCAACAGAGAACCAGAACACCATATATCATGCACGTGAAGAACTTAAGTGACATTTTCCATGGCAATTTTACTTGCTTCAGACAAATATCTAATATGAGTTCCGTTTTCTTAAACTCTATAATCCAAGAAAACTATCATTAGTTAATGGTCGATTTTATTGCATAAAGTTTAAGATTACTCTATTACACAAGTATCTTCTCATGACATTTGTAGCATTACTTTATTACACAATGGCAAAAATTTGTAGTCCTAGTGTAAGCAAACACAAATTTGATGAACAATACTGTTTTTATTATCCTGCTTCTTAGTCCGACACTGTACCAAACGCTTTACTAAGTTAGTCTAGCTTAGTCTAGTCTAAGCCAATTCAGCTTAGTCCCTGCAGCTAGTCCAGTCCGAGACAGTCCGGCGCAACAAACGCCCCCTTAAAATACTATCAAGTCCTATCAAATCCTAATTTGACTACACCTAGTTTAAGGCAATGTCGTTCGACTACCGTTCCAAGTAGGAGGAACAAGTTTTGTCTTCACAAAGATGATTCATGATCAACGGCTGGGGATTGTTTTGTTGCCAACTTACTGCATGTTCATATTTCTCCTAGTGACTGCTGATTATTATGCGACGACGGCTGACGGCTGACCCAAGGTACGAGGGCAACTGAAAAACTAGTTATGTACGTGTTAATGAAGAGACCATACGCCACTCTAGAAAGAAAAAAAAAAAAAAAAAACCAAAAACATACTGGGTGACTATGAAATCCATAGCAGTCGTGGAACTGCAAACAAAATACAGACAGAACAACAACATTGGATATCGCTTCCTAGCAATATCTCCACAGTATGCTGACATATAAGAGTAGATAACACATTCTTACGCTCCACGAAACGTATAACCATAATGGTCAAGTGGAAAATACTAGCCTAAGAAACCCCAGAAATAATGACGTCTAAATTACAGACAAGCAGGAACTTCGCAAGTACCCGGACATCCACGAGAAAGCACACATGTCAGCTCCCGGGTTCAAGTATAGGCATCTGCATCAACACGTAAATCAAATGTCAAAACTTTCCTTGGTTACGGGGATCAAGTGTGTCTACAAGATGTTATAGATGAAAATAATAACATACCACGGGGTGATTCAGCGCTCCTTGGGAAAAATTTAGCAGGAACCGTTGCATTAGACATTGACAATTCAGTTATGTTTGATCTATGATCATTTTGATGGAACCCCAGATCCTTTGACTTAGGCCACTCGTCAAAGAAAGGTTGAAGAGAATGCTGTTCGTGTTTTTGAGATCCTGGTAAGCCAAACTCTTCACCAACATACTCATGTTTGGTGATTTCAGCATTAACGCTCAATGGCTCCATATTTTGTAATGTCTGTAGATGAGAGCTGTTGTTTAGCCAAAGAGAACTATTTCTCGGTTCTAATTTCAAGGGAACTTGAGGCGCCATTAGAAGCCACGGATTATCTACATTACTGTCTGCCCGAAGACACCTCGCACTCGTAGCTTCTGACACGAAATTACGTTCTTCTGATCCATTGCAGCCCCTGCATTTGCATAAAATTAGCACACCCCTTTGGTTCCTAAAACGATGTCCGAAACGATTAACAGTAAATTCATAACATATCTTAAAATCGATTTCTAACTGCATATCGTAAATTACTTTTCTTCAAGCACCAACAAAACAAAAACAAAACAAAAAAAAAAAAAAATGTCTCTTTGTTTACTATTAGTATAATGCACAAAACAATCACCATCCTAAATTCACATCAAATTCCTTTTTAACAGAAAAGAAATATACATACATATACATATATGTATGTATGTATGTATATTGCGTTCCTGAAATCTTCCACTTTTGGACCCTCATTTCACTTATTCTAGTCCTGTATATTTCCTTCTGACAAACAAAGGAAAGGATCATTCCCTCCTTCCCCCTTTATGCTTTGGGTAAACCAGCTTAACTTGGTAATCAATGCTTGCAATTTGTTGTTCTATCTTGTTTTCTTGATAACTAGATTGCAACAGACAAGAAATTTTCACAAAATTTGTAACATAGGAAACCAGAAAAATAAAATTGAAAGAACAAACAATGATTACAATTTTAACCAAACATGGTAGAGCTAGATTTCACGTTGTAGATGTAATTTAAGAAATTATCCAAGCTAAGGTCTAAAAGCTTATCAATCAATACTTAGGAGACCAAGAAAGGAAACCCAAAAACAAATGATGATTAAAAATAATAAACAAAGATGGTGTATCAAAGCCTAAACTAAAAACAATTTATCCATCAGCAAACCATTGATATGTATCAATACCATAATGATACAAAAATCTTAATTTTAACCCAATATTCAATAAATTTGTTATTTTGATCCAATAACTTTTATTTACACAAGAAGCAAAACTTAAAAATGGAAAAATGTAGAGGAAACAACGAATAAGTCCATCTCAGAAAAAATAACAGAAATCAAAGGACCATAATATGCCATTGCAAGAATGTGTTGTGTACAGATTATACTGGATTATACTGTGTAAAATATGGACTGGTCTCTCTTTGCTGTTAGTGGACAGCTTGTCCATTGCAATTGCACCTCTAATTCCGTATTTAAAACGATTACTCATCAGATAACACAAAAACAAAAATCAAGCAGAAGCAACCCAGCAAATAACACATCACACACTCTCAAATCAAGATCAACCAAAAATCTGCTGCAACCCTATTAGAAAATTCATCTCATTCCACTTATCTTCAAAAGTCCTATAGCTTCTTCTGCCTAAACAAACAATTGTCACAAAAGCACAGCACCCAAACGTGGCAGCCATCTTCGCACTAACCCCTAAAGAACCTGCTAACAGGGAATAACAATCTCGCAGTACCCCCAATACCAACCACATGAAACTTCTCTAAAACCTATTAGCTAAAGGGCGATGCAGAAAGACATGATGAAAACTCTTAGCATCTCTACAAGAAGCATCCTCAAAACAGAAGAATTTCAAACACATCATCTCCAGCTACTCTCAAAACTTTCCTAGCCAAAAACATGTAAGAATCCAGATCAATATGCCGCACCATTTTATTTGCGAGTGAGACCGCATCTAAGATCTGTCTAGCTTCAACAAATTGGTGCAGGAGCTTCTCTCAGGGACTAGTAATCAGATAACCAACTTGGCTCTAGTTTTGCTTGTACCTAGTTTAGGGCCTTAGTTGTTTCCCTATAATTTCCTTCTCTATTTTGAATTGCATGTTATTTAGTTTGGTAGATGATCGTTTTACTCCTAGTTTTTAAGTGCTCATGTGAGCTTTTAACTACTTTAGAAAGCAAGGATTTAATAGTTATTTAAGTAATCATGGCCTAGGATGCCAGGGCTGCTGCAACACTAGTGGAGAGACTTTTTTATGAGGCTTTGCACACAGTTTCATGCAGTTTAACAAGTATTTACATGTCTCAAAAGAAAAATGTCCTTGGCATTCTAGAGGCACAGGCTTTATTGGGTAAGCTCTGGTTATCCAATGGAGTGGTCTTTGTACTATGATGCCAGTTACTTAGTGGACGATCCTCCAATGTATAGTCAGCTTGCAGGTAAACTAATCTACCTGACCAAATACTTTATGCCAATAGTGTTGTAAGTAAATTTATAATGTACCCATGAGTTCGTCACATGAATGGAGTGATACACATTCCAACGTACTACAAACACGGTCGAAGTCACCTTCAAGACATCTTTGTATTGATGGATATATTGATGTAGGACAGGAAAGTTCACACAACAAGAAAGAAAAATAGAAGAGATGCACATTGTATTGCACTAATTATCAAAAGAGTACATGGGTGTTTGTAAGACACCAAGACATAAATCTGCCCTAAAGATTCTCCTTGAATTGAGTTAATCAAGCAAATTAAGGTAATCAACAATAAACCTCGAATTTAGCAAATTGAACAGCTAGACCTTAATTTAACCTAATGAACCTAAATTAGGCTAAATTCTTATCAACGACAATGTCGATGCTTCTCCTCTTTCTAATTTTTCATCAAATAACAGTAATGAAACTAATGGGTAAATGATTATGAACAATATGGATAATGAGTTCTGGTGAAATTCAATTTGGAGATGCCTAAGTGGTCGAACAGGTGTAAATGGTACAAACATCAGAAAACAAGTCAGTTGCCGTTACAGCCACCCAATATCACCCAAGAATTGCTAAAATATGCCATTTAGCAAAGGGCTAACCAAACAATTTTAATAATTTCCCAATTTAAATCCATTCATTTTGAAATTCAGAGGAAGATAAATTCCTAATCCAAATATAATTTAAATGTCCTTGCTCCTCAATTCACATGTACGCATTATCATTCTTCAACAAATTTATCTTGCTAACTTGAGAGTCATGGGGTAAATAAACAAACATGAATGCACACAACTTAAAACATGAAAAAAAGAATCCTTATTTATATACGTTCGGTCACGTGAAATATTATATTCACGTATGGATTCTCCAACATGCCAAATTGGACATATTGGGATAACCTAATGATGAAAAGTAAGGCCCCTTTAATAGCCATTTAATTCTTAGTTTTCAGTTTTTACTCCTTGTGCTTAAGATATGGGAAAATATATGGTGGAAATGAGGAAGAGTAAGGAAGGATGTAAAGAAATGTAGAAGGAAAGGAGAAAAAATAAAAACCAAAAGCCATTTTTTGTTGATTTCACTTTCAAGATTTTGTTTTTCATCCATCTTTCTTTACTTCTTTCCCTTCCTATCTCCATCCTTCTTCGTCACTTCTTTTCCCCATATCTCAAACACAAAAACTAAAAACTAAAAACCAAATGGTTATCAAACGGACCCTAGCCTTATTATAATTTTCAAGCATCCATTTGATGTTAATGAATTTACAATTATATGGAACACATAAGGATCTTTCATCATGCCAAATTGGACATATTGGCATTACCTTATGATAAAAGGTAAGGGCCCGTTTGGTAACTCATTGGTTTATAATTCTCAACTTTTACTTCTTGTGCTTCAGATATGGGAAAGTATATTGTGAAAATGATGAAGAGTAGGGAAGGCTGTAAAGAAATGTACAAGGAAAAGAGACAAGATAAAAACTAAAAACCAAAAGCTATTTTAAATTGTTTTCATCAAGATTTGTTTCCAACCATCTTTATTTATTTCCCCTTCCTCTCTCCATCCCTCTTCCTCGATCCATTTGCCCATATACTTTCCCATATTTCAATCACAAAAAGTTAAAATTAAAAGCTGAAAACCAAATGATGATCAAAAGGACCCTAGCCTTCTAATAATTTTCAAGCATCAATTTGATGTTAATGACTTACAAGTATATGGGACACATAAGGTTTCTCAACGATGCCAACTTGGACATATTGGTATAACCTTATGATAAAATGAAAGGGCCTGTTTGATAACCATTTGGTTTATAATTTTAAGTTTTTACTTCTTGTGCTTAAGATATGGGGAAAGTAAATGGTGGAAATGAGAATAGTAGGAGAGGATGTAAGGAAAGAAGGAAGACAAATTAAAAACTAAAAATAATAAACCAAAAGCTACTTTAAGTTTTTTTCACTTTCAAGATTTTGTTTTCTTCCATCTTTCATTATTTCTTCCTCTTCCTCTCTCCATCCTTCTTCAACACTGCTTTTCCCCATATACTTTCCTCATATCTCAAGCACAAAAAGTAAAAACTAAAAACTAAAAACCAAAAGGTGATCAACGGACCCTAACCTTCTTAAAATTTTCAGTTAAGTCCCTAAATTTGATGTTAAAAACTAACAAGTAAAGCCCTTAGCAATCAAATATACAACCCATCGCTCCCCAAATAAGCATATAAGGCTTTCCTGGTCCTGTGTTTCTACTTTCTATATCTCTAAGGTGATTATCCTAAAGCCTCTCTATTTAAATCCCCACCTGTAGCATCAGAGGGATTGGATAACCTTTCACATCTTAGGCCTTGATCAATGTTATTCGGGAAATAAGTAATTCGACATAGATTATGCAGGAGAAAGGCTTCTCTTCCTATAGGAATAATAGGATTGCAGCGCAAACTCATGAGACATTCTACCAATACAAAAGTAGCATAATGGATATACCTGGTTCCCCTGTTAGATACCCCATATGGTATACTCTCCATCTTCAACTCAGATGCATTGCTTCCAAAGCATAGAGCTCCACTATTTCCCATTGAGTGTAAGGGCATGCTCTGGAAGCTCCCACTGTGGCTGCAGATCCCAATCACACTGTCTGACGTCACAGTCGACAAAGATTGAGAGGAAGTTTGTGATTCCACAAGCTTTCTTGAACGATAACGGCCTCGGTTCATGTGCCGCTCGCAATACTTGGACTCCGGATGTGCATCTTTGGAGCACCTCCATTTCTTGCCATCCGTCCTCCGGCACCGCCCTGGCTCCGGGTCCATCTTCTTCCGGCTATAGGAAGCCACTACAATCACATCAACGAGAGTCATCTATCTATACCGAAAATCCAAAAGATACAACAATACAACATGCATATCACAACAACAGTTGCCGAGTAATTGTGGAATTAGAACGAATCAAATCGATAATAAGAACAAAAAAATGATGGAAATTTGGAGGAGAGAATTACAGGTGGGGTGGTGGCGTAAGAAATTGGGGGAAATGAGATTGAAACTGGTGCGAATAGGGGCGAGGAGTTCAGAAGGAACAGGGAGTCCTGCCTTGAGATACTTGAATATCAAAGCTTGATTCTCCATCTCAGCCCATTGCGCAACTGTGAAGAGCGGCGCGTGACCTTCATTGCCCACCGACGACCCGCTCATTTCAGTCTAAATGCTAACAAAACCATCCAAATCTCAATTAGTCACAGAATATTATATGTACATATACACACACAATACACAGAGGAGAGGAGAGGAGAGGAGAGGAGAGGAGAGGAGAGGAGGAGGTTGTTACCTTGGAGACGGTGATGGAGAAGAGGGGTTTGGCCATATTCTTTGGGGAGTAAAGAAATGAGAATAACTATCTGTGTACTACCCATTGTCTTTTTCGATTCCGTTTAATTTAGCCTAGGCGGCGGTGGTTCTTTAACCCTGTTTTTTTTTTTTTTTTGAAAACTTTAACGAAAAATTCTAGTACTATTTATTGTAACAAAAAAATCATATTTTTACATTAAAAATATTAATTCTGATACTATTTATTTTACTTTTTATTTTGTTATTATTAAAATTGAAAATTTTTAAGAGCTTTTGATTAGTTTTCCTTTTCTTTTTTCTTTTTCTTTATACCTACCACCAGTTAAAGCAAAAATTTCAAGTCTAACGGTCCAAATTTAAATTTAATGATTAAAATAATAAAAAAATTCTTTCATATATTTTATATTCTTTCATAGTGTTTCACGAGTTTTATAGTGTTGATTTAATATTTTTCAATATATATGGAAACCTAAATATTTTTAGGTTAAAATGTTCATAATAGTAAGGCTAAATAGCCAAAATGGTCCATGAGATTTGCATAATTCATTACTTTTGTCCCTAACATTTCAAATCCATAAAAGTAGTCTCTGAGATTGTCCACCATCCATCATTTTGGTCATTCCGTTAAAAACTTTATTAAGTATCCCGAAGCCCATGGCCGGAAGTATGGGTAATTTTCAAAGCTTCGTAACTCAATCGTTTCTTAACAAATTTGACCCATAATGTATCAAAATGAAGATACGAAAGTGTAGAATAAGATTATACCTATTTGAAAGCCCAATGGCTGCTGAAGATGGCCAGAAAATAGCCTCAAAGTTGACTGGTCCGAAGGAAAATTGGAAAACTCACCGGAAACTGGGTAAACTTTAAACGTTTAGTATTGAAGAAGTTATGAACGTTTAAAGTTTACCCAGTTTCTGGCGAGATTTCCAGTTTTTCCTCGGACCAGTCATCTTTGAGGCTATTTTTCGGCCATCTTCGGCAGCCATTGGGCTTCCAAATAGGTATAATCTTATTCTACACTTTCCTATCTTCATTTTGATACATTATGGGTCAAATTTGGTTAAGAAACAATTGAGTTACGAAGCTTTGAAAATTGCCCAAACTTCCGGCCAGGAGCTTCAGGATACTTAACGGAGTTTTTAACGGAATGACCAAAATGATGGATGGTGGACAATCTCAGGGACCACTTTTATTGATTTGAAATGTTAGGGACCAAAGTGATGAGTTATGCAAATCTAAGGGACCATTTTGGCTATTAGCCTAATATTAAATTAGGATAGTCTGCATAATTCCTTGGTGTATGCTTTTCGTAGACGATATAGTGCTGATAGATGAAACACAGGAAGGGGTAAATGCGAAGCTTAATCTTTGGAGAGAAGTGTTGGAATCTAAAGGTCTTTGCCTAAGTCGATCAAAGATAGAATATATGGAGTGCAAGTTCACTGCAAATGGAGGCCCAAATGCTTTAGGGGTGAGGATCAGAGATCAAGAAGTACGAAAAAGCGACTGCTTTCGCTACCTAGAATCTATCTTGCAAAAGAACGGAGAATTAGATGGAGACCTTAAGCATAGAATACAAGTTGGATGGATGAAGTGGAAGAGTGCATCCATCGTGCTGTGTGACCGCCGTATGACACTGAAGCTCAATGGAAAATTTTATAGGACGGCAATAAGGGCGGCGATGCTGTATGGCATGAAATGTTGGGAGGTGAAGCATCAACACATGCAAAAAATGGGTGTAGTGGAGATGAAGATGCTTCGTTAGATATGTGGGCACATGATAAAGGATAAGTTTAGGAATGAGGATATCCGAGGCAAAGTAGGAGTAGCTGAAATTGAAGGAAAGATGAGAGAAAATCGGTTACGGTGGTTTGGACATGTGCAAAAAATGACTACTGACGCTCCGGTTAGAAGATGTGACTACGGGACAGAGGTCCAGGCCCGAAGAGGTAGAGGAAGACCTAGGAAAACTTTGGAAGAGACTCTAAGAAAAGACTTAGAGTACTTGGATCTAACGAAGGACATGACACAGAACCGAGCGCAATGGCGTTCTAGGATTCATATAGCCGACCCCATTTAGTGGGAAAATGTTTTGTTATTGTTGTATAAAGTTACGTTAAGAAAAAAAAATCCTAAATTCATTTTTTTACTAATCTTGGGCTAAAAATTTAACCTAGAAAGGATTGGAGCATAAAAACTGTTTCAGGATTAAAATCTAAATTTTCTAAATTAAAAATTTTAAGTTTTAACCCAAGGGTTATATATGATCTTAGTGCACCAGAAATTTTGGAGTCGAAGTTATATTTGACTCTAAATTTGATTTGATTTCAACTTTTAATTCAACCAAAAAGATAGTAATAATTCATTGATAGAAAACACGACTACAACATTGTAGACATCGAAATTTCGGTAAATAAATGTTGACCAATAAATCAAAGTTTCGACGCTCATGTATTACATAAATTTTACACGTAGCATATGTCTAAACAAAAAATCGAAATAAGTTGGAAAAGTCATCAAATAGGACATGTGTCAACACCTGGCAGAAATGACTTATTTCATCTGGCATATTATATTCAAAATTAGGCCTTGGAAAATTCTATAAATAGAAGCCAATTTCATTTCATTTGGGAGGAGGAATTCATATTACACCTTGAAGCTCTGAAGCTCTGAAACTCCGAAGTTCTCAAGCATCCAGATTCCCGAAGAATCAAGAAAGCCTTCTTCGTTCTTCGTTCATCGTAATTCAAGATCAAGCCCCGACGGCCCCTTGGATCAACAATCCACCGATTCAAGATCAAGCCCCGACGGCCCTTGAAGAAAGTGTTCTTCATTCTTCGTTCTTCATTCATCGTTCTTCCAATATCAAGCCTCGACGACCCCTTGGATCAACAATCATCCACCTTCAAGATCAAGCCCTGACGGCCCCTTGAAGAACTTCCACCAAATTCAAGATCAAGCCCCGACGGCCCTTGAAGAAAGTGTTCTTCGTTTCGTTCATCGTTCTTCCAAGATCAAGCCTCGATGGCCCCTTGGATCAACAACATCAACAAATCCACACGTCCAACCGTTCTTCAAGATCAAGCCCAAAAGCCCTTGGAGATCCGTTCATCACTGTTCTTCAAAGATCAAGCCCAAAAGCCCCTTGAAGATCCGCTCAAATCCACCTTCAAGATCAAGTCCACGGCCCTTGAAGAACGTTCATCCTTAGATCAAGCCCAACGGCCCTTTGGATCAATCGCACATCCACAAATCAACACCTTACGGAGATTGAATCAGAGGATCAAATTTAAGAGAGATTGTAACCCAAAATCATCAAATACAAATATTATTTTGTGCACGTTGTTCTTGTCACTTTCATTTCAGGAAATTTTCGTGGCGACCGACCGACATGGCACAACTTGCCATCGAAGCTAGAGCAGTGGACGAGCAAAGAAGTATGGAAGCAAGAGCCACATCTTCCTCGAGACCTTCCTCTGCGACGGATCTTCCCTCTTGGCACCAACCCTTCCGCTAGCTTCATAACTCTCATCCTCCGTGCTCCTCCTTCTTCCTCCTCCAAGCTTCTATCCCGCGCCCTATATATATATATATGTATGTATATGTATGTACGCATGTATGCATGTGTGCATGAAAATAATAATAATAATAATAATTTTGTGCACCCAGCACTGAAAAAGAAAAAATAAAAAAATAAAAAAATATATATAAAAAAAATGATGGTGTCAGCCACCACCCTAAATATATATATATATATATATATAATAAAAGTTTTGAAGTGGTGGGCAATACCATGATTAAAGGTCAAAAAAATAATAATAATATATATATGATAATAAAAAAATTGTTTTGATCTTTGGTGCATCTAGCACCATGATTAAAGGCCAAAAAATATATATGATAATAAAAAATAAAAAAATGTTTTGATCTTTGGTGCATCTGGCACCATGATTAAAGGCAATATATATATATATATATATATATATATATATATATATATAATGATAAAAAAAAAAAAAAAAAAAAAAAGAAGTTTGATCTTTGGTGCGTCTGGCACCATGTGGAAAAAAATGGGTGCACCATGATTAAGAAAAAAAAAATTAATAAATAAATAAATTCTTTATGCTTTTGGCACTATATATATACACACACACACACAAAGAATAAAATAAAGCTCATTTATTAATTTCTTTGAAATTTTACAGAAATATACATTTTACATCAGTAAAAAAAAAAAAAAACAAAACAAAACAGGAGGGAGCCTTCACGAAGGTTGCTCGTGTGAAGCCTCACCACTCGGTGAAGCTCTAGGAAGAAGAGGCGCCGGAGGTTGACTATTTGGCACCTCATCACTCGGTGGAACCCTAGAAGGAGGAGGCACCGAAGGTTGATCATTTGGAGCTTCATTACGTGGTACAGCCCCAGAAGACGAAGGCAAATGCTGTTGGAACAAACCCACAAACCTCTGATGATCAAGTAAAATCTGACTGTCAGATTCCTGCATCTGGCCAATCTTCATCTTCATGTTTGTGGCATAGTTATGTGCAAGCCTGTGCAACTGTTTATTCTCATGCTTGAGCCCTCTAATCTCCTGTTTGAGACTCATCACTTCAGCCGTCAATGATTCAACTTGACGGGTTCGAGCAAATAGGTGTTGGGCCATATTAGACATAGAACCTGCACATTGCACACTAAGAGCCAGAGAATCCTTAACAGCCAACTCATCAGACCGTTTGGAAAGTAGTCTGTTATATTTGGGAGTGACAAGGTTCCTGGCCACCACCGCAGCGGTCATATCATTCTTCATCATCGAATCCCCAACGGTAAGAGGACCAGTAGGGGATATGAAGGATGGGCGCCATATGTTGTCTGGAGAAGGCGGGACTACCTCTTCACCAAGGTTCAAATCAAAATGACGGTCGGAGGGTCCAGACATTTTCAAAGGTGTTGAAGAAAGAAGAGGTCGGACAAATCAAGATCTTAGAAGTGCATGAAGGGAGTTTCTACAAGCGAAAATTCAAGTGTGCTTTGAAACGAACTGCGTGCCTCTATAAAAATCAATACTCGACGGGATTTCAGAGATTGTTGATGTGAGCTCAGAATTCGAAGAGGCCAATTCAAAAATCGAAGAGGCAAGCTCAAAAATCGAAGAGGCAAGCTCAGAAATCGGAGAAGCATCTTGCTTTTCCAGACGCGTCAGCACCCGTCACGCGCAAACTCAGCTTTGCAGAAATCACGGGCAATTTGTCGAAGCGCCAATCCCAGATATTGAAGAGGCGCCAGTCTTTTTCAGCCTCGTCAACACCCGTCACACGCAAGCTCAGCTTTGCGGAAATCACGGACAATTTGTCGAAAGCGCCGATCCCAGATATCGAAGAGGCGCCAGTCTTTTTCAGCCTCGTCAACACTTGTCACATGCACACTCAGCTTGACAAAAATTACGGACAATTTGTCGAAGATTTCTGATAAAGAAGAAATCACGTGAAGCCATACTGATCAACCATGCAATGGTTGCCGACACGAGTGAAAAAAATAGTACCTCTACAGGTATTAAATAACTTCCTATAACTATCCACCTTCACCTTCTATAGCAAGGCAGACATACAGAACCTTTCTTCATCTTCGAGAATGCCTTCCCAACGAAGCCTTTCGAGTCACTCAGTGTTTCTTATTCCTTGGGGTACCTCTGCAAACAAATGACACCAAAGCAAAAGTATCTCATATCACTAGGGTAGAAAGCAAGAGTATCTCATATCATGCTTTCTCCCCGTCCTTTCCTTTGTCCTTGTTCTGACCTGCAAAGACAAGGATAAGGAAAGCCATATGTCGGAACCTCCACTCAAACTCGGGTAAGGAATCGACTACTTGGAACCTTTGCCCGATTGCTTACATGGTATTGCTCTTGAGTACTAGTCTTCCACTACTGCTGTACTTCCAAAGAAGCTGCCACATTTACTTGGAGAACAGATAAGGCAAGTGAAAATGGTACCTTGCAGCATGTGGAGACAACGTGCAGAAGGAACAAGCAGAGAAGAATGTGGTCTGCACAGTCAACTCAGCAGAAGGAGTCCGAGCTGAGGAACTCAAGAAGCTGCCACATCTGCCTGAAGAAAACAAGTAGAGAAGAATGCAGCCTGCACAGTCAACTCAGCAGAAGGAGTCTGAACTGAAGAACTCGAGAAGATGCCACATTCTGCCAGAAGAATAGATAAGGCAAAGGAAAATGATACATTGAAGCATGTGGAGACAAGCACAACAAAGCACGTGTTGATTCATCCATAATTTTTTCAAAAGCAAAAGTACCTCATATCATCGGAGTCGAAAGCAAAGATATCTCATGGCATGTTTTTCCTTTACCCTTGCTCTTGCCTGCGGGACAAGTAGAAAGAAAGCAATCGGTCGGCACTTGGAAAGATTGAAGAAAGAAACAGACCAACACCTTCACCTCGTGCCTGCTTGTCATGTGTTCGAGTCAACCTTCGAGAATCAAGCCTCAACGGCCCTTGAAGAAGCTTCTAGCCAAATTCAAGATCAAGCCTCAACGGCCCTGGAAGAAATCACAAGTCCGATTCAATATCAAATGTCCACCACCCTTGAATCAAATCCAGTTCAAGATCAAAGCTGTGGAAAGTCAGCAAGCGCAAAAATAAATACATGCCAATTCATCCACTACCAAAGCCAAATATCATCTACCACATGAAGCTCCTTGTGGTCTAAATTCAACCTTCAAAATCAAGCCTCGATGGCTCTTGAAGTAATCTCAAGCCCAATTCAAGATCAAGCCTCAACGGCCCTTGAAGAAATCTCCAGCCCAATTCAAGATCAAGCCTCGATGGCCCTTGGATCGACATCTACAGTAAGGGACTTCAAAACGCATTTCCTACACGTGACAAGCACATGTATACAACACGCCTTGAAGTGGGGGCATTTGTAGACATCGAAATTTCGGTAAATAAATGTTGACCGATAAATCAAAGTTTCGACGCTCATGTATTACATAAATTTTACACGTAGCATATGTCTAAACAAAAAATCGAAATAAGTTGGAAAAGTCATCAAATAGGACATGTGTCAACACCTGGCAGAAATGACTTATTTCATCTGGCATATTATATTCAAAATTAGGCCTTGGAAAATTCTATAAATAGAAGCTGATTTCATTTCATTTGGGAGGAGGAATTCATACTACACCTTGAAGCTCTGAAGCTCTGAAACTCCGAAGCTCTCAAGCATCCAGATTCCCGAAGAATCAAGAAAGCCTTCTTCGTTCTTCGTTCATCGTAATTCAAGATCAAGCCCCGACGGCCCCTTGGATCAACAATCCACCGATTCAAGATCAAGCCCTGACGGCCCTTGAAGAAAGTGTTCTTCGTTCTTCGTTCTTCGTTCATCGTTCTTCCAAGATCAAGCCCCGACGGCCTCTTGGATCAACAATCATCCACCTTCAAGATCAAGCCCCGACGGCCCCTTGAAGAACTTCCACCAAATTCAAGATCAAGCCCCGACGGCCCTTGAAGAAAGTGTTCTTCGTTTCGTTCATCGTTCTTCCAAGATCAAGCCCCGACGGCCCCTTGGATCAACAACATCAACAAATCCACACGTCCAACCGTTCTTCAAGATCAAGCCCAAAAGCCCTTGGAGATCCGTTCATCACTGTTCTTCAAAGATCAAGCCCAAAAGCCCCTTGAAGATCCGCTCAAATCCACCTTCAAGATCAAGTCCACGGCCCTTGAAGAACGTTCATCCTTAGATCAAGCCCAACGGCCCTTTGGATCAATCGCACATCCACAAATCAACACCTTACGGAGATTGAATCAGAGGATCAAATTTAAGAGAGATTGTAACCCAAAATCATCAAATACAAATATTATTTTGTGCACGTTGTTCTTGTCGCTTTCGTTTCAGGAAATTTTCGTGTTCACAAACATAATTACAACGTGATTACAAGAAGGGTGTCAACTCGATGGAATAAAGAGTGCAAATCTATCACAATAGATTGGTGGTGACAGAACTTAAACCCATAAAATACAAAGCCAATCATTTAAAAGCGAGGTCACACAAACAAACACAAGTTACAATTAAACCAGAAGGGAATATGTTAGGCGGATAGCAGGGTAAATCTACCTACCGTCAACGGAATATGTTGACGGATTAGAGAATATTTTGAAACCATGGCGGAATATTCTATCGTTTCTACCTTTTTCGATCGCCGGCGCTGACGTCCATTTCGTCGGGACTTCTGGGTTTTTTTATTGGAAACTTCTCAAGGTCAGAAAAACTCATTTCTCAACCATTTTTCACGATTTTTATGTCAGAGTTAAGATAGAGAGGTATGAAACTAGAATTTGCCTACTAGGAATCCCAAAAGTGGCCGGAAATGACCTAAAAGTGATCGAAGGATCTTGTTAACCTTCATCAGTGGACTTCCTTTTGTGTGGCACCATTTCTTCGAAGTTGGTTCACCAGACTTATTGTTCTTCTTCTTCATCATCATCTTGGGCTCCTTAAAAGATCGCGGCCCTTTCTTCACTAGCTTCGCCTCAATCCAGATCGGGTCGGGATTAGCTGTTAAGAGCATTGCCTGAGGCCCAGACTTGGAAGGTTTTTCCTTCCCATTCTCCATCAACAATCTTTGTCATGTTTGGGTAAGTTAGTGATGCAAGTCCCTCATTGAACACTTGCACACGCCTAGAAGAAGTAGCAGTGCTTGCTACCTTTGGAGAAACGACTTGCCTCAAAACCCATGGTTCCGACAGTTGGAACCCCTCAAAAAGACAAAAAGAAATTTCTCCAACTTCGTGCAAGCGCGATGTGTATATCCCCCGAAGGTTGATTATGAGACTTACACATGACGCAATTAAGAAAAAAATATGGCAAATTAATATTTGAGAAGACATTAGCTAAATTAAAATTGATGTTTGGAGAAAAAAAAAAGGTTCCAGGCTATCTTCAATGCACGTGAAAAGTTGAAGTCAAATGTAACTTTTAACTTCAAATTGACTCAATTTCTCTCCGGTGCATTAGGAAAAATATAACATTTAGTCTTCAAGAAAGCCCTATAACTTGTGGATTATTGTACTCATTTCGCATCCTTAAATTTGGGTGCAATTGCAACCTCATACATCTTTAAAACATTTCAATCTCATCTAGTCACTTATTTTTTATTTCAAAGTCATGCATCCATTAAATTTTATGTCAATTTTATCATTAAATGATAAAGTGACAAATTTAAGACCCACATTTTTTATAACGTGGCAAACAAAAAATTTAATTATATACAAAATAATTTAAAAAAGGAAAAAGGGGGCTAGTTTTAATAATCATGTTGTAGGCCTCTTTGATTGAACTAATCTAAGGGATTAGAGAGAGGAGGGGCCGGCGGTAGTAAGAGGGAAGAGAGAGTGATTGAATTGTGAGGTGTGTTTGTATCACCCCTATTGTGCCTTTATTTATAGTAGTAGGATAGGCAAAAACCTTACTCTTTTAGGATTACAACTCTTAATAGGTAATCAACTCCTAATAGGAATATAAGAGATATTCCTAGATCTACTAGGATTTACACAATCACATTCGTATTCTAAATATGACTACAACACTCCCCCTTGAGTGTGTAAATACTCAACAAACCATCACATCAGATCTTCAGCAGATAAGGTAGAATAGTTGATGAAGTCATCAGCACAATGGGTGAACACGAGTCTCAAATTTAAATAAAATATGCATTGGTAGTAAAACTCACAAAACCTTGCTATGGTAAAACCCAAGGTATGGGGAAAACCCATAGACTAAGGAAAAAATTGAGAAGTATGCATAATGTCTAAAACAAATGTCAAATAGGATGAAAGTAGTGAACTCAACAGAGTATGATCATCCCAGGATAGGTGCCTCATTAAAACCTTGTTAGGTAGCAAAAACCTAGTGAGAAAAATGCTCCTAATCGTAGGAAAAAGAGTACATTAAGATCAATTGAGTATACTTTTGGATACTCCCCCTAAGTTAGACATTACTTCCAAATAAGAGAACTACAAGCGATTCAACTCAGATAATTTACACATATTGTTGATGCACAAAATCAGTGAGACTTTGGAAACAACATAAAGTGTCAAGTTTGTAACCTTCGCTCGATTGCTCCTGTCACCTAGTGAGGATAATATGTAAACAGATAGAGATAGGGAAACAAACACAAGATGTACGTGGTTCATCCTAAGTTTGGCTACGTCCAAGGAGAAGTAAAGGAGTTCTCATTAATAATGAAGGGTTTACACAATATATAGGTTCAAGCATAATCATCATTAGTGAGTTCTAATGAATAGTTAGTTTAAGTACAATAATGACATTAGGGATTAATTGTAGGAGAATTGTCTCCTTTTATAGTTGAGGAGAGTCTTTAGCTTTTGTCTGTGGTTGATGTGGAACTCTATGAGCTTTATTCTGATGTTGACATGTGCTGCGTTGTGATTGGCGCATGAACCCCTCAGTGGGTCCTTGAAGGTATGACGTTGACCGGTGCTCGGGAGTTTCGGGATTGGTCAAGTATGGTACAAACAATACTCCCATAAATTCCCGAGTGAGGAAAACTTTTTAATATTGCTCACTTTTCATTCAAGTTGTGGCCCAAGACTTTACCTTTAAGTTTGGAGGCCCAAAGTCTTGTAAGCCTAGGCAGAAGGCTTTCGTTTTAAGTTTTTTTTTTTTTTTTGTATCTCTTAGATGACAATAGGTCAGCACCCAATTTATTTTATTTTTTATTTTTTATTTTTTTGTGTGGCTCCCCATCAGCTCCCCATTTCGAACCTTAAGCTTTATCAGTCTTCATTGCCGTCCGTCTCCCCTCCTTCATATTTCTCTATCATTATTTAATCTCACCAAACCCTTACAACCTCCTTTACTCCACCGTGAAATATGTTTGTGGCTTATGGTAGCTCCCCACTCTTGATGTCGTCGTCCTGGTCGTCACCTTTGTACCATCAGAGCTTTTGCACACTCCACCCTCTATCTTATTCCCCAACTTTCCGCCCGTCACTTGTACTATTTCCTTTTGGAGATCCCAAGATCTAGGATATGTGGGTTCTGCAGCAGGTCGTGAAGAGGGTTGGTATTTACCAAAACTCAGGCATAGCCGAAGCCTTAGGGCTCTGTGGTTACTGGAAATTGCAGTGAGGTTCGGCTTATGGGTATATTAAGGGTGATGGTAGATTATAGTTGAAGAAATGGAGAGGTGTGGTGGTAGACAAAGCTCGGGTCTGTAGGGTGTGAAAGGATTTGAAATTCTGGTTTATGGGTATATTAAGGGTGATGGGTTAGGTGAAGGTGAGGTGGTCTGAAAGTGCCTTGGAGGTGTAGGTGTAGTTCAAAGTAGGAGGTCGTGGTCGGAAGGGGTTAGAGGTGTTGTAGCCATGGGTTTTGGTTCTGGGTTTTGATGGGGGTGCTTTCATCACGAAGGTCACGTGGACCAAGAGGTGGGGGTCTTTCATGATTTTGATATTGCCATCAATCCTTAGCACAATATTCAATGCTTCCTGACTGTATTTGTTTTAAATATGTATATGGAGGAGTACTTTTTCCAAGCTTGTATCATATATGAAATTAATTGTGCTTTTATGTATGATATGTTTGAAATTGTATACAAGAGAAATGTTTATGTTTATATGTTTGTTGTTGCACAGATTGATAAACTGTTGGGCTTTGTGAATTTTCTGAATAGTTGTGGCAAAAGTTTGTGTTTGAAAAATAGATTAATAGATAAAAGCTTGGGATTATTGGTTAGTAGGAAGGTCTTTTAGTTGTAGGTTCTTTGCTTTTACATGGGTATAGCTTGAGTGATCTAATACGAGACAAGCTATATAAATAGGTTTTGCTTCCACACTCTTGAGGAAGAGTGTGGAAGGCGTTGTTGAAATTATTTGTTGAAGCTTTTGGTTAAAGCCCTTTTTTTAAGCACATGAATAGATTTTGCTTCCACTCTTCAAGAAGAGTGTGGAAGACTTTTTGAATTTTTTGTTTAAACTTTTGGTTGAAGCTTTTTTGAAGCACATAAATAGATTTTGCTTCCACACTCTTCAAGGCTTTTTGAATTTTTTGTTAAAGCTTTCGATTGAACCTTTTTTGAAGCACATAAATAGATTTTGCTTCCACACTCTTGAAGAAGAGTGTGGAAGGCTTTTTGAAATTGGGTGTGGGAAGCTCTCTCCCTCTAAGGGGTGTGGGAAACTCTTTACAGGACCTCATAAGTTGATTTTGCTTCCACTCTTGAAGAAGAGTGTGGAAGGTGTGGATGCAAATTTCTTCCTTCTTGTTCTTGGATGAAAATGCACCTGCAAAAACAATTAACACCTTAGGTCAAGGCCAAGAGCTTCACGTCCCCACGATGAATTGGGCAGGGGGGGGGAAGTTAGAATTTTAAGGGAAAGTGTTTGGAGAATTTAGAGAATTTTGCAAAATGATTCAACTTAGGTTTTTAGAGAAAATGGGGTGGTATTTATAGGGGTGTGGTCGACCCTCTGGGAGAGATAGGAACTGGCCACTTTAGTGGTTTTTTGGGTGTAATTTACAATTAATTAGCTAATTAATAAATTAATTGAGTAATAATCAATTAATTAACCAATTAATATAATTTCAAAGAAATAATTTGGGAGTTACCTTATGGGGAGGATTTGATGAGGATAGATGAAATAAGTTTTCAATAATTACCCATTTTGATCACTTTTGACCTTGATTGAATTGTGATTGTCTGCTGCTCGAGCGTAGAAGCTTCGGTGTGCCTCATGGGTAATTTTGTCTTTTTACCCTAGAATCCATGTGTCGCCTCCATATTTTTCTCGATTATTTTTGGCTCCACAAATGCCCCCACACTTGTTGGGCTGCTCGCAGGAAAGGGAAACCAGTGTAGAGATCTTCTTGCTTTGGGAAACATAGGATTGTTTCTTGTTTTGATGTAGATTCCCTCTTTAATTGGAAATTAGATCCTTCTAGGAAAAGGGAATAAATTTCTTCCAAAGTCTATTTAAGTCCACCTTAAGTGGATTATTAAATCAACTTTGGAGAGCAATTTATTTTCCTACAAGAGAGTGAAAGCTTAGAGGATATTTGTTCCCCCTCCTCTAGCAATCTTCTACATCTTGCTTGTGCAAAGGATCATCTTTCGTTGCTTGCTCCGTCTTCATGCTGCTTCAAGGTAAGAAAAATTAATTTTTCCTTGTCTTCGTTATTTTTTGGAGCATCGGGGCTTGAAATTTGGCTCGACGGGGGTCGAGGAGGTGTGAGAAAAAGATTTGGAGTAGGTCATGGCATTGTTGCCGTGGGTGACAAGGTGGCGCGGGTGAGAAAAGGATTTGGAGTAGGTCACGGGATTGTTGTCGTGGGTGACAAGGTGGCGCAGCGGTGGCTTGGCTCGGCTTGGGCCGAAGGTTGGCGAGGCTGGTATGGGCTAGGAAGCTACGTTAGATGAGTGGACTTCGGCTCACGGGAAGAAGTGGAAGAGGGAAGTGCGGGGGCGCCAACCCCCTCTAGTGGAATTAGGCTATGAGGCATGTGGGCCAAGAGAGAATAAACCAAGTCGTGGGGCCTAGCGTGGCTGCTGGGCTCATGCGGCTTGGGTCTTCAGCTTTTTTTTTAATGGGCCTGGGCCTGTGCTGGTGTATGAGGAAGGGAGAAAGGCCAAGAGTTTGGCATGCTTGAAGCTTGGGCCGAGAGTTGCTTTCCTTTTTTTTTTTTTTTTGCAAGTAGTAGTCTAACAAATTTTCTTCGTGTCTTTGTAGAATTTCCTCAAGCATGTCTTCCTTAAGCCACAAGAATGATGATGGTGTGTGCTGCCATTGTATCATCACGACGGGTCTTTAAGCAAGGTATACTACTTTAAGGCTGCTTACTTCAAAATTGGCTCTGATGACTCATTCAGGGATTTTCTCGAGGCATATAGGCATGCTATTCCATCGGGGGTGCGAGTGAAGCGCGTCAAGGATGGTAGCAGCCATGAGCCATGCGATGAGACTTGAAGAGCCATTAAATTCCACCCTTACTATTTTGTGTTAGGATTTACTTTTCCCATGCCGCGTTTCTTCCAAGAAGTGCTCTGATCCACAAAGTGTGCCCTTACTCAATACTCTCCAAATGTGGTTCGTGTGATGGTGAGATTTTTCAATCTAAGCCAATTCTTTGACTTAGATCTAACCGTTAACAAATTTTGGTACTTCTTTGACATAGGCCACATCGAGAAAGTTGAGCAGCTGCGATCCCGCCATAGACTCTTCGATCATTCGAGCAAGAGATATCATGACTGGGCCAAGAAGATTTTGGAGATAAAAGTGGGAGTCTGATTCTTCCCCCGAGCTATGTGTTCCAACGGTCTTCATATTCGGTAAGTAGGTTGCTTAATCTCTTGGTTGCTTTTGTAGATTTGGAGTTTGGCTCAACTCCTAAGACTTATCCGGACATGAAGAAAGTGCATATCGCTCTGGGTATCCCTTCCGAGTACCGTGAGTGGCGTTGGCTGCTTAGTCATCTTTACTAGGAAAAAGGTGGGCTACCCCCAAGAGATGAGATAAAGCTGATCAAGGCAGAGGCATTAGCTCGTCTGATCGTAATTGTGGAGCCTGCTCCCAAGCTTGTGATTGACTTAACTTCTTCCAAGGGTGAGAAGGATGAGGCTGCTTGATCTGTGCTGGTGACACATGTCGTTCCAAAGGTGGTTAGTTTGATTGTTGATAGGATTGCTCAGCGTATAAGTTCCTTCGTACCTCCAGTGCCAAAATTTATGCCAAAACATCTGTCTGGGGCTAAGTCTGGTTCACCTTTGGAGAGGCTTACTACTATGAAGAGTGACAAGGTGCCTTTGCCTGCTAAAATGGCCCAAAAACCCGTTCCCTCTAATGCTGATACCAATTCGTTTGCTAAGAAGAATGAGATTGCTCGTGCGGGTAGTTGAGAAAAATTTAGCAAGTCTGTTTCTTGGGAAGTTGTTGAGATTTGTACACTTTTAAGACCAGATTTGCTCGAAGACATGAATACGTGTGCCAAGTTTGTTGATAGAGTCAAAGGGGTTGTTGGCCCAAGTTCCTTTATGAAGCATACGACCGAATATAAGAGGACTACTCTGTTGGCTATGATGCAGAAAACGACAATTCTAGCAGCCGAGTCTATGTTCCTTAATCAAGAGGATACCAAGGTTACCAAGGAGGTGGCAAGAACAGTGGCAGCCGAAGTCTGCTCCTCGGCCAAGAAAGTTAAGAAGTTGGAATCCAAGCTTGCTGCTTTGAATGGGTCTAATATTTTTGCCCCACTTCTATGCAGCTTAAGACTGTTCACCAAGAGATCGTGGATATGAAGACTAGGCTTGACGCGATCCAAGTAAAGTATGAAAGTGCAGAGAATGAGATCTGGAGTTATATACCTTGGATTCAAGACCTTGAGCGTGCCGTCTCTGAGCTCCGCTCCGCTGCTTATGCAAATGATGAATAATTGATTGCTGCTTACAATTAGTGATCCACTTCAAGAAGGTCGTTGATAGGCTTAAGCCTCAAGTGTTAGAACTCTAAGGTGGTTTGAAGATCAATGACAGTTTGAAGAAAGAAGTGAAGAGTTACAACGGGTTCGTCCTTGTTTACTAGAGGAGAATGATTAGTTGAAAGGTTTGAGGCTGGGTTCAAGGCTTTGCTTACTCAGAGTCAAGCTGATTTCTACAAGCTAGGTTATGTAGACCATCTCTTTGGGCGGCTGACTATGAGTTTTTTTGGTAAAGACTTCGAGACCTTCTCTATTTCTTCGAAATAGTTGCTTGCCTTTACTTTTGAGACTTCTATTGGTGAGGTAATTGGAGAGGTTGGTGCCCAAAGTGGGGCAGCTGGGGTGAAGCATCGGATGGTGCAGCTACTGAAAGCGTTGCAGCTGCTGAAGGTGTGGCGACCGAGTATTCGTGGTATATCCAAGTTGCTGAAGAGTAGTCTTCTAGGTAGCCTTTAGGATTTTTTTGTTTTCCTTGTTGCTTTTGCTTTGCTTGAACTCTTTCAGTCTTTGCTAGTTGTTTATCAATTTTACTAGAAAATTTAATAAACTTGTTTCCTTTGCTTTTCTCCATCTTCGCTTCTTTTGTTCATGCCCTAACCTTTAGACTTTATAGACCAGTGGCAGGCGTACTACTTTTCTATAAGCAGACAGGCACATGTAGCTTACGCAGCAGTAGTTGTTGGCATAGAACTTTGCAAACTTGTTAGCTATATGGTTGGCAGCCGAACGCCTTACTTACAGAAGCAGACAAGTCTGTGTAACCACCACTAGGATATTAACCTTGGCTTTCTCCAATTCTGTAGGTTGCGTAGCAAGTATCACAACACTTTAAGACTTAGTGTAGGTCGTTTCACACTTGGCAGAGGTGAAGCTTATCGATTACGTAACATGTCGGCAGTGGATAAAGCTTCATGTATGCACGCTAGCTTGTTTAGCCTTTCACAAGAATGTGAGGTTGTATAAGTCTCGTGCAGCTTTACTGCTCGAAGGGCAAGCTGTAGGCAGTCTTCCAGAAACCGTAGGTTAGCTTAGCGCACTCAGCAACAGCTTTAGGGTTCTAGGGTAACCGTATATAAGGCGTACTGCATTATGTGCCCCATCCGTCTCTAAAGCCCAGCTCTCCACGGATTAAGCCAAGAGACCAAAAATCCTTTAGTTAGCTAAGCCTTGAAAAAGACCATTGTGGCTACTTCTAGGAATCTCGGCGCAAGCCATCGTGCATCTAGTTATACTAGGGCAGCCCTGCTCATCCGCGTCTGGATATTCGGAGTGTAGAGTTTATCATCCAGTTTGGAAAACATACCCATGTGGGTGTTGGGGGTTTACCCTCTCGCATTAGAAGGCATGGTTGGTCCTTAGTGGGTGCAATTCCTACGTGAGTCCCTAAGAAAGGTGCGGTCATCTTTTGAAGTGCAGGAGTGATTAGTTGTTGTAGACATGTAGTCGAGCCAAGTTGTAAATTACTTCTGAATTCTTCATTGAAAAACGAGTGAAACGAACGAAAACTTAGCTGTAAAGTAGAGACTGCATAATAACTGGATAATCCTTGGCTTGTAAGGTGGTGCCCGTTGAGATGCTTGAGTTCTTCGGGCTTTGATATAGCAAGTGGTCACTCATGGTACTTCTATTGTTTTTCAATCTATTTGTCGTTCCATTGTACCCTTGCCCTATTGTGCTGATCTTGTACAGACCTTCCCAGATGGGATCTATCTTTTTAAAGCCTTATATGGGGGCAGTGATAAAGGCTTTTCTTAGGACTAGATCTTCAAGTTGAAACTGCCGGATCTTAGTCCTTTTGTTGTAGCTAGAGAGTAGCTGCTGCTGGTAGGCTACAATGCGGGTAATGGTCTGCTTGCACTTTTCCTCTGCCAAATCTAAGCTTGTGGCCATCTCCTTACTGTTCTGCTAAATGCTTGGTAGTAGAGTGCTGATACTTGGCACGATGACATTAGGAGGAATGATTGCTTGTGAACCAAATACCAAAGAGAAATGATTCTCACCAGTTGCTCATCTTTTGGTGGTGCAATATGCCCATAGACATCCGGGGAGTTCGTTTGGCCATTTTCCCTTCTTGTCGGAGAGGGATTTCGTGAAGCAGTCGAGGATCGTCTTGTAGGATGTTTTGGCATGCCCATTGCCTTAAGGATATCTTAGCGTGGACATGTGCTGCTTGATGCCATACTTTTGGAAGAACTTCGCCAAATCATCGCATACGAATTGCTGGCCGTTGTCAATGATGATGGACTGAAGGATGCCAAATCTATAAATGATGTTCCTCCATATGAAGTGCTCTATGTCCGTCTGAGTCGTGGTTGTCATGGGCTATGCTTCTACCCATTTGGTGAAGTAATCGGTTGCCACAATCATTATGCCTCTACCCCTAGTAGTGGGCGGCATTGGCCCTATCAGGTCGATTGCCCACTGCATGAACGGCTAATGACTCATCTGCGGTGTAGTTCGCTAATAGGCAGTGCTAGTACTGGCTTATAGCGTTGGCAGTGGTCGCACTTTTGCACTAATTCCTTTGCTTCTTGATGCATGGTAGGCTAGTAGTAGCCTACGTTAAGAGCCTTATGCACTAAGGATCAACCTTCGGAGTGGTTTCCACAAATGTATTTGTGGATTGAGCTTAGAACCTTTGGGTCGTCAGGAGACGCTAGGCAGCGAAGATGTGGTTCGGTGTAGGATATTCAGACGAGAATGTCGTTCTACATATAGTAGTGTGCTGCCTTTATTTGGAGCTTTCTAAACTCCAACCTTTTCGTGGGGACTGTGTCATTGACTAGGTAATCTATAATAGAACTTTGCCAATTGGGAGTTATACTAACCTGTGACACTTCGGCTGCCGGCTCCGCCTCTATGCTTGGCTTGTCTAGAAACTCCGCGGGGATAGAGCGTTTGAGTTGATGGTCGAGGGTGGAGCTTAGACCGACTAATGCGTCCGCGTGAGCATTGTCTGCCCATGGAACTTGAGTGAGAGTGTAAGTTTGAAATGCCTTAAGTTGCTTGTGTACTTTCTCTAGGTATTGTGCCATCCTTAGATGTTTTTCCGTGTACTCCCCAGTAGTCTGGCTGGTGATTAGCTGGGAATCAGAATGAATTGCGATCTTTCTTACCACCAAGTCCTTTGCCATTCGGAGGCCTGCTAGTAAGGCCTCGTACTCTGCTTCGTTGTTGGATGCTTTGAAGCTTAGAGTGATCGCCTGCTAGAGCATTGAACCGTCTGGGGTGACAAGGACCATGCCTGTTCCCGAGCCTTTGTAGTTGGATGTGCCATCGACATGCAAATGCCAGAAGTCTCCATTGGCGAGAGCAGGCGCTGCTAAGGTGTGCTCAGCTGTTTCTAAGGTATCGTTGGGCTGCTCTGTTGCATCGCCTAGGCTAGGTGTGAATTCTGTTATGAAGTCCGCCAAGGCTTGGGCCTTCATCGTCATGTGGGGTCAGAAAACTAAACCATATTGGCAAATTCCAACACCCATTTCATCACTCGTTGAGAAGCGTCAGACCATGTAGGATTGATCGTAGAGGATATTGAGTTATGACGATGATTGTATGAGCTTGAAAGTATGGTATGAGCTTCCAAGCTGCAACAACTAGTGCCAAAATTAACTTTTCGATCTTCGGGTATCTAGTTTCCACATCGAGAAGAGCTTTATGTTGGAAGTATGCCCACAAAGCAATTCATTTGATGTAATAGATTTTGGAATACTTATTGTGTTAAACTATTATATGTTTAATGAAGGGCAAAGCTTATTGTCAATCATTATTTATTGTATTATGTGTTTAAGCAATAAGGGAATCCAAGGAATGTATTTAATCTAAGAGAGAAGTGATCTAAGTAAGTTAGATTAACTAGACCTTTCTCTTATATTCATTCCTAAAACGTTCCTAGCCATATGATTGCCAATTGGGCATTGACAATCCGCTAAGGTTAGTATGTGTTATGTTAACTCAAGTGTGAGTATGACTAGTCTCAAGTCATTTAGTGTTAGACACTAAGACAAACACATAGGTGCTCAAAATGGTAATCGAGTACACTGAACTACGATCAAAAGAGAGTTTGAACATACATGACATGTAAGAACTTGTAAGTTGCAATATACAAAGTAGTCCTTTAACCTGAGGCATCATAGATGTCTAATGGTTAGGTCCTTGATCTTTGATCATGTCAAAGGCATTCCATCAAGAGTGTCCACGACATTGTTGAGGTCAAGCTATCTAGTCATGTAGGCATATGAATGCACAACAAGGGATCTCTAACATTCGATGGTGGAGGGAGAATACTTTGAGATATGATTCGAGAGTCTTTGGCCAAAGCATATGAACATGACTTAGGAAGTTTGTTCCAAATCATATTCAATTAAATCATATAGAGAAGTATCATATTGGATAGTAGACATGAAACAAACTATCATGCAAACAATGTGATTAAGAGTATTGTATTAGAAAATGACCGTATTGCATTGTAATTGTAACTAGATAGGTTCTCCAACCACTTCTACTTAGCTTGGGTAGCCATTACATACTGCTAGGTGTCACTCATGATTTGTGGAAGCCCTGAAGATTAGCAAACACTAATCTTCATCAAAGGGAGAATTGAAATGTAGTTTCAATTCACAATCGATCGTTAAGAGTAACAATCGCCCACTGCCTCGCTAATTGAAACCTAATGGATCATGCACCAAGTAAGGATGAAAGTGAATAAATATAAATGTGATGGTTAAGCAATTAAATGATGGATGGTCGACCATAGGGTGAGTTGTAGTGAACTTGGCATAATTGCAAGTTTGCCACTCAAATGTGAGGTGCTATAAAAGGAACTTTATAGATTTACCACATAAAGGGTTTTCTTTGAGGAAAAAGAGAAAAACTCTTTCTCTTTTTGTCTTCCAAAGTGGTTGACCACACTTAGAGAAAAATAGCTAGCAATCTTTCTTCATCTAAGTTGTCCATTTCATCTTCACACATCATCCTTAGTGTGGAGACTTAGAGACACCAAACTTTTGGTGTTCTTGGAGTTCTTCTCCTCAAATCCTCAAGGAGCAAAGGAGAAGCAAAGAAGCAACCCTCCAAGGAGCAAGAGAGGTGACTTGAAAGCCTTTTACTTAGGTGAATCCCTTATGTAAACAAGGATAAGCTTCAAGGGTAATGAAACTCAAACTCTTTCTTCTATTTAATTTGTTAAAGAATCTTTTGGTTCACCATTCACTAGGCTTTGAAAGTCATGGGTTTTAGAAATGTTTTGAATGCATGCCTACTTTAAAGTGTTAATAGTATGCTTATGTGTTCAAATTTTCTCACATGTTCCTAGCTAGAACAATTTTTTTTTTCCTTTACTTTAGAAGTGTAGAATACTAGCAGTTAGGCCCCCAACTCTTGTCGTATAAGGGCAGAGCTCATTGCTACTTCTGAGGCTGCCAAGTAGATGTATAAATCTTCCATTGCTTCGGGCTTGGATAGTAAGGGAGGTGATGTAAGATACTTCTTCAGGTTTTGGAAAGCTTTTTCACACTCATTATCCCATTTGTCTTGTTGTGCCCTCTTGATGGCCTTGAAAAAAGCTTGCATTGATCGGTAGACCATGAAAGAAAACGATTAAGGGTGGCTGCTCATCCGGTCAAGCTTTGGATCTCCTTCAAGATAGTTAGAGATTTCATCTTTAGGATCACTCAGACTTGTTTGGGATGTGCCTTGATTCTTCGTTGGGTTATTAGGTACCATAAAAATTTTCTTGAAGATACTCCAAATGTGCATTTAGTGGGATTGAACTTCATCTTGTACTTTCTAAGGATGTTGAAAGTTTCCGTCAGGTTGCTGATATGGTCTGACCGCTGCTTGCCCTTCACCATGATGTCATCGACATAGACCTATATGGTTACTCCAATTTGCTTCTTGAACATCATGTTTACTAACCTTTGGTAAGTGGCTCTCGCGTTCTTAAGGCTAAAGAGCATGACCTTGTAGCAGTAGGTGCCTCGCTTAATCACAAACATGGTTTTCTCCTTGTCGGGCTTGTACATGGCTATTTGGTTGTAGCCGGAATATGCATCCAAGAAGCTGAGCAGTTGGTTTCCAGAAGTTGAATCTACCAATAGATTGATTTGAGGAAGCGGATAAGGATATTTTGGGCATGTGTAGTCTACGCAAACCCTCCATATACCCTTCTTTTTCTTCATGACTAACACGACGTTGGTAAGCCATGTTGAGTGCGCTACCTCTTCTATGAATTCGACCTTCAGTAGCTTGTCAATTTTCGCTTTGATGATCGCCACTTGCTCAGGTGTGAAATGTCTTCTTTTTTGGATCATCGGATTGGCAATGGGGTCGATGTGCAGCTTGTGGCAAGCTTTCTCGGGGTCAATGCCAGGCATGTCAGAAGGTGACCACGCAAAGATGTTGTGATTTTCCCTAAGGAAATTAGTGAGTTCTTCATTCTTAGTTGGGCTTAGATGTGAGCTGATTATAGCCGTCTTTTTTGCCTGCTGGGGATTAAGAATGACATCCTCAGCGTCCTTTTCAAGTTTCCATCCTATCTCATTTGCTTGAGCACCATTTTCTTGATCTGCTTGCTGTAATTGCTATTGGGTAGTTTCTTTGTCCTTTCAGATCTCTGTAGCCTCTACAAGGGTAAAGGTCTTCTTTTTGGATTCCTTCAATACTTGCACAGTGCATCGTCGAGATGCGACCATGTCAGACTTGATTTCTCCGACTCCTGTTCCTAGGATGTAGAATCAGATTTTTAGATACTTAGCGGAAGTGATGGCATCTAGCTTAATCAACCAAGGTCTCCCAAGAATCCTATTGTAGGGAGATGGGTCGCTTACGATCATGAACGTCTGCTTTAAGACAACTGGCAGTGTTTTCACGTCAAGTGTGATGTGGCCGATAGTAGTCGAGGTGTACCTGTTGAAAGAGTACCTCCATTTGGCGTATGATTGTGTTTTCCAGGCTCATGTTTTGAATTACTGAGAGTTGAAGTAGGTTGATTGCACTTCCATTGTTAACAATCATTCTCTTGATTATAGCATGGGCTAGTTGGACAGGTACTACTAGTGCGTCGTCGTACAGAAAGTCGACGCTTTCTGCATTCTCCTCGGTGAAGCCAACAATGGGTCCAGGTTGGGTGTCGACTACTTAGACCTGTGAGACTAACAGAGCCTGCTGGATCTTCTTTTTTTTGGAGTTGTTGGTGGCCTCTAAGTGTTCGGATTCGGTAAAGATGTCATTGATCCGAATTGCCTTGGTTGGCGACTCCTCGTCGTCGTCTGCGTTCCTTCTAAGCTACGCAGCTAGCTTGTCCAAGTACCTGTCAACCTTGCCTTCCTTCACGAGCTTCTCCAGGTAGTTCTTCAAAGTGTAGTAGTCAACGGTTGTGTGACCGGATCCTCGATGGAATGCGTAATACTTGGTTTGATCCAGCTTGGAAGTATCTCTCATTGATTGTTTCGGCAACTTGAACCATGGCTCATTCTTGATGTCACGAAGGATTTGGTAGATCGAGATTGAGACCTTAGAGTAGTTCCTAGTTGTCGGGCCTTTCTTGGTCGTGTGTCGGTCCCAACGCTTGGCTTCCTACCTGCTTTTGTTGGACTATTTTCTACCCTCTTTCTTTTGAGCCATTGCCGACTCTTTTTGAGGTTGCTCGGGCGCCTTGTCTATTCGTCGAGCTTCGTCCTAAAGTGCATGCTTCTCTGTCAAAGTTAGATCTTCTTTCATAATCAACTCTTCGAACAGTGGGTGGTCTGCTAGGAGTCATTTTTGGAATGTTGCACTTGTTATCGAGTCGTTGCATCTGACTATCTTTGCCTTTTCTTCTTTGAACCTTTTCACGTAGTCGGAAGAGACTCCTTTGGGTTATTCTTCACATTGAACAAGTGGTCAGAGACTTTTTCTTGATCAAGCGGTAAAATGAGTATTCTTTGGTAAAAACTAAAGAAAGATCGTCAAAACTCCGGATGGATCATGGCGGTAGAGTGTGAAACCAATCTTGTGCCTCGCCTTGCAAAATGCTGGTGAATATCTTGCACATAAGAGCATCTTTGTTACTATAAAGTACCATTGTGCTTTGATAATGCTTCAAGTGTATCTCCGGATCTCCATCTTCTTTGAAAGATGTGAAATGTGGCATGTTAAACTTGCGTGGAGGCTCTGCCTGCTCAATCTCGTCCGTGAAGGGTGACTTGCTTATGTTAGTCATGTCCTGTTGTAGTGCTTCATCGGCCACTTCATTTCATTGGAAATCACACAATCACTCATTTAAGAGCCTCTCTACCTCTTCCTGAATTTGCCTTTGTTGGGGTAGCGGAGCTTTCAGCTGCCCCAGCTCTTGATCTGCTGGTTTAGGCTGCTCTTTTACGTGCTCGGCTCGACTATGCTGTGACAACTGTGCATGTGGTTCGTTCCTAGCAAGTGAGAGAATTCTTTGCATGCTGCTGGTTGACTTGAGCCGGATTGAGTGACTGCTTCTTTCCGGCAGCCGTGCTACCTATTCTAATGTAATGTGAAGGATGCTTATTGCGGGCCTAGCCATGAATAAAAGTTTTGCCTAGAAGGCTACTCATGTTAATTATCAGAGTGTGGCCCCAACCATGAGTGTATGCTCGTCCGCGAGCCTAGTCGGGAGTGCACGCTCCTCGTCTAGGGCACGTTGGATCTCGGTTCACTGCAAGAGCTGATTCACCAAGGTCGTCTGTTGTGCAAAGGCGTTTGTCAACTCTATGACTTGTCGAGACAAGTGTTGTTCACCATTCGCATTGGAAAGAATGTGTCTCCTTGAATGGTGAAAGTATGGTAGACTCCGGGCGCGAGATTTGTGTTGGGAAATGTCAAATTCAGGAAGAAATGTAGTGAAAATGCCCCCGGTTCAATAGTAGGCCCAGAAATTTGAAGCAAGGATAATTGAACCAATCTTGGATCGATTTAGGCTGCTTGGAAGGCCACGAAAACAGGTTGAACCACAGGAGTGGGCTGCACGGTGTGTGGTGCACGTGGGTGCAAGGCTAGGGCTCGGCTTGGCAACGTATTGGGCTCTACTCGAGTTTGAGTGGCTTGGGCAGTCTCGCCTTGGGCATGGGCCCGTGTGGGCTTGAATGGCATGGCTTGGGTCGTGGTTGTGGGGTCATGGGCCTTACCGAGGGTGGTTGTCGTGGTGGTTGCCACGGTGGTGCCCCGTGCGGGTGGTGCCGCTCTACTCATTATTATGTTGAGCCTTGTAGATTGCCGCGGTCCTAATCCTTGAACGTTGGAATTTCCATTTGTTAAGGTTTCCGAATCTCTTGCCATTGTACTTTTCTTTTACGTTTTATCGAAGAATTTTTAGAAATAAAAATTCCAAGAATTAGAATGTATGAAAAATCTACAGATGAACAAAAAAACAAAAAACCTTGAATACGAGAGTCTTCTACGAGCGTTTGATCAAGACTCTCAATGAAAACACTAATTTTTGGATGCAAATTTCTTCCTTCTTGTTCTTGGACGAAAATGCACCTGCAAAAACAATTAACACCTTAGGTTAAGGCCAAGAGCCTCACGTACCCATGATGAATGGGGAGTTCTTTAGCCAAAGAACTTCCGATGCGAAAGTTAAAATTTTGAGGGAAAAGTGTTTGGAGAATTTAGAGGATTTTGCAAGAGGATTCAACATAGGTTTTTAGAGAAAATAGGGTAGTATTTATAGGGGTGTGGCCCCTTTTGGAGAGATGGGAATCGGCCACTTTAGTTGTTTTTTTTTGTGTAATTTACAATTAATTAGCTAATTAATAAATTAATTGAGCAATAAATCAATTAATTAGCCAATTAATATAATTTGAAAGAAATAATTTGGAAGTTACCTTGTGGGGAGGATTTGATGAGGATGGATGAAATAGGTTTTGAACAATTACCTATTTTGATCACTTTTGACCTTGATTGAATTGTGATTGTTCGCTACTCCTACTCGCGCGTAGAAGTTTTGGTATGCCCCGTGGGTAATTTTGTCTTTTTAACCCTTGAATCCATGTGTCGCCTCCATATTTTTCTCGATTATTTTTTGCTTCACAGAAGACAATCTACATGTTATAGTTATCTTCTATGTGAAACCTCCTTATGCTTAAAATTAATTAATGATTGTTAAGCGGTTAATTAGTTGATTAATAATTAATAAATTAGTAATTAACAATTGATTAATTGATTAATTATTATCAAAATATTTACTAATTAGTTAATTAATTGGTAATTAATAATTAATTAATTTCGTTTTTTTTTTTTTGAATTTTGAATTTGAATTTTCCTAACCTATGTGGAAGTCCCAAGGCTTGACATGTGGGGCTTTCTCATGGGTTGAGTTTGAATTTCTTTGCCCATGTTGGACTATATAAGAAGGATGAATTTTCACTTCTTACATTGCTTTTATTTGCTCATTGTGTAGTGATTTTTAAAGATAGAGTGATATCTGGTTGAGAGTGGTTTCGATGGTGCTTGACACCATTCTTCGGTTAGTAGCCCTTTCTTTAGATCAAATGCATCCATTCTTGTTGAACTGTTTGAGTTTCTATGCATTCGGCTAAGAACATGATGAACCAGTTGAATTTTCATCATGACTTAGGAGCATTTTAGACTTCAATCCTTCATGTAGTAATAGAGGTGTGTGTTTCTATTTGTTGTAAATGTCAGGGTCTGAAGGTTCTAGTGATGAAGGCTTCTCTAGCTCTGGCTCTAGGTTCGAGCTGTCAAGGTCTTCCTTAGCGTCTTATGAAGAGGAAGTGTTTGGTGACCCTCATGACCACCAAACATGTGTTGGAAATGTGCCCTAAAACCAATCATGTGATGATACTTTACGGACATTTCACATGTTAAACTAATCTAGTTTAATATAAAGGGCAAAGATTATTGTTTGAGCCGTCTCATATAAATGTTATATGCTTAAACGATAAAGTCCAAGGAATATGTGATTGGGAGAATGCAATCTAATGAAGTTAGATTCATGAGACCATTCTTTCGTAGACACATCCTAAATGTTCCTGATCATAGGATTGCCAATTGGGCATTGACAATCCATCAAGATCGGTACGTGCTATGTCTTCTCTCAGGGAGAGTGACTAGTCTCGAGTCATTGGTGTGTGTGACATCAAGACAAGTACGTAGGTGTTCAGTAGAGAATGAGTTCACTGAACGCGATCAACGAAGAGTTCTCATACTCATGTCACATGAGAACTCATGGTTGGGATAATGCAAAGTAGTCCTTTGACCTAAGGCATCACAGTTGTCTTGTGGTTAAGTCCTTGATCTTTGATTATGTCAAACGTCATTCCATTGGAGTGTCCACGGCATCGTTGGGGTTAAGCCATTTAGCCATGGAGGCAAGTGAATGCGCAACAAGGGATCTCTAACCTTCAAACCGTTTGAGGGAGAATACTCTATGATATGATTAAAACCTCTGGCCAGAGTATGAATGAGATTTAGGAATGCGTTCCAAATCACATTCAAGGAAATCATATAAGCACACGAATCACATTGGATAGTAGACATGAATAAATAAACTATCAAACCAAACAATGTGGTCAAGAGTATTGTATTAGAGAAAGACCGTATTGCATTTGTAATCCCAAACTGAATAGGTTTTCTCTACCTCTTCTGATTAGCTTGGGTAACCATGATATGCTGCAAGGTGTCACTCATGATTTCTGGAAGCCCTAAACGTGTGTAATCACTAAAGGGAGAATTGAAAATAAGTTTCAATTCACAATCGATGTAAAATGGTTTTAATCGCCCACTGCCTCGCTAAAAGGAACCTAATGGATCGCACACCGTGTAAGGTGGAGATTGAAGAAACAATGGAGATGAGTAAGAATGATTAAATGGTTTAATTATTTATTTATGGCAAAGATTAATTAATATGTTAATTAATCAAACGAATAAGTTCGTTAAAGACCTCGGGATAGTTTTGGATCTTAAGGCCCAATGGGCTTCAAACGTCAAGCCCATTAACTTAAGTTGTATGACAACTTAATGAATAATGATTCACAAAGGCCCAATTAGTCCAAAATATCCTAATGGCTGGCCATATTGTTTAGGGTAGTGAACTTGGACTTATTTACAAGTTTGCCACTCAAATGAATAAAGGTATAAATATGACTTTATAGCCAAAATTCATTAAGGGTTTGTTTTGGAGAAAATTGGAGAGAACATGTCTCTCCATTTCTCTCTAAAGAGGCCGGCCACCTTGGGGGGTGCATCTTGCAATCCCACTACTCCAAGGTCACTCATTTCTTCTCCAATCTCTCCTTGGTGAAGAGACTTAGAGGTTCTCAATTTTGGGAACTTGGAGAAACCTATTCATCCATCCAAATCCATAGATTTTAGATGCAAGGAATGAAGGCCCTCTCTTTGGGTGATTAGCCTTTGCTTATGCAAAGAGGAATCTACAAAGGTATATATTTCTCAACTCACTTTGATTTGAGTTGAATCTTGGTTCACCAATCTACTAGGCTTTGAATTTCATGGTTAATGTTTTGTTTTTTAAGTGCATGCAAGCATGATTCTGCCTTTAATTGTTAATTGCATGCTTATAGATGTTGCTTAAATGAACATGTTTTCACAAAATAATCCTTCAAGTGGTATCAGAGCCTAGGTCTAGTAGTGGTGAATCCTTTTGGGTTTTGTGGTTCATAGTTTGTGATTTAAAAGTTGTAATTGTTACAAGCTTTATTCTTGTTTCTTTGAATGTAAATTTTGTTAGAAAATTTGCCATCTCAAATGTTGTAGATGTAGTTCATATGAGCATGAATATTGGAGCTAAAATTTGGTGCCATGACTTTGGGGATTTTCGGCCAAATCCAAAGGGTGGATTTTTGGGTTCTTGTTTGACTTGTTAAATGTGTTTTCAAGTGACTTTTGGAACCCCTATGTACCCTAGTTTGGTTAGATGTTATTTCCATAAAGCTTGAATGGTTTTGGAATGTTTTTGGGTGGAAAAAGTTCATGGAAAAATTTTGGGTTTTTCATGAATGTTCTTCATTGTTCTTGACATTTTTGCCAAGAACAAAAAGGTTTGTGTTTTGATTCAAAGTTTTGATTAATTTCATAAAGTCTTTGTTTTGTGTTGATTGGTGTGAAATATCTATCATCAAAACATTTTTATTTTTTGAAAGGTGATAGAAATTGTGATGGGTGTGTAAGACTTACACACCTTACACACCTTACACACCACTTGCATGCTTTATGTCAAAACTCACAAATCAACACACACATCACTCATATCCTCTTCCAAAACCGGCCACCCCCTAGTGGGGGTACTTTTGGGGTCTTTTATGCAATTACATAAAGTTTTGATACTTTTGTGTATTTGCACTTTGGCCCAAAAGTTTACGTTTTTACGTTTAGGTCCAAAAACGCTAAAGGACAAATTGTTTTGCTCCTTTAATGAAGTTTTTGCATTGATTAAATTTTGGGTTCTAGTGTAATTACATGAAGTAGTGGACTTTTGTGTCTTTACAAAGTGACCCCAAAAGTTTTGCAATATAGCCCAAAAGTTGAGGTTAATTGCTTTATGGCCCAAAAGTTGTGGTTATTGCATGATGACCCAAATTAGATTGAGAACAAAATTGTTTTGTCTCTTTAAATGAGAATTGGATTTTCATTTTGTTTAGCTCCATTTAAATCAATTTTATGGATACAAAAACCAAATGAAAATGTTGCATTCAATTTAATTAGTTAAAGTGTTAATTAATTAAAGGGTGATTATGAACCTAAGCCTAATATAATTGAGCTATGTGATAGGCCGTTTCAAATTTGTTTGAACCATGGGAATGTGTAGATTAGATTTTGGTTGTAATCTGATTTGATCAAATGTTGTAAAAGGGCTTAAGCTCTTCTTTACTTTAAAGTAATTTATTTTATGCAAATGTTGTAATGAGCATAAGCTCACCTTTACTTTGAAGTACTTCTTTCTTGCTTTATTTGATATGCATGAAAATGAAGTAGTTGGGTCCAACGCCCCTAAGACAACACGCCTTAATGTGATTAAACGTGTAACTAAAATCAATCACCATCCCTAGACCGAGATTCAACACAAGGCTCGTGTTGAATCTAAACAAAGGTTCATAATCATCCTAAGGCCCTAAGGCAACTATATAGTCCATCAAATGAATGCAAAGGTTATGTTAGTAGTATCATATACTCTTGCTTTAAAAACCGTTTTATAAGCATAGTGGGAGTATTATATACAACTAAAAACAATGAGATGGACCAATAATTGTAATAGGACCAAAATTGTTTTAATAGAGATTAAAATTGAATATTTGTATGTGATGAGACCTAAAACCCTCAACCAAACCATTATTAAGTTGATAAGCGTGAGAGTGCTTAGAACACTCTTTCGTAGGCCTTCCACCGTGGTGGCTCCAATCGTTTATGACTTGTACACCGGCTTCACCCTATCATGGGGGAGTACAAAGTGCATGCTTATACTCAGGAGGAATCCATAAACATATGATGAGGTTAGTGTAGGCAACGAGGATAGCCGACATCGTATCATCGTGAGGCTATTCTTGAACCCCTTCATGAACTAAGCATGGTGGGAATGACTTAACTAAGTGCAATGAAACCAACATCATATCATTGTGAAGTGACATTCTCTAGAGGCCAAATAAGATGGGTACTTGCATTAGTTGCAAATGAGTAAGTGTACTCTCTCATTATTATTAATGCTAGCCAACATCATATCATTGTGAGGTGGGCTTGGTAATAGTGAGTCTCCCATAACCTACTAAGAGTTTCATCCAAAACTCTCGAATTCCAATGAGGGATATGGAATTTGCCAAAAATAGTAGGTGGTGCTATTTGGTTTAAAGACCCGAATCAAATGGCTTAAAATCAATCAATTTATATTCGTTATGTATTTGTTTACCAATATATTTGCAAACGCTATCCAACGCTTGACAAATAAAAACCGAATGTTTTAGTTTCCGGACTTGGTACCACAATCCCAAAGAATGTCTTAAAAAGGATTGCATATGTACCTAAGTAGTCTCATCCTCACAATCTTCCTAATGATAATGTATCATTGGAAGAACATGTTAGAAAAGTCTATCATGAAGAGAACAACACAAACAACCAATGCTTATTCCTTCGTTATATGAACAAAGGAACTTACGAAGATTAGCATAAAGAAAAGGACACTTTTAGTGTTATTAGTTCTTCACTTACAAATTGTTGTATGAAGAAATAATGAGTTGTTTTGAACAACCCTTAGTCAATGCAAACACTTAGTGCTTGTTTCTTTGTTAAATGAACAAAGAACTTAAGAAGAAAGCACAAAGGCATGGACACTTTATGTGCCATGATTCTTCACTTACAAATTGTTGTATGAAGAAATGAGAGTTGCCTTGTACAACTCTTGAAGGTTTGTAATTATGTTTAGAACATAATGGTTGGTTGACAAAAATAGTCCATTAACATAGACTTATGATGATTTTGAATCATTGAGTGTTGAAGTGATAAACCACTTAACGAGACGGAAACTAGGCAAGGACTTCACCTTTATGTCCCTATACTAATGGTTCACTAAGTTTATTGTAAACTATGTAGTGAACAATAACCACATGCTCTCCAAAAATGTTTGATGTGTATAACACAATTGAAATAAGTTTCAAGAGAGATAGTGGGAGTTTAGGGACCATGACTATTGTAGTCAAAGGAGAAGTCAAATGAAGAAAGCGAAATAACTCCAAGGGAACAAACTTTCTTTATGAAAGGATGGACATTGGAATGGGTATTTGCAAGAAATGTCTTGCAAATGTCAAGAACACACCTTTCGAAGGTGTTGTAAATTGTTCTTGAATAGTTCAAAACAGTTGGTTCTTCTACTTGAATGCATGATTCCGTATTAGTAACTATGTTTTACAATCGTTGTAAAAGTGTGGCTAATAAGAAGTAGAAGATTAATGAGAGAAGAGAAAGTACTTCACATTCGGAACGTGAATAAAATATAGATCTCTGCGAAAGCAGATGGTACTTACTTCCTCATATGAACTACCAAAGAAATTGGAAAAACCAAAGATTGTCTTTACATTCCAATTTTAAGGAATTTAATTCCGTCACTATAGTAGAGATGGATGAATGTTTTGTTTGACAAAACATTGTTCTTTATTAATCAATGATTGGATTATGGTAATCTAATTGATTGTCTCTATAGTAGAGATGATATGGTAGTGTTAACTGTTTAGAATATAATGATGCTTAAAACCCAAAAGGTTGCAAGGTAGTGACTAGTCCCAACTAAGTTGTGATTCCTCTAAAAACATAAATTACGAGTTGGTGATAGATGGATGCTTTGGATCGTTAGATCCGGATCCAATACCTTCTTATTAAAATTGTATGGAGGCGAAACATTTGAATCTTTATTCTTTTGGAAAGAAGAAAGAATCACAAAGTTGTTGAGGTTAATTCACTTTGATGTTAGTGGCACTTGTCCACAACATAATACTACTCATGTTGGATGACATTCACCGAAGATCACTCTCGGTTGGACTATAGTTTATTTTGAATAAACACAAGTCCGAATACTTTGTAAAATGTTTCAAAGAATTCAAGAAATGTAAGTTGATGAGTAAGACATCTAAAGTATTTACCTCCTTAGATTTGATCCAAGGAAAAGTAACACTTTAGATGAGTTTCCTTGAAAGATATCAAGGAAAATAGCATCATAAGATAATGTATTTCTCCATTAGGAGAAGAACGAACTCGAATAAGATTTAGTTCGTTAGATGTTATCTATTACCCATATATAGGATATATACTTCTAAAACAATATGATTGTCAATGAGAAGATCTTCCAATATTTTCATGACTCCATAAGATGTATTTGGAAAGAAAGACAAATCTTAAGCATGTTAAGATTTGGGGTTGTGTGCTAAAAGCAATATTTGTTTGATAACAATCTTGTGGGATATCCTTAAATTAACTTTTGGATATCACTTCTATAAACCAACTAACAAATGTTGTTTTGTTGGGTAGTTCATTGTAATCCTACAATGTGATTTGCCTAAGAGCAAATGAACGAGGGATAGAACTCAAAGAATGGTTCTTTGAGAGACAAGATAATAATCAACAAATATAACAACCTAGTTCCTATACCAAAAGCTCCAAGGTAGTCGAGAAGGATTTATAAACCGTCTCAGTTGAATGGTTTGAACTTTATGACTATGTCATAGAGTTGCACCTCTTAATTCGAAAGAAATAAGAATGAAAATCCTTATGACTACATTGAGTGTATATATGATATATACTCAAGGAAATGGTAAAGTACCATTTGACCCGAAATAATGAAACCTTCATAAGCTAATTGATAGCTTAAGGTGACTACAATCAAAGAGAATGGTTGACTTTGAAGGAACCATTTTTGACGTAGTCTTAGTTTCAATTAATTCGAAGATTGCTAGCTACCACTAAATGGTGATTCAATGTTTGAACATAATATATGGGTTTTCGAAACCATTATTAAGATGGTCTTGATAATATATGTCTAAAACTATGAATCACAAGACATGTAAGTTGTAGAGATCCATCCATCATGGATCTTAGCAAGCTAGTGGGAGCTATAAGCGTCTTATGAGAGAAAGGTCAAATCGTTTGATTTCTCCTAAAGATGTAAATGAATCTTTTGTTTACTAGGTTTACAAAAGATTAGTGGGAGTTAATCATATTCCTAAATTTGTATATATATATATATATATATATATATATATATATATATATGTGATATATATGAATGCATATATGATATATTAATTTTGGAAATGAAAAGAATATTTCTTCGTTAAAGTTATGACTTTAAGCATTCTATAACGATAGAATGTATATGGGAGACATAGTCTATATACATGGGATGGAAATCTATAATGATATATTTCATGATATAATTGGATTATATCAATCCCTGATAATAGACAATGGATGCAAGGAAGTTTCTCATATGATGATAAACTTCAATTAGAAGGACAACTCTAGTGAGACTAAGAAGTTGGTCTTCTCAAAGAGAACGTACTCTTTGACTCCCAAAGAAATAATGCGTAAATAGAATCCTTTATGCATACGCATAAAGGTGATTTATGTATTTCATATTGTATGAAAAACATTGATATGAGTTGTACCTAGAACGGTACAAGACGATATCAGTGCAAGCCCAGGATCAGAACCATGGCAACTGTCAAGTGAGTCCTTAAGTATTTAAGAAATACTAAAGGATAGATTCCTCAAAGATCGAGGAAGAATTAGAGTAACGTAATGGAAGCGTAAATGTATTAGATTATGAATCTAATCCATCATTGGATGTTTCTTCATTATGAATGACGAGATAAACAGATATCTCTTTATTATGACTAAAGAGATATTTGGATGGAAACATTAAAGTAATGACTTTAGTGTGTTCCATTATGAATGCAAAATATATTGCCATATAGAAGCTTACAACAATGTTGTTTGGATGGGAAAGTTCATGAACTCTCTATTCGGTTCCAACCATAAAGTGTATGACACTAATGGGGCGATAGCTCAAGCCAGGGAATCAAGGTCTCATCAAGATCCGAACTCATATGAGAGACTGAACCACATGATTGAGAATCATGTATAATGGTGACGTCGTTATTCTCAAGGTCGCTTCTATGGATAACATATAGATATCCATTGCCTAGGCCTACTATTCAGCCATTTATGAAATGACTACAGAAGAGGTATCATCACTGATGACCAAGCTGATTGGCTCTAGTGCAAGTGGGAGATTGTTGGAAATGTGCCCTAAAACCAATCATGTGATGATACTTTACGGACATTTCACATGTTAAACTAATCTAGTTTAATATAAAGGGCAAAGATTATTGTTTGAGCCGTCTCATATAAATGTTATATGCTTAAACGATAAAGTCCAAGGAATATGTGATTGGGAGAATGCAATCTAATGAAGTTAGATTCATGAGACCATTCTTTCGTAGACACATCCTAAATGTTCCTGATCATAGGATTGCCAATTGGGCATTGACAGTCCGTCAAGATCGGTACGTGCTATGTCTTCTCTCAGGGAGAGTGACTAGTCTCGAGTCATTGGTGTGTGTGACATCAAGACAAGTACGTAGGTGCTCAGTAGAGAATGAGTTCACTGAACGCGATCAACGAAGAGTTCTCATACTCATGTCACATGAGAACTCATGGTTGGGATAATGCAAAGTAGTCCTTTGACCTAAGGCATCACAGTTGTCTTGTGGTTAAGTCCTTGATCTTTGATTATGTCAAACGTCATTCCATTGGAGTGTCCACGGCATCGTTGGGGTTAAGCCACTTAGCCATGGAGGCAAGTGAATACGCAACAAGGGATCTCTAACCTTCAAACCGTTTGAGGGAGAATACTCTATGATATGATTAAAACCTCTGGCCAGAGTATGAATGAGATTTAGGAATGCGTTCCAAATCACATTCAAGGAAATCATATAAGCACACGAATCACATTGGATAGTAGACATGAATAAATAAACTATCAAACCAAACAATGTGGTCAAGAGTATTGTATTAAAGAAAGACCGTATTGCATTTGTAATCCCAAACTGAATAGGTTTTCTCTACCTCTTCTGATTAGCTTGGGTAACCATGATATGCTGCAAGGTGTCACTCATGGTTTGTGGAAGCCCTAAACGTGTGTAATCACTAAAGGGAGAATTGAAAGTAAGTTTCAATTCACAATCGATGTAAAATGGTTTTAATCGCCCACTGCCTCGCTAAAAGGAACCTAATGGATCGCACACCGTGTAAGGTGGAGATTGAAGAAACAATGGAGATGAGTAAGAATGATTAAATGGTTTAATTATTTATTTATGGCAATGATTAATTAATATGTTAATTAATCAAACGAATAAGTTCGTTAAAGACCTCGGGATAGTTTTGGACCTTAAGGCCCAATGGGCTTCGAACGTCAAGCCCATTAACTTAAGTTGTATGACAACTTAATGAATAATGATTCACAAAGGCCCAATTAGTCCAAAATATCCTAATGGCTGGCCATATTGTTTAGGGTAGTGAACTTGGACTTATTTACAAGTTTGCCACTCAAATGAATAAAGGTATAAATATGACTTTATAGCCAAAATTCATTAAGGGTTTGTTTTGGAGAAAATTGGAAAGAACATGTCTCTCCATTTCTCTCTAAAGAGGCCGGCCACCTTGGGGGGTGCATCTTGCAATCCCACTACTCCAAGGTCACTCATTTCTTCTCCAATCTCTCCTTGGTGAAGAGACTTAGAGGTTCTCAATTTTGGGAACTTGGAGAAACCTATTCATCCATCCAAATCCATAGATTTTAGATGCAAGGAATGAAGGCCCTCTCTTTGGGTGATTAGCCTTTGCTTATGCAAAGAGGAATCTACAAAGGTATATATTTCTCAACTCACTTTGATTTGAGTTGAATCTTGGTTCACCAATCTACTAGGCTTTGAATTTCATGGTTAATGTTTTGTTTTTTAAGTGCATGCAAGCATGATTCCGCCTTTAATTGTTAATTGCATGCTTATAGATGTTGCTTAAATGAACATGTTTTCACAAAATAATCCTTCAACATGCCTTCCATCTGATGAAGAGGCGGGTGAGGAGCATAGGTCCAGGGATAGAGCCTTAGATATTGATGCATCCACTTCCCATGTGTCAGTAGTTGAGGAGGGTGTCCTCAATGCTATACCCATATTTCATTCCGAGTTTACGATGGACCACTTAGATAAGAACTTGCTCGATAGTAAACATCAGCTTGATGCTTTAAGGGAGTCCTGCTGTATACCCAATAGCGTAGGAATGCGCTTGGTGCATAACAAAGAATTGCCAACCGATCCGCCTAAGGGTCATGTCATGTTCTATACCCAAATATTAGAGAAGTTGGTGGTAAGGTTTTCATTGCATCCGTGGTTGCAAAAGATGATTGCCTTTATGGGATACGTGTCTGGGCAACTCAATCCTGGTCTATGGGAGACTTTGATTGGGACTTACATCATTTGGATGAAGTGTGGTCTAGGTGAACCTTCCTTCCCTTAATGGTGGTCTTGTTATAAGATGCGTTTGACCAAGTTGTCCACGGGCTATGTTAAGTATGCATGTTGGAGTGAGAAAAAACGTATAGTCTTTGGTAAGAGAAAATCATATTCTACTTGGAAAAATCGTGGGTGCTTCCTTTACAAGGGTTGGGAGCATGATAGAAGTACTACACCTGAGCGGCGCATTCTTACCCACTTCTAGACCATAGGTTGTAATGCATCCATTGTTTGAATACTCTATTATTTGTTGTGATCTTTACTTGCTTCTAACACTTTGCCTTATGTAGTGTCTAACACTTTGCATACTACATTGTTTGCATACTCTATTATTTGTTGTAATGCATCCATTGTTTGCCTACGTTTGCCTTTTTTCTATAATTTTTTTTATAACGTTGTATTTCTTCAAACAAAATTGTATTATTTACTTTGATTTTCTTTGTTTAGTGGAGAAGGTGAGCAAGAATGGGGAGGCTAGCACCAAGAAAGGGAGAAAAAAAAACCATGTTAGTTCCTATAGATGACATTTTGTTTCACAAGGGAGCTCGCAAGCATAGGGTAAAGCCAGTCCCTAAGCCTAAGTCTTAAGAGGAGGTCCTCAAGATTGCCACCTCCAAGAAGGCCAAAGCTAAGGCCATCGGATGTGCTACTGCCATAGTTGCAGAGGAGGAAAGGTGACTGTTACCTCCTTCCCCTAATATTGATCCTGTCTTTCCTCCAATCATGGAGCACGCTGTCCAAGAAGGTGATCCTAGCTCCAGTCGCAAGAGGAAATACAAGGAAGAGTTTGGTAGTATCCCCTGGAAGGACTTGAAGGTTGCCATGCAGCCAAATAGCTTTACGTTCATCAATAATTGCCTTGCAGGGCGCAGAGCCACTGTTGACGAGTTCGGTAAGCCACTAGTTGAGTATGAATTGGATCATGACCGGATGATGAGGCTATTGCTTATGTAAGTGTTACTTTGTCCTTTCCTTACCTTTTCCTTTTTTTCCTTTGTTTTCATTTTCCTTTGGCACTGACGATCATCTTGCCGTGTAGGTCATGACTGAGTATGACGATAGATTGCGAGAGGTCGAACGATACAAAATGAAGCTTCAAGAGAGCAAGCAGCTTGTGGATAACGCTAGGAAGAAAAGTAAAGCTTTGACTGAGGCATCCAGCTCATGGACCAAACCTTGGAGAGGTTGAAGAGGCGGAATGGTGAGAACTTACTGCTTAAGAAGCAGTTGGAGGCAACTATCCTTAAGGCTTCTAAGGCCAAAGGGGAGGTTAAAGAGTAGAAGAATAGTTTCCCAGTTGAGAGGGATACTGCTGTGTAGGTGTTCTTAGGCACCCAGGCCTTCCACCATGTCATCAGGCCCTATTGTGCCCAAGAGATTCGGCTTAAGAAAAAAAATGGATGACCATCCTTGAGCGATACGACGGCGAAGGCATTATCAAAAAGTATCGTGCAGAGATGAAGGAGCATCGGCAAAAGGGTGAACCCTTTGTCCTCGAACTCGATCCTAGTAGTGGTGATGAGTCTGAGGATGACACCAGTGCTAATGAGCAGACTCAACAGGGTGAAGATGGTCTCGAAGATGCCGAGGATGGCGGCGATGACGATGTAGGTGAGACGCAACATGACAATGTTGAGAGTTCAACCTCGGAAGAGGATGATTCGTAATGCCTTCATTTCCTTCATGCACTAGTTTGTTGTCTGTATGCCATGCGTTAAGTTAGGAGCTTAAGGTTTTTTTTGTTTACGGATGTTTACAACATTGCACTGTTTATTTTGATGTTAAGTGCCAAGTGTTTGCATTATAATTTATGAATGCTTGACTATGTTCGAATAAATCCCCTGTTTGGATACAACCCATGACTTGGGTATAATTGAATGGATACACCTTGAAGATGTTTGTTTATTTGCATAGTCTTGTTGACAGATACTTAGACTTTATTTCATATTGAAGCTTCGAACTTGAGTATGTAATGTCATTTAAGTTGAAGTTTTAAGTTAGAATTTTATTAGGTCAGGGTGAGACCAAGTGTTTTGGTGCTAGGAATGTAAAGGAGTTAAGATGAAGTTATCTGAATCACCTCTTTATTAAGTTCGTGCCAGATGGCCTTCCTTACAAAAGATGTCGAATGGCTATAGTTCAACACTTGTACAATGTTAGTCTCTTTGTGATAGTACTTTAGGTGATCAACGTTCCATGGATGGCTAAGGGGTCTTGCCATCGGAACTTCTGAGTTTATAGGAGTCGGGGCGACTGATGCCAACAACTTCAAATGGTCCATCCTAGTTTGGACTGAGTGTGCCTTCGCTCAGGACTATGTCACAGAGTAATCTTTCCTTCAATACCCACCCCCTACTTTGAAAGAGCGAGGTTTGACCATAGAGTCATAGTAGTTAGAGACGCACTGCTTGTAAGTGATGTTTCTCAAGTGAACCTGGTCCCTATGTTCCACGACTAGCTCTAAGTTGAGGGCAAGTTGTTTGTCATTTTCACTTTGCCTGTAATTCTTAACTCGGTATGTTGCTTTCTCGAGCTCAACTGGGACAACTTCCTTTGTACCAAAGGAAAGTAAGAATGGAGTTTCTCCTATTGAAGTTCGATACGAAGTTCAGTATGACCAAAGAACATAGGGTACAAGCTCTGGCCAACAACCTTTAGCCTTGTCCAAGCTAGTCTTCAAGATGCGCTTAATTATCTTGTTAATGGCCTCAACTTGTCCATTAGCCTGAGGATGAGTTGGGGAGGCGAAACATAAGTTGATGCTGAACTTAGAGTAGAAAATCATGAACTTCTTGTTGTCAAATTGTCGCCCGTTGTTTGTGACAATTACATTGGGAAAACGGAATCGGCAAAGGATGTTCTTCCATACAAAGTCTTCTATCTTTGCCTCATTAATGGTTGCCAAGGGTTCTACTTCGACCCACTTTGTGAAGTAGTCAACTGCAACGATAGCATAACGAACCTTGCCTTTCCCCGCAGGCATTGGGTCGATCAAATCAAGTCCCCACTAGGCCAATAGCCAAGGGCTGATCATAAGGGTGAAAGGCTCATGAGGGGAATGAAGAATAGTTGTGTAACGTTGGCACTTGTCATAGGAACGAGATATTTTGATGGCATCCTGGTGAAGTGTTGGCCAATAATATCCCTAGCGAAAAACCTTATGTGCTAGGGACCGAGATCCAGCATGATCTTTGCAGACTCCCTCATGTATCTCTCGAAGGACAATTTCCCCTCAATAGGTGTAAGACACCTCAAGTATGGCATGGTAAAACCTCGCTTGTAGAGTTGGTCATTGATGACCAAGTAGCTGGTAAACTTGTATCGAATTTGCTTAGCTTGGACTTTATCATGTGGAAGAGTGCCATGAGCAAGGAATTTATAAATCGAGGTGATCCAACTATCCCTATGTTGTAAGTTGCACACTTCCATGGCCATGGTGCTTAGTGCTGCCAACAACTCGACATGAATATTTCTTCCAATCTCGTTTTCCACTGTTGAGGCGAGGCGAGCCAAGGAGTCTGCATGGCTGTTTGCCGCTCAAGGGACTTGGGTGATCTAGTAGTGGAAGTGCCTGAGCAAAAGTTGTGCTTGCACAAGATATGCTGCCATGGAGCTATCCTTAGCATCAAAGTTGTTTGTGACTTGGTTAACCACCAACTGAGAGTCGCTGAAGATATCAAATTGTTTAACTCCAAGGTGTTTGGCCAAACATAAGCCTGCTAAAAGGGCTTCATACTCAGCCTTATTGTTTGATGCCTTGAATTTAAAGCGAATAGCATACTCTATTGCAATTTTGTTGGGCGTAGTAAGGACCAGTCCTGCTCCATATCCTTGTTGGTTGGATGAGCCATCAACAAACAAATACCCATAATGGGGAAGGTTGGTTATACTTTCCGAGCTTCCGAGGGTAACGAAGCAAATGCCTCAGGCGCAGAAGAAATGTCAACTGGTTATGTGAATTCAGCGATGAAGTCTGCAACTGCCTCAATTGGCTTTGGTTGGTAAGAGATGTCAAACTCACCCAATGCTATCGCCTATTTGATCATTCATCCCGAAATGTCAGGACTTTAGAGTATCTGTCGAATGGGGTGATTGGTAAGCATGATGATGGAGTGTGCTTGGAAGTAAAGGCGAAGTTTTCGAGCAGACATGATCAATGCTAAAGCTAATTTCTCAATGTTAGAGTATTATGTCTCAATATCTTGTAAGGCCTTGCTAGCGTAGTAGACGGGTCATTCATCATTACCATCCTTTCGAATGAGAACAGAGTTGACTGCTGAAGCTGAAACAGATAAATAGATAATGACAGTGTCACTAACTTTAGGTTTAGAGAGTAGAGGGCTTTACTCATGTACTTCTTAAGGTTCTTGAATGGCTCAACACATTCATCAGTCCACGTAATGCACTTCTTACTTCCCTTAAGTGCTTTGAAGAAATGAGCACATTTATTTGTGGCTTTAAAGATGAACCCGGTCAAGGCTGCTTCCTTGCCAATAAGGCTTTAAATGTCTTTTTAAGTTACTAGTTCTTTCATGTCAATGATTGCTTTGATATTCTCGGGGTTAGCTTCAATGCCTTGTTGGCTAATCATGAAACCCAAGAATTTGCCAGAGTCCACGCAGAAGGCACATTTGTTGGGGTTCAATCTCATTTGGTACCTCCTCAGAATGGTGAAGGTTTCAGACAAGTTGGTGATGTGTTGGTCAACATGCTTGCTCTTGTCTAGCATATCATCAACATAAAATTCCATGTTCTTGCCAATCTGTATGGTGAATATTGAATTGACTAATCTATGATAAGTCGCACCTGCATTCTTGAGGCCGAAGGGCATGACTTTATAGCAATATAATCCCATGTTAGTAGTAAAGGCTGTGTGCTTTTGGTTCGAAGGATGCATGAGGATTTAGTTGTACCCTGAGAAATCATCTATGAAACTTAGGAGTTCACACCTTACCGTTAAGTCAATAAGTTTATCAATGAGAGGGAGGGGAAAGCTATCCTTTAGGCATCCTTTGTTGAGGTCGGTGTAGCTGACACACATTCTCCACAAGATCTTTTGAAGCAAGAGGTTTTCCTCGGTGGGATTTTTCTTAACAGGGACAACATTTGCTACCCACGTTGGATAATTGATTTCACGGATGAAGCCTATGTCTTTGAGTTTTTCAACTTTTGCCTTCATTGCCTCGTATCGTTCAACATCATAAGATCTTCACTTCTGTCTCACTGGCTTGGTCTTAGGATAAATGCTCAAGTGATGACAAATGATATCAGAAGAGATGCCTGGCATGTTCTCATATGACCAAGCAAAGACCTCGGCGTTCTCTTGCAAAAAAGAGATCAATGCTAGTCAAATGGGTGGTGACAAGGTGGTGCCAATCTTCACCATGCGATCCAGATAGTCTTTTGAGATAGAGAATTTCTCCAATTCTTCAGCAGGTTATGCTTGCTGGGTGAAAAAGTCATCTCGTGGATCATCGGGTTGACCGTTGTCATCATGAAGAACCCAGTTGACTCAATCCGGATTGGTCTTTATGACTTGGCCATGTATAGAGAAGGTTTCATTGGGCACAGGCAAGCGTTGTTGCTTGACTGAAGTGTTGTAGCATAATCGTGCACTAAGTTGATCTCCTCTGATGTAACCATTGCCAGAAGGTGTGGGAAACTTCATTAACAACATATGTGTAGATACCATGACCTTAAGATGATTGATGCCTGTGCACCCAAAGATGACATTGTACGCCATCAAGCAGTCGACCACAAGGAAATTAGTGGTAATAGTAGCTGTGTAAGAGCCTGTACCAATGGTGAATGGTAAGTGTATGCTCCTCAAAGGTTGCACGATATCACCAGAAAAGCTTATCAGGGGAGTAAGTAAGGGGTCAAGCAAGTGTTCAACTACATTAGGTGCCTTGAAAGCTTCGGTGAACATGATATTGATGGAAACACCAGTGTCTGCAATGATCTGTCGCACATCAAAGTTGGCTATGTGAGCCTCCATGATCATTGGGTCGTTGTGAAGGTAGATGATGCCTCGTTCCTCTTCAGGGTAGAAACATATCGGATCCCAGTTAGGCTTTTGATACTTGCCTCCCCTAATGTCTTCCACATGAAACACTTGGTAGCCAGACCTCAAAGTTCGTTCACTGTTTTTCATGGCCCTGTTGGAAGATTTAGATAGGGTTGTGCCACTGCTGATAGAATATATCATGTTCACTTGGCGTTGGTTACGGTTATCCCTTGGAGGGTGAAAAAGGAATTGATCAATTTTCCCTTCGCATGCCAAAGCTTCAATATGGTCATGGAGGGTGATACACTTCTCGTTATCATAGCCATTATACTCGTGGTAGCAGCAAAACATGGTCGTGTTCTTTGTGGACTTATAATTTGGTTACCTCGATTTTGGCTTTGGTATCAAGTGAGCTATACTAGGGTAAATGGTTGTGCATATGACATTCAAATGTGTGTACGTCTCCTTGGACGAGCTTCTGAAAAGTATACTTGGTTAATGACTTAGTGAAAAGATCGACCAGGTTGTTCTGGGAACGGATATGCTTGACTTCAATGCCCTGATGTTGTTGTTCCTGGTGTGAGTAAAAGAACTTCGGCGCTATGTGCTTAGTGTTGTCTCCCTTGATGTATCCCTTGCTTAATACATGTTGCATTGTCTTCAAATATCATCGTAGGAAGGTCAATGACAAAAGTAAGATCACTAGTGCTTCGAATATGTTCTATAACTGCTCTCAATCAAAAGCACTCACGCGATGCTTCATGCAAGGCGAGAATCTCAACATGGTTCAATGAAGTCACAACTAGCGTTTGCTTGGTAGACCTCCAAGGTATAGCGATGCCTCCAACGGTAAAGACATAGCTCGTTTGAGAGCGTGCCATATGTGGGTCAGACATATATTCAGCATCTGTGTAACCAACAAGGTGAGAACGTGCCATATGTGGGTCAGACATGCATCGTTGACAATCATCTCATTTTGATTCCAATACTGCGTAGTGGACCGAAATCTCACGATGCTTAGAAGGCCGGGTTGTCTCGTTTAAGACATCGTCGTAATCTAGAATAACCTCATGTGTTGGGACAGATTAGTGAGCGATAGTCGAATTCAAACTAGGGTCACTAGTTGGTGCCATTTTCCTCTTCCAAGGTTGTGAATCCTTTAAACCAAGGGGTTTGCCATAATGTACCGAGCTGCGTGGAAGGTACGGCTTTCCCAAGCAGGTTGTTGACGCGGGGTACATCTATCCTTGCAGGTGCGTTTTCTGCAATTACATATGATCTTGTCAACTTTGCTAGATCATTAAAAGTAGGGTTGGGTTTGATTCAAAACAGTTTGGTTTTTTGCCACAATTGAATCAAAATTTTTGTTTGGTTCGATTCGGTTTAAATTTTTTTCGATTTTTTTTCAGTTTTGGTTTTTTTCGGTTTAGTTTTTTTCATGAATTTTTTTTTTAATATCTGGAGCTTGAAGCACATACTTCATTGCCTTGAGCATCCTCATTCCTTATTGAGAAATCAACCTGCAACATGCCTTAATCAACATATTTGAACTTTAACTAAGAAGTCAACTTAACTCATGCTTTTTAGTTTTCATCTCTGCATTACACAATATTATACAAAAGCTTAATACTTATCAAATTAAAATCAACCAGTAGTAAACACGGTTGGAGCATTTGAGCTGAAACAAAAAAAATCCAACAGTAGAAAAAACTAATTTAGAAACCGAAAATAGAAAACTCAACCTAATTTACCAAATTAAAATCAACCAAAACAAAAAAAATATCAATCTTTTTTAAAATTAATAGTTAAAATAAGGAAGAGATCGAACTCCCTCTGTGCTAGTGTCAGGCCATTGCAGGGCTAAGTTGAACTAATCGAACTCCCTTTGCCATCCTCCTCTGCTTCTAATTTGAAAAGGGCTAGGGAAAATTATGGTTTGGAAGAAGGAATCCGTGAGGAGGACAGGAGAAGACTAAAGAGAGTGACTTGGAGGAAGAGATGAAGTAGATAGAGAGGAAGAAAGCAGTAGAGGGGGAAAAAGTGTTTGAGAAAACATAAAAACTGAAATGGGAGTGAATGACAGCTAGGGTTTGTAAACTTAAGAAATTTTATAAAGCATTAAATATTAGAAACCTATAAATAATTTACTGGTACAACTATAACAACACAAAGCCTACAGTCAAGTTGGCTTGATGCAACTATCCTCAAGCTTGAGGGAAGGGGCTTAAACCCTCACGCCAACATGTTTTTGAGTATTTATATATGATTTTTTTTGTATTCAGCTCGATCCAGTTTGATTTTTGGACCAAAAAAACTGAAACCGAACCAGCCAGATTCAGTTCGGTTCAGTTTGGCAGTTTCGATTCGATTTAGTTCAGTTTTCAGTTTTTTGAACCCACCCTTAATTAAAAGAATCTGGCATGCTCTGAGCAATGCTCTAAAGATCTATAATTCGGCACACCTTAGTTTCAGACTAGGTAGTGTGGGATCTAAATAAGACATAATAGGAGCATACCACGACAATTCGCGGCATTCTTCAGGAATGTTAGCATGCTTATCTCCCCCTAACGATAGGAATATTGTCTCATCAAAGTGACAATCCGCAAAACGTGCGGTAAAGAGATCTCTTGTCAAGGGTTCTAAATAGTGAACAATTGATGGCAAATCATAATTGACATAGATTCCCATTTTTCTCTGAGGATCCATTTTGGTACGTAGTGGCAGCGCTATTGGCACATAAACTGCGCACCCAAACACTCGTAAATGTGATACGTCAAGCTCGTATCTAGTAACTAACAGTAATGGTGAATGTGGTTGGGTAACGACAGACCTCAGGATGACCAACATAGCTGCATGCAATATTGCATAGCCCAAGGCAGATACCGACAGTTTGGTTCTCATAACTAAAGTCCGAGCTATCAATTGAAGGCACTTTATGAAAGCTTCTGCCAAGCCGTTTTGGGTGTGAACATAGGGTACATGAAGTTCCACATCAATCCCTACTAACATGCAATAATTTTCAAAAGTCTGTGACGTAAACTCTCGAGGTTATCCAGTTGAATTGACTTGATAAGATAATCAGGGTGATGAGCCCTTAGCTTAATAATTTGTGCTAGGAGTTTAGCAAATGCAGCGTTGTGTGTGGACAACAGCCAAACATGTGACCATTGTGTCGATGTATCAACCAACACCATAAAGTATCTAAATGGTCCGCATGTTGGTTGGATAGGTCCATAAATATCCCATTGAATCATCTGAAGAAACTTAGGGGGGTCGTGAATGATCTTTGTATGTGAGGGTTGAGTATTTAACTTCCCTAAAGAACACGCTTTGCATGGCGGGAATCCAACATAGGGAGGTAACTGATGCCCATGTGATGATTTTAGGATACGGCGCATCATGTCACATCTGGGATGTCGCAAACGGTCATGCCAAAGCAGGAAAGTGCTCTAGAACTCAAAAATAGGGTCGGCCACATGATGGGCTTCTATGCCACAAATGGTTGTGATGTACAACCCACTCGAGATACGTTCCAACTTTTTGTGAATACGCTTCTGGCCATATTCGTACGAAGTGATACAAAGAAATTCAGAACCATTATCTTCAGTGGTTACAATATGATATTGATTATCTCGAATATCTCTAAAACTCAACAACTTTCCTCCGAAACGTGGAGAATAGAGTACCTCTTTAATGGTTAAAACTGTACCATTGGACAACATGATACGGGTCTTTCCATATCCTTCAATCAAGTTGGATGGGCCTGAGAGAGTTGTCAGATGTGCTTTCCTGGGTATTAAGTTAGTAAAATAGTGTCGATCACGCAAGATGGTGTGCGTGGTAGCACTATCAGCCGGACAACTAACTTCCCCACAAGACATACCTAGAAATAAATTGATTGAATTAGTTATATGCATAAATATAATTTCATTCATTCAATTAAGCAATTCAAGAAATAATATCCATCAAATAACAATCCATAACTCAAAACAAACCAAAACCAAACAAATTATTCCAAAGACTTAGAAAAATTGTTCAAAATTAAACCATAAACCTAGAAAAATAAGAGAGAGGGGCCGGCCACTCCTAGTGGGGTCGGCCACTAGGGGTAAACACCCTAAAAACATGTCTAATTTATTCATCCATTGGAGCTGACGCCTTCTAAAAATTCGATATCTCCATTGATGTAGTAGCATCTTCCGGATGTTCCACATGTGCAAAAGTTAGACTCACAATGGAAATGATACTTGGCAATAGCCTCAAGGGTGGCTTGGCATACGCATGACCAATGATCCTTTGATCCACAACGGTAACACATGTCCATTTTAGTGGAAGCTGACTGAACAAGAGCTTTTCCCTTATTTTTGAAGTATGAGGCATTTGGGGCAAGTGTGCTAGATCACATTTCCTTCCTTGGGGCCGGCTCTTTGTTGACCTTGGGCCCGTGGTTGGGCTTGCCACCCATTTCCACGGTCATGATGATTCTTACGTCGTTTGTGGCTGTTAGAATTGGTCGCATACACTTCAGGCGCGGCGTTCAAGCCAATCGGTCGAGCTTGATGATTATTCATCAAAAGCTGGTTCTACTTTTCAGAAAGAAGTAGTACATAGATCAAATCCAAAAATTTGGTGAACTTATGTGCCATATATTGTTGTTGTAGGACAATATTGGTGGCATGGAAGGTCGAATAGGTCTTCTCCAGGAGATCTGATTCAATTAATTCCACTTTACAAAACTTCAGCAGTGATCGGATTCTACAAACTTCAGAGTTGTATTCATTCACAGACTTAAAGTTGTGGAAGCAAAGATGTTGTCAGTCGTGTCTTGCTTCAGGCAAGTAGATGTCTATCTGGTGATCGAAACGGTTGGCCAGAGCAAGCCAGATGATGCGTGGGTCCTCCTCCACGAGGTACTCAGTTTGCAATGCATCATGGATGTGTCTTCAAATGAAAATCATTACAGTAGTTTTCTGAACTTTGTCAACAGGTTTGTCATCGGTAAGTGCCTCGATGGTGGCTATAATACCTTTTGCAGTTAAATGGAGCTTCACATCTTGAACCCACTTTAGGTAGTTTCTTCTGAAGACTTCCAGAGCGATGAAATCGAGCTTGTTCAAGTTCGACATGTCCCTAAAATGTAGGGTACAAAAAAAACGTGATTAGTGATATAGTGATCCATACACATACATCATAGAACAATCGAGTTCTATTGACATATATTGGTTTAATTTATGCATGAAAACTACAGGTTTTATGTGGTAAGTTTTGAATGAAAACTTCAGATTTCAAAGACACTAAATATGAAACTACAGGTTCAATTTAGTTTTTATGAACAATTAGTTTATAAAGGAGAAGTTCCTGCAAGAAACACAGAATGCAATATGCTGATTTAAGTGTAGTGGATTTAAGTGTCTTTGGGAACTCAAGTGTGAAAGCTTCGAGACTACGAAAGGATGTCAACGGTTCAAAGTATAAAAATAAATTATTGAATCGTTAATGTCCAAAAGTGATCTTCAGGTCAATAATTTTGGATTCATTATAAGATTAATGGACTGGAGGTCACTTTTAATTAATTCAATAGATCGGGACCAAATAGGGTCGATCGTGGAAGCGAAAATAATAATAACATTCAGATTAAAATTATTTAAAATGCTAAATAATAGCATGGGGTCAAAAAAGCATAGCCCAAAAGGATTTGGGCTCAGGTTGGCTACAAAAGGCAGCCCACGGGTGGCTACATGCCACGGGCCGAGGGATTTAAAGCCCAGTAGCAAGCTACTGGCTTATGAAGGCCGAATGGGGGGCATCGGTCAGGCCCAGCGAAACGCTGGCCTAGTGTTAGGTCCGAGAAGCCTAGCCGGAGCTGGGATTCGAGTCGGGCACAACCCAGCAAACAAGGCTACGAGAAGTTGGCCCGGGCGTAGGGTAAGGGCCAGCAGCCTAATGTTGCTGGCAATGCGGGCGTAGTTCACAAGGACAACCCTAGGAAGGTTGCGGCTTCCTTAGGGAGCAGGCTGGGACTTTAGGCCCATACAGGTTAACCAAGCCAAATGTCTGAGGGTGTCCGTATGGTTGTAGCAAGGCCTAAAAGGCTGCTGCCGTGGTGGTGTTGCACGGTGCCCAACGCCATTTTTTTTTTTTGACATGGTTAGGGTTTGAAAAACCCTAGAATTGCTTCTAATTTATTTATATGCTTTGACTCACAATTCCACATAGCAATTTTTAATTGCGTAATGCATGAAACAAATATATGAACATATACAATTATATATCGTAAGGAAAATATAAACATAAAGGGGTTCATGTATCATGGAGAATGTTTTCATAATTCGTGGATGTTTCAAATATCTTCTTTTATTTTAAGCGTACCTAATTGGCAAAACACAAAGAAGAGCCCTTGAATTTTGTGGAAGATAACCTCCTCCTACGATCAGTCAATTCCTCAGCTTCTAGCAAGAGCGTGTTAATAACATGTTGTAGGCCCATTTGATTGAACTAATCTAAGAGATTAGAGAGAAAGGGGGCCGGCAATAGCATGAGGGAAGAGAGAGTGATTTAATTGTGAGGTGTGCTTGTATCACCCCTATTGTGCCTTTATTTATAGTAGTAGGATAGGCAAAAACCTTACCCTTTTCGGATTACAACTCTTAATAGGTAATCAACTCCAAATAGGAATATAAGAGATATTTCTAGATCTACTAGGGTTTACACAATCACATTCCTATTCTAAATATAACTGCAACACATCAAGTATTTTCCAAAAAAAAAAAAAAATCCAATTCAACAATCAATTGAATTTAATTCTAAATCGATTTGGTTCGTACAAAATTGCAAACAATCAAGCTTTACTTCTGAACAAACAATTCAACACCCTTTTATTTATCTAATTGTTTAGGGTGTATTTTTGCTCACCCACACTAACTATAGGGTATGTTCACCACCTCTTCTAATGCTTGCCACGTGTAATCTACACTAACCCTAGTTAAGCCTAATTTTTTTTTCAATTTTTCTGCTCTAATTAATAGGAAAGAGAATCCTAGTTTTACCCAATTACTTCCATATTTATTCTTTCTTCTTATATTTTAGTAAAACTTGTATGTACGCATCTTCTGAGTTTTTCATTGTTCTTGTCGAAACCTACGCCAATAGATTGGATGAACCGACTTATTTTCTCCAACTAGAAAGGGTATGCAACTCTCTTTTATTTGCTTTTTAGGATTATTAGAGTTTCCATATATATGCTTTTTTGGATTATTATAAGGTGTCAATTTAATACAATATTAAGTAATTTGATGCTTATACTGATAGAACACCAAGATGATGAGTTTCATACTCCATCTTCCAATGATGCAAAGAACCAGTTGATTATATACACTTAGATTCAAATTTCGAAATCTTTGAAGTCTTTGATCAAAATGATGAAAAATGAGATATTCCAAGCAAAGTTGGAGATAATTCCATGGGATTACTTTTGATAGTTGGAGAAAAATAGCAAGTTCTTCCAATTTGATGGAGTAGGTTTCAATAAGAAGAATGAAAAACCCACAAAATTCGTGCGAATTGTCTGTTTGTATTAAAAAAGAAGAGTTTTAATAAAGAGTCTTAATGAAACACTCATGATATTGTTCACTTTTAACATTAAAGACATTTTTTTTCCTAAAAAGTCACTCCTGATACTATTCACTTACAACATTATTTTATTTTTTTTATTAAAACTAAATTTTTTGAGGACTTTTTGTTAGTTTTCATTTTTATAAAATATAAGTAGAAGAAAGGATAAATAAGAAATTAATTGAGTAAAAGTAAGATTCCCTTTCCTAGCAGAAAAAATTTAAAAAATAAAAAGCATAACTAGGGTTAGTGTGAATTACACGTGACAAGCATTAGAAGGATAGTGAACATACCCTATAATTAGTGTGGGAGAGCAAAAGAGGCACCCCTGTCCAGAAAAGAAATAGAAGTATATAATACAAAATTAAATTATTTTCTAAAACTCAGATCTCATACAATTTTAAGGGAAATTTTATTTAAACTCATCTAACCTATTTATACACTCAATTTACTCTTTTCACCCATTTGATTTTTAACTAAACTATTAATATCTCTTTAAACCCAAATTTAATACCTAATATACCCTCATAAACCTAATTCAATATGTGGATTTATTTTTTCCCCCATTAAATTTTTAACTCAAAGCTGCCGGCTGTGCCACTTGACTGCTGAATAGTTACCGCCAAATAAGCTCATTGATTCTTCAACAGATGTAAGATTGAATCCGTTATTCCACTGTAACTTCCTTCTTCCTCTTCCCCTTTTCCTGTTGCCGACGAACATAGAAAAGTTAGAGAGAGAAAGATAGGTAAAGGGAGATGGCGTTGGACTGGTGTTGCTCACAAGTAAAAATGGCTTCCACGGAGGGTATAGTACCAATAACCAGGGCTTTTCTCGCTTCCTACTACGACACATACCAATTCCCCCCTCTCTCAAACGACATCGCTCCTCTCAGCCGAGATTCGATCCTTCACCGCCGACTTGCTCCGCCACTCTCCGGCGGCTCAAGGTCATCGTAATTTCAAAACCCTTTTGAAGATTTTACATATTTTTGCTAAAGTGATCAACTTTTTCCAATTTTTTGCTTGCAATCTCAAAAATTCAATATCTTGCATAGTGAATGAATCGAATGGGTTTAATTTTTAGGCGAGGAGAGATTGTTAGTGAGTGAATTGGATAGTGAACCTCCCCATAAAGTCGACGAAAACATGTGGAAGAATCGAGAGCATATGGAAGAGATACTATTTTTGCTTGAAAAACCCCATTGGCCTCAAACTGTAAGTCTAAGCTAAGTTAATGTAGGGTTTAATTATATTATATGGGTTTACGGATAAATTTGAGTTTTATTATTAATTTGATTTTGTATTTAATAGTAATTATGTAATAGGATAAACTAGATAATTAACATTCAAAATTTAAAGTTGGATGTAAAAAGAAGTTGTATAAGTTTAAATAAAATTTCCCCAATTTTAATTCAGCAGAATTACAATACCAGGATCAAATTGTACAAAACTACCCGGATCGAATGCAGGAGAATGTTTTCACACACATGCATTCAAATTTCAATTAAAAACACTAGAAGATCTCCAATCACGTGAAAGCGTTTTCGGTTTTAGAGAGGGACAGAGAGAGGTTGGTATAGTTAGAGAGAGAGAGAGAGAGTACCTTCAAGAGAAACCAGAGATAGAGTGAATCTGACGAATGCTACATAGGAAGGAGAGATTGAATCCGTAAATCGCCTGACCCTCTTGACCCAATACGGCGATGAAATTAGTCGCTCGGCTGCTTCCTCAGCCACGAGAACGACGAATTTAAGCTATTGTGGTGGAAAATTTCAGATCATCTCATCCAACCCCACCACCTGTTAAAAAATCTGTCATTTTGCTCCGGCTTGTTCATCTCAAATCATCTCATCCAAGTTGAATTAGTTGCTGCGAGGATCCATGTCTGTCGCCAAGAAGCTGTTCGATACAGTTTTCCAAGCTCGCCTCCGTGATTTTACCCGTTGATAGCCAAACGTCGATGTGAAGATTGCAGTCTTGATGACAGCCGCCAGGGAGAGGGAGAAAGCAACCCCTTTTTTCTCTTTTTAATAATTTTTTCCATTTGCCACGTGGCAAAAATTGTGGGGTCCACATTTTCCATGTCACGGTGAAATTGAAAGAAAACTTAACGTATGTATGACAATTAAATGAAAATTAAGTAAATGTTTAAAGATATATGAAATTGCAATCGAACGGGTGCGTGCAAAATATAATTTACCCTATCATCTATATCTAGGTTTTTTTAACTAAAATAATCTATGAGATTGTCATAACTCCTCACTTTGATTCCTGACATTGAAAATCGGTGAAGTGTTCTTTGAGTTTGTCCATTGTGGTCCTTTCGCTAAAAAAATCCGTTAAATGAAAAAGCAAGTAGATGGGTTTATTAGACAAATAATTAACATAGGTTTTTCACGATATCTCAAATGATTGACAATGGACAAACTATGCTTCAATGCTAAACGTTGGAAGAAGTTCCGAAGGTTCCATTATATTAAGCAAAACTAAGCGAGTGAAGAATCCAATCCAAATATTTTGCAATGCACTGAGTGTGGAATGCACTGGATCGGCACACTACACAAATGGAATTGCATGATACGATTTCAACAGTCTCACTCAACCGTGCGTTGGTCTATTTGTCCTTGGCTTTCATTATGGCCAACTTTTGTTCTTTCCGAATCCAAGTCTCAAGCTAATGAAATAACGATATGTGGACAAAACTCCTTATACATGCCTTTATTTTATTGAGCAAGATGTCACCGTGGCAGTACATCTTCTCCAGTTTTGGATGTGATACTATACACTTGCAAACTTGACCATTATAAAAGTCTCATGACACGATCAGGCATAGGCAATCCACGAGCTCAAGGGAAAAACCACTCTTACCACAAACCACAAGGGAAGCGGCAAAAAAGTATGGCCAAATCGAATAAATGATCCATGTGGTCATAAGGTATTCGGAAGATAACCCATGTGCTAAAAAAACTCAGATTTAAACCCTTGTGGTGTACTCCGTTTGCAATCCAAAAGTGATTTTTCCGTTAATTATATATTAATACATGGGTAAAATTGTACTTTGACATGTGCACCTTCTTCTTCCTGCATATTCCCTACGCAACCCCCAAACTCACTTCGTGCAAGAGAAAAAGGAGAGACCATTTTTAGTTTTCCACATAGCTACCACCGCAACCATGACGGCCACGGTGTCTCTCCTTTTTCTTGCGCGAAGTGCGGAGGAGGAGGAGGTCTTGACTAAGCTCTCTCTCACTCTGAAACCATGGGTACCACTCAGACCCCCTCTCTCTCTCTCTTCCTCTCACTCTCTCTGTATGTGTGTCACTGGTTTTGTATATGTGATAATATGCAGGTATCTCACGTGACTCGATGCACAAGCGTTGTGCTACTGGAGGCAAGAAGAAGGCAAGGAGGAAGAAGAGAAAGTAATGCTTTCTACCTTCAACCCCATTTCTCTCTCTACTTTACTCTTTGATTGCTTGTTAATTTTCCTTCATTTTCTATTATTTGCCCTTTGTAATATTTTTTTTTATTGATTTGTTATGTTGTAATTAAGCGACAGATGTGTTGTTAATTGTAAACTATTTCTGGGTTTTTCGTTGTAGATAAAAGGTGAGGTCTCACCGGATCTTCTTTTTCTTGAAAATGGTCTCTCCTTTTTTCTCTTGCACGAAGTGAGTTTGGAGGTTGCGTAGAGTAGATGCAGGAAGAAGAATGTGCACATGTCAAAATACAATTGTACCCATGTATTAACAGATAGCTAATGAAAAAATCACTTTTGAGCTAAATTTGTTAACGGAATACATCACATGGGTTTAAATCCGAGTTTTTTTTTAGCACAGGGACCTTTTTCCGAATAACTTATGACCACATAGATCATTTATCCAATTTGGCCAAAAAGTAATAAACAAACAACCTTATACAAACAGCGCATTAACTTCCATTTATTCACTCTGAAAGACCACCATTTATTCACTCAGAAAATCCAGGTCATTGTTTAGAAAGCAACAGGAAATGCCGAACTCTCATCCAGCCCGGCGTACATTCATGAAAACTGGGCAGTACATGCCATTTGTCATACATACCACACTTCTTCACCTGTAAACAAACCAAACCAAACACCTGGGCAACTACATAGGCGTTCAGTATTAAACAAGGCGAGACATAAAAATCCGCACAGCTGCAGGTTGTGATACCACACATAAAACGGTCTATACATAAGACCTGTTAAAGAAGCTCATCGCCTTCAATCATCCCGCAACTTTCCTTGAATAGGTTCTACCAGGTTGAATCTCTTGAACAGGCCTGAGATACAAGTTTCCAGACTCACCAATCCACTCGACTCCAGCCTTCATGGGAGGGGGCCGCATCTGCTGCCCGACAGTCTGCCTGTGATGACCAATTGTCATATTTGCCAACTTCTCAGATGTATCTGAAACTCCACGTGCAACCCTTACCTTGTTCACAGAAGCTGTGCCAGCCAACATTGTATTCTCAGTTAAATAGAAAGTCAAATAACAAGCACTCTGACAAAACAAAAGCAAAAAAGAAAATCCAGGACCAGGGGATTGAGAAATAAAACTAACTAAAATCCAAAGAAAAACAGACAACATCACCCATTCTTGTGGTTCATAAATGTGATCAGTTTGGATATTAAATCGAAAACAATTCAAGAAAGCAACACAATCAAATTCCTTCTAGTCATGGAACTTACTAGGACTGCTCTTTCCCGGTGGTCGATATTTCTGCTGCTGCTTGGGAGAGCTTTTCAAATATTTATCATTCTTTTTCGCATCCTTAGATCATAAAGATGAGGAAATTATTTAAAAGGAACAAGCAAATGAGGTATGTCCACGTTTGGCATAAGCACACAATCAAATTAAACAGACACAAGTAACATGTGCTCTCACCTGGTCGGCCATATCCAGTTTCCGCTGCACCCCTGCAAAGTCAGTTCTTACATAATGAGAACTCATTTAGAGAATTACCAGTTCTTTCGACAAAAGGATGGCAATACTTCCTCCACTAAGAAGTATAGGACTAGAAACTTTCAATAGACAAAAAGCTAAATTTTATAAGGATATTGTTGAGGAGAAATAATTTCTGACCACAAGGGTTAGCTCTCAACAAGAAAAACCTACGACAACACCACCTGGTGAAAAGACTCATTGGAGTAATTTACAATAACTGCAGATATTAATAAATACAGAAAAACAAAAAATAAAAAATAAACAAAAGGAAGAGAGAGAGCAGCATTTAAAGTCTAAATAAACTCCGCAGAACAATATCCAACCAACCTGTGCCCACAGAGGCATGCAACTTGGGGGAAGGGAAGTTGCTAGCAAGCTTTGAATGAGATACAGTCCCAGAAAGTCTTCTAGCACTTTGCTGCTCCACTACCCTTGCTCCAGCTGTGCAATAATACAAATAAATTTATATCCTACATTACTTGAATACCATGTATTAAAAGCGTGAGGTGTGGGCGAGGCATCCGAGGGATAGCCCAGCCTAGGCGGGACCTATATTTTTTAATATATACATAGAGCGTACACACACACACACACACATATATATATACATATATTATATTATATATATAAAATAGACGATGAAAAGCACAATGAGCACACATATAACAACGTAGACAGCACACACATCCATTATATAAAAAAATAAAAATCAGAAAAAAAGGCAGAGAGATGATAGTACAAGGAAGAGGTATGAGGCAATTAAAACCCTACCCAAAATTTGGGTTTGGGAGTAAAATAAAAAAAAAAAAATCCCCTGAGGCTCGCCTAGGTGGCTTTGGCAGCGCCTTCCGCCCACTCCCTCAAAACAGAGGTGGCAACCCTCAAGCCCAGCCTCACAGGGCGCCTGGGCGCGCCCTGAGGCAAGCCTTTTAAAACATTGTTGAATACCTAAATAACAATCTCAAAGCTGATACATTTCCATAAATTATCAGATGGACAAACCTATTGGATGCGTCCTAGCAACAGTTAATCTGGAACGAAGGGATGGAGGAACAGAATAGCAACTCTGCCACATGAAAGGAAGTACATGTTAGAATACACAATATTTGCAGACCCCTATTCATCATAGGACGTTGCAGTTACTAAACTTTGTTCCAATACACCACCTGGAAGAAAGGATGGTGGAGGGCCTCTGCAGCAGTTGGCCTCCTGGAAGGGTCCCAAGAACAAAGTGACTACATCAAAAGGGAAGGAAAAACATAAATCACACAGTAGTAGACATTCTTTAAACAAAGTCACCATGTGGGCTAAGTTGAGGGGTAGGGAGGATGGAATAAGAAACAGCTACAGTAAATACTATATAGGACTTACTGTTATAAGGCTGATTGCACCCTCACTAGCTGATGGAATCCGTGTAGAAAGATCAACACCAGCAAACTGCAATGTTAAAAGATACAAAACCAACTTAATATATATGGTTGTTTTTTCAAGCAGGGGAACAACATAATCTTACATTTCTACTAAAAATAAAAAATAAAAACGCAGATAAAATTACATCCCATATTTGCATGCAGCTTTAAACTGCCTAATAAATCTCTCATAAAATACAATGCAGCAATGACAACAGTCTGCTAAAAGTGAGAATGTAAACCATTCCCCAAGAGATTTCTGTACAATTCTATGCACCTCAGAGAACGCACTAAAAATGCATGAGAAAAAACAGAACAAACAAATATGAGGAAATGAGTGATGCCAAATCAGAAACAACTGACCTGAGGAAATTGGTAGTTGATATCACTTGCAAGGCGAAGCCCGTCAGCCCATGAGTCCTTGGTTGGGCTTCCAATCACACTGCAAATTTTATATACCTCATCTGCTTCACTGCAAGAACAGTGGAAGAGGGAGGTGAAGGTGAGAACATTTAAAATAAACCAACTTATATTAGTCGCTAAATTATTAGCAAAAGCCACTAATATATTCCAAAACACATCCAAGTTAATTAAACAATTACTGCAAAGATTCAAAATTATATCCTATGGGATGCAAACCACTTGATGGTTAGGGAGTGTGGAATACATACCTAACACCCGGAAATAAAGGGCGGAGAGAAAACAACTCAGCCATTATAGCACCCATTGCCCACATATCTGACAGTCAGAATAAAAACTAATAATTTAAGAAACCAATCACTGTGAACACATGTTTTCACAAAAAACAAAAAATCGAAACTTTAAACATAAAAACTCACCAACTTTTGAGCTATACAGGTACGACTGAAGCAGCACTTCGGGCGCTCGATACCTAGCACACCCACATTCTAGAGTCAGTAACTTACAGCAACATATTAACACCCAAGCAGAGATAACTTATTACCAAAACTGTAAGAAAAATTAAATTAACACCCACCACCGTGTGGACACGTATTCTGTATATGGTGGTTGTGAATTGATTTCCCGAGCAAGTCCAAAATCAGCAATTTTGATGACATCTTTGGTAACCAATAAGTTCTCTGGAAAGGAGTGAACGTATAGGTACAATTATGTCAGTCTGATAGCAGAAGAAAAATCAAACACAACAGGTGACAGCCTGAACGACTTAATCACAAACCATGAATGCAAAGAAATCGATTGAGGAAAGAAAATAACCACACGAAAAAAGTAAAAATAAAATTTAAGAAGAGTTTGCCACATGGGGATTCAGAATACGAGAGGAAAAAAAAAGAAAAAGAAAACCATACACAAATGCAAGAAAGTATAGCAAGGGCATGCAAGAAGCAATGAGTGAAGACAGACCGAAAAAAAGACAAACAAATCAAAATATATAACACTATTGGCATTCTGAATATCATGTATACCTTCACTTCTCCAAATTTTTATTCAGCCCTTCTACTTCTCTTTGAACATTTTACCTGCTCAACCGAGGTTATCCATAATAATTGTAACAGTTACCTGGCTTAAGGTCTCGATGAAAATATCCACGCTGATGCATGTAAGCAAGGCCTTGGAAAACTTGAAAACACCAATTTCTGACTTCAGCTTCAGGGAAAAGCTTTTCCTTATCTTTCATAAGTTGATACAGGTTGAACTCCTGCAATGTACATATGACAACACAGAATATCAACAAAGACTCTTATCAATGGCATCATAGCAAATAATATCAAGTTTGCCAACTATACCACTTACCATGTATTCAAACACGAAGTACAACATGTCATTTTCTCTGATGACTTCCTTGAGCTTCACAATATTTGGATGATTCATTCTACGCAATGACTGCATGCAGAAAAAATGACATAATTAAAAAGTATAAATCATATCAGGATATTAATAAAGAGGAGGTAGTACATTGAACCACCTTCACTTCCCGTAGACTTACGCACTCCTCCCATGAAAAATAACTTTTCTTCATTTTTTTAATTGCAACCTGTAAATTGTCCAACTGATTATGAACAGAACAAAATCTAAAGCACAAAATACATTCCAAAGGGAATGGGAAACGGAAAAAAAAAACACTTACGACTTCACCAGTTTGCTTATTAATAGCTTGCCAGACAGTCCCAAATGTGCCATCACCAACTTCCTTTATTAACTTGTACCTAGAGTAACCACATACTTATTTATTAGTATGAATACAAACAGATAAACCTAAACTCCCCAGTAAACACTCACCTCTCCATTCTTCCTGTGGAACACAAAGCAGCTCGTTCTTTATTCAGTGAAAGCATAAAGACTCAAGATAAATGGAATTTATCTTCTGAAGATGATCCTTAAAATACACTGTATGATATCAACAACTGCCTTGCTGGTCGAGCTGAATCAAACCATCAATCTTCTGAGGCAACATGCACGAGCACAAAACCACAATTCTTATGATGGATAGGCTGCACGGCCTTATTCATTACTAAGTCCAGGGCATCGGGACTACAGCATGACATTAATGGCAAAAAAGGACAAGGATCACCGAACATATCGATGTTAAAAATCCAACCAGACTGATTTATCCCGCCAAAAGAAAGACTTCTAGCTCAAGATAGTGTCACCCAAGGCTTAATAAACTTAACTAATAGCTATCTCATCTAAATTACGCAGAGATCAGTGTGGAATCTTCAGGTAACCAATATCTTGCCACTTATCATAGCACCCACCAAGAGCAACGATGAAATAATAACTTTGACATAAACAGTTTGCACTGGTTTGGTTTGACGTAACTGATTATCTAATAATAACTATGTAGAGATCTTCTCTTCAGTCACAGATTGCCAGAATTTAACCCTGTCATAATAATCAAAGAATAAAGTTTAGGAATACTTAGCAGGCATCGAATAAAAAGGTATAAGTATAAAACTGAGTTGTATATGTTGTACCCCTGATGAAGTTTTCCCAGAAATTTCAACTGGATGTTGTATCAGCAATGCGCTATGCACTAAAGATCCAACACCTGACTCAGAAGTAACAAGCATCATGTCTCCCGTATTGATCATTTGAGAGAAACTGACCACTAAGTGCAATTAACAAAAGAAACCAGAAAAAAATCTCCAAGGACAAGAAATCTCCAGTCAAGCACTTCCTGGAAAGAAAAGACCTGGTACTGGTGGCAATTTGACCAGAAGCGCATTTGCTCCATGTCTTGAAATATATATGAAATCCCTTTAAATCTAAGCCCGGCACAACCTGAAATTAAGATTAAAATACATTAATGCATTGAAAGAACATCAGAAAATCATGCAGACAAAGATACAAAGTAACAATTTACTGATTTTAATGGCAGGTTAAACTAAATCTCACATAATATGGCAAATAATGATGCAAATCCAAATACTATCACAAGATAACATTTAATCAGTAACACAGCTTCTTAATAGCTCTCACATAAAAATACAAAACTTCCAGCACATTTCAGAACCAAGTTCAGACAAATAAATACCACAAACCACAAAACGACAACATACAACAAACTTTAAGGCACTTAAGCTGTATGATGTATACAACAATAACAACAACAACAACAAAGCCTTTTCCCACTAAGTGGGGTCGGCTATATGAATAAATTACTACAAAACTTAAATGTGATGTACATATTCTTTCCTATTTCATTGTTGATATGCATACCCAGGCCAACAAATGATTTCCAATCCTAAGCCACATGCTGCAAAATCACAAATTTGGTAACAGGATAACCTAAAGTCACAAAGGAACATCAGGGACAAAGTACATAGACCCCCATGACACGGTCATGAATTTCAACAATAATTTGTATAACTTCTAAGCCACCAAATGACCTTTGGCACAAAATTGGAATGTAGGAAAGGTAGGAAGAAAAACCATAACCAGAAACAAGTCTACAGAAAAAATTGTAGCGGTTAACTTTGAGGTGCAGCAAATTACAGTTTTAGCCACGATACACTTTTAGCTAATGCTATAACACGAGTGATCAATAACATTAGCAATTTATATAAGAGAACACAAACAAAATACAACCAATGAAAATTTACGAACAAATAAATAAAAGCCTCAAATTACCAATTGGAGTTAAGATTAACAAAAATAAAAACCAATGTAAGCCGCGATATATCTCTGTTACATAATCCAATCAGAAAAAAAATCACCATACCTTAATAACCCAGAGGATGAAAACCCTACAAAAATAAAGCCCCAAAATAGTCAAACTCTGAACCCCCTTCATTTCCCAGAATTTCTCAGCAACCAAACATACTTCAAACCGAAATCGAAGAATCACATCCAGCCGATTGCGTTAAAAAGCTAACCATAATCCTAAAATCCCAAAATCCCAAAACATAAATCGAATAAAATCGCGATACAATCAACAAGGAACAAAACCAAAATATCCAAAACAAACAGAATAAAATCAATTACAAAACAAATCAAATTCAGAAATAAATCTAAACAACAAGAAGGGCAAAAAAATTATAGGGGATCAGATCGGGAGAAAAGGAATCGAACCTGAAAGCCAAGCGGCATAACAACCGTCGCCTAGGACGGGAGGGGGTGGAATCCAGAGTTTCTTTTATGTCAAACCGACTTCGTTTAAACCCACCGAATTCTGATATGCTGGCACATAGAGAGATGAGAGAGAGAGAGAGAGCGCGCGATGAGAGAGAATGAAAGCCTTCGTGCCAACCAAGGAATTTACCTAACTCCACGTTATCACGGAGGCAAGGGATATTCTTGTCCTTTTATCGAGTGCTTGATCTTTTTTGGGTCGTCGTTCTTTTTTTAGCTAATTGTTTGGTGGGTTGGATTTTTTTTTTTTTTAAATACATCGATATATTTGTACATTAAAGGTTAGATTTTTCCTTTATTTGTTGTACCTTTTTTTTTCCTGTGCCCATTTTATCCACTGAAAGGTATCACTGTGGTGGAATTGAGTGTTATTTTTGCATCACGCTGTAGGTTCAAATCTAACAAATAATTTTTTTTTCTTTTTTTTTTAGTACATCGATATATTTTTACATGAAGGGTTAGATTTTTCCTTTATTTGTTGTACCTTTTTTTTCAAATGAGTTTACTTTAGAATTCCTTTTTTGTTATTTTAAGTTTTGACTTTTTCCTGTGCCCATTTTATCTCATTGTGGTGGAATTGAGTGTTATTTTTGCATCACGTTGTAGGTTGAAATCTAACAAATAAATTTTTTTCTTTTTTTTTTAGTAAATCGATATATTTTTACATTAAGGGTTAGATTTTTCCTTTCTTTGTTGTACCTTTTTTTTCAAATGAGTTTACTTTAGAATTCCTTTTTTGTTATTTTAAGTTTTGACTTTTTCCTGTGCCCATTTTATCCACTGAAAGGTATTACTGTGGTGGAATTGAATGTTATTTGCATCACGTTTGAATCTAACAAATATATCATTTTATAAAAAAAAAAAAAAAAAAAAAAAACCTCCCCATTATATATTTGAGAGTCATATTTTTCAGTATTTTGGATTTTTCTTATTTAACATAAAACTGATATCAAACATAATATCCTGAGAATAACAAAAAAAATTTGCACAGAAGACTAGAAACTCGGGAAATAACTCTATCCCAATAGCGGAAGCTTTAACTTTGAGTGATGCTTTGAACTTTTCTCAGCAGAGGGGCTTTATAATATTTGCGTAGAGGGAGATTCTAAGCTAGTTATTGATGATGTTCTATACACTTGCGCTATTTCCTGAAGATTGAGACCAAATATTGATAATATTCGATGAATGGCTTCTTCCTTCCACTGTGTTAAGTGGAAGCATATCTTCCGGGAAGTTGATATTGGCCTTTTTATTTTCAAGCAGGAAAAAAGAAAAACTAGACAGAGAAACTAGTCGACACCAGAATTAAACTTGATTCTCTCTCTTCTGTTGTAGTTGAGGTTTCTCTTTTATAAAAGCACCTCAGTACCAAACCAGTACTTTATGTCAGATATAAAGCACATTTTCAAGAATTAAACTTGATTGACAAGTTGGTGCAACTAGTCAGGGTCTGCCCATATATATGTTTCACAACATGAAATCACAAGCTAGAACGCATTCACCAACAAGCTCATGAAAAACATGGAAACGTAGAAATCAGTCTACAAACCCCCTATGAAATCTACAAGTGTCAATTACAAAGAATAGAGAGAGAGAGAGAGCTTCTTCTTACTAAGCCCAAAAGCCAACATAAGCATCCTTTGTTTCCTTCACTTGAACCAGTAAGCACCAATAACAAACAAACTACAGTTCAACAGATGCAGCAGATTTCATTTAAGAAACGAAGAATCCTTTGTTTCTTTTTCTTTTCCTTTCTTGTTTTTTTGGTACACACACACCTTGCACGTATTCAAATCATCCGATTACAGCTTGACGCAAAAAAGACAACAAATTATGAAAAATGGGAAAAGGGAAAAGATGAAAGATGAATTGTACCAAGTGCATGTAGACGCCTTATAAAGAATATATCTATACGCAAAGCCCTTGTGGTTGATTGACTACCTTATTGGGTAACCGAGTCTTCGATGACAAATTTGAATATTCTCGGCTTCTTATAGAGTGAACTAATTCTCTGTGAATGGTAAAGAACTTGCTTCTTTTGCTTCTATTCCTATTTCCGTCCTTCCAAGAAATCAGCTTCGTTTGGGTTTCTGTGTTCATCATCTGGAAGTTTGATTCGATGAATACCAGAGTTTTTTCTGGCATATCAATATTTTCTCCTTCTCAATGCCATACTCAGTATTTTCTTTGCGGCATCCCCATCTCATCCCTTTGGCAATAGCCGCAACAGCATCCACTAAGTAGCTGGATTCTCGAACTATTGCATAGCCATTAGGTCGCAGGATTCGGTCCATCTCTAAGAGCACATATTTCATTTCGCATCTGCCCAAGTTTACTATTATTAGAACCATTTACAAAGTTGATTACCAACTCTGCGTGTGTGTGTACTTCCTATGTTGAATGAGGCAAGAGTGCATAAAAACTTAACATCCAAGATTAAGTAGTTAATTCAATATGCCGAATTAACAAAAGTTTTCAAAATATATTTCATGTGCCCAAATAAAGACAAGCCCATTTTTTACCTGTGGCTTTCGGCAGTAAAGAAGCCATCAAGATGTAGAAGATCATAAGTTCGAGGATAAGTAGAAAAAGCTTCACACCTGCCAAAAGAGAACAAATAAATCAACACAAAAACCACAAGATTTTATAACAATGACCAAAATGAGAGGTGCACCCAAAGTATGCTATTTATGCAGATCAAAGCTTTAATGCCCATATAAATGAATTTCAAATTACCAATCATGGAAAGTTCCGATAAGGCCTCGATCATAGACCACAGGTAATGTATTTGCAGCATAGGAAGAGACGACATTCATGACCCACAAGGGATATTCAATCGTGGCTGCGGCAAAACCACCATATACTGTATTCATGTCCATAACATTTCTGATCTTATCTGTTCCAATTGCCGGGAGCAACTTTTTGTAATGCTTCATTCGAACCCTCCAATTTCTGTCATCATGCTTGAAAGCACTAGCACTCCCACCATGCACATCAGATATACGCTCTGGTGCAACATGCAACCGCTCTGGCCATCGAGGGATGGCTTTCAAAGCTGACTTTTTTAGCTTTGGGTCTGGAACTACAACACAAGAGCGTAATGGAGTGTACCATCCTGAATCTGGTTCGAGGCTATCATCACATTTTGCAGGATAGGTGTCAGGCTCAGAAAGTTTATTGTAGCAACTGCTGTCTGACTGTTTCTGCCAAACAGCAATATCATCCTTCTTGTTGTACAATTTAAAGCACAGTGAAGTTAGCAGTTCTTGCAACTTTTCATAATCTGATTTCTGCTCTTCTATGGTTGTGTTCCACCCACGCCAGTGGTTTTCGTAGTTGACAGGTGGACCAGACAGGACCCAAAAACCTCCAGGACGGAGTATACGATGAATTTCTAGAAGGTAAATTCCACCTGACAGCAGGACACTAGCCATTAGCACAACTGGTAACAACACCACCACCTACCTCCAAACTTTAAAAGATAAATAAAAGTGATAAACGAGATGAGAGAAGGAGAAGAAAGGAGAAGAAAGCATTTTTGATTATATGATATCCTACAAAAGAAGTTCCTATCTTATGCAATAAATTACAGTTCACAGCTGAACCGTGGAAATTTTCCCTAAAAATGATAACAGGAAAATAGGAATTTGGTGGATGCAAATTGTCTAAAGTTGGTGCTATTTAACATTTCTACCGTACTTATGGAAAAAAAAAATCTCCAAGTTCCTAAAGTTGGTACTATGCTATTGCTAATTTGAAAACTGGTTCCAGCAGCTGGACATTAAGCTCTATAAAATGAATTATATTCTTTAGAACTGAAAGATTTTTTAAACAATTTCATAGAAGAAATACCAAATTCCGTCCATGGGATGAGGCATCTTGAGCAGTGAGCCATATCAAATGAGTTTGAAGGGAAAGGAAGTCTCTGTGTAGAAATGATGCCAAGAATGGCAGGAATTCCACGCTCCAGAGCAAACTGAACCTGAGCTTCATGATTATCTCTTGGGGCGAGAGAAACAGTTAAAATCCCACGATCTAACAAATCAGCTCCCCAACTTGCAACCTAGAAATTAAACAATTAAGGAGGTTAACTTCTGTAGATTCTCACAACTTTACTTAGCAGTTTGTGCTGCTTCAAGCACAATAAGGAAATAGATTATTACATTAGTAAATAAATTTCAATCATGAAATAAGGAAAGAAAGGTGCAGATGAAATTTAAACTAGCATTTTACTAGTATCAAAAAGGCAACATGCTTTCACTCACCAGAAATTTTCAGCTAAATTTGAACATGATAAATCGGGAAAACGTAAAAGAGGATGAAAGATGGACTCACTCCACACCCAGTATCAATGGCAGTTCGAACAGTCCCATCTTTCATTTCTGGAATAAGATCTTGCATCAAATCGACATATGCAGAAACGCCTCTAGGAAACATAGTTCCCCCACCAGGAAAGAAAAACTTCTCCCCTTCTTTTCTCAGCCAATTCTGATTGGACTTCTGTTTGTTAATCCAATCATATGGCACATTCCTGAAACCAAATCGACATGGTAAATTCAGGGAAACTTTTAACTCTTTTTAGGGAAAAAAAATAATTGAGACTTAACTGGAAACTTTTGACTGTACATAGGTCTTAAGCATCAAGCTGTCAACTATTTACCTGTACCAACATTCGTCCCTGCTATTTGGCCATCTGATTGGTAGCTTGTAGCCATCTGGAGGTGGAACTAAGCATTCTTTCCTCTCAAATACTGGAGGGCAGTGCCGTTCCATGAAAGTAAGCCGATGAACACCATATTTTCTCCACCTCTGTACAATAAGTAGCCACAATCTGATAAGCATCTAGCAGTGTGTAAGTTCCGAAAAAGGATAAAGTACCATAAAAATGATTAAGCAGTTACCCTTGGATCCGTGCACGGGGTGTAGTCTTGATAGTCACTGCTGCATTCAGCAAAGGTAACAGGTTTTACATGGAGAGATGATTGAACTGCCTTTGTGACATCTTCGACCTTGACAGGCTCAATTTTTTTTTTCTCAGAGCAGAAGATTCCACCAAGATAGAATGAAAGCCCGCATAGCAAAACAAACAAGATTGTCGTAGGGAAAACCCTGGTACCTTGGGGTCCCGGTTTTCCATCTTTATGTTTCATCATCTCAGAAAGTATTAACTACCTGCACACATACAAGGCTAGATATCTTCATGATTGTGGGATATATGATTTAAAATAATACTGATCTGCTACCAACCACGATTCACCGCAAAGAGCACGCACAATTTTATTCATGTAATCAGGCACTCAAACCAGACCCGTCACAAGCTACAAGGGATTTATTTTGTTCCTCAAAGGCGACTTCTTCTACATTTACAAACCAACTCAACTAAAAGAAACACATGTTCAATTAAATAGAACCTATCAACCAATCTTAAACCTTGACCGAAAAAAATGAATAAAGAAACATATGACTCAAATATTAAACAGGGGAAGCACAAAATATGTCGTGGATCACACACAGAAAAGGTGAGACTCAAATTCGGATCGATAGTAACGCAGAAAACATAAACGACTTGAAAGATGGCAACTACCGACACTTTCTACTTTCCATGTCAAACCTCCTTTATGTCTTTCACATGGCAATGGGCCCTAACTCCATCAAACTCCACCCTTCCTCTACTTTTCACTTCCCACTGAGCCAGAATGGCCAACCAAATATCAATCAAGCCATGGAAATCAAGAAAAGCAAAGTATTCAATAATTTCATCATTTCTTGAAGGCTAAGAAATGTTTTTTATGCATGATTTATCGTAACCACTGCTTGCCAATCAGCTGCTGCTTCCATTCTCAATCATCAAATTGCTACATTATATGACCTCATATCAAAGAAACAAACAAACGCACAAAATCATGGCAAGAAATGCACCTCAATTTCGTCGAAACGAAGCCAAAAAAACCCGAAAGATTAAGTGTTGAAGGCTGATTGCAGGCCTCCGACTGCTACATATTCATACAAAAGAAAAGGAAAGACAGATCAAAATTACCCATCTTGCCAAAAAGATTTACCAAGCATTGTAGAAAAAATAGAAAATTAAAAAAAAACGAGAAAACCCCAATTTTTGAAAAACCAGGAGATAAATTAAGCATTTTGCAATTGGCAAAAGTGAAAAATCCTGTGCGATCACCGCCGTGCAATAATAGGAAATTAAAACAGAAAACAAAGATGGGGTGCTGTCAAAAACCAGATCCAATGTGCAGAAGAAAGAAACCCATTACCAAGATGATCGTAATGTGTTCGACGCAATTACACAAAGAAGAAAAACATGAGATCTGACGGAGCAAAGGTACTAACTGTAAGAGAAGAATAAGAAGCTAATAACACAGCAGATGGATAACTAGTACCTTTATCTCTTTCTCTCTCTGCGTACAATGAGTATCTCTCTCTGCGTACAGTGAGTATCTCTCTCTACAATATCTCTGCAATCAATGGTTGTTTCATGAATTGAATCCCACAAACCCCAAAAATGGAGGTTGAAAATTAAATGGGTTTTTAATTTTCTGGGTGAAAATCTCTCTGTTCAGGAGAAAGAAGAAACAGAGAGAAGAGGAAGAGAGATTACTGAGGTGGGCTTTGCTTGGATAAAAGGGATATGGGAAGAACACAGTGGAAAGGATCTCTCTCTCTCTCTCTCTCTCTGAGCTAAAAGCACACAAACAAGCTTGTGCTTGGCAGTCCCCTCAAAAGCCTCATGTTTCTTCAGACTCCTCTGCTTCGCAGCTCTTTCGCTTTTTCTTTGTTTTTCTATGAGGTAAAAGTGGTAACTTCTTTCTGTCTTCCATTTCATTTTCACATGCATTGCATCCTCTCATTATTATTTGAGATATTTCCCCGTTTTTCTCCTAAATTTGTAAAAAGCTCTCAATTTTTACTTTAGTCGATTACTCATCTAAAATTTTATAAATAACCAATTTCCCTGTAATGTTAGATTTTAAAATTTTTCATCCAATTTTCATCCATCCAATTTTTCATTCATTTTGCTTCTATACAGTTGTCATGTGTTGTCTACGTGATCAAAATAGATGGAAAATTTTATGAATTTTTTTTTAAATCTAACGTCAATGGGAAAATTGGCTATTTATAAAATTCAGGAGGATAATTGGCTAAAATTAAAGTTTAAGGAGAAAATTGGCTAATTATAAAAATTCAGGAGGTTAATCGGTTAAAATTAAAGTTCAGAGAAAAATTGACAAACTTATACTAGTTCAGATTGCAAGTCGACAAATATGATGTGGTTTATCCTTTGAACTTTTAACTAATTGTTAATTTACTTTTTAAAATATATTTTTCCTCCAATTTACTATGTGAACTATATAAAATGACCAATCTAGAATTACCGTTTAGTTTACCAATTGTCCCTCGAATTTAGAACCGTTTAATCATTTATGATATTTATCGGAACAGATTCCTTGATACACGATTAATCACATGTTTTCAAACAAGTAAATATCGTTGCTAATGGTTTTGCTAATTATACGCATCCCATAACCAAACTTGTCACATCCTGTCCTGGCCCCATCACATTCCAGGCTCGACTCCGTCGTAACACGATATCGTCCGCTTTAGGCCCCGATCACGTCCTCACAATTTTGTTTCCGGAAACTCACACGAGAACTTCCCAGTGGGTCACCCATCTTAGGATTACTCTCGCGCGAACTCGCTTAACTTCGGAGTTCCGATGGAACCCAAAGCTAGTGAGCTCTCAAAAGGCCTCGTGCTAGGTAAAGATGAGAATATACATATAAGGCTTACAAGATCTACTCCCCTAGGCGATGTGGGATGTTACAATTCACCTCCCGTAGGGGTTCAACGTCTTCGTCGGCACACATCCGGGCAGAGATTAGCTTTGATACCAAATTGTCACATCCCCGCCCGGACCCCCACCACATCCCGAGCTCAACTCCGTCGTAGCACGATATTGTCCACTTTGGGCCTCAACTACGCCCTCACGATTTTGTTTCTGGGAACTCACTTGAGAACTTCTCAGTGGGTCACCTATCTCTCGTGCAAACTCGCTTAACTTCAGAGTTCTGATGGAACCCGAAGCCAATGAGCTTTCAAAAGGCCTCGTGCTAGGTAGAGATGAGAATATACATATAAGGTCATCTCCAACCGAGGGGTTCAGAGGGCCAAATGGCTGAAAATAGCCTGAAAACCGTCTCCAATTGAAGGCTAGGCCAAAGGGCTGTGGAATCTGAGAATGCCCCACAGAATTGGAAAAGGCTGGCCAGAAAAAATGGAAATCCTGCTGGTTATAACCGACAGGAATGCTTTGAATTTTTTTTACAGTTTTATTATTATTTTTTATTTACAAAATTTTTCCTATAACTTCTATTTTTCATATTTTTTTTAAATTCTATTTTTTTCGTGTAACTTTTATTTTACAAAATTTCTTTCATATATTTTTTTAAATTCCATTTTTTCCTATAACTTCTATTTCACAAAATTTTGATTCATTTTATTTTAAATTCTATTTTTTTCCTATAACTTCTATTTCACACAATTTGTTTCATATTTTTTTAATTATATTTTTTTCTATAACTTCCTTAGCCATGAAACAACATTAAATTAAATTAAATAACATGAAACAACATTAAACAATATGAAACAATATTAAATAACATTAACCAACATAAAAATTATACCAAAAAAAAACATTTAACAACATGAAACTTAAACAACATTTAAGTTGTAGTTGTTAAATAATAAATTATGTTTGGCCCAATGGCCATTTGGCCCTCAATTGGAGACGATTTTTTGTGACAGGGCTAAAACGAGCCCTCTGGCCCTTTGGCCCTCAATTGGAGATGGAGGCAAATATGGCCATATACTATTCATTAAAATATTAATATCTTGGAGAGCCAAATGGCTAAAACGAGCCCTCTAGCCAGCCCTCGATTGGAGATGGCCTAAAACTTACAGGATCCACTCCCCTGGACGATGTGGGATGTTATACAAAACTTGTAATTGTTTTGATAATTTTTCTCATGTAATAGTTTTTTTTTTTTTTTTACATACTATAGCGTTGATAAGTTAAATTGTTGAAAGTTAGGAGGTAGGAGGATCGTTGCGAATTGAATTTGCATTAGGATGTGCATGCATTATTACTTTCTATTACTGTGGTAAAACATCACCTGCTCATTGTGTAATAATTATGTTACTTTTTGATAAGTTTGAAAATAAGATCGGTCGAAGATTCTGTCTAGATGTTATTTTTTTTCTTTCCATATATATATATATATATATATATATATATATATATATTATAAATACATTCCTTCAAGTATTTATTTTAAAAGTTTTGAATTTTTATCATAGATTAAGAACATCTAAATCAAGACTTGGTTAATATTTTATTTTGCAATGGGACTTTTATATTTTGTGGTTAAAAAGTATGGCTTACCTAAGAAATATTCATGTCCATATACACTGCGTCAGAATCTCCATATAGTGTAATCCAATTTTACTTGACTTTGTTGCTTTTTATTTCCCTTTTTCTCATCAAGTAATAACATATTCTTCACTTCGACCATTTATCTCTAACAAGATTGTATCAATTTATAAGCCCGCCCTCAAACTTTACTAAACTCAAACCTCAATTTATAAGCCCTCCATCAAACTTTAGTAAAATGCATAACACAACGGTTTAACCTATTTAGTTAACTTTGAGCATCATGAACATGACCACCACCATCGTAGTCACCATTCCTCCACCACCATCACTCATGGATTGGCGCCACCTTAGAATCACCAACACCTTACTACCACCCACATTTTTTATAGCCCTAAACACACTCCTACAGTTGTCGTGGCCACCACCAGCACCATCATCACTTCCCACCACTACTAGCTCATTTACTAACTATCACCTATCATCTATAGGTTAACAACTCAATACACATTAAGTGCCATATTTAAATTTTATTATACATCTAATTAGTTAGTTAAACAAGAAAATTCACAAATCTTAATAGTGAATTGCTGTTATTGTCAAATGTTGAAATAAAAAAGACTTGTTTAATTTTATTATTATCAATTTTCCAACAGTAGAACTTATTTTCTTGGTGTTTGTGGAGAGGAGAGGAGTTGGTAGTACAAGTGGTGCAATGGGAGTGTTGAAGCACCCCTCCACTAAAAGCCACGAAGTCAGAAAATCACAAGGTTTCTGACAATTTTCATATTAATTTATTCCTTGGATCAGTTAATCTTTCGTTATGACAACACCAGCAATCACCGTATGTCAACCTTAATTTTCTTTGTTTTTTTCCTTCTGAAGAAATTATTAAAGTTTGGTATTTTAGTAGCAGAGAGTTCGGTGTTTTGAGTCAGGAGACCAAAATACTCCAAAGCCGGATGGTTTCATGCCATCCCTTGTCGAACATGCTTCCAAACTATTACGTACCTTGTTTGCGTGCACCTTAAAATATCTGCTTTCACAAAAAAAAATAAAAAATTACACAGTATATTTACACTTAAATATGAAAGATAGAGCTATCTCACCCAATCAACCAACAGCGAAAACTTAGTATCGAACTCGCTAACTGTAAACCCTAAGACCTCTCATTTGCAAGTATTAAAAATATCACTAGATGAAGTTTTGAAAATCCTTAATGACCCAATACTTCATTATATAAACTAGTAAACTTCATAAGAGCATCTAGAATGGGTTCTGTAAATAAACTCCTAAAGATTCCAAAAAAATCAACTTCAATTAATCATGCTCCTTATCCACATCCTTAGATAAGGATTCATTTAGGAGCTCCTAAATATAAAGAGGGGAAAAGGAGCTCCTAGTGGCTCTCCATAATTAATGCTTACTGTTTTAATATTATCTCAAATAAATAATTCATTTTTATTGGCTAATTATTAACGCATATATTTGTACTCACCACCCTACTTATAATCTTTGGATGAGTTTAAATTTTGGAAGTGGTGTTTATCTAGTACACAGATGTCGAAATTTAAACTTATCAAACGTTGATAAATAGGGTGGTGAATATCACCATCACTTGAACGTGTTAAGCAAAAATATTTCCAATTATTAGCTCCTAAAATAACTTTCCGATAATTTTAGCTAAAATTTTACTATAAAATAGAGACCATTATTGAAGATAATTTTAGAGAGCCCTTACAATAACTTTTCGATAGTTTTTCTTTTATATTCGGATATTATAAATTTTCCAGCTTGTACGTACATTTTCATATATGTTATAAATAAATAATATTTATTTGTGACACACCCCGACCTGGAAAGGTCGAAGCATGCTGGCCATCACCGTGAGCTGACGTAACCATAAGGGTAAGTGATGCAAAAAGTGAATAAGATTAAAACTAATTAGAACTAAACAGTGATAAAGTGCACAATTCGTGGGTTGAACCCACTATAATTATTCAGAGCGTAAAGACAGTGAGACTACAGAAGAGTAGTCAAAGCAACCAAAGTGCACTTATTACATAATAGTGATAAGTTCGTACGTCTAAAACAGAAGAAAATGTCAGAACTGCTGGGATTCCTCGAGTGCCACAAAGAGTACAGTTATCTAGGTCCTGGAGGGGCGAAAAACAAAGTTGAGTGGGTCAGCAAAACAATGCTTATAAGAAAACCTTTCACTTTGAAAATACTAACCCCTCGCCATAAAACAAGTATAGTTTCCTTAAAACATACTACTCAGGTATATAAACAATAATTCGATAATATTAAAGCAATATAATAATCAGAAATATGCCAAGTAATGATGTGTCAAATGCCACAGTAATAATCATGTGATAAATCAAGTATAACTAAGTGCTCATCCATCTAAGCTGACACACAAGTTCGAATAGATGGTTTCTGACACGAACAGGACTGGGTGTAATCAATATGCTCTCGTACTATGATCACGTGAAGACTGGTGCAAAAGCACATCACATACAAGTCGGATTGCCTAATGCAATCTACCCGACAAGACTGGCACCTAACTTGGATCCAAGGCGAGCGAATGGTGCGGATATGAACATACACGTGAAGGACTGGCCCTGGTCCTAGGGCTAGTACTAACACCGGGTGCAGCAAGATGAGCATGTACAAATATGTATGAATGCCATGACAATAATGATACTAGGCAATATAGGCGTAAAAGTGAAGTAAATACGCATTTATGGAAATTATAAATATGTATAGGTATAAAACAACTGCCCACTCACAAGTACGTCGCTAGGTCGTAGCCCCCGAGCCTCACTTGGCCTTGTAAATCCTCGGGATAAGTTTCCCCTATATGTGAAATAACTAAAATAACATTAATTAAAGCACATAACGGAAACCTAAATAAAACCCCCATAGTTTGCTCAAACCTAGGGTTTAAATATATGAAATCGATCTACTCGACGACACGAACACACATGTGTCAACCACATGCCACCCAAAAGGGCTGCCAGAAAACCCACGCGCGCCCCCACGTGCCCGCAAGTACACTGTACTCGCCTTCCTCGTGAAAATCTGTAGTCTTGCAGATTTTTGGGCCAACTTCCAAAGCTCCTAACGAGCTCGATTCTCAACCAAAATCACTTCTACAAAGGCCAAATTAAAGCTAGGAATGTGATGTACCGATCCCAATTCACAGAAAGTTTGAATATAATCCGTGTTAATCAGAAATTTGGCCTGAATGTGGCCAAACGACCACAGCTGAAATTTTCTAGAAAATTGAAATTTTCTTCGTAACTTCCAGAGTTGATTTCTAACTCGTTACTTAACCAAGCTCAGTGATTCAAAAGCCATTTTAAAGTTAGGAATGTAGAGAACAAGTTTGTACCTAGTAGGAGCCTAGATGTGGTCGAGGTTGATCGGAAAAATGGCTTGAAAGTGACCAAATGGTCATAATTTTTTAATGAAAAACCCAGGTCCTCCTTCTTCTCGAGTTTTCTGGGTGAAACCACACATTCAAAACACAAACAAGGGATCAATAACAACCCATAGAAGTGAAATAAAGGTTCTAAGGGTTTCTCAAGGCTTACCTAAGCCATAAATAGCTTGAAAATCGATATGTCGAACTCGCCGAGTCGACCTTCCGAGTTGGTGAGTCATAACTTGTCCACACTAGATTTCAAGGACATGGTTGAGTTCATGGGACTGAGATGAGCACATTGGTGTAGTTTGTTTGTCACTTTTGTGTTTTTTGGTGAGTTTTTGTGATGATGGCAAAGAGGAAGAAGGAGAGAGTTCGGCGTGGGAGAGGGAGAAGAAAGAGAGAGAGATGGGAAGTTTGCTTTTCTGATAGGATGATAGAAAATGAGGGAGAGATGGGATAGTTAAGGGAGTGAAATAATGAAGGGGGGATGCATGGGATGGGATGAAAAAGGAATCCAAGGGATATGATTTCAGATTTCCTACGGTAAAAGGAAATTGAAATCTATCCGAAGTAGATATTTTTACACTTTAAAATCTATGCCTACTCGTACTAGTGTGTACAATTTAAATGCGATAGCGAGAAATAAAATGAAAGCGATAAGAATAAGTCCACGTCACTTGCCAATATGGGCATAATCGTCAAATTACATATTCGGGAAGAAATTATATATGAAAATTAGGGACGTGTCGTCACAATTTGTTTATCAATTATTGTTCTTAATTAATTAAACTAATTTAAAAAAATAAAAATACATATTTGCACAATGAAATGCCTTCATCACATAGGGTTAAAAGCCAAAAAGAGTTTCGTCTTGTAAAACCATGAACGACAAATAACTTATAATTTAAGGGAACTTTAACGAAAAGCTCCCGGTACTATTCACTTTAACAAAAAATCACATTTTTACACTAAAAAGTCAATCATAGTACTATTCACTTTACCTTTTTTTTTGTCCTTATCGTTAAAACTCAAAGTTTTCAAGTCTTTTTCATTAGTTTTCCTATAATTTAATAAGTTAAAATTACTTGAAAATAAAATATGATAGGCCAAATTTCCTTGCATCAATTTTTGCACAACGAAAGCTTTGGTCGTGCAAAGTCATGTGTGATGATTAGTTATTGTCGCAATTACATCAAAGTGATGACATGTTATCGTGGTTTTAAACCTTGTGCCACGAATGCCTTTGTACCTAAACATTTTGTGCAACGAAGTGTTCTTTCATCGCACAAAGGCTCTTGCACAACAAACTTATATGTCTTCGTCACTCAATTTATTACGCGACAAATTCTTTCATTGCATAACGTAAGTTTGCTTGTCGCAAAAGGCGTTATATGTACTATTGACTCTGAAGTACTAGTTATAGTCATATTGAATTAGGGGATGTAACACCTATGAATGAGAAGTAATAATAACAAAATTTGACTAGGGTGAATATTTAGGCATAATTTCATTTGCCACTGGTTTCCCTCACTGTGGTTATATACATTTACGTTCGACGAAGATCCTAGATTTCCCCTTCAAATTACTCCGGAAATTGCCCTTCTTTAAAATTATTTAACTCAATTTTCTAGTAAATTGAATGAAATCGAACAGTACTTTCACACTAAGCTAGGAGTTGGTGTTCATCTTGATTAGGATGGCAATATTTTGGAGGAGATCAATGACTTGAAGAGTAAGTCCAATCTTTTTTTTTTAGTTATTAGGTTCCGGTCCCTAATCAACCTAGTTGTTAGAATAAAATTATATTTGTTAAATAGTTTGATCAAGTTCCCTATCATCATTTAAGGGATGCATTTATGCATTCAATATCCCACAAACTATCAAATTTAAACAAATCCAAATAATATTGTTACAAATATAACAATTACTTAAAAATCAATAATAGAGTAATTTGTTTTTCACATAGTTCTAGCAAAAAAAAAAATGTACCCACGTAATTATTAATGTAGTGCAAGAAATAACCATTCATATATTTTAAAACATAAAATAAACACATGTAATTAGCATGGGTACGTTCATAAAAAAATATTGGTACAAATTAAATTAAAAATATGAGTACATACTAAAATTCAAAACTATGGTACAAATTAAATTGAAAATATGGGTACATGTTAAAATTCAAAATTATGGGTACAAATTAAAACTAAAAGAATATTGGTATAAATTAAAAAAAGGATACAAATTATAAATAGAAATGCATGAAAAAAATACTAAATGTTATATGCCTAATTTACTGAACCATATAAAGGACATAGAGAGAGAGGTGCGACAATAGTAGAGAGAGAGAGAGAGAGAGATGTGTTTAATTGTGAGGTGTGTTCTATTCCACCTCATTGTGCATTTATTTATAGTAGTAGGGAAGGTTAATTCCTTACCCTAATAGGATTACAACTCTAATAGGATAATATCTAGTCTAAGAGATATGGTAGAATCCCATAAGGATATCCTAGATATGTTGAGATTTACACAATCACATTTCTAATTTATTAGGACTGCAACACTCCCCTTTGAGTGTGTAAATACTCAAACAAATGGCGCATCAGGTCCTCAATGATGAAGTAAATACAGTTGATGAAGTTGTTAGCACAATGAGCAAATGCAAGTCTCAAAACAACAGAAGAATGCATAAAAAGTAAAACTCGCAAAACCTCGCTATGGTAAAACCCAAGGTAGGATAAAAACTCATAGACTAAGGAGAAAAGTGAGAAGTTGCATTAAGTCAAAACTATACATTTTCTGGACTCAAGTAGAAGAGCTCATAGGGGTATGATCAGCCCAGGATGGGTGCCTCGTCAAAACCTAGTTAGGTAGCAAAAACCCAGTGGACAAAATGCTCATAATCGTAGGGAAAAATAGTACATTAAGATCAAGTGAGTATACATCTGGATACTCTCTCTGAGTTTGACAAAACTTCCAAATGAGAACTACAAGCATTGCATATGAATAGTTAGGCATACCAATTCCTCGGACAAGCTTCTAGAAGGTTGACTTCAGCAGTGATGTCATGTAGAAGTCAGTAAGGTTGTCTAGGATTGGCTTGCATGACTTCAATCTCCTAATGTTTTGCTGATGTAGACGCAATATGTCTTGGTGTTGACTTTGTTGATATATCATGCCTTGGTCGAATCGATACATGCAGCATAGTTTTCATGGATCGTCATTGGGCCTCAACGATGGATGAAAATAGTAAGTACTTTGAATATGCTCAACAAGAACTCCTAACCATATCTCACATGTGGCGTAGTGAAGTGAGGTGAGTCTTGGAACGTTTCGAAGATTTCGCAACTAAGGTCATATTGTGGACCTCTAAGATATTGCAATATCCCTTAACAGTAAAGACATAACCATTTGGGGATTTGCCTTTTGTGGGTTTGATAAGTAACTTGCGTCAACATAACAAACAAGGCAAGCATCATTCCGAGGATCAGGGGGGTCAGATCCACTTGAGAGGCGTTGGAATTAGCCCAAATTTGTAGTACCTTTCAGGGTAGCGGAAAAACATCTTTAATACCAATGCAGTGGTTATGTGTAGGCGCAATGATGTATCTTTACCAATAGATTAACATCGAAGGAGATGTCATTTCTAATTGCAATGAGCTAAGTATAACAAAGTGCAAAGTTGAACTCAGATATGGAATTTCGGATTCCATAACCTCTTCAAGGGTCTCATTTGCATATAGCGTTGGAATATCATATGTATACTCAAAGGTAACACCATCGGGGTGTAGTTTGACTGGTAGACCAAAGTACCGTCAAAACAACGGTTGAACTTCAAGTCAAGATGAGTTTTTCCAAGATCCAACATCTCAAATTCCGTCTTTAGATGCGAACTAGTTTTCTCAAGTTCTTCTAAGTCTTACTGAGATTTATATCATTTGACATAAATTGTAACTCTAGCAATTCGGAATAAGACTTCATAATTTAACACGCAAAGGCATAATTCATATCCCTAACTGATCAAATAATCACTTAGATAGGTATACCATATCCGTTGGATTGCTTTAATCTGTAAGTGAACGCCTCAAACAAGGTAAGTGGGTGTTCCGTGGTTTAGAACTATTTGAGTCAGTCCATGCAATTCTTCAAGAACTTACATGTAAATCTTTGTATCAATATCCCCATAGAGAAACACTAACTAGATTTCATAATGCTGCAGTCAATCATAGGGCGTTTGAGAGAAACCTTGTGCCGTAAGGCGTGCATCATATCACATTGTTTCATTCATCTCATTACGCTTCATTTCCCACTTGTAACATAACAGGGTTACCTTTGGCAGTGTATGAACGACAGGTCCAAATACACTTTGGTAAGGAATTTAACCTGGATTGTAATTTCAGTTGTCCAATCTGTTTTACGTTGTCACTAATAAACGAAACACGGTTTGAAGTCGTCCTTTTCATTTAAGTCGATAACTGCCATATAAGTGAAAACATCATCAATGATAATCTCATTCTAATTTTATTATCTCATCCAAACTAGTATATTGGACCAAGAACTTCAAGTTTCGAGAGTAATCTGGATTAATCTCATGAAATGGAAATGATTTGAGACAACGATTAAGTATGGATTCATTGTTGTGCTGTGATCTTCCTCTTCTAGGGAAGTGAATCCTATGAACCAAATGATCTGTTATGCTTTAAGCTGAGATAGATTGATTGGCTATCCGTCGGTGTACCAGACCGTCCAAACCATCCAATAGGGGCGGCACACCATTCGAGGATGTTGACTAGAAGTCTGTTAAGTACGTCTATCCTTGTAGGCATATTTGCAGCTAGTATATGATCTCGTTACTTTAGTTAGATCAAAGGAATGCGTCTGGAGCAACATTATAAAGCTAGAATACATCGCACTTGCTTATCACATTTGTGCGGCACTAGAATTGAGATGAGATATAGTGGGCAACGTGCATGCAAATTCACGTCGTTCTACAGGAACGTTGACGTTCTTATCTCCCCCTATGGATGGAAGGCTGTCTTATTGAAGTGACAATCTGTAAATGAATGGTAAAGAGATCGCTTGCAAGGGCTCTAAGGGAGCTAGTGTGAAGGAGAATCGTAATCGACAAAGATTCACGTCCATCTTTGAGGACCCATGTTGGTACGTTGCAGCGGCGTAACTTGGCACATGAAATGCACACCCAAATATGTAACTATGAAATGTCAGGTTCGTACCTAGTAATCAACTGTAACATCAAATAGGTTGGGTGGCAATGGGCCTCAAGGTAGACCAACATAACTGTGTACAAGATTGCATAATCCTAGGCAGAAACCGAAAGCTTGGTGCGTTCACCAAGGTCCGAGCGATCATTGAAATTGTGCTATATGATCACCATGTGAGGTTATTTGGGGTGAACATAGGAATTCGATGTTCAATTATAAACCTAAAAGACATGCAATACTTATCGAAAACCGTCAATATAAACTCTCAAGCATTATCCAGTCTTCCAGACTTTATGGGATAAATAGGGTGGTGAACCCTTTAAAATTGGTCATGAGGTTTAGCAGCAATGTGTGTGGACGAACATGTGATTAGTTTGTCGATTCATTGACCAAAACCATAAGTATTTATATGGTCCGCATTTTGGTTGGATTAGTCCACATATATTCCTTTGAATCCATTTTGAAAAGGGGTGATTTCACATAATGGAGGCAGTTAATTAATATAGATTGATCCAAAATCAGATTCAAATCCAATATAGCACCTATGGGTACATAAGAAATGTATTGAATCAATTATTTTCAATGAATATATATGATCGCAACTTCGAATATGGAATTTTTGCAAGGGATGATTTAGAAAATCAATTCCCTAATGAGCAGGCTTGGCAAAGTATGCTTGTAGGCATAAGATCCTTACTTTGGGTAAGGAGATGCATCGTGGCATCATTGTTTAACCTAAGTGTCCCAAAAGGTTATGCCAAAGCAAGTAAACTGCTCGAATCACCCGACTCGGGGCCAGTCACATGTGGCATATTCCCAGTTGGGAGGCAGCCCATTGGCCCAAAACAAGACTTTAGGCTCATTTTTGGAGGTAGTGCAAAGATATTCCACTCTATTTTCCATCAGTGGTTTCATTCATGATCATTGTTCTCTCGAATACCCTTAAAACTCAACGACGTTCTTCTAGAATAGGGAGAATATAAGGTCTCTGAAATGGTAATTTAGTACCATTCATACAATGAGGAGCGTGCCAATGCTCTTAATCAGGTTGGATAAACCTGAAGTCGTTGTTAGAGATGTAATTTAGGTATAAAGTTAGTTTGCGTAGTATTGCATTTGTTTGTACCATACTTAGGGCCTCTGTATTTAGATCTCGTATAAATATTCGGGGGACTCAAATGTAATTGTGGAATAAAGGAAGGGGCAAATATGTAATAAGTGAGAGCCCTTATTCTATAAAAAGACCATTCACTCTCTTCATTAGGAGAGGCCAATTCTTAGGCCTGAGATCCCCAAACTCCCTCACATTCAAAGAGCCTCATTCTCATATTACAGAGGCTCTCTCCCTCACAATCTTCTCAGAGAAATACAATAATCAGTATGGACGTAGCCCAAACATTGGGGTGAACCACGATACATCTTGTGTTATTTACTTTCTTGCAGATTCACGGTTGAATTTACGTTGTTCCAAGACCTCTCCGGTTTTGTGCATCAACATTTGGCGCCGTCTGTGGGAATCAACACGAAAATCTATGTCGATTCTCTCTCAATTTTTCACCTCCGCCGTGAATCTGCACAACCTGAGATCGTACTGAAGCATGTTGGTGATGTACGTAAGGAAGCCACTAGCGACGGGTGTGAGACCCCGACACACCAAACACTCCCCTCTCACACCAAACTGCTCACCCTATCGTTTATTCTCCACTGTCTGATCAAAGCATTCAATCATCGTAACCGCCGATCAAAAGCAATGGCTCCGTTCAAGCTCCAGGACTACTAGTCGATATCATGATCGAAGACAGTCTCCTCCTCACTATTCACGCTCTCCACGATATTCCCATTCTCCACCTCCATGACGTTCAAGATCTCGATCTCACAGCAGTGGTTATTATTCTCCTCCAAAACAAATGGCTTATTCCAGGGAGACAGAGTTATGGTGACGAGGGATTTGCGGGACCCGACGACTAAGCAAGTAAGCATGGCTTCGGTTATTCTTTCTCTGCCCAAACCATCTCCTCTGTAGGTTCAGCTTCATGCTTCTCAATGTCGACGACGACGACAACAAAAGGGAAAGCTCCTGCATACCTCCACCATGTTTCAGCAGCTGATCTCTCCCTTCAGCATAGCCACATAAATTGGCCAAAAGATTGAATATCATCACAGCCCAATAAGTCATCGCTGTCTTCCCGTCACTCAACAAGCAACACATAAAGTTAATGGGTTCTCTGAAACTCTCAGACTCAGTCTGACTTGGAGAGACAGCCTCCAAAACTTCAAACCTGCTGGTACTGCTGCTAGCAGAGCTCTAGAAAAAGAGACACAGAGACAGAGAGACAGAAAGCTCAAAGCTTAAAACATGGCCCATGGCTGATTCCAAAGTGGAGACAATTTCCCGATTAGCCCAATAGAGAATCATGAGTTCTTGAAAGATCTAGAAGCACCGCCACCATTGTTGAAGATTGAGTCGTTGGGGCTGGAGCTAGGGTTTGTGGAGCCGTTGTCGAAGGAGGAAATGCTTGCTGAAGCGGTGATGTACGGACGGAAGAACCGCAATTAAAGCTTTGGCGAACTACGAGGCCGAGGTTTCGCAGCCACTGCTCGAAGCCTCACTCTCCAACGATCTGAAATCGGTGCTGGAGTGCGTCACCAATCCGTTCGTGGATGTGAACTTCGTCGGCAATGTGCTCCTCAAAACGAGGAAGTGTGAGTTGTTGCTGGGTGACGAGTTGGCGAGCAAAGTCCGCGTCCACTACCAGGAGTTCAAAACCGACGTCACGGCTCTATTCCTCGCTGTTCATGCTGGAAACGTCGCTTTGGTGAAGAAATTGCTGAGCATTGGTGCTGATGTAAATCAGAAACTCTTCAGGGGCTTCGCGATAACAGCAGCAATGAGATAGGGCCACCTTGATATTCTAGAGATCTTACTGAAAGCTAGAGCATCTCAACCAGCCTGTGAGGAAGCTCTATTGGAGGCAAGTTGTCATGGACATGCTAGGCTTGTTGACCGGCTTATGGCCTCTGATTTGATTCGGCCCCATATTGCCGTGCATGCTATTGTCATAGCCAGCTGCAAGGGGTTTGCAAATGTGGTGGACACTCTCATGAAGATCTAATATCTTTCGGAGCAGTCTGGTGAAATACTGGGGTCAACAATGGATCTTTCCACCGTGAGCTCAACCACTACGCCTAAGCAAAAAAAAAAAAAAGAGGAGGAAGGAGATCAGGATAAAGGAACAGAATAAAAAAAAAAAAAAAAGATCATGATGTTATTGGGAGAATATTTCAGAAACAGGAAAAGAGAAAAGGAAAAGTAAAAGGCAATTGGCTGGCGACAGTAGTGGAAATTTGTGGCTTTCCTATCATGCTTCCCTACTTTTTCATCCTAGCAAGCAGAAAGAATCCAACCCCTGTAGTTTTGAAAGTTGCAGGAAATGGAGTGGGAAACAAAAGCAGAAAAGAAAAGAGAAAATGAAAGCAAAAGCAAAAGCAAACAAAAAAAAAAAAAAAAAAAAAAAAAGGAAATGGCATTATTCCCTTGTCTGTCATCTGCCAAAAGAAAGAAAAATAAAGAGAAAGGAAAAGGTAAAACTATCAGTAGGCACACATGGAAAAAGATCTGCAACAACCTAGTACGCAGTAAGTGCAGTATGCACCAACGATCTGCAACTGTCGAAGCTTTTGTGTTGAAACCTTTGTTTTGAATAATGTAATTTTTTTCTTATCTTTCGGAGACATCTGTATAACCCTATTAGAGGGTAATTAAAAAAAAAAAGGGCAAGCCCAAAATAATGGGCTAGAATGTTATGTGGAGGGCGAAGGCCCATATGCCCAAAAAAGCCAGGCCCTCTATTATCACCAACCAGGTGATCAAAAGTACGTCCAGTACTACAAAAAATTATTCGGTGATCAAAAGTACGCCCAGTACTCTAAAAATTATTCGCCAGTCTGCCGCTATTATCACCAACCAGGTGATCAAAAGTACGCCCAGTACTCCAAAATTATTCGGTAGCTTGCCGCTATTATCACCCACTAGGTGATCAAAAGTACGTCTAGTACTCCAAAATTATACATGAGCATCACTCATGTCAATCATACATAAACATTCATGAGCATCACTTATGACAATCATACATAAACATTCATGAGCATCATTCATGTCAACATTCATGAGCATCACTCATGTCAACATTCATGAGCATCACTCATGTCAACATCCATGAGCACCACTCATGTCAATCAACATAAACATTCATGAGCATCACTCATGTCAATCAGCTTCGAAAGCTTCATTTACAAAGCTCCAGCTTCAAAAGCTTCATTTACAAAGCTCCAGCTTCAAAATCTTCACTTGCAAAGCTTCACCTAAAAAAGCTTCAGTGCAGGGTATACAAATACCACATTCGAACAACCGCCACTTCGGCCCATACATGGATTCAATTTGAAGTCTCCAGCCAACAGACTCCATTGACCGAAGACTTGGGAGACTACATTATCTACCATATATTGGGCCTCAACTAGGCCTCATGAAAAATACTTGGGGAACTTAGCCTATTATTCATGTACTGAGGAGCGAACCCTTATTTTATAAAAGGGACTCCGTCACCCTCATTAGAGAGCATCGCCGCCAGCTGAGCAACTGCCTCGCCGCGAGCATCACTCCTAACCCATTATTCATGTATTGAGGAGCGAGCCCTTATTCTATAAAAGGGACTCCCTCACCATCATTAGAGAGCATCACCGTCTACTGGGCAACCGCCTCGCCGCGAGCATCAACTCTAGCCCATCATTTATGTATTAAGGAGCGAGCCCTTATTCTATAAAAGGGACTCCCTCACCATCATTAAAGAGTATCGCCACCTACTGAGCAACCGCCTCGCCGCGAGCATCAACTCTAGCCCATCATTTATGTACTGAGAAGCGTGCCCTTATTCTATAAAAAAGACTCCCTCACCTTCAACGCCACAAGCCGAGCTAACCAAGGCAACATAAACCATAAGCCGAGCAGCCTCGCACATGTGCTACTTCTAGTTGAGCATCATTTCACTTTAAGCACCACCTCATATCAAGTATCAGTTCAAGACAACATCTAGTTACTTCAGCCCACACATGGACTGAATTTCAAGTCTCCAGCCAAAAGACTCTCTTGACTGAAAACTTGGGGGACTACTGTTTGTACCATACTTAGAGGCTCCGTATTTAGATCTCATATAAATACTCGGGGGACTCAAATGTAATTACGTAATAAAGGAAGGGGCAAATATGTAATAAGTGAGAAACCCTTATTCTATAAAATGACCCCTCACTCTCCTCATTAGGAGAGGCCAATTCTTAGGCCTGAGATCCCCAAACCCCCTCACATTCAGAGAGCCTCATTCTCACATTACAGAGGCTCTCTCCCTCACAATCTGCTCAGAGAAATAAAATAATCAATGTGGACGTAGCCCAAACATTGGGGTGAACCACGATTAGGATTACAACTCTAATAGGATAATATCTAGTCTAAGAGATATGGTAGGATTGCATAAGGATATCCTAGATATGTTAGGATTTACACAATCACATTCCTAATCTAATAGGACTGCAACACTAAAAAGATTATATTTGAAAATGATTAATAATTTTTCATTTTTAAATTGACATATAATGACTTGTAAATAATTTAGTATTCAAATAATGATATGAAGAAAAGTGAAAGGACCTTGATAAAAAATGAAAAAGGAATAAGATTTCAATTAATGAGAAGGAGAAATGAGGGATGGGAACTTAATTTAAACTTTTTTTTTTGTTGGTGGTAGCAACGCGAAGGCAACATGGTGGCGCATGAATTAGCAAAATATGGACTTAGCGATGGAGGTTTTAGTATATAGATGGAGGAGGAACCACTTTGGTGATATCCCTTCCTTGAAAGTGATTTGGAGAATGATAATTGATTATAATTGGTGAGCAAGATGGTTAGACACTCTTTCTTCTTCATTTTTGGAGGTTATTTACAGGGGCCCCTCTTACTCACAAACTTTGTATATGCAGCAATGAAAAACTCAGTTTCTTAAAAAAAATACAGCTTAATCATGGTAAAACTATATGATTAAATTTTGTGATATATACACATAAGGATGATTATGATAACTTAGAAATAAAAGGTTTAAATTATTAAAATAAAATGCAGAGTAAATCTATGAGGTGTCCCTCAATCAGTGGCGGAGCCAGGAATCTTACCACAAGGGTCTTAGTGTAAAAGTCCAAATAAAAATTTAGGATGGAAAAACATATTGAAAATGAAATCATAGTACTTTCATTCATAATTCGTAACGGAAATAATATTACAAGCTATAATTGTCCACGACGAGGTTTCATATTTTGAAAACGGAGCATTATAGCTTCATTTTCAATACAAGCAAAAATATCTCTCTCAATATAAACAAGCAAGCTATCACTCAACCATTGATCTCCCATTTTGTTCCTAAGTGGACCCTTAACAATATTCATGACAGAAAATGCGCTCTCCACTGAAGCAGTTGCAACTGGTAAAACTAAAGACAATGTAATGAGCAAATATACATAATTGAATACTCGATGCATCCTTGTCTCCACCATTTTTTTTGCAAGATCACCAATCCCTTCCAATTGAGAGAAATCACTACTGGAATGCACATAATGAATATAAATCTCAAGTTGATCTTCAAGTACCAAATGATCCTCATCTGAAAAGTCTTGAGGATAAAATTGAGCAAGACGAAGTAACTTTGGTTTATCAAAAGCTACAAATGAATCTTTCGGACTCAAACATGCCAAACAAATAAGCAACTCGGTATTTACCTCATTAAAGCAATCATCTAACTCCGTAATTTGCTCATCAATGACATAAATAAAGAGCTGCACACAATAATGATGACGATTTGTCATTATTGGAGCATTACGCCTTGAGCTCCCTGGAAGTATAAATGCCTCTTCCATGTTAGGAACATCAATATAATGTTTTTCACAAAAAGAAGATACTTCATCAACCAATGCATCGAACCCATTATTCCTCATCCAATGTAGTTTTTCCTTGCATGATTTCACTAAAGCCATTGCATTCACAATTTCTTGATCTTTCCTTTGCAATGCTTGTGACAAATCATTTGTGAGTCCCAATATGACTTTCAGCAAGAAAAGGTGAAACACAAACTCAAAAGTACATATTTCTCTCATTAACTTATTTGCTTCACCCGCACTTTCATTGGGATTATCATCAATAACCATTTAAAGCACATGAACCACGGATGAAAACATGGAAATGATGTTAATCAAGGTACCATAGTGTGAGTTCCATCGTGTGTCACCGGCACGATTGAGACTTTTTTCTTGATTTAAGCCTCGCCCCGTTATAAGACAATCATTTTCAAAAACTATCACAAGCTCTTCTTGAAATTGCTGTCTAAGTAAATCACGCCGCTTACAAGATGCTCCAACATGATTAACCACACTATTAGCCGTTGCAAAAAAAGAGGCAATGTCTATATTCTTCTTTGCTACGGCAACAAGAGCTAGTTGAAGTTGATGAGCAAAGCAATGAACATAATATGCACAAGGTTGTTCTCTCAATATCTTTGTTTTAAGGCCATTCAACTCACCTTTCATATTGCTAGCACCATCATAACCTTGTCCCCGTAGCTCAGAAATGCTCAAACCGTTGCAAGAAAAGAATGTGTCAATAGCATCCTTTAGTGAACTTGAAGTACTGTCGGTAACATGTTGGATACCCACAAATCTTTCAATTACATGCTCTTTGTCATCCACATAATGCAACACCATAGCCATTTGCTCTTTCACCGACACATCACGTGCTTCATCCATCAATATTGAAAAGAATCTATCTTTTAGACCATCCATGATAGCATCAAGTGTTTCAAAGGCACATGAATTCACAATTTCTTTTTGAATGCAAGGAGCTAGTAATATGAGATTCCCCGGAGCATTTTCCATCACAACTTCTCTAACTTTATCATCATTATCTGCAAGGAATTGTAATAGCTCCAAGTAATTTCCCCTATTGCTTGAAGTGGCACTTTCATCATGGCCACGAAAAGCAAGACATTGTCGCAATAAAAACTTAGTGTGCTTGATTGATGCATTCAAGCATGTGTGATAAGCCTTACAAGCTTGGTCGGAGTGTTTGCTTAATGCCGTTTCAATATATGTAGCTTGATTCATCAAATTTGTAGCAGCTTCTCTAGCCTTATTATGAACACTCCCAACCGGTCCAACATGCATCTTAAATCTTTCTCTCCCTTTCTTCTAAGTCTTAAATCCATCTCTAGTGAAAGCTTCACTACCCACTTGTTCAAAATTGGTTCTAAAGAGATAACAATAGAGACAAAATGCCGCATCTTTAGATATACTATACTCCAACCAATCAAACTCATCAAACCATTGGGGAATGAAGTGTCGATTATTCCCGACATATTAGTTATTGGGAAATTATGACCTCTAGGTTGACAAGGTCATTTTTGTAGATATGATCTTCGGACCTCTTCTCTCATATTAGCATAATAATCTATCATTCGAGTTCTTAATCCAGGATTCGCTTGAAGATTACCCAAAACACCATCTAACTGACTTTGTCTTGAACTTGGAGTTCTTAAACTACCAACAGTATTTGAACTATCAACATTATTCGAACTACCCGAACCCGATGATGACTTTCTCTTAAAAAACCGTTCCATAATAATTCTACATATACAAAATATTCAAAATAAATACTCACAATATAAACAAACCATCAACATAATCAAAATAAATATGAATTGGATTTCAATTAAATTAAATTGTAAAATGGAAAGAAATTTTTTTTATAGTATCGTTCCATTAAGTAAACTATACTAATATGCATAATAACTAATCCAACCAAGCCAACAATTCAATTAATCAATACCAATTAACATACAAATTATTCAATAAATAAAAATTCAATTCAACTAATCATATGAATAATCAACAACCAATAACCAACTTAGTGCATTACCATATGAATATGATACAAATTATGTAAGAATTCAAATCTTAATTTTCACCGTAAAAATTAATTTCATATCAATAATCAACTTAGTGCATTTCCATATGAATATGATTCTATTTCTATAGCAATTAAATAAAATTTGTATTAAATAATTATTTAGGCTTAGGTAGGGATTTTAAATTTACCTTTGAAGTTTGAAGTTTGAAGGTTGGCTGAGGGCTGAGGCTCGGCTCAGTTGTCACAGCCCGTCCTTGGTTTTACGAAAATGCACTAGAGGTGAAAGGTTTTTTACTTTCGTTGACCAACGTATAGTGAGAAGTACGAAATTATTTCAGCATATTCCTGAAATACTCAACAATATGAGCAGAAGAGGATTTGGAGTTACGGTTAAAGTTTTTACGGAACTCTAACCTGAGAAGTACTTTTACTTTGGTTAATATATATATATATATATATATATAAGTATTATTATTTTATTAGTTGTTATTAGAATTATTAGAATATGGGAAAGAAAGAGGGGAATCGGGAAGAAGAAAAATCAGGGAGAGAGACGTCGAACAGAGGAGGAAGAGCTCCGGGAGTGAGAGAGAAAGAGTTGGCAAATTAGGAGAGGAGAGAGGAAGGGCTGGCCAACTAGAGAAGAGAGCATGAGGGAAAGGAGGAAGAAGAAGAACTAGCTAACCAAACCTACGACCCGGTTCCATATTACAACCTGGTTCTTGACCCGGTCGTATCTCCTTCGTCCGAGGTCCGTTGGAGGTGATTCCGGTGTCTATGGAACGTTCTCGACGAGCCCAACATCCCTGTGGTGGTAGATTATCAAATTTCTTGTCAAATTTATTCGAATTGAAGTCGTACACCCACGGTGGTTCCAGCGGGTTTTTCCTTTCTCCGGTGAATTTTGAAATGATTCCTTCCAATTACCACCACCATTATACTCCCTTAGAACCCAGGAACAAAGCCCAGGCAGTGGTGGAGGCGTCGGAGCAAGTTTGAAGGAATTGGAGCCTTTCCGGGCCAAATTGGTCTTGGCCTCAGTTATAAAGTTTACTCTACTCATTGAGATCTTCATTTCTGTAAATTTTGGTAATTTTTGGAAATAGTTGGATTTTCCGACGAGCCGGGGCGGCCGACCGCCACCCACGGCGGCCCGTGAGGCGGCGCATGGCCAGTGGCCCGCCAATGTCATTCTTAGCATGTATTTAATGTTCTAGGTTCAGTTTTAATAATTGATTGACGTAAATTGAGTAATTGAATCTAAGTTCGTTACGATTCGTGGTTAGGTGAAAATGTGAATTGACGATCCGACCGTTGGATCGTCACCAATCTTTGATACATTGTAATATGTTATATTTGAGGATTATAGGAACTTACGGATTGGGAATCCAATTTATGGATCTTCCGGAATTGGAGTTGTAAGTTCATAAAATATAATGTTAACCGTCACTTGGTTTTGACAATTGACGGAGATCCGACCGTTGGATGGTAAGGAAATTTTAGGATGTTGTTCTAGAGATATATTGTGGACCTCTGGAAGTTATGGATTGGAAATCTGAGTTGCAGATCATCCGGATTGAACTACGTAGTGACATGTTTTATATAAGTTATATATTCTATGGATAAGAGTTCTGAGATATGGTTTGATAACTGTTTTAGGCATTGAGCGTTCGGGACGCCTTGGTTCTAATGTTAGGGAGTTGTAGCGCAGACCCCAGGTGAGTGGGCAGTATTTTCTGTATATACCTATATACTATTGATTTTTCCCAGAAATTGAATTTAAATGAAAGTATGTTTTCAAATGCCATGCATGCATATTATATGAAATATGTGAATTAGTATTTGATGTATATATGTTAAATGGTGTTGTGGACGCACAGGTGAGTATCAGGTGAGTTTATATTGTTTATATGATTTATTGATGATGTGAATTGTGTTGAGAGCTCATAACCTGCACCCTTGGTGTTAGTGCTTATATTATTCACCCTGCACCACATGCTCACCTTGGATCCAAGTAGGTGCATGTTGTACAGACCATGAGAGGTGGTTCCAACAAGTCGTACAGACCATTAGAGGTGATTCCGACTTGTAGGTGACTTTAGATATTTATACAGCTGTTGATGAGAGAAGCACTAGAGCGTATTCTTACACCATCCTTGTCGTACAGACTACTTCAGGTAGTTCCGATTTATGTGCAGAGTAGTGCCGTACATGTCACAGTTGGTGACTCCGGTTGGGTTGGATATGGAGCTATAGAATTAACCATACAGGACAACTGCAGGGTCTCCGGTTGATTCCTTATTTCAAATGTTATATTGTTGCATCCTTATTATGTTTTGATGCATAGCATGGCATACTTTCTGGTTTTGATAAAGATTTGTGAATTGAGCTATTTGAAGATTTATATGCATATTATATACTATTTTTCTGGGAAAGTATACAGGTTTTACAGCGAGGGGTTAGAAATGTTATTAAATGAAATATTTTCGAAAAACTTTGTTTTACTGACCCACTCAATCTTGTTTTGCACCCGTCCAGGTTCTAGTTAGCAGTGTTGGTGGCTCACAAGGATTCCCAAGGTGTTCTGACAGAATTCACAAAAGTAGGACTCACCCTCGGGTGTTACATCTTAGTAATTGTATCTTTAAAGCTTCCGAACTGTATAAATGGTTACGTCACTCTCACGTGACGGCCAGCATGCCCTCCTTCGGGACGGGGTGTCATTAGTGGCTCGAGGACTGGAGTAAGATTGTGAGACAATGAGAGTGAAAGGAAACGGCTCAGTGGCTGGCTTGGCTGGCTCCATCCGTTGCTGCTCTCTCTGTCTGTAATTGGTCGTGAGGGCTGAGAGAGAGTAAAGAAGGTTGAATGGGGGACACGCAGTCCCCCCCTCCCCCCGCACCATATATTTTTGTTTTTTCAAAACAGATGAAACGGCGCCGTTTTGTTTTATAATTAAAATTTTTTTTTTACCAGGCTCAAAACGACGTCGTTTTGGCTTGGTTTAAAAAAAACAAATAGAACAGAAATCTGTAGATTGCAGATTGCCTAGAAAAAACAGAGGACTGAACCAGGTTTTCCAACGAGGCACGCGCGAGGGGAGTGGCGAAGAGCTGGGTCCATCCAATGGTGTTTCCTGGCGAGGGGAGTGGCGGCCGCCACTCCTTGCCCTCATGTGGCTTCGCCACTGCCTGCAAGCGAACTCTTTCTTATTCTTTCAGACATTTCGTCGACCACGTGGTGTGCAGCTCCAAGAGGTCGCACCAGCAACTCCAAGGGACCTCTAAGGTTATTTCCATGGCTTCCAAGAGGTCGTGTGACCCGATTGACCCCATTGTGGCTCCGCCTCTGCCCTCAATAAGCTTATTTTTGAATCTTACATTATATTATATACATACATATACATATACATATACATATATAGATATATATGTATATGTATGCGTGCCATCATTATTCATCAACATTTAAATGTTACCTTTCATTATTTTGCTGGACAAATGTTGGTCCTCCATGGTTAGTAGATTTGGTCTCAAGTGATTCTGTGGTTAAGATTTTTTGAGGCAGCCCTACTCGGTCATGCGAATATCTATGTATGTCCCGATTTCGTTGTGTAATAAATTTCCCCTTGACCGAAAAAGTATTTTACTGGTTGTTATTATTAGGAAGTTTTAATGAAAAGTTCCTCATAAAACAAAATCTTAATCTAGCGGTAGGATTTCTTTTAATTGATGAACAACTACGGTCTATAAGATTTCAGTTAACATTAAGTTTTTTTAATCAAACTAATCCAAACCCATTTTCAGTGGCAGAGCCAATATTGACTCATTAATTGTCTATGACTTCAACAACTTAAAATAACTCCATGTATATTTGTACGTTTGTTTTTGACCCTATGAACAGACATTAAAAAGAAATTTCAACCTCTTCATCCTCTTATTTCTACTTCTTTTTACTATCCATGTCTTTCTTTTCTCTCTTCTTGTGTGCGACTATATTGTGTGCATCAAATGCTCAATGAAATGCTTTTGTTGACAAGCCTTGACAGGCTTCAAAATTACTCTACAGTTTTCTATAGCCACTCTTGACAAGTCTTTGCATATCATAGTAGTTGTTGGCGTAAGCCGTCGGCAGATGTTGGCAAAAATTGATATGTTCTTATCAAGTGCTCGACAAATGGTCAAATGAAGTTTTTTTGGTCGAAATCAACCCAATTATTTGAAAATCTTGGCTTCGCCTATTATATATATGAGAAAATTGGAGAGTTCTTGAGCTTTAGTCCGGTAACCAAAAATTCATGTGTATTGGTTTATAAACTTGATGCAATATAGAGTAATAGTAAGCGTCGTTAAAATTTCCATCGAAAATAAAGGGTTTCAAGAGGTAAAAAAGGAATGTAAGTTCTAACAGAGTTATCCAAAAAAATTATTACCACATATTGTATACCATGTTCAAGGACTACTACTCACAAAATTTTATTTTAGATACCAAATGTCCAATTAAACTAAAGTTGAAAAATCATTGCTCCGATTATTTATGTGTCACTGTGTATATGTAATTCTAGTCTGGATAAGAATTTGCATGTAAATACTCACGAGTCCAAAATTACCCTGCGTATTGTATGATTAATACTTTTATGTATTTGCATAGACAAAACTAACAAAAAATAATTGTAAATTACAAAACATTAAAAATTTCAAGTTTGATTGTACAACATGCCACCTTCCAGCTGGAAAGCAATTCAAGATTTGGAAAGCAATACGGAGAGTTTAATTAGCTGTAATTTGTAAATGTAGAATGTAGATTACGTTTCCTTTATTTAATTTTCTTCTCACAGCTAAAAACAAGAACACCAAACATAGAAAAAGTTGTGAAGACATATCCTCAAATAGGCAAACTTTCCTGTAAACGTTATTACGAATATTGAGCACGGTGTCACTAAACATCACTTATGCAATATGATTATTTCCTCATTTACTAGAATTACTTGTCTTTGATTTTATTTTTAGTACAAGAAATATTCCTACAATTAATATATGTTATAAGAAGAGAAAAAATTTAAACCTAAATGTAGTGGGTCGAAAAAGAAAATCCTAACCACCATTTCGTCTTTGCATTTTTTATTTTAGTTGGTTTTAATTGTGCTAAGCGTTTCAAACTTTAAACTGCTTATTCTATTTTTCTTTTCTTATAACAAATAAATGTAAAATACATGACCGACGTGTTTGTCTCATTTCCCCCTTTTTATTTTATGTTGATTGGTTTGGCTGGCTGGGACCTGACCCTTTCCCTTTGCTGCGTATAGAATAATCCTCCTATGCATAAGAAATAAATTAAAAAGAAGGTCAACAAGGTAAATGTCGAGAACTTTATTGCCGTACCATTCTTTGACCATATTATTAAACTAAAATATTGTCTCATTAGCCACTTAGTATTATGGTATAGTGATTGTGAGGCCTAAAATAATTCCAAAATTCTAGAGGCAACACTTGGACTTTTGTTCAAGAAAGACAAGATTACCCTCAATAAATGAGCAGGCTCCTCAAATACTCCCACGCGCAACTCACACCCCTAAGGTCTCTGCAGCTGAATACAATTGCCCACAGCTCACATGCCCTTGGCAAGGAAAAGTCAAAGCATTAAAGATAAGGATTAATTACCCAAATCCCTTCTTTAATACATTCCCAATTGAAGATTGACTCCAATCAAGTAAGTAATCCCAATTTAAATTAATTAGGGATACTTACTCTATTATCTCAGGATATTATTTCCTATTTAATACCTTGAGAATATTTATCCATAAACATTGCCCAATAGGATGCCACCATGTGTAGGGTAAAACCCTAACACTATGGCCAACCCTCTCCCCTATATATACCTCATATTCTACCAAATTTAAGAAGCAGTTGCTACCCCTAAAAGCCCTAAACACTTTACTTTTCTCAGATAAACTAACTTAGGCATCGGAGATCCATTGACCTACCCCCCCTCCCCACCTCGTGGGTGCATGAAGCTTAGGTCTTTGATCAAAGGTATTGATTGCTTTGTTAAGACTAAGACGGCATAAATTTGCATCGACAGTGATATTCCTCTTTGTTTGTAAATGAGAAGTCTTAGGTTCGATTCTCACCAAAGGCGAATTTGAACCGCATTATTGATAACCCATTGTGCGGCTTAGCTCACTTTTTATTGTAGATAATATTGTTTGTTCCAAAAAAAAAAATTGTCCCATTTAGAAAATGAATCACATTGACTTAACCATGGGGTAGGTACGTTAAACTACAGAATATTTACGCCGTAAAATATTACAGTGACTGACTGACCGAGTCCTAGCTTTTATATTTTTTGTGTTTTGGGTCTGCTGACTGCATGCTGCACAAGACAACTACATAAAAAAGAAGGCTTATTTTTTGGTATGTTCACATGAACTTCACTTCAATCTCACTTTGTCGCTTAAAATTTAATTTGAGCCACTTTACATTTTGAAACTCAATTTTCGCATAACTTTGATATATTTTGTTATTCCGTAAAAAAAAACAATTAAATTCGCTTATGTGACATAATTGGATCCCACTTATTTATGTTATGATTACCATGTGTATGGGATAATATGTAAAATAATTAATGTTAATATAAAAGTAATGCTATACTTACAACATTTTTCATACCAAATTTGCAAATCATGTGATATGTCACCAATAGAACGTAAGCACATTAATCAACACATATGTGACAACCTGTCCCAAATTTTACAATTTTAAGAATTTTAAGAGAGTGAATTGACTAAAATGCCCTAGAGGCAAGATTGTTGACTTTCATTGACTGTCATTTCGTGACGTTTAAGAGCTATTATTTTATTGTATTCTCGAAGTACTCGATGTTACGAACGCGTAGGCGCAAGCGAAGTTGAATTTGGAGTTATGACGAGATTTTACGGAACTACGAATCCGAAAAATACTTTTGTAAAATTACTATTTTAAATTTTAAATATTTTTCATAATTATTATAATATTATATTAATATTTTATGAGTGGATTTTTATAATTTTTGAATAATTTTCTTGTCATGGGACCCACACTTATACCAAAGCTACCACTCTTCCTCTCCTCTCTCATACACTCTCTCTTCTACCTATCTCCAGACACTCTCTTTCTTCTCACTATCTCATCCCGCACCTCTCCCTCTCATCTTTCCCAGCTTTTTCCATATGCAAACATTGGCGCCAAGATCGACACACCTTCGTCACTCTGGCGAGCTCCACCGTCACCAACGACCATCGCCTCACCATCTTTTCCTCCTCGTCTCAGACTTGGACACATTCTTTCTTTCTCTCTTTCTCGATGCTCACTGCATAAAAATGTCGACGAGGATCTGGTAATCCCCTTCACTTCTCAACCTCGGTAAGGACTCACACTCCTCCATTTTCTCTTAGTTTCGGTTTCTAGCTTGATCTCGAGCTTACTCGCAACTTTTGGGTAGCTTTTACACATAAATCAACTAGAGGGAAATACTCCCCAGTTTTTGGCGAGGAACTTGAGATTTTGCAGGATTTCTCCGGCCAACTATGACCACGGTTGGGCCTTGAATAGGTATAATTCGAATCCTTATCTCCCTAGCTTCATTTTGATTTTAAATGTTTGAAATTGGTTAAGTTTTGGTCCCATTGTAAGCCTTCGAAGTTTTCCGACCATCCTATGCGTTTCTGGCGGTTGCAGAGGCAACCGGCTGAGGAGAAAAAAAAGGAAAAAGGCCCAAAATAGGATTCATGGGCCAGCCCAAGCCTTTTGCCCATAAACCCTAAACTGGGATCCAACCCAGCCCACATCCTAATGGATTTGGAATATACTCTAGAATATTCCATGAAATATTCATTAGAATATTCCTTGCGTTGACTTTTTTGAAATTTTCTCGGAAACCCTCCAAGGCTAATTTCAATGCTCTAAGTCCGTTTTTGACATCCATATAGTGAAATTCCAAAGTTTTAATGTAGTGGACCGCCAAGGCGGCTCGGTTGACTTTCAGGGTTGATTGTTGACTTTTCTATTGACTTTTTGTAACCGGGGACCCTTCTTAGTGTATTTTGACGCCCTGATTTCAAATCCGCACTCCGTTTTCCCAAATTTAATCTTTTTAGTTGAGTTCTATTAATGGCCCCCAATATTATGCTTAGGTGCGATTATTATTAGAGACTCTCTGGCTTCCCCCGTCCGATGGGCTACTACTTCACAATTATCTGTGAGTGGGTTATATATATGTGTGTGTGTGTGTGTGTGTGTGTGTGTGTGTGTGTGTGTTTAGTTTCCATCTATACATCTAATAACGAATTTTCTATGTGATGTCGTAATTAAATTAATGTTTATACTAGATGTCGTAATGATGAGAATTAGGAAATCATTATAAATCCTATGGGATGTCTTATTTAATTTTGCGCTCATGAATAGTGTTATGGTTGTTTAGAATTATTGATTTACCATTATAGGATGATAATTATATTATCTGCTCATCGTGTGCTATACTAGTGTTATAATTACCCTAGTGAGGGCCAGTCTTTCACGTGTATGTTCACATCACACCATACGCTCACTTTGGATCGATTGTAGGTACCAGTCTTACCTTAGTTTGCTATAGGCAATTAAGACTCGTATGTGATGTGTATAGTGCCAGTCTTCAAGTGATTGTAGTACTATAACGTAAATCATTATTACACCCAATCCTATTCATGTAAGAATATATCTACATGAACTCGTTTTTCAGCATGTGTCGATGAGCACTCAATGTGATATGTTTATTTCTGCGAGATATTGTGATTATTGGAAGTTATATGCTTATTTACAAATTTTGTGAAGTATTACATTTTTTAGGTATTGCTAGCAACGACAAATATTTCCATATTGTACGTCGTATGTATATTTTGGAAACTGTACTTGTTTTACGATGAGGGGTTATTACATTTCGAAAAGTTTTTTATAAAACTTTATTTTTAGGCCCACTCACCCTTTTTTCCCCCTCCTGGTTTTAGTGGCTAAGCTTTCATGTCGACGGAGATTCTTAGCAAATTTTGGTATAGGTGGTTACCTTCGAGAGGTTCATTCCCGCTCTTAAGCGCACTCTTATATTTAGGCAGTTTTAGGTTTAAATTTACTCACATTTTCCACATCACTACACTTCATGATTTCGTCACCCTCCCGATGTTGCCCAACACAGCTCAATTCGGAGTCTAGGTAAACATTCCAGGTCGGTGTGTGTTAGTTTGGTATCAAAGCATAAGTTTGGGTAGTTTGCATTCATCACACGCGTGATGTAAGCATTCTTGATTTTTGAACCTAATGTAGAATCTTGCCACCTCGGCGAGCACGAAAAATGTTTAGCTTTTCCTAAGTTTTGGGCAATTTAGACGACTTATCAACCTTCTAGAACATCATTTTGGCAAACGTCTTTAGACTTTAAGTAAAGAACCTCCCTACCAAGGAAAATCCCGATTTGGAATGAATTGTTGGCCCTGAAGCCGAGCTAATGTATCGATAGTGGTGTATCACCAGAGAATTACCAATCAATCCCATCACTATTCTCCAGCCTTATTACCAAACCTTTCGAAATGGTAAACCACAATTAGTTTCGATTCTATGGTAGTACTTGTTAGTATACCACCTATTATAATTTCCTACGAAGTTTCATTGTTCGTTGAGATTTCTGAAAATGTGTCGAGTGATGATGTGGTGCTAAAATGGTAGCACTCAACGGAAGAACATCTGGGGGACAGTCACTTTTGGTCCTCGACAATACTAATTTTTCAAACGTAGTGATAATTTCAGATCTTCAGGAGGAAGATCGATTTCCGTTAAAGTCCATTCTAAAGTAGGTTATTAGCAAATTCCTTTACTCTACCTTAGAACACTTCAACCAACATTAGTTCCCATATTTCTTTCGATGTTGTACTCGTCAATCCGATGAGTATGGGCATGAGAGTATGAGTTGTTATACCTTCGGTTAACAAAAATCCTTGAAGTAGTAACTAATTTCCCCTAGAATAAATGAAACCACCTCTTAGGACCAGTTCCTTACCAATCATCTGAAACCATCCACTCGAGTGAGCTCTAACCTATAATCAGCCTACAGTGGTGCTACTGATTGACAATTTTGTTTGATACCCAAGGCAGTATGATTTCTAATACTGGACACATGCTAGTATATGAGAGTGATACCTTGGTGCCAGAATGCCGGTTCACGGTTTTAGGGTAACAAACAATATCAAAATATCATATATGCATTAATTAGCGGCGCGACTGATAGATTGATTAACAGTGATTACCTGAGCCGAAGAAATTAAAATCGTGGAAACTTAAGAGCAAGCCTTGTATAAGGACAATAAACTCGTAGTTGTGTTAACCATATCACCCATCTAGGTAACCAAAACCTTTTTGACTAGTCACCTTCTAATCATCTCAGCATACAAACATTTCAATCGAAGCACGAGTTAATTTCTCGCTGTAAGAGCGATTTGAGTATCAAGAAAGTTGTAAACACCTATTAGCACATGTCGTAGAGAAATGAAGTAGTATGGTACTTTCGAGGATGAATATCTTCGGCATCATTTCCCAAAATTTTACCAGGGATATCACCAAAGTGTGGAATGAAGTACACCATCGATCCACTTTCTAGTATTACACCAATTTTCCTTGCATCTTCTTGAACAACTCCAACGTCATTGAGATAACTTATTTACAAAAACTTACAGATTAGGAAATTACCCAACCAAATACTTTATCTTGGGAACCTCAAACCTATCTGCGAAGGTGAAAGACTAAACCTTAGGATCGTACCTAGGTTTTAGCAACTCAATCAGGTGACAATTAAAACTGTTAACCCATACTTCGAACTGATGGTCTACTCGACCAACTTTTAGAGCCCAAATTTTCTTCCATAACCTGACGAATTTGTAGTAGTCTTACCAACGACTTTCCAACCTACTTAAGCAACGAGATCAAATTTTCTAAACACCGATAGTCAGCTTTATACCAAAGTATTCAAATGTTAATTTTGTTTAGATTGGTACTTTTGTTGGGAGACATGATCTCAGTAGACAATATTCTTCTTTTTTTCCTAAAAGGTTTTAGTGGAAAAAGGTTGATATCCTGACAAAGTGTTGTGAAATTAGTGGTATCCTTGGTTTTGTCGATTTTATGAGTCGTTTGTTAGCGATTTCTCGACAATGGCATTTTTCTTCACATGTCAACCGAGGAAAATTAGTTTAGTTGCGATGTTGAAGATGAATAAAATTACTGACAACTGAAGTGTTGTCCCTTTTTGAGCTTTATTCTTATACATTTCGATGACATCGATAATTACACAATCCACGGTGACGTTTCTTTGGATGTGTAGATGCAGCATAACAAAGTATCGCTTATGCTTCCCAATGGTTGGAATCGTACGAAATGAACCACCTTACTCATGACTTAGAGTCAACATTTATCATCTTTACTTGAAAACCGGATGACACTTCTTGGTGGAGAAACGTGTCCAAAATCTTTACCAACCTTAGACCTCTCAAATACATCTTCATTTAAAAGGAACTAAATTTCTAACAGAGACAATGGAAGAACCAAATCAACGTCTATGATTACACCATTGTGTATCACCCCGGTTGTGCAAATGTAGTTACTGTTTACCACAACAAAAGACATATCTACCCTTAAACACCTTCAGCTTGTCCTATTCAATTTCAGTTGGAATTCACGAGTATTTATATGACGTTACTTACAAATCATCAAGAAATCGTTCGAGTGGTTATAGTCACTTCTTGTATCCAAATGGAGTTGGGAAATATCACCACAAGCTCCCGATACGAGGTATCTTATACATGTGAAGATTATGATGATGTTTCAGTGATTATCGACCGACTTGACAAATCAACCCACTTTTGTTGGTCCAGAGGGACTACATTTTAGATCACTTGAGAAAATTACTCATTCTTGAATTTATCAAATTTTGTGGCTTTTTGATCAATATCTACTATGACCATGATTCCATAGTCACCTCTTTGTGCTGGAAGACATTCTAGTCAACCTTGAGTATGTGTCTACTCCACTACACTTTGTATTATTTCTGAGGCAGGTAGACTATCTAGGAAAACCGCTAACATTGATAATTTAGTTGTGACCATTAATTCCTCAATCACCCAACAAATACTTTGCTAAACAAATCTTTATCGTTGGTGATTGAATTTTCCAGAAGTTACCATTAGTGAGATGTTATACATTTAATCTAGTTACTTTGTATTCTAGATTGATGGACTTGTTTTGACTCTCAAATTCTTGAGTATTCTTTTAGCCTTCTCGACATAATTTTTCACTAAATTCGAGAGAAATTCACTATGAATCTACTCGCTAAGGCATTGTGAACCACATTATTCGACTACATGGTGTGCATGTCACTACCGTATCTCACTATGATGCATGTTTCACTTCCAAGTTTTGGGAAGTCTCCTTGAAAGCCATGGGTATTTTTATCCAATACCACATTCACCCTCAGACTAACTGCCAATCTGAACGAACTATTTAGGTTTTAGTGGACATGTTGCGTTTTGTTCGTTCTGCAATTTTAGCATGATTATGACTGACACCTATCCCTGCTAGAGTTGCATGTAACTACGGTTACAACTTTTAGTTTTGAGTATGGCACCATTTGAGATGTTGTATAGATTCTATGCACAGTACATGATTGACAGAATAGTATTGCGAACGGGTGTTCAAGGGATCAGATTACAATTTAGGAAGTTGTGTGCTAATGACGTTGTCACCCGAGAGGGTAGTACATGAGTGCGGTCGAGGCGCTAATTGGATGATTTATGCACATTTCCCAATGAGGGGTAAGATGGTAATATTGCACCCTTTTATCTAGATAACAGTGAGTTGTCGATATTGCGAGCTGCAAGCTGTAATATTGATAACTTATTCGTTGGGTTCGTTAAGTGTGCAAGTAAGTATGTTTACGTTAGCATTTTTAGTTAGTTATTTATTGCTTGGGCTTGACCCAAAGATACTACACGCATACCTTCGAAGTACGTGACGCTATGAATGCGAAGTAAAAATCATTTCTACGTTCAGTTTTGATTTCAATACAATTATTTTAAGTTACATTATTATATATGTATTTTGACGCTATGCTATTACGTAGGTATTTTTGACCTTATATTTTTATAAAGGTTGGAGAAAGAAAGTATGAGTTTGGAGGCATGAAAGAAGAATCATTGTAATCCGATCACGATAGAATGACATTCTCTTTTATGCAACCACTCTAACTTGATTTCTTTCTTATATATATATATTTCTTCCTATCTCTTTCGAGTATCTTATGTATAACAAGTGATTTCAAATTTTGGGGATGAATTTTTTTTTTTTTTAAGATGGGTAGATTGTGACAACCAGTCCCAAATTTCACGATTTATAAATTTTAAGAGAGTGAATTGACAAAAATGCCCTAGAGGCGAGATTGTTGACTTTCGTTGACCGTCATTTCGTGACGTGTACAAGCTATTATTTTACCATATTCTCAAATTACTCAATGGTACGAACACATATGCGCAAGTAGAATTGAATTCGGAGTTACGAGAAAAATTTTACTGAACTACGAATCCGAAAAATACTTTTGTAAAATTACTATTTTATATTTTAAATATTTTTCATAATTATTATATTATTATTTTAATATTTTTTGAGTGGATATTTTTAATATTTTAATAATTTTCTTGTTGTGGGACCCACACTTACACCAAAGCCACCACTCCCTCTTTTCTGCGTGGCTTCTTTTCATAACTCTCTCAGACACACACTATCTCTCTTTTCTCACTATCTCCTTCCATACCTCTCCCAGCTCACTCCCTCTGCAAACATTGGCGTTGAGACCAACACACCATCGCCACTCTGGAAAGCTCCACAACCACCAACGACCACCACATCGCCGTGCACTCTCCCTTTTCCTCCTCATCTTAAACTTGGACACATTCTCTCTCTCTCTCTCTCTCTCTCTCTCTCTCTCTCTCTCGGTGCTCACTGCATAAAAATGTCGACGAGGATCCGGTGATCCCCTTCACTTCTCGACCTCGGTAAGAACTCGCATTCCTCCATTTTCTCCTAGTTTTCGGTTTCTAGCTTGATCTCGAGCTTACTCACAAGTTTTGGGTAACTTTTACACAGAAATCAACTCGGGGGAAATACTCCCCAGTTTCCAGCGAGGAACTCAAGATTTTGTAGGATTTCTTCGGCCAACTTCGGCCATGGTTGGGCCTTGAATGGGTATAATCTGATTCCTTATTTCCCTTGCTTCATTTTGATTTTTAAATGTTTGAAAATGGTTGAGTTTTGTACCCTTTATAAGCCCTTGAAGTTTTCCGGCCATCCTCTACATTTCCGACGGTTATAGCGGCAACCGGCCGAGAAAAAAAGAAGAAAAAGGCCCAAAACCGAATCCATGGGCCGGCCCAAACCTTTGGCCCATAAACCCTAAACTGGTATCCGGCTCGGCCCACATCTTAATGGATTGGAATATTCCATAGAATATTCCTTGCGTTGACTTTTTTCGAAATTTTCTCGAAAACCCTCATAGGCTAATTTTGACGTTTTGAGTCCGTTTTTGACATTCCTTTAGTGAAATTCCAAAGTTTTAATGTAGTGGACCACCAGGTCAAATCGGTTGACTTTTATAGTTGACCGTTGACTTTTTGTAAAATTTGCTGAGGACCCTTCTTATTGTTGGAAATGTGCCCTAAAACCAATCATATGATGATACTTTACGGACATTTCACATGTTAAACTAATCTAGTTTAATATCAAGGGCAAAGATTATTGTTTGAGCCGTCTCATATAAATGTTATACGCTTAAACGATAAGTCCAAGGAATATGTGATTGGGAGAATGCGATCTAAAGAAGTTAGATTCATGAGACCATTCTTTCGTAGACACATCCTAAATGTTCCTGATCATAGGATTGCCAATTGGGCATTGACAGTCCGTTAGGATCAGTACGTGCTGTGTCTTCTCTCAGGGAGAGTGATTAGTCTCGAGTCATTGGTGTGTGTGACATCAAGACAAGTACGTAGGTGCTCAATAGAGAATGAGTTCACTGAACACGATCAACAAAGAGTTCTCATATTCATGTCACATGAGAACTCATGGTTGGGATAATGCAAAGTAGTCCTTTGACCTGAGGCATCATAGTTGTCTTGTGGTTAGGTACTTGATCTTTGATTATGTCAAAGTCACCCCATCCGCGGGTGTCCACGGCATTGTCGGGGTTAAGCCACTTAGCCATGGAGGCAAGTGAATGCGCAACAAGGGATCTCTAACCTTCAAACCGTTTGGGGGAGAATACTCTATGATGATTAAGAATCTCTGGCCAGAGTATGAATGAGATTTAGGAAGTCGTTCCAAATCACATTCAAGGTAATCATATAAGCACACGAATCACATTGGATAGTAGACATGAATAAACTATCAAACCAAACAATGTGGTCAAGAGTATTGTATTAAAGAAAGACCGTATTGCATTTGTAATCCTAAACTGAATAGGTTCTCCACCTCTTCTGATTAGCTTGGGTAACCATGATATGCTGCTAGGTGTCACTCATGGTTTGTGGAAGCCCTAAACGTGTATAATCACTAAAGGGAGAATTGAAAGTAAGTTTCAATTCACGATCGATTTGAAATGGTTTTTGTTTATACCATATTTAGGGCCTCGTATTTAGATCTCGTATACATACTCAGGGGACTTAAATGTAATTATGTAATAAGGGAAGGGACAAATATGTAATAAGTGATGAGTCCTTATTCTATAAAAGGACCCCTCACCCTCACAATTAGGGGAGGCCATTTTCTAAGACCATTTTTTAGGCCCTCTCACCCCTTCTCAAAGCTCTCACTCTCAGAGCTCTCTCACCCTCAAATAAATACATAATCAGTGTGGACGTAGCCAAAACCTTGGGGTGAACCACGATACATCTTGTGTTATTTACATTTCTTGCAGATTCACGGTCGGATTTATGTTGTTCCAAGACCTCCGATTTTGTGCATCAACATTTGGCGCCGTTTGTGGGAAACGACACAAAAAATCATGTCGGTTCTCTTTCATTTTTTTCATCTCACCACCGTAGATCTGCAAAACCCACATAAAGATACAAACACAGAGTTCTCCCTGCTCTCTCTGCAACACCGAGAGTACCACCTCAGCAGACACAGAGACCGACGATGGTGGATGGAGGGTCAGCAGGTAGCTCTGTTTCAATGTCAGCGAATTGGCTGCAACGCCATGTTTTCCGAAGACGACAATCCCAAAGGCTCCTGTCAATACCATGATTCGGGACCTATATTTCATGATGGGATTAAAGAATGGAGTTGTTGCAAGCAAAGAAGTCATGATTTCACCTTATTTTTAGAATTACCAGGATGTAAGACAGGTAAACACACAACAGAGAAACCAGTGTTGGCGAAGCCGAAGCCTAAGGATCATGTTCCTATTCCTACTACAGCTCTTGCTACTGATGCATCGTCAAAGCAGTCCTGCTCTAGGTGTCGCCAGGGTTTCTTCTATTCTGATCATGAAATTGCTAACACAGAGAAAAGAGCAAGAGCTGCAGCTGCTATTGGAAATCCAGCTGTAGGTTATAATGCCAATTATGGGAATCCTAAAAGTTGCAGGGAGTGGGAGAATGGACCAATTGCTCCAAGACTTTGACTGCTTTTCCACCGCCTCTATTTTCTCCACCAAGAACCAACAACAGAATAATTAAAGTGGAAAGCAAAAGTAAAGCAAAGTAAAAGAAGAAAGTAGAAAGAAAAACAATCAAGTGAGCTGTGGCACAAAAGCAAAAGACAGAGACGCAGTGGAGAGAAAAGAAGAAAAGTAAAAGATCTTCCTATTATTATGATTCCTTCCTTCTATCTACCAGATGAAGAGACAGAGAGTGCGACGGAAAGCAGAAAGCAAAAGCAGAAAGCAAAAACAAGGAATAAACATCCCACCAGAATGATGTGATTTACTTTTCTTGTTTCTGAATGGTGTAAATTATTTTTCTTATTTTTCGGAGACATCTGTATAAACCCCATCAGAGGGTAAAAAAAAAAAAAAAAAGGCAAAGCCCAAAATAAATGGGCTGGAATGTTGTGTGGAGATCAAAGGCCCATAAACCTAAAATAGCACCAACCAGGTCATTAAAAGTACGCCCAGTACTCCACAATTATTCGGCAACCCGCCGCTATTACCACCAACCAGGTGATCAAAAGTACGCCTAGTACTCCAAAATTATTCGGCAACCCGCCGCTATTACAACCAACTAGGTGATCAAAAGTATGCCCAGTACTCCAAAATTATTCGGCAACCTGCTGCTATTACCACCAACCAGGTGATGAAATGTACAACCAGTACTCTAATATCATTTGGCAACTAGCCATTCATGCCACCAACCAGGTGATGAAATGTACAACCCGTACTCTAATACCATTTGGCAACTAGTCATTCATGCCACCAACCAGGTGATGAAATGTACAACCCGTACTCTCCTTCATGCCACCAACCAGGTGATCAAAAGTACGGCCAGTACTCTAAATTATACATGAGCATTACTCATGTCATTCATACATAAACATTCATGAGCATCACTCATATCAATCATACATAAACATTCATGAGCATCACTCATGTCAACATCCATGAGCATCATTCATGTCAATCAAACATTCATGAGCATCACTCATGTCAATCAAACATTCATGAGCATCACTCATGTCAATCAAACATTCATGAGCATCGCTCATGTCAATCAACTTCAAAAGTTTCATTTACAGAGCTCTAGCTTCAAAGCTTCACTTACAAAGCTTCAGTTCAGGGTATACAAATACCGCCTCCAAACAACCGCCACTTCGGCCCATACATGGATTCAATTTGAAGTCTCCAGCCAACAGACTCTATTGACCGAAGACTTGAGGGACTACATTATGTACCATATACTGGGCCTCATGAAAAATACTTGGGGGACTCTAGCCCATCATTCATGTATTGAGAAGCGAGCCCTTATTTTATAAAAGGGACTCCCTCACCTTCGTTAGAGAGTATTGCCGCTAGCTGAGCAACCGCCTTGCCACGAGCATTACTCCTAGCCTATTATTTATGTATTGAGGAGCGAGCCCTTATTCTATAAAAGGGATTCCTTCACTTTCATTAGAGAGAGCACCACCCACTATTTATGTATTGAGGAGCGAGCCCTTGTTTTATAAAAGGGACTCCCTCACCTTCACCGCCGCCAGCCGAGCAACCGCCTCGCCACAAGCATCACTTTTAGCACCACACATTGGGCCTCTGCATTTGGGGGACTTAGCCCATTATTCATGTATTGAGGAGAGAATCCTTATTCTATAAAAGGGACTCCTTCACCTTCACTGCCGCTAGCCGAGCAACCACCTCGACACAAGCATCACCTCTAGTACCATTCATTGGGCCTCTGCATTTGGGCCTTATGAAAGCATTTAGGGGACTTAGCCCATTATTCATGTATTGAGGAGAGAACCCTTCTTCTATAAAAGGGACTCCCTCACCTTCATTAGAGAGCATCGCCGCCTACTGAGCAACCACCTTACCGCGAGCATCACCTCTAGCCCATTATTCATGTATTGAGGAGCGAGCCCTTATTCTATAAAAGGGACTCCCTTACCTCTAGCCGAACAGCCTCACCTTCATCACTTCATGTTGAGCATCACCACATGTCAAGTACCAGTTCTAGACAACCTCTAGTTACTTCGGCCCACACATGGACTGGATTTCAAGTCTCCAGCCAAAAGACTCTCTTGACTGAAGACTTGGGGGACTACTGTTTATACCGTATTTAGGGCATCCGTATTTAGACCTCGTATAAATACTCGGGGGACTCAAATGTAATTATGCAATAAGTGAAAGGGCAAATATGTAAGAAGTGAGGAGCCCTTATTCTATAAAAGGGACTCCTCACTCTCTTCACGGGGAGAGCCAATTTGAGGCGAAGGTTGAGGCTAGAGAGAGATCCATCAAAATAGGCCTTTGGCCTCCAGAAATATATTAACATCAGTGTGGACGTAGCCCAAACATTGGGGTGAACCACGATACATCTTGTGTTATTTACTTTCTTGTAGATTCACGGTCGGATTTCTGTTGTACCAAAGTCCTCACTGATTTTGTGCATCAACAGTTTTAATCGCCCACTGCCTCGCTAAAAGGAACCTAATGGATCGTACACCGTGTAAGGTGGAGATTGAAGAAACAATGGAGATGAGTAAGAATAATTAAATGGTTTAATTATTTATGGCAAGGATTAATTAATATGTTAATTAATCAAACGAATAAGTTCGTTAAAGACCTCGGGATAGTTTTGGACCTTAAGGCCCAATGGGCTTTGAACGTCAAGCCCATTGAATTAAGTTGTATGACAACTTAATGAATAATGATTCACAAAGGCCCAATTAGCCCAATAATACCCTAAGGCGGCCATTTAGAGATGGAGTGAGTTTTGGACTTATTTACAAGTTTGCCACTCCAATGAATTAAGGTATAAATATGACTTTATAGCCAAAATTCATTTAGGGTTTTCTTTTGGGGAAAGGATGAGAACATAAGCTCTCATTTCTCTCTAAAGTGGCCAGCCTCCTTGGAGGGTTTAGCTAGCAATCCTACTACTCCAAGGTCACTCATTTCTTCTCCAATCTAACCTTGGTGAAGAGACTTAGAGGTTCTTAATTTTGGGAACTTGGAGAACCATTTTGTTTGTACCATACTTGACCAATCCCGAAACTACTGAGCACCGGTCAACGTTATACCGTCAAGGACCCAGAAGAGCTTCCCTTCAACCAGGAGGCCAATCACAATGCGACACGTGTCGACATCAGAAGCCAATCACAGCTCGACACGTGTCAACATTAGAAGCCAATCACAACACGACACGTGTCAATGTTAGAACAAAACTAGAAACTCTCTTCTATAAATAAGGATCATTCTCCCACAATAATCTCTAATGTCATTTTGTACTAAACTATTCACTAGAACTCACAAAATGAGAGCTTGAACCTATGTATTTGTGTAAACCCTTCACAATTAATGAGAACTCCTCTACTCCGTGGACGTAGCCGATCTGGGTGAACCACGTACATCTTGTGTTTGCTTCCCTGTCCCTATTCATTTACGTACTTATCTTCACTAGTGATCGAAGCAACCAAGCGAAGGTCACAAACCTGACACTTTCTGTTGTACCAAAGTCCTCGCTGATTTTGTGCATCAACATTTGGCGCCGTCTGTGGGAAAGACACTTACTCCCACTATCTTCAGCTTTGTTAAGCTGGTTTCCACCACTCGTACACTTTCTTTTGGCCAAACATCTCTCTCCAACATGGGGAGCGAAAGAAGCCATAGCACACAGAATGACACTCCCATTGGACCTAGTATGAAGCAACGAAAGCAGGAAGGAAATAGAGTTACTCTTCAAGCTAAAGTCGATAAGTTAGAAGCTCAGAACAACAAGATAGTGATAAGGAACGAGGTCATCCAGGAGCAGTATGAAAAACTTTTCGAGATGCTTCATGAGGCTAGGCATGCTCAAGCACACAAGCTCGTCGCCCCTGCTGAGGTCAACAATCATCTGAATGCCCCCCAACACGGAGGGTCACCGATATCCAACACGAACATCCCTGATAGGGATCGAGCTACACATCAATGTGATAATCAACATGAGACTTCTCTCAACCCAGCTGCTTCAACCCGAAGCAGAAGGAGTAAAGGAAAGCACCTCCTCACAGAAGGAGTGGAAGGATCAAAAGCCGTCTATCGCGATTGTCGAGACTTCCTAAAGCAACGTCGGGAGAATCCCATCCATATAAGCTCGAAGATCAATGACCCAAGAGTTTCTGAAAGACTCGGTCCTCTCCCACGACCCAGGCCAGCAGTTAATCTAGGGAATGGGCAACAAGTCCCAGAAGAACATGAAGGTACAGGGGACTCGGAAATGTTCCGACATACTCACTCTAGGAGTCAGTGTGACGAGTCCAAGGAAAAATCATGCTATCTTGATCAAACTTTCCTACTTCCAAGAGGCGATGGGGACTTACGGAAGAAAACTTCAGTGATGCACGACTCCACTCAGGACCCCCTCGTCCTACAGCTCCTGGAGGAAGTAAACAAGTTGAAGGCTGAACGTCAAGCTGAGATACCTGACTGGATCCAACCCAGGCCTGGCCCCCTCACAAGAAGGATCCTCAACACCCCCTCCAAGCGAAGACAAAGCAAAAGCTTGACTTACAACTCTATACTGGAAGGGAAGACCCGATTGAACACCTTAACCTCTTTGAGCCCACCATGGTATACCGGAGACACACCGATGAAGAACGGTGCCTTCTCTTCCCCTCCACCCTCTCTGGCGGAGCTTTAAACTGGTATTGCCATCTTCCACCCGAGACGGTAGACTCATTTGAAGAGTTGAGGAAGTTGTTTGTCTCTCAACACATCTTCCAGACCGATCGCTTGCATTCCGCAGATGACTTGTACACTATTCGCCAGAAGCCGGACGAGTCATTACGAAAGTATGCTGGCCGCTTCAGCCATGAGTATTCCCGCTGCGCTGAGGCAGATGACAAGACCGCCCTCAAGGCCTTCACGGCAGGCTTACGTGACTGTTTCTTCGAGTACATGATCAATGCCAACACTTGGAAAACTTACTCTGAGGTGATGGCACAAGCTTACAACCATGCCTCTGCCGAGGCAAGGACATATCAAGGAAAACCCCCTACAGTCACCCCTTATCAGTAAGTAGGGAGTGGAGGCCAAATCCAACCGAATGAAAAGACCTCAACCTTCCAAACGGTAGCAGCACACCCCCCGACCTCATTTAATGCTTCGCCAAGTCAGCAGACATATCAATCCCAAGGCAAAAGGAAAGATTTCCATCCTCACCAATCTCATTTTAATAAAAAGAATAAGGGGCATTATCGCGATAACTCAATATATCGTCACAATAACACCCATCCCCAGGCAGTCAACGCATTGGGCCAATCGCGTGTCAAGACAGGCCCTACCCCGAGGTATGAGACATACACACCTTTGAACGCTACATGCGCGGCCATCTACCCCAGTATAGCTTACCTGATACCAAAGCCAAAGCCAAGGTAGCCAGATTACAAGTCCACGAAGAACACGGGCGTGTTTTGCTGCTACCACGAGTATAATGGCCATGATGGCGAGAAATGCATCATCCTCCGTGATCATATCGAAGCTTTGGCACGTGAAGGAAAAATTGATCAGTTCCTCCTTCACCCTCCAAGGGATAACCGTAACCAACGCCAGGTGAATGTGATATACTCCATAAGCGGCGGCACACCCATGTCTGAATCTTCCAATAGGGCTATGAAAAACAGTGAACAAACTTTGAAACATGGCCATCAAGTGTTTCACGTGGAAGACATCAGGGGAGGCAAGTATCAAAAACCTAACTGGGATCCAATATGTTTCTACCCTGAGGAAGAAAGAGGTATCATCTACCCTCACAACGATCCGCTGATCGTGGAGGCTCACATAGCAAATTTTGATGTGAAACGAATCCTGATAGACACAGGTGCTTCAGTCAATATCATGTTTGCTGAAGCTTTCAAGGCACTTAATGTAGCTGAACACTTGCTCGATAACTCGATTTCTCCTCTGATAAGCTTCTCTGGCGATATCGTGCAACCTTTAGGGAGTATACACTTACCCTTCACCATTGGTACAAGCCCCTACACAACTACTATTACCACTAACTTCCTAGTGGTCAATTGCCCGACGGCATACAATGTCATCTTTGGGCGCACAGGCATCAATGATCTCAAGGTCATGGTATCCACACATATGTTGTTGATGAAGTTTCCAACCCCTTTCGGCAATGGATACATCAGGGGAGATCAACTTAGTGCTCGATCATGTTACAAAACTTCAGTTAAGCAACAACACCTGCCTGTCCCCAAGGAGACCCTCTCTATACATAACCAGGTAGTAAAGACCAGTCCAGATGAAGCCAACTCGGATCTTCATGATGGCAACAGTCAACCCGACGACCCTCGAGATGACTCATTCACCCAGCAAGCACAACCCGCTGAAGAGTTAGAGAATGTCTCTATCTCCAAAGACCATCCAGATCGCATGGTGAAGATTGGCACCACTTTGTCACCACCCCTTCAGTTGTCGCTGATCTCCTTTTTGCAAGAGAACGCCGAGGTCTTCGCTTGGTCATATAAAGATATGCCGGGCATCTCTCCCGATATCATCTGTCACCACTTGAGTATTGATCCCAAGACCAAACCAGTAAAACAGAAGCGAAGATCTTATGATGTTGAACGATACGAGGTGATGAAAGCAAAAGTTGAAAAACTCAAGGACATAGGCTTCGTCCGTGAAGTCAATTACCCAACATGGGTAGCAAATGTTGTCCTTGTTAAGAAAAATCCGACCAAGGAAAGTCTCCTGCTTCAAAAGGTCTTGTGGAGAATGTGTGTCGACTACACCGACCTAAACAAAAGATGCCCGAATGATAGTTTCCCCCTTCCTCTCATTGATAGACTTATAGACTTTACGGCAGGGTCGACTACACAACCAAATCCTCATGAACCCCTCAGACCAAGAACACACAGCCTTCACTATTGACAGGGGACTATATTGCTACAAAGTCATGCCCTTCAGTCTAAAGAATGCAGGAGCAACTTATCAGAGACTGGTCAATTCAATGTTCGCCGAATAGATTGGGAAGAGCATGGAAGTTTACGTTGATGATATGTTAGTCAAGAGCAAACATGCTGACCAACACATCACCAACCTATCTAAAACTTTCACCATTCTAAAGAGGTATCGAATGAGGTTGAACCCCAACAAATGTGCCTTCGGCGTGGGCTCTGGCAAATTCTTAGGCTTCATGATTAGCCAACGAGGCATTGAAGCTAACCCCGAAAAGATCAAAGCAATCCTCGACATGAAAGAGCCAGTAACTTCAAAAGACATTCAAAGCCTTACTGGCAAGGTGGCAGCCTTAACCAGATTCATCTCTAAGGCCACAGACAGATGTGCTCCTTTCTTCAAAGCACTCAAGGGAAATAAGAAGTACATTACATGGACGGAGGAATGTGCCAAGGCATTCAGGAACCTCAAAGAGTACATGAGTAAAGCCCATCTGCTCTCCAAACCAGAAGTTGGTGACACTCTCATTATCTATCTATCGGTTTCAGCTTCAGCAGTCAGTTCTGTTCTTATTCGAAATGACAGTGGTGTCGAACGGCCCGTCTACTATGCTAGCAAGGCCCTACAAGATGCGGAGACACGATACTCCAACATTGAGAAATTAGCTCTAGCATTGGTCATGTCTGCTCGAAAACTTCGCCCTTATTTCCAAGCACACGCCATCATCGTGCTTACCAATCACTCTCTTCGACAGATACTCCAGAGTCCTGACACGTCTGGGTGAATGATCAAATGGGCGATAGCATTGGGTGAGTTTGACATCTCCTACCAACCAAAACCAGCCGAAAAGGGTCAAGCAGTAGCAGATTTCATCGCCGACTTCACATATCCTGTTGACATTGCTTCTACACCTGAAGCAATAGCTTCATTACCATCGGAAGCTCAGAAGATAGAATCACCAACCCCAGCATGGAGTCTGTATGTTGATGGCTCATCCAACCAACAGGGCTACGGAGCAGGATTAATCCTCACTACCCCTGACAAAGTGGCGATAGAATACGCTCTTCGTTTCAAATTCAAGGCATCGAACAACGAGGCCGAATACAAAGCCCTTCTAGCAGGCTTACGTTTGGCCAAGCATCTTGGAGTTAAACAAATTGATATCTTCAGTGACTCCCAATTAGTGGTCAACCAAGTCACGAACAACTTTGATGCTAAGGATAGCTCCATGGCAGCATATCTTGCGCAAACACGACTTTTGCTCAAGCACTTCCACTACCAGATCACCCAAGTTCCTCGAGCGGCAAACAGTCATGCAGACGCTTTGGCCCGCCTCGCCTCGGCAGTGGAAGACAAGATTGGGAGAAAAATTCATGTCGAATTGTTGGCAGCACCAAGCATCATGGTCACGGAAGTGTGCAATTTACAACAAGGAGATAGTTGGATCACCCCAATTTATAAATTCCTTGCCCATGGCACCCTCCCAAATGACAAAGTCCAAGCTAAGCAGATTCGATACAAGTCTGCTCGCTACCTGATCATTAATGACCAACTTTACAAGTGCGGTTTTACCCTGCCCTACCTAAGATGCCTTACACCTGCGGAGGCGAAAATTGTCCTTCGGGAAATACATGAAGGAGTCTGCAGAGATCATGCTGGGTCTCGATCCCTAGCACACAAGACTTCTCGCTCATGTGATAAGTGTCAACGCTACGCAATTATCCCTCACTCCCCTCCCGATGCGCTCACTCCTATGATCAGCCCTTGGCCCTTCGCCCAATGGGGACTTGATTTGATCAGCCCAATGCCTGCAGGGAAGGGCAAGGTCCGCTATGCAATCGTTGCAGTTGACTACTTCACAAAGTGGGCTGAAGTAGAACCCTTGGCAACCATTACTGAGGGAAAAATAGAAGACTTCGTATGGAAGAATATCCTCTGTAGATTCGGCATTCCCAATGCGATAGTCACGGACAATGGGCGGCAGTTCGACAACAAGAAGTTCAAGATGTTCTGCTCTAAGTTCAACATCAACTTATGTTTTGCCTCTCCAGCCCATCCCCAGTCTAATGGACAAGTCGAGGCCGTTAACAAAATAATCAAGCGCACTCTGAAAACTAGCTTGGACAAAGCTAAAGGTTGTTGGCCAGAATTCGTACCCCAAGTTCTTTGGTCATACCGCACTTCATATCGGACTTCCACAGGAGAAACTCCATTCTCACTTGCTTTTGGTACAGAAGCAGTTGTCCCGGTTGAGCTTGAGCAAGCAACAAACCGAATCCAGAATTACATGCAGATTGAGAACGACAAACAACTCACCCTCAACCTAGATCTAGTCGAGGAACACAGAAATCAGGCTCACCTGAGGAATGTCGCCTACAAGCAGCGCATTTCCAACTACTACGACTCAAGGGTCAAACCTCGCTCTTTCAAAGTGGGAGACTGGGTATTGAAGAAAATATTACTCTGTGATAGGTCCCGAGTGAAGGAACACTCAGTCCTAACTAGGACGGACCGTTCGAGGTCGTCAGCATCAGCCGCCCTGGCTCCTACAAGCTCAGAAACTCCGACGGCAAGGCCCTTGGCCATCCATGGAATGCTGACCACTTGAAGTACTATTACAAATAGACTCACATTGTACAAGTGTTAAGCTACAGCCGTTCGGCATCCTATGTAACAAAGACAATTTGGTATGAATTCAATAAAGAGGTGATTTAGCCAACTCGGCCCTAAACTCTTTTACATTCTGAGCAATGAAACACTCAAGTGTTAAAGCTTCAACGCAAATGTTTCCAATACAAAACAAAATCTAAGTATGTGTCAACAAGACTATACAAAGGATCTACATCATACATTCCAACACATTCATACATAAACATCATACATTCCAACACATTCATACATAAACATCATACATTCCAATACATTCATACATAAACATCATACATTCCAACACATTCATGCATAAACATCATACATTCCAACACATCCATACATAAGCCAACTGTGCTTCGAAAGGGTTCAACACACTTTGTGTCATTCGACATTTGCCACAATGTGCCTCGACACTTTTCCCTTATTCTCACCAACTAGGTAATGAAGGAACTCACCTTCGTACCACCAACTAGGTGATGAAATGTACAACCCGTACTCTAATATTATTTGGAAACTTGCCACCCTTATCACCAATCAGGTGAAGAAGGAACTCATCTTCATGCCACCAACCAGGTGATGAAATGTACAACGCGTACTTTCCTTCATGCCACCAACCAGGTGATGAAATGTACAACGCGTACTCTCCTTCATGTTACCAACCAGGTGATGAAATGTGATGAAAGGTGACTAAGGAATTCACATTCGTACCACCAACCAAGTGATGAAAGCAACCCACCATTCATTCCACTAACCAGAAGACGAGTGGTACAACTTGTACATGTGAACTCCTAGCATTCACAAATAATCAAAAACCATCAAGCTTTACAACTCAACTAGGGGAGCACTTATGCCTAACAAGAGCTATAGTCACCAACAAAGTCTTATTGCAAGCCAACAATGGCTTCAGTGCATGGTATACGAAGATCAAGCTCTTCAGCCCTCTTGCATCTGCTTCAGACATTTCTCCTCTGTAACAATGCAAACACTACAACTCATAGAAAGCTTCACACGCTCTTGATCAAGACTGTTCGAAGCAAATTCAATTTATATGGTTCATCCAAACCTTCGACTACTACAAGATGTGGCTTGCATCACAATCTCTCGCTTAACAGTATGGAAGCAAAATTTGTATACGTTGTCTCTCCCACATTTTCAAATTTCTAGTTTTCCCAAAAAAAAAAAAAAAAAAAAAAAAAAAAAAGAGGAAATTGGAAATTGGGAAATTCAACAAAGCTTCATCAATGGAACACAACTACAATCTCAAAAGCTTTGCACTATCTTCATCAAGATAGTGTGAAGCAAAATCAATTTATGGTGCCAACAAAAGCTTCATCAATGGAGGACAAATATCAATCTCAAAAGCTTTGCACTATCTTCATCAAGATAGTGTGAAGCAAAATCAATTTATGGTGCCAACAAAAGCTTCATCAATGGGGGACAAATATCAATCTCAAAAGCTTTGCACTATCTTCATCAAGATAGTGTGAAGCAAAATCAATTTATGGTGCCAACAAAAGCTTCATCAATGGCGGACAAATATCAATCTCAAAAGCTTCGCACTATCTTCATCAAGATAGTGTGAAGCAAGATCAATTTATGGTGCCAACAAAAGCTTCATCAATGGAGGACAAATATCAATCTCAAAAGCTTCGCACTATCTTCATCAAGATAGTGTGAAGCAAAATTAATATAAAGCTTCAACACCAAAGCTTCACCTATAAAGCTTCAACACCAAAACTTCACCTATAACGCTTCAACACCAAAGCTTCACCTATCAAGCTTCAACCCCAAAGCTTCACCTACAATACAAAATTTCAACACCAAAACATATAAAAGCTTCACACACTCTTCATCAAGATAGTGTGAAGCAAAATCAATTCATGATGCCCAACAAAGCTTCAACCTCAAAGCTTCACCTACAAAGTTTCAACACCAAAGCTTCACCTACAAAGCTTTTAAATATATATATTATTTTTAATTTTTTATTTTTCAGAAATTCAAAAATTCAAAAATCCGGAAATTTGAAAATTCAAAAAATCAAAAAAAAATAAAATAAAAAATAAAAAATAAAAAATTGCCTAGGCTTCCTCTTCTTTGGGCCTAACAACTTTCATAACAAATATATATGAAGAAGGAGTTTTGGGCTACCACTTAGAAAGGAAATGCCTCATTCGTCAACTCCCTCGACCAGAGACTTGGGGGACTCCTACCATATGCTACTGCACCTTGATACTCGGAAGTCTCACGACCACTTAGTGACTTGGATTTTTCAAGTCTCCAAACGAGAAGTTTTCCTCACTCGGGAAATTAAGGGAGCACTACCTCAACCTACATGCTTCACTCAGAAAGTTTCAACATACAAGCTTCAACAAAAGGAAAAATTCAAAGAACTTAGTGAAGGCCTTGGTGTATTTAACACAATACGTTAAAATGAAGCAAATCTTGTTTATTGATATTTCTGATAAGTTACAAATATGTACATATACATGAATCAAAATAAACAAACAAGAGAGAGCCTTCACAAAGGTTGCTCAGGGGAAATCTCAGCAGTCGGTAGAGCCCCAGAAAGAGAAAGCACCGAAGGATGGTTATCCGGAGCCTCAGTACTGGATAGAACCGCAGAAGGAGGAGGCATCGGAGGTTGATCATTTGGAGCTTCATTACGCAGTACAGCCCTAGAAGACGACGGCAATAAATGCCTTTGGAACAAACCCACAAACCGCTGATGATCAAGTAAAACCTGACCATCAGATTCCTTCATCTGGTCAAGCTTCCTCTTCATGTTTGTAGCATAGTCATGTGCGAGCCGGTGCAACTGTTTATTCTCATGCTTGAGACTCATCACTTCAGCAGCCAATGATTCAACTTGGCGGGTTCTAGCAAATAGGCGTTGGGCCATATTAGACACAGAACCTGCACACTGAACACTAAGAGCCAGAGAATCCTTAACAGGCAACTCATCAAACCGTTTGAAAAGTAGTCTGTTATCTTTGGGAATGAGAAGGTTCCTGGCCACCACCGCAGCGGTCATATCATTCTTCATCACAGAATCCCCAACGGTAAGAGGACCAGTAGGGGATATGCAGGATGGGCGCCATATGTTGTCTGGAGAAGGCGTGGCTGTCTCTTCTCCAAGGTTCAAGTCAAAACGACGGTCGGAGGGGCCAGACATTTTCAAAGGTGTTGAAGAGGGAAGAGGTCAGACAAATCAAGATCTTAGAAGTGCAAGAAGGGAGCTTCTACTGGTGGAGATTCAAGTGTGCTGTGGAACTTAATGCCAACCTCTATAAAAATCTGCACTTGACGGAGCTTCAGGAATCGAAGAGGCGTTTGCTTTCTCGAAAGCTGAGCTGCTCAGAGACCACGAGGGCCGATCTCAGAAATCGAAGAAGCACCTGCTTTTTCAGCCTCGTCAGCACCTGTCACATGCACACTCAGCTTTGTGGAAATTACGGGCAATCTGTCGAAGATTTCTAGTGAAATAGAAAGCACGTGAATCTTACTGTTCAATCACCACTCTCCACACGCACCATCAACTCCTCGGGTACCACATATAACTTTGCCAAAGATCTCTGACAAAGTTTAGGCACGAGAATTTCGAAGTTCCAGCTACCCTACTATTACCCACAAGGGTAAAGGAACAGCACCACTGCTTGACAACTGGAAAGTCCCTATGTGTGTCGACCTCCGTGTTCCGTGGCAAGACAGGCTAGCAAGAACGTCCAACCTTTACTCACATTCGAGAAAAAAACTCTCAACATAATTACTTTCTCAAAAACTGAAGCGGCACCGCTTTCTGAATCTCGAGAGCCAGATCCCCGACGGGATTGCTTGTTCGAAAACCGAAGAGGCACAGCTCTCAGAACTTCGAGAGCCAGATTTCCTTAGATAAAGCTTGTTTGTAATCTTCACACGCAACATCAGCTTTCCAGATACCACATACCACTTTTTCAAAGTGCTCTGACAAAGTTAAAACACGTGAAGCTGGCAGCTCCCACTACATTGCTGTGACCAAGAAAGGTAAAGGAATAGCATTACTACTTGTTATTGGGAAATCCCTATATACATTGACCTCCCTCCTCAACGGACAGGCAAACCTGCAAAAATGCTCAACCCTTTCTCGCATTCGAGAATGCACCATCAACATAACCTCTCGAAATACTCAGCTTTATTTCCCCCCGATAATACCTCAGCAAATAAGCCACACCAAGAACAAGAGTATCTCATATCATCAGGGTCGAAAGCAAGAGTATCCCATATCATGCTTTCTCCCTGTCCTTGTCTTCGTCCTTGTCCACACCTGCAGGACAAAGAGAAAGAGAGCAGTTAGTCGAAACCTGAAATCAAACCTCCAATCTGGAACTGACTGCCTGAGACATTTGCCTAGTTGCTTACTTAGCATTGCTCTCGAGAACTCATCCTCAACTGCTGTCAAGGTCATGAATTCCACCGGCACATACCTCATGACAGTTGATCAGATATTGGCTCTTTACACTGAAGCTGCCAAGTGTGGATGAGTCACTATGAAGGAATGTTCTGAAGGACCATTTAAATGCAAAGGTTGCACACCACTTCTGCCATGCAAAAGATTGAAGCAGAAGGTTCAACGGTGAGCTGAAACAGATCACTACAGCCCGACACATTTCCATACCACATTCATTATTCCGTCAACAGCAAAAGTATCCCATATCATAAAGGTCGAACGTACTCTAGATTTGATGGACTTGTTTTGACCCTCAAATTCTTGAGTCGGCCTTATACTCTGAAGGGAACCAGAAAACCCTTCAGCACAGTTCAAGAATAAGCCTGTGGAAAGTTACTTCTTCAAAAGCAAAAGTTTCTCATATCATCTCTTCTCCAATTGCTGCTCCTTATCCTGGCAGCTGAATGAGAGACAAGGAGAAGGAGAACAATCAACCGGAAGCCGAAGTTGAACCTCCGATCCTGGGTTGCTTGCTTGGAAGTTTGACTGCTTACCTTGTTTGTCACCTCTTTCGGCAGATCTCCTAGCTCGGCGTCTTGGGGGACTTCTACTATAGGATTTGTATCGCACTTGACCAAGCCCGAAACTACAAGTAAGCTTCAAGTGAAATTGATACATTACCTTGTGCATCTTCATCGGTTAAAGATACCACCCATGGATGGAGGAAAAGTACTTCCAGAGAAGATGCCACATCTACATATGAGACAGATAAGGCACGTGAAAATGATACCACACTTCAGTACTTAGAAGTTTCGTGATTACTCAATGGCTTGGATCTTGCAAGTCCCCAACCGAGGAGCTTCCCTCACTCGGGAACTTAGGGGAGCACTGTTTATACCATACTTGACCAATCCCGAAACTACTGAGCACCGGTCAACGTTATACCGTCAAGAACCCAGAAGAGCTTCCCTTCAACCAGGAGGCCAATCACAATGCGACACGTGTCGACATCAGAAGCCAATCACAGCTCGACACGTGTCAACATCAGAAGCCAATCACAACACGACACGTGTCAATGTTAGAACAAAACTAGAAACTCTCTTCTATAAATAGGGATCATTCTCCCACAATAATCTCTAATGTCATTTTGTACTAAACTATTCACTAGAACTCACAAAATGAGAGCTTGAACCTATGTATTTGTGTAAACCCTTCACAATTAATGAGAACTCCTCTACTTCGTGGACGTAGCCGATCTGGGTGAACCACGTACATCTTGTGTTTGCTTCCCTGTCCCTATTCATTTACGTACTTATCTTCACTAGTGATCGAAGCAACCAAGCGAAGGTCACAAACCTGACACTTTCTGTTGTACCAAAGTCCTCGCTGATTTTGTGCATCAACACATTTCATCCATCCAAATCCATAGATCTAAGATGCAAGGAATGAAGGCCCTCTCTTTGGGTGATTAGCCTTTGCTTATGCAAAGAGGAATCTACAAAGGTATAATTTCTCAACTAACAAATGTTGTTTTAAGTTGAGTCAAGGTTCACCAATCTACTAGGCTTTGAATTTCATGGGTAATGTTTTGTTTTTTAGTGCATACAAGCATGATTCCGCCTTTAAATTTGTTAATTGCATGCTATTGATGTTGCTCAAATGAACATGTTTTTCACAAAATTTCCTTCACTTATTGTATTTCGACTCCCTGATTTCAAATCCGCACTTAGTTTTCTCAAATTTAATCATTTTAGTTAAGTTTTATTAATGGGCCCCAATATTATGCTTAGGTGTGATTATTATCGGAGACTCTGGCTTCCCTCGTCCAATCGGCTACAACTTCGCAATTATTTGTGAATATGTTACAAGCTTTATTCTTGTTTCTTTGAATGTAAATTTTGTTAGAAAATTTGCCATCTCAAATGTTGTAGATGTAGTTCATATGAGCATGAATATTGGAGCTAAATTTTGGTGCCATGTTTTTGGGAAAATTCGGCCAAATCTAAAGGGTGGATTTTTGGGTTCATGTTTGTCTTGTTAAAAATGTTTTCAAGTGACTTTTGGAACTCCTATGTACCCTAGTTTCGTTATATGTTATTTCCCTTAAGTTTGAATGGTTTTGGGATGTTTTTGGGTGAAAAATGTTCATGGAAATTTTTTGAGTTTTTCATGAGTGTTCTTCATTATTCTTGACATTTTTGCCAAGAACAAAAAGTTTGGTGTTTTGATTCAAAGTTTTGATTTATTTCATAAAGTTTATGTTTTATGTTTTTCATATGTTTAAATGTATTAGATATTTGTTTAGAAATGTGATGGAATTATTGGTGGGTGTGTAAGGATTAATTCCCTTTCACACACACCACTTGCACCACTTGCATGCTTTATGTCAAACTTACCAATCAACACACACATCACTCCTTTCACCTCTCCAAAACCGGCCACTCCCTCAATGGGAGTACTTTTGGTGCTTTTATGCAATTACATAAAGTTTTGATACTTTTGTGTATTTGCACTTTGGCCCAAAAGTTTACGTTTTCACGTTTAGGTCCAAAAACGCTAAAGGACAAATTGTTTTGCTCCTTTAATGAAGTTTTTGCATTTGTTGAAATTTTTGGGTTCTAGTTGTAATTACATGAAGTAGTGGACTTTTGTGTTTTTACAAAGTGACCCCAAAAGTTTATGTTTTTGCAATATAGCCCAAAAGTTGAGGTTATTGCATTTTGGCCCAAATTAAGTTGAGAACAAAATTGTTTTGTCTCTTTAAATGAGAATTGGATTTTCATTTCATTTAGCTCCATTTAAATCAATTTTATGGATACAAAAACCAAATGAAAATGTTGCATTCAATTTAATTAGTTAAAGTGTTAATTAATTAAAGGGTGATTATGAACCTAAGCCTACGATAATTGAGCTATGTAAAAGGCCGTTTCAAATTTGTTTGAACCATGGGAATGTGTAGATTAGATTTTGGTTGTAATTTGATTTGATCAAATGTTGTAAAAGAGCATAAGCTCTTCTTTACTTTAAAGTAATTTGTTTTATTCAAATGTTGTAAAGAGCATAAGCTCATCTTTACTTTGAAGTACTCATTTCTTGTATTATTTGATATGCATGAAAATGGAGTAGATGGTCCAACGCCCCTAAGACAACACGCCTTAATGTGATTAAACGCGTAACTAAAATCAATCACCATCCCTAGACTGAGATTCAACACTAGGCTCGTGTTAAATCTAAACAAAGGTTCATAGTCATCCTAAGGTCCTAAGGCAACTATATAGTCCATCAAATGAATGCAAAGTTTATGTTAGTAGTATCATATACTCTTGCTTTAAAAACCGTTTTATAAGCATAGTGGTAGTATTATATACAACTAAATTCAATCAAATGGACCAATAGTTGTAATAGGACCAAAATTGTTTTAAAAAAGATTAAAATGAATATTTATATGTGATGAGACCTAAAAACCCTCAACCAAACCATTATTAAGTTGAGAAGCGTGAGAGTGCCTTGAACACTCTTTCGTGGCCTTCCACTGTGGTAGGCTCCAATCGTTTGTGACTCGTACACCGACTTCACCCTATCATGGGGGAGTACAAAGTGCGTGCTTACACTCAGGAGGAGTCTATATGCATACTTGATGTTGTGAAAGGTAGGCAACGAGAATAGCCAACATCATATCATTGTGAGGTTGTTCTTGAACCCCTACCCGAACTTGCATGGTGGGAATGACTTAACTAAGTGCAATGGAGCCAACATCATATCATTGTGAGGCTACATTCTGTAGAGGCCAAATAAGATGGGTACTTGCAAGAGATGCAAATGAGTAAGCGTACTCTCCCATTATTATTAATGCTAGCCAACATCATATCATTGTGAGGTGGGCTTGGTAATAGTGAGTCTCCCATACCCTACTAAGAGTTACCTCCACAACTCTCGAATTCCAATGAGGGATATGGAATTTGCCAAAAATAGTGGGTGGTGCTATTTGATTTAAAGACCCGAATCAAATGGCTTAAAATCAATCAATTTATATTCGTTATGTATTTGTTTACCAATATATTTGCAAACGCTATCCAAAACTTGACAAACAAAAGCCGAATGCTTTAGTTTCCGGACTTGGTACAACAATCCCAAAGATTGTCTTAAATGGATTGTATATGTACCTAAGTAGTCTCATCCTCACAATCGTCCTATTGATAATGTACCATTGGAAGAACATGTTAGATAAGTCTATCATAAAGAGGACAACACTTTTAAAGTTATAATTCTTCAATTACAAATCGTTGTATGAAGAAATAAGAGTTGCTTTGAACAACCCTTAACTAACGCAAACATTAGTGCTTGTTTCTTTGTTACATGAACAAAGAACTTAAGAAGAAAGCACAAAGGCATGGACACTTTATGTGCCATGATTCTTCACTTACAAATTGTTGTATGAAGAAATGAGAGTTGCCTTGAACAACTCTTGAAAGTTTGTAATATGTTTAGAACATAATGGTTGGTTGACAAAAGTAGTCCATCGACATGGACTTATGATGATTTTGAATCATTGAGTGTTGAAGTGTTAAACCACTTCTAGAAACAGAAACTAGGCAAGGACTTCACCTTTGTGTCCCTATCCAAATGGTTCACTAAGTTTATTGTAAACTATATAGTGAACAATAACCACACACTCTCCAAATCGTTTGATGTGTATAACACAATTGAAATAAGTTTCAAGAGAGATAGTGGGAGTTTAGGGACCATGACTATTGTAGTCAAAGGAGAAGTCAAATGAAGAAAGCGAAATAAACTCCAAGGGAACAAACTTTCTTTATGAAAGGATGGACATTGGAAGGGGTATTTGCAAGAAATGTCTTGCAAGTGTCAAGAACACACCTTTCGAATGTGTTGTAAATTGTTCTTGAAAAGTTCAAAACAGTTGGTTCTTCTACTTGAATGCTTGATTCCGTATTAGTAACTATGTTTTACAAATCGTTGTAAAAATGTGGCTAATAAAAAGTAGAAGATAAATGAGAGAAGAGAAAGTACTTCACATTCGGAACGTGAATCAAATGTAGATCTCTGCGAAAGCAGATGGTACTTACTTCCCCATATGAACTACCAAAGAAATTGGAAAAACCAAAGATTGTCTTTACATTCCAATTTTAATGAACTTAATTCCATCACTATAAGGGATTGATGAATGTTTTGTTTGACAAAACATTGTTCTTTATTAATGAATGATTACATTATTGTAATCTAATTAATTGTCTCTATAGTAGAGATGATATGGTAGTGTTAACTGTTTAGAATATAACGATGCTTAAAACCCAAAAGGTTGCAAGGTAGTGACTAATCCCAACTGAGTTGTGATACCTCAAAAACATAAAATACGAGTTGGTCATAGATGGATGCTTTGGATCGTTAGATCTGGATCCAACACCTTCTTATTAAAATTGTATAGAGGCGAAATGTTCGAATCTTTATTCTTTTGGAAAGAAGAAATAATCACAAAGTTGTTGAGGTTAATTCACTTAGATGTTAGTGGCACTTGTCCACAACATAATACTACTCATGTTGTATGACATTCACCGAAGATCACTCTCAGTTGGACTATAGTTTATTTTGAATAAACACAAGTCCGAATACTCTGCAAAAGGTTTCAAAGAATTCAAGAAATGTAAGTTGATGAGTAAGACGTCTAAAGTATTTGCCTCCTTAGATTTGATCCAAGGAAAGATAACACTTTAGAACAGTTTCCTTGAAAAATATCAAGGGAAGAAGCATCAAAAGATAATGGATTTCTCCATTAGGAGAAGAACGAACTTGAATAAAATTTAGTTCGTTGGATGTTATCAATTACCCATATATAGGATATATGCTTTTAAGACAATATGATTGTCAATTAGAAGATCTTCCAAAATTTTCATGACTCCATAAGATGTAGTTGGAAAGAAAGACAAATCTTAATCATGTTAAGATTTGGGGTTGTGTGCTAATAAGCAATATTTGTTTGAGAATTATCTTGTGGGTATCCTTAAATTAACATTTGGATTTCACTTCTATAAACCAACTAACAAATGTTGTTTGTTGGGTAGTTCATTGTAATCCTACACCAGGATTTGCCTAAGATAGAGCAAATGAACGAGAGATAGAACTCAAAGAATGGGTTCTTTGAGAGACAAGATAGTAATCAACAAATATAACAACCTAGTTCCTATACCACAAGCTCTAAGGTAGTCGAGAAGGATTTATAAACCGTCTCAGTTGAATGGTTTGAACTTTATGACTATGTCATAGAATTGCACCTCCTAATTCGAAAGAAATAAGAATGAAAATCCTTATTAATACATTGAGTGTATATACGATATATACTCAAGGAAATGGTAAAGTACCATTTGACCCGAAATAATGAAACCTCCATAGCTAATTGGTAGCTTAAGATGACTACAATTAAAGAGATTGGTTGACTTGGAAGAAACCATCTTTAACGTAGTCTTGGTTTCAATTAATTCGAAGATTGCTAGCTACAACTAAATGGTGATTCAATGTTTGGACATAATATGGGTTTCCGAAAACATTATTAAGATAGTCTTGATAATATATGTCTAAAACTATGAATCACAAGACATGTAAGTTGTAGAGATCCATCCATCATGGATCTTAGCAAGCTAGTGGGAGCTATAAGCGTCTTATGAGAGAAAGATCAAATCGTTTGATTTCTCATAAAGATGTAAATGAATCTTTTGTTTACTAGGTTTACAAAAGATTAATGGGAGTTAATCATGTTCCTAAAATTTAAATATATATGATCTATTAATTTTGGAAATGAAAAGAATACTTCTTCATTAAAGTTATGACTTTAAAACATTATATGAAGATAGAATGTATATGGGAGACATAGTCTATATACATGGGATGGAAATCTATATTGATAGATTTTAGGATATAATTGGATTATATCAAACCCTAAATATAGACAAAAGATGATAGGAAGTTTCTCATATGATGATGAACTTCAAACAAAAAGGACAACTCTAGTGAGACTAAGAAGTTGCTCTTCTCAAAGAGAACGTACTCTTTGACTCCCAAAGAAATAATGCGTAAATAGAATCCTTTATGCATACGCAGAAAGGTGATTTATGTATTTCATATTGTATGAAAAACATTGATATGAGTTGTACCTAGAACGGTACAAGACGATATTAGTGCAAGCCCAGGATCAGAACCATGGCAACTGTCAAGTGAGTCCTTAAGTATTTAAGAAATACTAAAGGATAAATTCCTCAAAGATCGAGGAAGAATTAGAGTAACGTAATGGAAGCATAAATGTATTAGATTATGAATCTAATCCATCATTGGATGTTTCTTCATTATGAATGAAGAGATAAACAGATATCTCTTTATTATAACTAAAGAGATATTTGGATGGAAACATTAAAGTAATGACTTTAGTGTGTTCCATTATGAATGCAAAATATATTCCCATATAGAAGTTTACAACAATGTTGTTTGGATGGGAAAGTTCATTTATGAACTCTCTATTCGGTTCCAACCAGAAAGTGTCTGACACTAATGGGGCGATAGCTCAAGCCAGGGAATCAAGGTCTCATCACGATCCGAACTCAAATGAGAGACTGAACCACATGATTAAGAATCATGTATAATGGTGACGTCGTTATTCTCAAGGTTGCTTCTATGGATAACATATAGATATCCATTGTCTAGGCCTACTACTTAGCCATTTATGAAATGACTACATAAAAGGTATCATCACTGATGACCAAGCTGATTGGCTCTAGTGCAAGTGGGAGATTGTTGGAAATGTGCCCTAAAACCAATCATATGATGATACTTTACGAACATTTCACATGTTAAACTAATCTAGTTTAATATCAAGGGCAAAGATTATTGTTTGAGCCGTCTCATATAAATGTTATACGCTTAAACGATAAGTCCAAGGAATATGTGATTGGGAGAATGCGATCTAAAGAAGTTAGATTCATGAGACCATTCTTTCGTAGACACATCCTAAATGTTCCTGATCATAGGATTGCCAATTGGGCATTGACAGTCCGTTAGGATCAGTACGTGTTGTGTCTTCTCTCATGGAGAGTGATTAGTCTCGAGTCATTGGTGTGTGTGACATCAAGACAAGTACGTAGGTGCCCAATGGAGAATGAGTTCACTGAACACGATCAACAAAGAGTTCTCATATTCATGTCACATGAGAACTCATGGTTGGGATAATGCAAAGTAGTCATTTGACCTGAGGCATCATAGTTGTCTTGTGGTTAGATACTTGATCTTTGATTATGTCAAAGTCACCCCATCCACGGGTGTCCACGGCATCGTCGGGGTTAAGCCACTTAGCCATGGAGGCAAGTGAATGCGCAACAAGGGATCTCTAACCTTCAAACCGTTTGGGGGAGAATACTCTATGATATGATTAAGAATCTCTGGCCAGAGTAGAATGAGATTTAGGAAGTCGTTCCAAATCACATTCAAGGTCATCATATAAGCACACGAATCACATTGGATAGTAGACATGAATAAACTATCAAACCAAACAATGTGGTCAAGAGTATTGTATTAGAGAAAGACCGTATTGCATTTGTAATCCTAAACTGAATAGGTTCTCCACCTCTTCTGATTAGCTTGAGTAACCATGATATGCTGCTAGGTGTCACTCATGGTTTGTGGAAGCCCTAAACGTGTATAATCACTAAAGGGAGAATTGAAAGTAAGTTTCAATTCACAATAGATTTGAAATGGTTTTAATCGCCCACTGCCTCGCTAAAAGGAACCTAATGGATCGTACACCGTGTAAGGTGGAGATTGAAGAAACAATGGAGATGAGTAAGAATAATTAAATGGTTTAATTATTTATGGCAAGGATTAATTAATATGTTAATTAATCAAACGAATAAGTTCGTTAAAGACCTCGGGATAGTTTTGGACCTTAAGGCCCAATGGGCTTCGAACGTCAAGCCCATTGAATTAAGTTGTATGACAACTTAATGAATAATGATTCACAAAGGCCCAATTAGCCCAATAATACCCTAAGGCCGGCCATTTAGAGATGGAGTGAGTTTTGGACTTATTTACATGTTTGCCACTCCAATGAATTAAGGTATAAATATGACTTTATAGCCAAAATTCATTTAGGGTTTTCTTTTGGGGAAAGGATGAGAACATAAGCTCTCCTTTCTCTCTAAAGTGGCCGGCCTCCTTGGAAGGTTTAGCTAGCAATCCTACTACTCCAAGGTCACTCATTTCTTCTCCAATCTAACCTTGGTAAAGAGACTTAGAGGTTCTCAATTTTGGGAACTTGGAGAACCATTTCATCCATCCAAATCCATAGATCTAAGATGCAAGGAATGAAGGCCCTCTCTTTGGGTGATTAGCCTTTGCTTATGCAAAGAGGAATCTACAAAGGTATAATTTCTCAACTAACAAATGTTGTTTTAAGTTGAGTCAAGGTTCACCAATCTACTAGGCTTTGAATTTCATGGGTAATGTTTTGTTTTTTAGTGCATACAAGCATGATTCCGCCTTTAAATTTGTTAATTGCATGCTATTGATGTTGCTCAAATGAACATGTTTTTCACAAAATTTCCTTCACTTATTGTATTTCGACTCCCTGATTTCAAATCCGCACTTAGTTTTCTCAAATTTAATCATTTTAGTTAAGTTTTATTAATGGGCCCCAATATTATGCTTAGGTGCGATTATTATCGGAGACTCTGGCTTCCCTCGTCCAATCGGCTACAACTTCGCAATTATTTGTGAGTGGGTCTTTTCTTTTATATATGTGTATATATATATATATATATATATATATATATATATATATATTGTTGAGTTTCCATATATACATCTAATAACAAATTTTCTAAGTGATGCCGTAATTAAATTAACGATTAGATGAGATGTCGTAATGATGCCTTAATTAGTTTTGCGGCCATGAATAGTGTTATGGTTGTTTAGAATTATTGATTTACTGTTATAGGATCATAATTATATTATATGCTCATCGTGTGCTACACTGGTGTTGTACTAACCCGGGTCAAGGTCAGTCTTTCACATCTATGTTCACATTGTACCGTACGCTCACTTTGGATCCATTATAGGTGCCAGTCCTGCCCTAGTTTGACATAGACAATTAGGACTCGTATATGATGCACATAGCGCCAGTCTTCACATGATTGTAGTACTAGAGCGTAAATCATTATTACACCATGTCTTGTTCATGTCAAAATATTACTACATGAACTCATGTGTCAGCATGTGTCGATGAGCACTCGATGTGATATGTTTATGTAACAACTCGTTCCAGATTTTACGGTTTTTATAATTTTAAAGTGTGAAATTACAAAAATGCCCCTTGAGGCCAAACATCAATTTTTGTTGACCCTAGTGTCGTGTCGTGTAAGATTTTTTTTCTTAGGGTATCCCTGTATGACTTGTCGTTACAAATGCGTGGACATTTGTGGAATCAAAATTGGAGCTAACACAAAGATTTTACAGAATTCGAAACATAAGGGCATTTTGGTAATTTTCCAAGTAAAGACATTTTCCACCTTGGATCATTCCTAGGCTGACATGTGGCAGTTTCTCTCCCATTTTATGGGGTGTACTTTTTAGCCTGTGTGTCCCTCTATGGTGACATCTCTCTCTCTAGAACTCTCTCCCTCTTTTTCCTTCAGTCCCTCTCATCTCTCCCTCAGCTATGTGTCATTTCCTCCTTCCCCCGAGTACACCCACATGCCACCGTGATCATCACCATCGTGGCTTACTCTCTAGCGAACCACTAAACCACCTACATTCTTCTTGCTCATGTCAAACACTCTCGGATTTGATACTGTGCTTGATACACAGATGCAGCAATGACAATCACCATCATCATACTTCCTAGCGAGATTTCATGATTTTTCGATCAAGGTAGGTCTTGGGAATCCCTCTCTCTCTTCCTTTCTCATCATTTTTGAAAGATTTTGAAGTTATAAGCCTGTGTTGCTAAAATGTAAAGACATAAATCATGCAGGGATGTTTTCCCAGTTTTTCCGGCGAGAGGAGTCTGAGAGTCTGAGATTGTCTCTCTGACTTATTTTCTTATCCTATATTTCCTCCTAAATAGTCTCCTGATTTGATGAAGATTACTTTCCTACAGAAACCCTCAAGATCTCTATGTACACATATCTGGGTATTTATCAAGAACGGTCACTTAATTCACCACAAGACTTCTACAAACATATTCTCTTTATGCCTAACATAGGCTCATACACCGCTGTTTACGCATAGACACACATGGAGAACTCATCTCCTTAACGCCCCGCTTTTGGTTATTCGTCAAGGATGGACCACACCATTCTTTCTTAAAACTACACCCATGGTTTGATTCTCTTCCCCGGAGATATGTAAGCAATTCACATCCCAATCAACCTCAATCTCCCCTCATCGGCGATCATAGGCTGACTGGATTTCAACTCTGTCCGTGGATGTACGCAAATTTAGTTCTGGGTTGCAAAGAAATTGAAAACCCCTAAAAACAAATTCTCATTTCACTATGATTGTGAGATCAATAACGACAAGTTTTGAATTGAAAAATAGCTCCAACAAGACTAACTCGTAAAGCTGTACAATTTTCTCTATGCTAAGATGCAACGACAACGGCAGGAAGATGACAAAAGAAGACAACTACAAGATGACAACAGGAAGATGAAGGAGTCAGAGGGAAATCCGTTGAGATTTTGGTCTGAATAAAAAACCCGACAAAGAAATTGACTAATTCGGTGACTGGAGAAGGGAAGCAGCCTTTACTGATGATGTGCGAATGAGAATGAGAAAGCGGATTAGAGGGCACCTTAGTAATCCTACACAGACGAAATTCCTCATCACCATTGTATTCTTCTTCCTCATCAACAAAGTTTGCAACTTTGGGTTTCGAGTTGTGGTGTGATTTTGGATAAATTTAATTTTTGGTGAAATTGATTCAATGGTGGGCGTGATTTGTGTTGGGACTTGAGAGAGACCATAGTTTTGTAAGGAAGAAGCCTATAATATAGGGGTGTGATATCCACACACAATTTTTTACTTCTCACACACCCTTCTAATTTTGGATCGTCAAATCAGATCAATTAAAGAAGATCAAATGACAGAAATTAATAAAGGGTGTGTGAGAAGTAAAAAGGGGTATATGGATAGCACACCCCATAATATATGGATTAGATTGGATTGCTGGTTGTATATAACTATTCTAAAAGATTAGCTAATCAAATGACAGTGGCGTAGTTTGCTTGGCTAGGGTCGGGGTTGGGATGAGAGTGGGTAAAGGCTAAATGAGGTCGACAAAATTCTGGAGGCTGAAGTTTTAAATCTTTTTTTTTATTAGTATTATTATTTTTTAAATGATTTTTAGCCACGTAATACAAATTTGGATTCTAGATCTGCAAAATATGGGTTCTTCATTTGCCATGTCATCACTTAACGGCCAATTTAACGGAATGACTAACGGTTATATGATATTGAAATGAAATAATAAGTAATGTCTTAGATTGAAATGTTTGAAAGATGTTGTATGAGATTGCAATTGCAGACAAACCTGAAGACACAAATTGTAATTTACCCTTTATAATAATAAGAATATTTCATGTTTCTATGTATCTTAGTTGACAAAAATTTCTCTCTTTTGATGTTCCATTTCTCTCCCTTTGGGAGACTTTCTCTCTACTTGAGGGTGTTTTTCACTATTTGTGTGAGTGATTACAATTTCGTTCAATTCTGATAGCGCCGACCCTAGTTTCGGCTAGGGTCAGTGGTCGTTCCCTTTTTTCTTTCTTCACCTCTTCTTTCCTCCTTTCTGTATTTTGTCCCCTTGATCTCCATCTCAATTTTCCCTCTTCTTCTTATCCCGCATGCATCCCTCCTCCTGTTCATCTAAGCTCTGATTTGTAGTCACAATCAAGGTTCTAAAAAACGCTAGGCGCTAGTCGAACAGTGGGCTAGGGCCTAGCGGCTAGGCGGATTTAAGTAAATTTAATATATTTCATGTAAATAAGTGTCTATTTATACTTAAAATATATGTAATTTCATCAAAAACTACAAAATAAAATGACATATATATTATGAAGTATTGGAACATAATGAAAACATAGGGAACAAGCATATAATGTGTGTTTATTTAAGTATTCAACAAGTCTCTTACAATTTTTTGAAAAAAAAAATAACATGCAAATGAAAGTTATCTATTTTCTTCTAAGTGAGTCGCAACCTAAGCGAGTGCCTGGGCGGGTCTAGGCGGGTGCCTAGGCAGTCTAGGTAGGTGCCTCAGTAGGTCTAGGCACCATTTCTTAATTTTCAAACACATGGGCATTAATCAAGGCGGTGACCAATCGTCTAAGGCCTAGGGGCCTAAGCAATGCTAGACGGGAATTTTTAAAACAATGGCCACAATTCCCTGCTATTTGTTGTGGTCCGCAAGATAGTGCATAGAGCTTCGGTGCTTCCACTGACTCGGGGTATTCTCAACACCACTACCTTTTCTCTGTCTGCCTATACTGGCAGTGTTGCTAATGGAATCTCATAGGCTTATTTCACTTGGTTGCTGGCCTTGTTGGAAGTATGCCCACAAAGCCACTCATTTGATGTAATAGCTTTTGGAATACTTAGGGGGCGTTTGTTGCGCCGGACTATCTCGGACTGGACTAGCTTTAAGGACTAAGCTGGACTGGCTTAGACTAGACTAAGCTGGACTAACTTAGTGAAGCGTTTGGTGCAGTGTTGGACTAAGAAGCTGGATAATAACAAATTCTAATATTATATTATTTAATATATAAATTATTAATATTTTATTATGATCTAGGTGACCGGAGATGACGAGGAGTCTATCAAGAGTGGTTGTTGAGTATGACGAGGACGAGAGGAGATAGTCTTAGCTAGTCCCATGGTTATTGGGGGGTCTCGCTAAGACCTCTTAGTGAAGGGTTTTGTCCATGCTAGTCCCCTTTAGTCTCATTAATGTTAGTCCCAGCATGGAACAAACACCTTATTGGACTAACAGCTAGTCCAGTCCAGTCCAGTCCCACTTAGTGAGGGCAAACAAACACCCACTTAATGTATTAAACTTTTATATGTTTAATGAAGGGCAAAGCTTATTGTTAATCACTATTTATTATATCATGTGTTTAAGCAATAAGGGAATCCAAGGGATGTATTTGATCTAAGAGACAAGTGATCTAAGTGAGTTAGATTATCGAGACCATTCTCTTATGTTCATTCCTAAAACGTTCCTAGCCATAGTATTGCCAATTGGGCATTAACAATCCGCTAAGGTTAGTATGTGTTATGTTGACTCAAGCGTGAGTATGACTAGTCTCAAGTCATTTAGTGTTGTACACTAAGACAAACACATAGGTGCTCGAAAGAGTAATCGAGTACACTGAACAACGATCAAAAGAGAGTTCGAACATACATGTCATGTATGAACTCTAAAGTTGCAATATGCAAAGTAGTCCTTTGACCTGAGGCATCATAGATGTCTAATGGTTAGGTCCTTGATCTTTGATTATGTCAACGGCATTCCATCGGAGTGTCCATGGCATTGTTGGGGTCAAGCTATCTAGTCGTGTAGGCATATGAATGCACAACAAGGAATCTCTAACCTTCCATGGTGGAAGGAGAATACTCTAAGATATGATTCTAAAGTCTTTGGCCAAAGCATATGAATATGACTTAGGAAGTTTGTTCCAAATCATATTCAAGGGAATCATATAGATATGTGTCACATTGGATAGTAGACATGAAACAAACTATCACTTAAACAATGTGATTAAGAGTATTGTATTAGAGAAGGACCGTATTGCATTGTAGTTGTAATTGGATAGGTTCTCCAACCAATTCTACTTAGCTTGGGTAACCATGATATACTGCTAGGTGTCACTCATGGTTTGTGGAAGCCCTAATGACTAGCAAACACTAATCATAAAGGGAGAATTGAAATGTGGTTTCAATTCACAATCGATCGTTAAGAGTAACAATCGCCCACTACCTCGCTAAATGGAACCTAATGGATCGTACACCGAGTAAGGGTGATAGTGAAGAAATTAAATGAAATGGATATGCAATTAAATGGTTTAATTGAAGAATGGTCAAGATTAATTAATTAGTTAATTAATTTTACGAAAGGTTCGTATTGAGCTTTTAAGTTGGTTTTGGGTTTCGGGGCCCAAAAGCGTTTTGGTCCACAAGGCCCATTATATTTAAGTTGTATGACAACTAAAACAAAATGGGCAATAAGCCCAATCACTTACAAGGGGCCGGCCATAAGGGGTGAGTGTGAGACTTTGCTTAATTGCAAGTTTGCCACTCACCAAATGTAATGAAGTATAAAAGCAACTTTATAGCATTATTTTCATTAGGGTTTTCTTTGAGGCAAAGAGGTGAAACATTTTCTCTCTTTCTCTCTACAAAGAGGCCGGCCACTTAGGGAAGATTTAGCTAGCAATCTTTTCTTCTCTAAGTCATCCATTTCATCTTCACACCTCACCCTTGGTGTGGAGACTTAGAGACACCAAACCTTTGGTGTTTTTGGAGATCCTTTCCTCACATCATCAAGGAGCAAAGGAGCACTAAAAGGGAAAAATCACAAGCAAGATTCAAGGAGCTTGGAGGTGACTTGAAGGCCCTCCACTTGGGTGAATCCCTTGTGTAAACAAGGATGAGCTTCAAGGGTAAAGAAACTCTAAATCTTTACTTCTCTTTAATGTTGTTAAAGAGTCTTTTGGTTCACCATATACTAGGCTTTGAAAGTCATGGGTTTTATGAATTGTTTTTGGATGCATGCCTACTTTAAAGTGTTTATAGCTTGCATATGTATTCAAATGTTCATACTTGTTCTTAGCTAGGACAAAAATTTTCCTTCAGGCCTTTCCACTTTATGGATGTGCTTGGAGAGGTGCTCGGGGTTGGATGTTGCAATCGGTGAGGCGATGTCCGGTTGGGGGCGCAAATTTGCGCGATTCAAGATCTACTGTTGCGATGGCAATTATAGCAAAATTCTCTGTTTTCTTTAGCTTTGTTTCTGTTTTGGGCCTCAACTTATAGTTAGGCTCTTGTTTGGTTGGTTTGGTTGGCCTATTTTTACTTGTTTGTGTTTCATATCTTTGGGCCTTTGGTTTGTAAGTTTGTAGTTGGTAATGATTTTACCTTTGTCTAAAAAAAAAAAATAGTGCTCTCTTTTGTTTTTTTAGGAAAAATTAGTATCCGGTCCTTAGTTCTTACTGTTCATTGACTAAGACCTTATTAGTTCTTAAATTTTGATTCAAGTCCCTAGCAATAATGTGATAATGAATTTACATGTTTATTATATAATTTTTTAATATAAAAATTAGTAATTAATTTAGGGTTTAATACTCACACCTCTATTAAACTTCTAATTAATTTTCAATTCAAACATTTCCAAAATAATAAAAAATTAAATTAAATTAAGTTTGTACCTATTAGTTTTTTTTTATACATAAAAAGATTCTCAATTTTTTAATCTTAAATGTACCCATTCATATAATTTTTCAATTTTTTTAATCTTAAATGTACACATTCTCAAATATATCAATTTGTTATATGTAAAATGTACCCCTTTTTTTTAATATAAAATCCATTCAAATTTTTTAATCCATGTTTAAACTTATATGGATACATTCTTTTTCGTTAATTTGAGAATGTATCCATGTTTTGGTACAATAACTTTTTTTGTTAATTTTGGTTAATGTACCCATACATATATGTATACACACACACACACACAATATAATAGAGAGTATAATTTATATTTTATTATTTTTAATCCCATAAATTATGGGTTTTATTTAAAATCTCATTAATATAAACAATTACAATTTTCAATTTTTAATTTTTAATTTTTAATTTAAAAAATATAGTAACTTACATTATTACATTAATGTCAGGGACCTCAATAAAAAAACTAAAAACTAACAAGTTTTCAATCAAAGAATATTGATAGTTAGGGACCGCATCCAAAGTGTCCCTTTTTTTTTATTACAGTTAGTTAATACATTTTCATTTTGTAGTGGGATTTAATTAGTTTATAGAAAAATGCTCTAATCTATTAATAAATTTTGCTTGGTATTTCATTCAAAAATTCGGCGGCTCATAAGTTGGAATCTTGCATTTCTCTCATTTGAATGAGAAAGAGACTGCAATCTCATACGGAGGTTTAACAAAATATACTACTACTTATAAATGAATGGTTCCACTATTAATAACATGTCGAGTTGCGTTATGAGTAAATTGAGACAATAAGAGTATATGATTCATAGAAAACCACTGACTTAACTATAAATCATAGAATAAATTTGGTTATAAATTATGAAACTAATATATATAAGAAGGATATTCTTCGAGAGATAAAGATTATATCGGGCTCACATCATCACTGAAATTGAAAAGAGAAAAATATACAAGAAACCTGCTCACATGTTTTAGGGCCCTTCAAATTGAAAATTAAGCCTAAAAGGATTAGAAGAAAGTAAGGAGAAAGAGTGGGTGATGCAGCTGAGCAGCTCAACGCACATTTAGTATGCTAACTAACAAGATATGTCCCTATTGAGTAAATTGACTTGTCTTATGTGATATAAGATATATATTTAGATGAAAGAGAGCAAAGTGAGGGAGGGAACATGGTTATGATTGCCATCGATCAAATCTCGTTCTCTACATGGCATCTCATTGTGTGTGGCAACGAAAAATAAAGGCTTTTTAGATTTTTCTATGTATTCAAAACACAAGATCATACACTACTTGTTATAATATAAGAAATTTTAAAAAATATTATTTAGTAGTAAAACATATCAGTTCTATTATCCAATTGTACCATAACACGTAATGTACAACTTCTGTTCCAGAGTCCAAATTTGCTCTGTCTCTCTCTCTCCAATCATTCATCATTTTTTTGACAAATGCCAAAAAACAATGTGCATGATCAATTCAGTATAATAGATTGTTGAGTTCGTTAAAAAAAAATGGAAAACTAACCAAAACACCCTCAAAACTTTACTTTTAATCATCAGGACAGATTTTTTCAAAAATGTCGATCCTACCCTTCACACATATGTACAAGATTGGGTCAGTTTTATGCAAAGTTCATGTGGATACATCCAAAAGAAGAAAAAGGAGATTGACATTTTCAGAAAGCATTTGCATGCAAAAGGATATGTGGCAAACATTGCAACAACCAAGACAATATAGATTCACATGCAAAAGAAAATGTGGCAAACACTGCAGCAACCAAGACAACATAAATTCACATGACATTCAAGTAAAGACAAGACAACCAACTTTCAGAAACAGTGCTGACAGTTTTCAAAAACAGTGTGCTGTCACTATTCAAAAAATTGTAAATAGATGAAATATTATTTTGTCTTTGAAGAATTAGATTTTGTATATAATGGAACCTTTCCTCCCATACAGAACACACCTGAATACCACACAACTCTCTCAACATCTGAAAACACCATACTCACTTCATACACTCTAGCATTCGTAGCCTTCATAGCATCCTTGTAAACAGTTCTTTGTAATCACTTTCTTGTAAACAACTATCTCTGTAAACATTTCATATATCAATAAAAGTTCAAGTGTACATATTCAAGCAATCTCCAAGTCTTAAGTAAGTTTTCTTTTCCTTACTTAGTGTGTTTGTTTAATTAGACTTCTAGTCCAAAACAGGGAAACACTATTGTGGTTATATTATTAACCTACTAAACTGACGATCATACTTTGTTCGAGCACTCTGTTATAGTTGAATGTTTGCCATGCAAATAACTAGACATTAACCAGGGTACCTCTGAGTTCTTTGTACCTCTGAGTTCAGCCTTTAAGGCCTTATACTTGTACTGTGAGTGGCCGTCATGCTGAAACATGTCGAGTTCCATGTGCAAGGTTCTATGTCTAGTTGTTATAATGGTCATCCGACTATTTAACCGAGCACGCGTTTCAAATTTGGTATCAGAGCCAAGTTTAGCATTTTAATAATATAAGCATAATAGTAAAGTACCTTGAGGATAGAAGTCATTGATACAACTGATATCATATTTGTTTATTGTGTATGACCAACAGATATTATTGTCCCTGTAGACCCTATCAACCACAATTACCAGGTATTTATTGTCCCAGACATCCAACTATAACTAGCATAAAGAGAAGATTAGCATATATATCCAAAAGAATTATCAGTACTTTGAAGAAGCAAAAGTTTTATCTTGGCTATCTTGAACATCCTTCATTTATTCGTAAATATAATAACACAAAAGTGCAGCATAAAGTTTTAGAAGCAAAAAGAACAACAGATCAAGCTTTAGAGACCTTGAGAGAAGAAAGAGAGTTTTTAAGAAACCAGTTAATTGTAACTCTAGAGAATGGTAGACTGTAGTTTATGATAGATTATCTTGATTTAGAAATTAGTGAACCTCAAAAAAGAAAAATAACTTTAGACCAAAATAGTTTAGTTTGTTATTTTCCATCAAGAAAGCATAATCATATTTTGCACAGTGAAGAAAATCTACAAGCCAATAGTATTGTAGATCTTATTATTAGTCAAGCAGAAAATATAAAATTAGAAAATAATAAGCATAATCATTTGTTAAACCAGTTGTTAGAACATTTTCAGAAAAATTCCATAAAGATAATTAGACAAAATTTAGATTATATTACATCTCAGTTAGAAGATAATAATAAAAATATTCAAATGTTTCCTAGCAAAAGAGAGATAAAAGAGCTTGTTGACCTCATAGATAGTAAGCCAAAGCAAGTAGAACTTAGGTCATTAGAAATAGTTGAACAACTAAAATTAGAAGTTCAAAAAATTCAATTCGTACAAAAGGAGTTGAGTGAACAAGTAGATAAGTTGCATAATAAAATAAATAAATTATTAGTTTAATGACAGATTCTAAAACTAGCAGAAAATATATTCAAGCTTTGATAGAAATTAGTAAATTAGATAAAGAACCAGTAGGATTAACAGATTTTTCAACACAAGTATCCAGTAGTAATATACCCATTAGGAAAAATAATTTGATTATCCAATTAGTTTTAAGTTTAGCTAAAAAATTAGATCAAGTTGAAGAACAAATAGCAGAAATAAACCAAGTTTTACATAACGCATCTTCATCACTTCCACCATCCTTGCTAAATAAATTAGAAAATTTAACTTTGAGTGCAAATAATAATAGAACACCTAAGCTAAATCCTTTTGATAATAGAAATGGAACTCTTTAGTAAAAAAAGGAAAAGAAGTAGTTAAAGCGGAAGATATTTATCCAAATGAAGAAGAAGCACAAGAATTTATTCGAAGAGGTTTTGAGAGAACACAGAAAAATAAATATAACTTGTATTAATTAGGTTTATTTGAAAACAGAAGTAGAATTGTAAGCAGCATCAGTCAACACGAAGTTAGTTGTATTGATAAAGAAGTCACATTTAATCTAATTAGTAAAGAAGCAGTTACTCATTTGAGAAAATCACATTTTAGTCAGATTCATATAAGAACAATATTAATTGGAATAGCAGGATTAACCAGAGCACAAGTAGGTACAAAAGCTTTAGTATACATATATGATGATAGATGGGATAATCACCAACAATCAGTAATAGCAACAGCTGAAGTAGACTTAAGTTCAAACTTAGCAGTCATAGGTTGTATTCCAAATTATGTTATGACGATTAATGAATTTAGTAAATATATTAAAGTGAGCATAAGAACAAAAAATTATAATATGAAAGGAGAGTATAAAAATTTGTGTATTAACTTAATGTATATAGGTAAAGTGTCTGATAGATATAATCATAAGTTTAATTTAGAGTTTCAAAATTTAGTTCAAACATTTGGCAGTAAACATGTAAATATGATAGAAGCAAAACCCGTAGATAATAGCTTTTTAGAAGGAACTCAGTGGACATTGCCAAATTTACAAGTAGCACAAAATAGGCAACCAGATAAAGTACAAATATATGAAACTAGTACAGGTCAAGCAACAATTAGGTTTAGTAATTATAAGCAACTAGAAAAAATAGAAGAAGATGAGAGTGAAATTGAAAATGAAAGTATACATATGACTTTTGATAATTTAGATATTAATTTAGTTGAACAAAATTTTGATCATATTGTAGATAAACTTAAAGAAGATATTGATCATTTAGATGAAGAACAATATTTGGAAAAATATAAGACATATGATTTAGGACTACATAAAATTTCAGATGAAGAAATGAAAATTTTAATCTTAGAAATAGGAGTAGAACACATTTTAGGATCAAAGGAATATAATAATTTATTAGAATTGAAAGCAGAATGTAATCCAGCAGAAGAAAGTAGTACATCAGGAGTAGAAAATCCAGGACACGCAAGCAGAACCGATCAACAATTTTTGAGACCAACAAATGAACAATATAATGAAAAAGCAAAAGTAGACTATATAGAAGAAAGTATGTTAAAACCTAGAAAAAATAGGATTCCATATTTGAGAGGGTTAGAACAAATTAATATAGTTGGTAATATATTAAATTTAGATAATGTAGATCCACAAAATTGGGAAAGAACGATTGAGAGATGGGAAAAAGGCTGCGTACATGCAGCATTAATGCTAGATTTTAGAAATTCACAAAACATGTTAGATTACTTTGAACATACTTTGGATGGTTTAGTTTTTGATTATTTCCAATCATGGAAAGTCCAAAATCCAGAACAGCATCAGGCAGCTAAAACACATTTCAATATTGATGGTTTTGTTACTTTGATTAAACAAGAGTTTTTAGATCATAATAGGTTAGATGGCAGAAGTGAACAAGAACAAATAAGAGCAATTAGAAATTTTGAACAATTACAAATTTGCGATTTACAGTATATAGCTAAGTATACAACAAATTTCTTTAAATATTTAGGAAGAACAGGTAGAATTAGTGATATTAATTTATTAGATACTTATATGACAAAAATAAAAGGACCAATAGGTGAAAAAATTTGGAATGAATGGCAAAAGCATTCGAAGAAAAATGATATTGCTATAGGACCTAGAATTCAACATGTATATGATATACTTAGACAAGAGTGTAGTCAAATAAAGGCTAAGAGACAAATTAGGAAACAATTTTACATGAGTTGTAAAAATATAGATTTACCACAACAGTATGGTTGCCATAAGAAAATATACAAAAAAAAAAATATAAGTCATATAAACCCTACAAACAACATAAGAATTTCAGTATAAGACCTTCAAAAACATATAGGAAAAGAAAATATATTCCAAAACAATTTAGAAAAAGAAGTGGCAGACCTTGGATTAGGAAATATAAAGCACCAAAAGATAAGAGTAGTTGTAAATATTATTCATGTGGAGAAGCTGGACATATTAGACCTAAATGTCCAAAATTAGGTAAACAGTCGAAAGAAAAAGTACATTTGATGAAGTTGTTTAAGTTAGAAGAAGATGAAGATATTCAGTCAATATACAGTTTAGATAATTTAAGTGATAATGAGAGTATTTATAGTATAGAGAGTATTAACATGATAGATTCAGACTCGAAAGATTCAAGTAGCACAAATAGTGATCTAGAAGAGTATATGTGTGCATTAATGGAAGAACAGCATGAAGAAGAATATAAATACATTAATTTAGGTTGGCCAGAAAAATGTCATAAGTGTAATAAATTAATTGCAAATAAATACTACAATACATACTCAATATTATGTGAAAAATGTTATAGTAATAGGTTATTAGAAGTTAATTCAGCAGAATCTGAAATATTAGGAAATATTGTTCATAGTATAGAAAAACCAAAAAATAGTTCTTTAATCACTATAAATTGTGAAATAGAATTAGCAAAAGAATATAAGATACAAACCGTAGCTATGATAGATACAGGGAGTACAAAGAGTGTTATAAGAGAAGAATTAGTACCAGAAAAATATAGACAAAAATTAGCAAAACCAGTAAAAATAACACAATTTGATGAAAGACCAGTTTACTTAACACATTGTATAAATAATGAGTTTATTAAAGTAGACAAACAACAATTTAATTTACCATTAACATTTGTTTCACCAGTAGGATCATATCCATTTATTTTAGAATTAAACTTTTTGAAAAGTTTGCAAGGTTTTTTATTTATGAACCCTAACATAACATTTTTCAAAAGAGACATTACAATAACTGACCAAAGTAATACTGTAGAAGCATACAAAAACATAAGTATAGAAGAGCCAAGTGGCCAAGATAGTTATCATTTAGAAAACTCAAAAGAAAATTATGAGCATAATGACGTAGAAGAGTTTGATGAAGACATTTTTGAACATGAATACCCGATTTTAGAAGAAGGAACCTGTATAGAAATATTACAGTTAGATAGACCAAAGAGTTTAGAAGAATTGTTACAATTAGCAGAACAAACTAGGATTATAGGAGAAGACCCACAGTTACATTGGAGTAAAAATAAAATACTAGCAAAATTAGATATAATTAACCCAGATTTAACCATTAAGACGGCTGATATGCCTTGTAATCTAATAGATAAACAAGAGTTTGAGCAGCCAATAAAAGAGTTGTTAAATTTAAAAGTAATTAGACCATCTAAGTCTAGACATAGATCAGCAACATTTATTGTAAGAAAACATTCGAAACTAAAAAGAGGTAAGGCTAGAATAGTTTATAATTACAAGAGATTAAATGATAATACATACGAAGATAGTTATAAATTACCAAATAAGGATAAGCTTATAAATAAAATTCAAGAGAGTAAATATTTTAGCAAATTTGATTGTAAATCAGGTTTTTGTCAAATAAGATTAGCAGAAGAATCAATTGAGTGGACAGCTTTTACTTGTCTAGAAGGACATTTTGAGTGGCTCGTTATGCCATTTGGACTTAAAAATGCTCAATCGATCTTTCAAAGAAAGATGGACCAAATTTTCAAGAAATATGATAATTTTTGTAGTGTTTATGTAGATGATATTTTTGTACATAGTAAAAATAAAAATGAACATAGGAAGCATTTAGAGATAGTATTACAAGAATTTATCAATAATGGAATTGTGATTAGCAAAAATAAAATAGCATTAGAAAAGCAAGATATAGAATTTTTAGGAATGTATATCAAGTCAGGTACAATACAATTACAAGATCATATAGCTAAAAAGGTGTTAGATTTTCCAGATAAATTAGAAGATAAGAAACAATTACAAGCGTTTTTAGGATTGCTAAATTATGCAAGAAATTTTATCCCTAATTTAGGAAGAAAAATAGCAGTATTATATAGTAAAACTAGCAAAACAGGACAAAGATATTTTAATAGTGAAGATATTAAATTAGTTCAAAAAATAAAACAAGAAATTACTAAACTTAAGCCATTAACATTACCACTAGATAATAGTTACAAGATAGTTGAAACAGATGCTTCATCATTAGGATGGGCAGGTATACTATACCAAAAAAAGCATAGGGAGTCTCCAAAGTCTAACGAACAAGTTTGTAGATATTCCTCAGAAAAATTTAGTGATATCCAGTCAAGATTACCATCAACAGATTTGGAAATTCTAGGGATAATTAATTCACTTGAAGCATTTTCTTTATTTTTACATAATGAAGTATTTACGATTAGAACAGATTGTCAAAATATAGTTTCTCATTATAACAATATACATGCTAATAAACAGGCAGCTCGAAAATGGGTTAATTTTGTTGATTCAATTACAGGAAATGGTTTTAAACCAATTTTTGAACATATAAAAGGTAATGACAATACATTAGCTGATATCTTATCAAGATTAATTTGTTGAACAGGTATGGAATATCGTGGACCATCATCAGCAAATAGCACAAGGCTGCAAGGCAGAAGAGTTTCTTTCAATGACATGATTATGCACCATCAACCTCCACCATTCAGTGGATTTCAAAATAGCATGAACAGACCAGCATCACCACCAGTACCTACGTTCAGCTTTAATGGCAATATTGTTGAAGGAATCAGAAATCCAACTCTAAGATATAGGTCAAGGGTACCAAGGCTTTCTGATAAGCAGCAGGTTCTCTTAGATAATTTCTGGAATATCCAAATTAAGCAGCCACATGAGGTTAGGTCATGAAAAAATAATTAAAGCCTTGGAACAAGAGTTTGATAGCTTTAATTTTAATTTCCATCAAAACCAGCAACATATTCATTCTCTTGAGCACAACCTTCAAGCCATTTCTAGGGACCATGAGTCATTACTTTGTAAGTTTACCAAAATGAACCAAGAACTCCAATCTCTTAGAATGCAGCAAAAGGCAAGTGACACCTTGAAAAGAGAATTAAAAATAACTTTAGAAACTGATCATCATAAGAATAAAGGAAAAGAGGTTATTGAACCCATAGAACAAGAGGCTAATGAGCCCATAGAAGAAATTAAGATTGAGCTCTTAGAAGAAGATGTTGAAATGGAGCAACATCAAAGTAATGATCAGCATCAGGTTCTGAGTGACAAAGAAAAACAAGAAAAATATGAAAGTTTTCTTAGGAATATATCTTCAAACTTAATATTATATGATGTCTTATTAGAAGAAATTTCAAAGACGAAACTAAGAATAATGCCAACAGATATGCAAAATGAGATCCTGAGTAGAGCATCACAGTCCATGAAAGAGTTATAATTACAATTACAATGCGCCTTGTATCAGTCCATCTTTGATCCAAAACCAGGGATGGATATTATTACAAAGATGTATCCTCCATGTCTTTGTGATAGTACAGAGAATTGTATTTGTAAACCAGAGGTTAGTGTAGCTGTGGCCAGGATTAACATGAGAGATTTTAAATCAAGGCATTTTAGTTATGAGCATCAGGAAAAGCATAATGTGGTAGAAGTTACCCCTGCCTTATTATTAGAGTTTGGTTATCTCGATAAAATATTTATTAACCATATTTCTCAACTAGAATCATTTCCTGAAAAACTTATAAAAGTAGCAGAAGATTATCTAGAAAGATGGAAGGAAATTTGCATAAGTTTTATAAGTAGTCCTCCAGATTGGTATGTACATATGCATAAGGAGAAAGCTAGGCATATAGTCATGATCAATGAAGAGTCCTTTAGACTAAACCCTATCTCCTCACTTAGGTGGACTCCTTCATACAAAGATATTTTAAAATTTAGAGGGATCCAAATGTTTGCTTTAGATGAGTTTGAAGATTTTAGGTATGACATGGTACTAGTAGCAGAAGAAGAAGAGATGTATATTTACAGCAAGACAAGAATCAGTCATCAGCCTTATTGGAAACCCCAAAATTTCAAAGAAGAAACAGCATAAATATATTACAAGGTGAAAGAAGATAGAGAAAGAGATGTGGAGCTAGTAGAAGGCATATTGGAATAATTTGTCAGAAGAAGAGTTGCATAACATCGACAACATGATGGAAGCCTGAAGAGCTAGCTGTAAAATTAGCATAAGTTTAATAGCATAATGTAAAATGATGTATTCCCAGACAGAAATGTCAACATCTTTGTGGACCCCGCTGTAATGGCATAAGAGTAAATAAAGAAAAGTACTTGATCCATTATGGACCTTTCATACACAAAATGTCCTTATAATTAAGAATGAATAGTTCCAGACCCTTTTCGTTAAAACTCCCAAAAAAAAAAAAAGATTGTCGAGTGTTGTGGACGGCAAGGCTGTCTGCATCTTGTTCTTGTATAAGCTCCCTTGGCAGGCAAACAATAATATACTCAACTCAAGGGGAGGGCTAAATTTTGCTACCTCAAACCTTCTCTCTTGTGAATTTATGGAGGAAAGGAAATTCAAGGGGTTGGAAACTTGGACTTTTGTCATTTTATGAACTTCAATAGGCATTTTGGACTTTTGAAATTGAAAAAGGGAGACCGTTTAGGCATATAAAAATCACTCAAAGTGCTTCTACTTCTTATTCAAAGCATTTTTTAAAATTTTGCAAACAACTGTTTTTCAAAATGAAAGCGCTTTACGCCTTAGGAAGCACTTTTAGCTATTTCAAAAGTATATCTGAACGAATCCATATATGATTGAACAAAGAGTTTTACAAAATGCCTTTCTTGGTGAGAAACAACTCGTCCGTGATCAACCCTCTACTGACTAGGGAAAAGTTCAATAACTCAAATCCCATTACCAAGAAGCACATCCAACACCCAGCGAAGGACACTGACCAAGCGTCCATCACATTGTACAAACTTCGTCCAAGCAAACCTCAAAAACGACCGAGCTCCTGATTTGAAACACCATATCTCCCAGGGTTGATTCTGCTACTTCCATAAGCTGTAGTGGTGTCTAACCTAGGACAATCTCTCGCCCAATTTCCAAGTTAGTGGCATTTGAACCATTCAATTGAAGTATTGTTGATACCGGGCCTAGAAGACGCTCTACTGCTATAGCCCACTCCCGATGACTGTCCCGGGCCATTCTTTACACTTAGGCAGTTCATTGAGCTATGGCTAGTATCCCCACAACTATTACATGTTTGATACTAACCAACAGAGCTCGTTGAAAGAAACTTACTGCCATACTAATTCCCATTGTGACCTGCTTGATTTTTTGGTGCTCCAAATTCTCTACTGGCATTGTTACTGTAACCAACATTCCCAGCTGTCGTGAGCTGTCTACTTGTAACGTTCCCAAATCTAGCAACACTCATTCCGGTAGGCATTACATTGTCCATTTTGGAGGCAGAAGCACTAATATTTTCCATCTTAAGCTTATCTATCAATTGTAAAATGAACTCCAACCTCCGATGAAAAGTTCACCTTCTCTGCTTTGATAACTGTTGATTTTACATGTTGTTCATCACTAAAAATCTCCTCCTTTACTTTCAACTTGAAAATGAAGTTACCCATGTTGAGCCAGTATAGTCTTGTATCCGTAACTTGAGTATATATCTATAGTCGCATTCTTCTACAAACTCATTGAGTGTTGAAATGTCCCACATCGACCATATCAATGAGAAAATATGAGTTTAAATATCTTAACCCCACTCCAACTAACACCAAGGCTTTTGTGATAAAACCTCACACCTGACGGATTGTGCAGGTGGTAATTACCAAGTTGGGGACAATATCGGTGTTGTTGGAAGTGGCCTGTATGGCCCGTCTCTCTGATAATTTTACATGGTATCAGAGTCAGGAAGCTGGCCCGTACTATACTGCCACATGATGGGTGGGTCCCCTTGACCTCACACGATTATGGTAGGTCCCTTGGCCCCACATGTAAGGTGAGTCTCATTGGCTCCCACACCTAATGAATTGTGGCCTTTTGTGATAAAACTCCACACCTAATGAATTGTGCAGGTGGTAATTACCAAGTTGAGGACAATTTCGGTGTTGTTGGAAGTGGGCCGTATGGCCCATCTCTCTGATAATTCTACATCTTTCACATCTTTAATTTCCATCTTCATTATTTGTAACATTTTTGCTGCATTGCCGATCACCAATCATGATTGGGCATGTCAAATAACATAAACTATCAATCCTTACAAATGAAATCCTTGCACCAACTGTGATCCAATCTAGCTTCTCGGAAGTCCCTAGCTTCTCATCTTTAATTTGGGATAGAGTCTTTCGGATATCTGCTCTACCCACACCTGTCGTTTCCCTGGAAATGGAGATACATGGGGTATTATTTCCTTCTTTCTCAAACCAATTCCTCACCTCATAAGCCTTCTCAATATTAGGCTCTATTAGAAGCTGACTTGTAGAAATGGTCCCCATCACCTTCCCATTGAAATCATTGACTCTACCACCTTTTACAGCAAGCACTGGGAATAGACCAAAAAAACACACATATTCTGCAGTCTTTGCCCTTCTGAATTGCCCAAATTTCCCGAGAGAGTTACTTCAAAACTACGACCAGACATATACTTCAACTGGAGGGTTCTCTTCCGAGTCTCAACGCCAGTTTTTTCTCATTATAGAAGTAGGGGGACTGATGGATGTCATGATACCACACCTATTACATCCACAATATAGTTGCTCTCCAAGCCTTTAGCAAGATTTATTGGCCTGAAATGGAAATTATGATATTGTAACAACATCAATCCTTTGTTAAATGTAAGGACACGTGTCCGAAATTAAATAAAAAACACATACAAGACATGCATTTCGGGACAGCAGACCCGCCGCCATACTATTAGCATAATAAATATTTTTGATATTGTAATATTTTATTAATTTAAAAGTTTACTCACACGATAGTTTAGAATTACGCAAAATATATTTTTTGGTTTTTATCACAAATGGTTCCTGAACTTGACTATCACCATGAAGATGTCCTTGAAATTGAAAATCAATCAATGTAGTCCCTAAAAATAAGTATCGCAAATTAATGTCGTCATTCCGTCATAATTCTGTTAAAAAAATATGTTAAGTGCTGATATGGCACAAAAATAATCCTCATACGTCTTTTTTTTCCTCACAAATGGTCTTTGAAATTAACCCACAACATCAAAATGGTCCCTGAAATTGACCCGTGACGTCAAAATGGTATCTGAAATTGAAAATTGATCAATGTAGTCCCACAAATAAGCATCTCAAATCAATGTAGTTCTTCTGCCACAATTCTGTCAAATATTTTGTTATGTGCTCATGTGACACATAACTGGGTCACACAAGTCTAATTAAATTAACAAAATTACAATTAGGCTTAATAATTTAACAGTTAATAAAAACACTGTCAACCCAAAAACCCAATCCTACAATCACTCTGATCCCAGTCCACATTTATATACCTCATTTGCTATCTATTCTCTAAAAAAAATCTCAATACACTCATCTTTACACACTTCGACACCTTTCACCAAATAGAACTTGGATCGAGATCACCAATGGTGACGGCTTGGCCCATTCGCAACGACTTCTGAGACATCACCGTTAACATTTAGGCGATCAACATCCTCACAACCTTAATCTTGGAGAGCTTGTTCGGCTCTTCCCTAATGGTCTGGTGATGCAAAGAACGACGAGGTCTGCTTTGAGATAATGAGGTTATAACCGAGATGCGTCCATTATTGGTTGAAAACTACTACCACTCCCCCTCTTAGCTCTTGGTTAAACCTTGTGTATTTGAGAATTTATGGAAGGGATCTTTCTTCGGAGTAGGCCCTACTACAAGAAAAAAAAAATTCGTTGTACAAAAAGGTGTTTAGACAACTTTTTTAATTAATTATTAAACCCACATCAACACATAACAATTTTTTTTTACAGAATTGTGGTGGAATGATCATATTGATTTGCAACACCTATTTTCAAGGACTACATTGATTGATTTTCAATTTCAAGAACCATATTGATGGTGTGGGTCGATTTCAGAGACCATCTTGATGGTGTGAGTCAATTTCCGAGATTGTTTGTGATAAAAATCTATAAATCTTATGGAGCCCATTTATGTACCACATCAGCACTTAACAGTATTTTTAACAGAACTGTAAAGGAATGACCACATTAATTTGCAACACCAATTTAATACTCCGGTGGTCTCTGGGTCTCCTTCTCCTTATCGTTGTTTTCTTTTCACTATCGCTGTTTGTCGTAGCCAATCTGGATAAATCATGTACATATTGTGTTTGCTTCTATGTCCCTATCCATTTACATACTTATTCATACTAGTGACCGGAGCAATCTAGTGAAGGTCACAAACTTAACATCTTACCAAAGTCCTCACTGATTTTGCGCATCAACAACCTTAATCTTGGAGAGCTTGTTCAACTCTTCCCTAATGGTCTGGTGATGCAAAGAACGATGAGGTCTGCCTTGAGAAAATGAAGTTATAACCGAGATGTGTCGATTATTGGTTGAAAACTATTACCACTCCCCCTCTTAGCTCTTGGTTAAACCTTGTGTCTTTGAAAATTTATGGAAGGTATCTCTTTTCGGAGTAGGCCCTACTATAAGAAAAAAAAATTCATTGTACAAAAAGGTATTTAGACAACTTTTTAATTAATTATTAAACCCACATCAACACATAACAATTTTTTTTTTTACCGAATTGTGTTTGAATGATCATATTGATTTGTGACACATATTTTCAAGGACTACATTCATTGATTTTCAATTTCAGAAACCATATTGTTGGTGTGAGTCAATTTTAGAGATTGTTTGTGATAAAAATCCGTAAATCTTATGGGGCCCATTTATGTACCACATCAGCACTTAACGGTATTTTTAACAGAATTGTGATGAAAGGACTACATTGATTTGCAACATCTATTTTCAGGGACTATATTGATTGATTTTTAATTTCAAAGATCATTTTGATGGTGATGGTCAATTTCAGGGACCATTGTGATAAAAACCCTATATATATATATTTTTTTTTTTTGTCAAACAATAAATTTTGTTAGATTAAAATATTAAATCTACCACAAACAGAATTTAAGCTCAACACTTTTTAATACTGTGTAAAAGGCCACTGGGGGAATAAACAAATTAAGAGGGGAAAACATGATGGAAGAAGAAGAGAGAAGAAGCGAAAAAGAAAAAAAAAGAAAAAAAAGACTAACAAAAATCTGAAAAAGAAAAAATTTAGTTTTAATGAAAAATGGCAAATGAAGGTGTATTGAATAGTATAAAAAAAAATGTAATCTTTCATTAAAAAATGTTTGTTAAAACTCCAAAAAAAAAAAAATCAATAATTCCTCTTCTTCCTTGTGTTCAGTGCTCTTGGACTGGGGTTTCCATTCACCGGATAAATGGTTCCGGTGGCTGGACCTTTTGCAGAAAACCCCACGAATGCCCTTTAATTTACGCCAAGTACCAAGCTTAATGGATTCTGAGGAGGTCTCTGTGAAGGGCAGCGTGGCCAATTTAATACTCCGGTGGTCTCTGGGTCTCCTTCTCCTTATCGTTGCTTTCTTTTCACTATCGCTGTTGGTCGCCTTCGTCGCCGTTTTCGTCGCCAATTCTTCAATTCCGAGCTCAATTTCAGTGTCCTCTCAGTGCAGGATCGTCTCAAGCAGTAAGTTTATTTATTTAAATAATTTTGATGTTCTTGAAAATCACTGTTTGTTGACTTGGAAATGAGAATCGAATTGCAGAATAGAGTTCTTCAAATTTGTTTTTGTTTGTTGAGCTGTAACAAAAGGAGCTTGTTTTGCTGTGGTTGCATAGCATATATAATGATTTTAATGCAAATTTGTTAGTTGGAAATTTGGAATCACCATTTTGTGTTAGAATTGTGTAGATATGTGTTAAGTTTGTGGAACACAAGGATCTGTAGTTAGTTTATTATCGATCACGAAATCATAATAATCGAGTGGGAGCGGTTTTTCATTTTTGCAGGTGTTGATCTTAAGTCTTCTAAAGTGTGTGAGCTTGGACTGTTCAATTATAAAGCCAAGCATGTGTTTTATCCTTTTCAAGGAAGAAGGTTTCGATGCCGTTATGATTACTACTGGGCTTCAATTTTTAAGGTACTCTAACTTACGGTGAAACTTCAAACTATATTTATCAGCACGAACCTGTGTTTTTTTAAATCAGTTTGTATGCTAATCATAGTTGCAATTTCTGATTGCATAGCTTTAGCTTCCACGCACAATTTGTAGTTGGAACTTTATTTTGTTAGAGATTTGGATTTGAGTGCGTCTCTGTTAGGTTTTTCTTCAAGTTTGAGGTAAGTGCAGTTTATCCGTGAACCAAAAGAGTACTATGAAGATTCTATGTAGTGGTAGGATGGCATTTGTGAAGCCTTCTTTTCTTGAAAAACAGTTGGTAATTGGCAAGTTGGCTTTATAGGTAAACTGATAAAGTCTCTGTTGTGTAGTTTAAAGAAATTATGCTTTACGGTCATGCTACCATGGTTCCTCTAATTCTTGATAAACTTGACTGGAGTCAAACCACGAAAGATTAACACAAGTTATATCTGTTTCTAGATGTCTAGTAATACAAGATAAACTTTATAGAGACTCCATGTGTCAGAATAAAACCCAAGGGGTTCAGAGCAAATTCTCTGTTTTTCCCTTTTTCTTGTTTAGGTAATTTCCTACTTCATGAACTGGACAATGGTATGTAGCAGTTTCTGCTTTGCATGTCTGTTCATTCAAATATTAATTCTTGGGTTTCCTGATTGCAGGTGGAATACAAAGATCAGTCTTCCGGTCAGACTCAGCTTGCATTGGCTGAGGCTCCAAATGAGGCCCTTCCTCTTAATTGCAGACCTAATTTTGGTGCTGCATGGTTGACCAAAGATAAATTCAAGGTATCGTGCAAGGCCTTTCAATTGTTTACACTGTGGTCAGCATAAAAATCGTTTTTGAATTTTGGTTGAAACTAATATATATGAATATCACTTTTACCATCGAAGTAACATCATAGTTGAACATTATGGTTCTTTAACTCCGTGATAGAATTTTCTTAATTTCTCATGTTTGTTAGGTCAATGAAACTTATGACTGCTGGTACACGTATGGCATTTCCAAAGTTAGCTTATATCATGATGGTTTCTTCAGTTGCCAAGCTAAAGATCCGTCTACATTTGAGATGATTAGAAGATATCGCATCCTGTGAGCAAACTGACTTTTTTCTTATTTCTTTTAGCTTATCAGTTTGTTCTATTTGTATGGATATTGTTTCATGGACTAAATTAGTTCCAAAATGTGAGTGTTTAGATAACTGCACTTAATCACATAAATACGTTAGGATAGCCTTTCTAGATAGATTGCTTATCTCAAAAAGAAGGTAATATATCAGCATGGATGGATATATTGGTTCCGAAAACATGGAAATAATATCATAAAAATTCAAGAAACGATATATGAAAGTTCCGAATGAAATTCCGATCTACTATTTGATTAGAACAGTGGTGATGGGCGAGGTGGTTTGGGCGGAGTCAATATGGTATGTGTATGATTACTTGTATCTTAAAATTTTAAATACATACAAGCCACAGCGTCTTATCAAAAGAAGCAGTTGGAGCTGATGCTGCATACCTGTAAAAAAGGTTCTGTGGAACCATGACAGCAGAAGAAAACTTGTAGAAGGAAAATATCTTTCATGCTTCTGCTTGCACTACATTGGCACATAGTTTCATAAAAGACTAACTTCTGAAGGAATGGAGGGAGTATTTGTGTTGCAAATCTGAGAAAGAGAGGACAGCACCTTCGTTGTCACTGTTATATAGTGCATGTACTCTCTCATTATGATTGTTCCCTACAAAAGAGTTCTAGTCTCGTCCACTCTTTGTCCCATGTCAATCTATTGCATTTACATTTGTCACTTGTGTAGCCAGGCCATCTGTTTAGCGAAATGATTGTTCCAGCCTTTCATAATCTCTAGTGTTTACTGTACCGTGTAAATTTATTTGTAGCTTTATCCACTTTAGTATTCACTCCCATAGGAGATAATCTTAACTAGTCCAACAATTCTCCCTTGGGCGATGGTAGTACTTTTCATGTTCCAGAGTCCAGACTATCCCTATGTTCTTTCTTCCATAGAACATTATATCAATCAACAATTTCTTCTTATTTAGGAAAACTTTATCCTGATAGTAGTATATAGAGGATTAAGTGGAAACAGTTGTGATGCTATCTTTCGTTGAAGGCTTTTGACAACGCACTAAACCATTGTAACCCGCCTTTCTTTTTCTTTCCTCTTCCTGTCACCTCTGATAAAAGTTAGACAAAGAAGGAATTTAATTCTATTAGCTAAAATGAAAAATAGAGACACTATATCTCTGTTCTGATAATGGAGTAGAACTTGATTAAAGCCTATGTTTATGTTTTGTGTTTTGTATTTTGTTCTTGTATGGTCTTACTTAGTAACGGTGTCTCTTATATTTCAGGGCGACGAAGATTTTACACTCCTGGATTGTCAGCCAGAAACGAGGTGGGTTATGGAGGTGGGAAACAATAGCTGGAGTTATTAGTGGGTTTTTAACTTCTTTAATCTCCATAATCTTTGTTAGACTCCTGCAGCAAATGAAATTTAGGTTGCCTCAGATTTTAGCCGCAAGAGTGCTTACTACCGGCTTCAGGCGCACTTGTTTACTTGTGGCATACATTTCTTTTGCGGGTTGGCTGGCTGTCCAGTATGGGAAAAGGCTTGGCCTCCCGGAGATAATCGTACTTTTTAAGAACTCTTGAGAAGTAGGCAGCACAGTTTTTTGAGAAGTTGTAATTCCCTTTTTGTCTGCAAGGGGTCGGTCTTGGATTCTACAGATTTGGAGTTGCAGCAACGGAGTGTATCGTTCATTCTCTGTACAATGATATACAAATGACGATTGAGTGGGCACCGAATGCGCTTAATCATCGTCTTCGTCTTGTCGGATAGAAGCATATATTTATATTGAGCTAAGGTAGAGATTGTATACTATAGGCAACTTACATGGAAGTAAAAGAGCGATAATCTTATATGTGATTTGTGAAAAGTATCTCACAGAATTGAATCTATTTTTCAACATTGAAATTTGAATAATCTTTTGTTTTATGTTTTATTTGGGCTACCTTGTTAAAATTTCAGACAATAATACTGCTGATGAATTGTTCATGCGCTACAAAGCTAATTACTAGAAGCCTCTACTCAACATCCGAACATAGGGTGTGGTTCGTGATTTGACTTCATCAAATAATCGCAAGTGGCCCTCTATCACAACGGTAAAGAGGAGTGTTGTCTTTGTACTACAGTGTGGGTTCAAACTTCAATGACTCTTTAATCTAACATCTATTCTTCGACAAAAAAAATTAAATAATAAATAATTAGATAATCAATCATAATTTAAATTTAAATCGATAAATTTACTTTATTTAAGTTAAAACTAATCAAAGAATTAATAAAGAGAATTCCTTAATTAATTTTAGTCAAATGTCGACACGTGTCACTTTTGATGACTCGTCCAGTTTTGATGAGTCATATGCCTTGTGTACGATATGTGAGACTCATGGTGCGTGCCACGTAAGCCTTGACATGTCGAAATTTAATGTATTAGTGAACATTTATTTCATCAAAATTCTGATGTTTAAAGGTGCCTGCTCCAATTGAAAAACTGTGGATGAATTATCTTTTGAACGTAGAAAGAAGAATCAACACTCGGAGGTGATCACATTACATATGGAAGAAAGTATTTGCAGAATTTGTGGCACATTTGAAGGCAATTTCAATTTAAAGAAAACCATTTATTTCAATTTAAAGAAAACCATCAGAAATGATTTATAAGTGTCGGCCCATGATTTTCTAGGGACTGAGTAAGGCTAATCCGAATACTATTACCTCAGAAGTTCGACCATGGACTCACGGAGCTGGTTCAGATGGAGTAGCGATGCCAGCATGAGTGTTCGGGGGCATTAGGCAGAGTACTAGCGGCTCCGCATGATGACCATGCTTGTTTTGTAAGATACGTGATTTGATCCGGATATGGACAAAATCAAATCATTTAAGTCTTGAAGTTCCTACAATGTAGGAATTGGCGTACACCACAAGTAATCATAACTCCTAAGAGGGTGCAATATCTACTTCTAGATATCCTCTAGGATTCTGCCAGCTTTTTTTTTTAATTTTAATAAATGATATTATCTACACTAGGAGAGGAGAATAGGCTTAGCCTCACAATGAACTATTAATAATGTAGTTCAAATTCACATTTGACGAGAATTGAACTTAAGACATCTCACTTATAAGTGAAAATGAATACCAATCCGGCGAACCTACTTATGAATTACACATGCAACTTTGAATGTTAGGTTTTCCTAATGCATATTATACTTGTGGCATTCAAGATAGAATGTATACAAACATGCAATCCGTCTTTGGCATTCCGATCAAATGTAAACATGCATGACTCATTATATTTTGTGAAAACCTTTGGAAAACCATCAAACCCGTAAGACGTGACATTCGTCCTAAGTGAAATTATAATTATTAATCACAATGAGCATCCATCAATTTATGGGTGGCATTCCAAGAAATTGCATCTAATTACTTATCTAAACATCCTAATAATAATCAAGCATCAAGATATAGAGATAGTTTAAACACAGTGATTAACAATTCAAAATATGCATACATAATTAAAATCAAAGGAAGTACTATTAAGAAGAAAAGATTAAAAACACCTTGTATGAAAAATAGATTAGTTATGCATATTCATAATTAAAATCATATGAAATACTATTAAGAAGAAAAAATAAATAAAAACACTTTGTATGGAAAAGTCTGCAAATCTCCATGAACTCTAGCCAAATTATCTCTCCAAAATTGTATAGAGAAAACCTCAATGTCCGGCCACTTTATTTATATTACTACAAATTAAAATCCTTCATAAAAAAAGGTCACTACCCCAAGTGCCTATGTTATGAATACAATCATTTATTTATGGCCAAACAGAATGAGCACGGTATATGATGCACAAGTTTATTTGTCCTTTGTATAATTGATTTTCAGAATGACAAGCTATATGATGTGATTTTTTAGGGCGCAAAGTATAAGTTATCTGTTTTATAGGTTAAATTAATTAATTTAATATAACTAAACTTTGTTGGGAAAAATTTTGGCTACTTAATATTATAAAAGACAAGGAATAGTTCCTCAAAAGGTTCCATGATCGGAGGACGAACCTTCATGTTTTTTATTGAAACAATTAATATTATAAATTATTCTTTAAAGATCGTTTTTGTCAAAAATTAATTAAAACTAGTAGAGAACACATATTTTGTATATGTGAACAATTTCTTTTAATAAGTACATTTTTTTCTATACTGTAGAGATGCATGTCATTGATGGGATTCCACAGCTAATCTTTGTCAGCTCAAGCTATACCATTGAGGTTAGGCTTATTCATTATTTTCTACTCTAAAGTTATTCATTATTATCAACCAGGGTTTACTGAGACGATTTTGTTCTTATTTTTTGTGTATGTGTTTGTGTGTTTCAAAGACGGTGGAAGCTGAGCGCATTTCAGTTGATCATGTTGCCCATCTTAAACCATCTGATGGAGGTTCAGCAGCAACTCAATGTGAGTCCTCAGTTGATCATGTTGCTCATCTCACAGCGGTTCTTCCCCACAAAAGATAACTGGACGTACTCATCTATTTCTGGTACAAACTAATACAACATGGGTTGTGTGCAGTGGCTGCTCATCTTACAGGAATCCACAGTGCTATCAAGATGCTAAATAGCAGAATTAGAGTGCTTCATCACTATCTTCTTGCTATGCAGAAAGGTACGCACATACTTTTAGTATAAGTACAAGTACTTGCTTTTGTGTTGGCGCTTTGTGTATACATACTGCTGGGAGCCATGTTTTAGAAAGGTCCAGAACTGATAATAATTGCTCTTGTTTCTCTACTAGCAGGTGACATACCTTGTGAAAATTCACTGCTACGACAAGTATCAAGTCTTTTGAGAAGGTTGCCTGCCATAGAATCGGGGAAATTTCAAGATGACTTTTTGATGGTGAGTGTTCCTCATTTCAATTGCGAATTCACTAGTAAAGGCATTTGTTATGCACTTAATTGTACTATTAGAGAGATAAACGTTAATTAAAAATGGGAAGATGGCATAATAATTTTGGATGGTGTTGGGAAAATGGTAGAAGATTTGGTCCTTCCCTTATCAGTTATATATGTTTCATCAGAATAAACTTGTTATATTATTTGTAAGAGCTGTATTCGGTAGAGCTCATTACTTATGCTTCATGGCTCAGAAAAGCTCTTAATTTAAGCTTCGTAGTTCCAATTATCAATTTTATCTTGTCGTTAATTTGGAATGGAAGATTTTGTGATCCATAACTGTAAGTAAGTAAGGCCTGTTTGTCGAGATTTTTTCCTCTCTTTTCACATAATGTATGATTGTGGATAGTGGCTGCTGATTAAGCTGACATCTTTATCCCGTGGATGCTGACCTCTTTTTTTATTTTTGGTAGGAATACAATGACACTTTGTGTTGGATTTATCCAATATAAATCAACCTTAAGTGGTCTACTCTATGTAATAGGAATGTAATATTGGAGAATAATGTTAATTGTGATTTGATCTCTTAAAGATATCAATCCTATATAAGGTGTCTTATATTGGAAATAGGATTGATAGAATCCTTAATTGAATATGATTATGATATTTTACTTGAGAGCCAAGAAAGGAGAGTTTTAGTTTTCCCTTATGGACGGAATCTAAGACTTTTTGGCTAGTATATAAACACCGGTCCCTGCTAACCCTAGACACGACAACTAATGTTTCCCATAGAGCATTGTCATAAAGCTAGGAGTTTACAGAAGAGTTGGTGTTTCCGTTTGTCACGGCAAACATAAAGATTGGAGTTTTATCGATCACGTCTTGCTTGCATGGCTGCTGCATCTTAGATAACTACCATTGAAATCAGGTCAGTCACTCCTTCGTTTGTGTTTTAATTGTATAACCTTATAAGGCTAACAATTGGTATCAGAGCCACTGGTTATATAATTAAAACCTATTAGGTTTAATGTTGGATTATATAATATTATCTTGAACTACGCTTATAGGTGCTTTTGATCAAGCATGAATTAAATTATGGAATTGAAGCATAGAATTTATATAATATTCTTATAGTATTGAAGCATGAAATTTATTCGTGACCTCAACGAGAGCGTAGTCTATCAGCTCGCACAAACTACAAATGAAAGGGGTTGGTTGATTCATGTCAAAGAAGGAAATGGGGCAACAATAAAACTCGGATGTTACATCCGCTCTCTCAACTTGTTGTAGGACGATTGGGCCCGAGTCTTTCCCAAAGATAAAGGTATTCAACCTATTGGAATTTTGAGTGTTTTTGGAGTGTATAGCATCGACCAGGGTTGTTGGGGTACTAGGGGTTATGATAAGGTCGACTTGTGCTTAAATCTCGATTTATTCCCTGCGTCATGGTGTATGTTTAATTGGTCATGAAACATTACACCGTGGAACATTGAGTTTTGACCCTAAAAAGGGCATAAAAGTTCCTAAGCTGGATCATGAATTATGAAGACGTTAATCCTATAATCATATAGGAACGTAAAGAAGCATATATGTAAGGCTTGGTATTATATTATGTATTTTACAGTGGAAATCATGGCGCTAAGAAGAATAACAGTTTTGTTCTATTTCAATCTTCATGCTAGTGTTTTGGTTGAATTGATTTACCATGTGCCACTGATGATCTCAATTTTTGTAAGCATGCTATATTTGTTCTGACCTCACTGAAGAGGTCCCTCCGATTAGCAAGCAGAACGAAGTCATCTACCAAAGCAAAATGGTTTGTTTCATTGACTTTTAATTTCCATGATGGTTTATGGTATTTTGGTTGATATATATTCAGGTTGATCCCTGAAAGCTTAAATTGGTAATCAGATAAAGATATAATTGCATGAGTGATGTGCTAATTATTGAGCATGTAAATACATTGATTACCATGTATCGGTTAAGTATGTCATGAATATGGATCCAATTTTATATATTTTCCATGAATTATATTCTATATGAATTGCTATGGGTGATACGCTAATGTGACAAGAAACAATTGCATAAGTGCCAGCAATTGTTTGATCAAGCAAGTATACATAATTTTCTAAAGCCAATTATGTATCTACAGTTCGCATAGCATGTATATGTATTTACATTCGTTCTAACCTTGCATTGAAGAATTTCTTAAGATCCCTCAGTCGAACAAGCCCAATGAAGAGGTTCGTATTACATCGGTTATGAAATTCTAGTATGATCTTTCTTTTTGGTCTTCATGATAAATTATATAAGGAATGGTTATGTTGGATTCATGAAGTGTTATATTGTTCCTACAAAATCCAACCATGTCGTGACATCTTTCTGATTGTAGGAGACGAAATTAGTCATATCCTATAATTTATCAATACTATTCGGATATATTGTGCCTATGATTGTGATAACATATATTAAAGTTATGTTTCAGGGATGCATATGTTAAGTTCTCCGCATATCAACTTTATACATGCTTGTCAATGAATATAAAGTATTTCTTATACATGAAGGTAATTTAATATAAATTTTGGCAACATAATTAAGCAAATGGCGTGTTGGTTCAAGCATGTATGGGATGATGCAATTTTAAACATTGTCGTGAGCTTGGAATGTGATGCATTATAATTTTTGGTTAATCATGTGATTATACATATGTTTATAAAGAAGTAGTGAACATATGAAGGCATGAGGTATGTATTTCATTCAAAGTATGTGACTAAATTGATAAGCATGAATTTTCAAACATGTATTATTGTTTGTGGTTTTTCCTATGCCTACAGAATTTAAACAGTGCTTTAATTAGTAAATTTTTATGTGCCATAAGGGGAGAAGAAAAAGAAACTTTTCAAGGCTAATATAGGGCATATATTGGAGATATTTTCTATGGAAGAAAATAATTTTGGTTGTTCCTTTTATTTAATTTGGTATTTACAAAGCTAATGCATGATTTTAATGCTCTATGTTTAGTAGTTTTGTACTACGGAAAGAAATATATAAAAGGAAAGGAACCCGTTTGATTTGAGTGATTTAGCTTTTAAATTAAAGGAATGTATTGTTCTTTCCCATTACATAAAGTATTTCTATTAAGTAATTGACTCCATAATGATAAGTATTGACATTCTTGTGGTGGAATAAAACTTGTTCTATATGTGATTAATCTCTTTCAAGTATGCTGTCAGGTTTTTGAGATTAATTTAATGTCAAAGGGAGTCATGAAGGAATTAGTGCCATTTGTTGGCAAAAATTCAAAGCTCGAATCAGGTTATCATAATTTTGTCACTTACAGTTAATTAATCCATGTGACTTCTTGTATTGTTTCAGGGCGGAGTTTACCAATGCCTTTTCAACTAAGCAAGATGCAACGGCTTAGTTTGCAATGGGACTATGTTTTTGAGTTACTTCGGTCAACTTTGCATCTTAATTAGAATAAAAGGGATAATCTTCTTGCCTACAGGTGTGGATTACTTCTTTTAGTTTAATTAAGATGGCATAGTATGGGTTTTATTTCACAGAAGTTGTGAAAACCTTCATCTTGCCTACAGGTGTTGAAGTTTTTCATGAAGGAACTTTTGTGACATAAAATCTAGTACTAGAAACTAGTTAATTTTCTTGCCTACAGGTGTAAATTAATTTAGTTTCATGAAGTTTATTGGGATAAAGTTCCATGTCATTAGTGACAAATATTTCCACAATGAGCCCCATAAAAGGTTGTGGTTTGAAGGCATGGAAATCGGTTGCATCGTGATGTATTTTGTATCACTTTATGAGACTTGTTGATGCAAAGTATTGGACCCATGGAGGTTAATCAAGGATTGCTAAGGTACGCATTGTTTAAGTCTTATGCTTGAAAATCTTTTCAATTTGAACTATGATGTCGGTTTAGAGGATGAAATTTGACTACTAAAGTTTCCTTTGGACATCGAAATTGAAATGATATGAAATTGAATTTGTTATGGAAGCATAAATTCATGATAGAAGCACATAATTGTTTCTGGCAGATTACGTGTCTTGATTTAAATCGGGTGAATGATATGTCTAATGGTCACCAAATGACCTGAATTTTGGATATGTTTAACATATAGATGTCTAATATGTGTCTGCAAATTTTCGTAATTTTATGCCATGTATGTTAATTATGGTGAATTTACTAGTAACCCATGCTCGTATAGACAGTTTTTACTGGCAGATTGTGATGTTTTTTGAGATGTGACTTTAGACTACTATTTTGACCCAAAATGGCTCTGTATTTCTATTTTATGAAGATTAGTATGTCTATTTTGATCAGTATAAATTTGGTAGCAATCAAGCTTGTAAATTAATTATGATAAATTCTAAAGTAAGTGTAACTCATTGCTGAAATTCTGTTTGACAACTTTATGTTGGTTGTGATGTCTATTTTATTATGTCTAATATATAAAGACATTTTCTTTAGGTACATCTTTGAAAGAATATATTAACGAGTGTTTGCCCAAGTGGGAGAATTAGTGAACGAAAATTGGGCTTCACACTCATTAACTTATTTGCAAGCATAAACTCTGATAACTTAGTGGGAGTTGTTCTAAAATTTTGAGCACTAAGTGAACTTGCATGAATCTATTAAAGCATTATTCTATCTTCCATGAATTTGTGTTACTTAAATGTCTATAATATGTTTAAGTTGCACAAATGGATACTTGGTATATGCGTACATTTTCTATTACTTGCAATCATTTAGATTTCTCGATTGATCATATTGTTTTGGGGCTCATAAGGACTTAGCATAAATGTGGACTTATTAATACATATAAGATGGTTGTTGGATGCACATTTTTTGTGTAAACAGCAGTGAATGCTTTCATGCTTAGTTATACCTTTTATTGAGGTAATATGCATTCATTGACTAAGTAAGGCTATTCCCAAAGGCAGTATGATTTAAGTGACTTTTGATTTGCAAATTAAGTAACGATGTTGCAGATCAGTGGGAGTTTGAGTTTCGTGTTAGTAATGCCTTACATTTGCAGATGACCTATAAAGTATGTATAGAATCCATGTATTTATATTAATCTCCAGTTGGATTCATTAAGTCACATTTTTCGTGTGCCAGTCAATCATCTGATGAAATATATATCAGATTTCAAGTTGTTATCAAATTGCATATTAAATGTCATGGCATGGTTTGTGCACTACCTCAGTTGTGAGGATTTCCATCTTGCCCGCAGGTGTTGGAAATCACTATGAAAGTAACTGGTATGGTGCATAGATTAGTGTCAAAAACATATTAATTCATCTTGCTCACAAGTGTTGAATTAATTTGTTTTATGAAGTTTTTGGGATATTTTACTTGGACATGTGCCTATTTGGTATTTTCAGTTGTGTCCGTTGGCTACAAACATCGTTTGTATTATTATTGATCTAATGAAAGTGATGCATGATTGTTTTGGAGATGTATTCACACCTGCAGGTTATGGTGGTTTCATTAGATGAAGGATATCTGCATTGGCAGATTTAAGGCTTCGAAGAAGCATAAAGTGTAACTTGTGAGTTACAATAAGGTGGACCTGAGATGATATAAAGTAAGACATTTTGATTAATTTAAAGTTTAGTTTAAAGTTTCATCTCTTGATCATAATTTGTGTTTCATGTGAATGAGGATCTTAGCATGTGTGATTATGAAGGTTCTGGGTTGTGTCAATCCTACAACCTTGTTAGTTCCATGTTAAGAAATGCATTTGACATAAGCTGCATTAAGGACGAGATGTAATCACTGTTACATGGCCACTAAAGTGACATTAGTCTCCAATCTCAAGTATAAACGTGAATATTACATTTTGTAGACCAAGTGGGAGAATGTTGGATTTATCCAATATAAATCAACCTTAAGTGGTCTACTCTATGTAATAGGAATGTAATATTGGAGAATAATGTTAATTGTGATTTGATCTCTTAAAGATATCAATCCTATATAAGGTGTCTTATATTGGAAATAGGATTGATAGAATCCTTAATTGAATATGATTATGATATTTTACTTGAGAGCCAAGAAAGGAGAGTTTTAGTTTTCCCTTATGGACGGAATCTAAGACTTTTTGGCTAGTATATAAACACCGGTCCCTGCTAACCCTAGACACGACAACTAATGTTTCCCATAGAGCATTGTCATAAAGCTAGGAGTTTACAGAATAGTTGGTGTTTCCGTTTGTCACGGCAAACATAAAGATTGGAGTTTTATCGATCACGTCTTGCTTGCATGGCTGCTGCATCTTAGATAACTACCATTGAAATCAGGTCAGTCACTCATTCGTTTGTGTTTTAATTGTATAACCTTATAAGGCTAACACTTTGTTGATTACATATTTGGCTGTTCTGACCAACTGCTCAAGGTATGAGATGTGGCATATCTTGCACTAATATGTTTTCTTTCCATGTGATTCTTATGAACTGAATTAAACTTTTCAATGTCCATCGTTTTATTACAAAGGAAGTCCTGTAAAAAAGTTGTTGCAGCAAAAAGATAAACAATAGAATGTAAACATAAACTTTTCCAGATCAATGACTTTCATGTGAAGATCAAATGGGGGATCCGTCAGAGCAGCTTAGGCACATGGGTTTGATACCCATGTATTCTCCTGTTTGAAACCCGAGGCTACCTATCTAGAAATTGCTAGTATTTCCTGCCCTGAACGATTTTAGGGTTCGGGGTGGGGGTGATTTTACTGTCTTTTTTCAGTTGATGTGTGGTAACGAATTTTGTTCCTACGCCTAGAATAAAGTTGTTTATAATACGGGTGTTGTCGTAAGTTGAATTTACGAATTACATTCACAGTTAAGATCATAATCCAAACCTCTGTGTGATACTAATGCACTCACCAAGTTTGCGTAGCTCTGTACCGCAGCGTGCGTATATTTTTGTTGGGGTAAAACAGTAGAGTAGTTGAATGTGGCATTGTATCAAAATTTCAATGATACTAAAGAAGTTCGTAGCTGAATATGACAATTGTATTCTCATTTCCTTATCGTTTATTTCTTTTTTTTTCTCAGTACAACGAATGAGCTAGTCGACAAGTTCAACACCGCATATGATAGGCACAGTCGAAGAGGTGGACGGACTGCTTATTTCTGAAAGTTTCTTTGACATATTTTTGGGTGCTTCTGGTTTCGTTTGACTGCATAGAGGCGTAGAAATTGAAGTCTTAATGAGACCTACACCATTCGGAATGGAATATAAATTTCAGTCACCCCAACTGTCAATGCCCATTATTGTTTCGTTTTGGGTTGTAGTTTTTAAAGGGTAATATATGAGTCGTTTGATAATCATTTTGTTTTTGTTATTTATTATTTATTATTATTTTCTGCTATAGATTGATGGAATTGGAGAAAGATTGATGGAAGTGGTGGGAGGACGAGAGGGAAGTGATGGAGAATGTACTAAATAAAAACTCGAAAGTAAAAGCCACTCTAATTAAATTAGGGTTAGGATCGGGGAGCCTATTTTTTTGACATACATTCTGATTCACTTTCTTAGAGCCCAATTTATAATTTTTTTTTCTACGATCCAAATCATTTATATTTCAATTCAACATTTATTGAAATACAAAAATCATTTTTCGTTCAGTTTAACGGCCATTTTTATTGGCTGAAAAATTATTAAAAAACGGCCCTTCTTTTTTCTGAAAGCTCAAAAATATCAAAGGAAAAAAAAACACCAAATCGAAGGAGACCAGTTCCGCGGAGAAGTGAACTAATCACGGTACAAGGTTAATTAGGCTCTTAAGGAAATGAGCTTGCTTGCTAACAGAGGCACGAATGCCAATCGAACAAACAGCCACCCAAACGAAAGGCATAATTCCATGTAGGAAGTCGATGTTCACACAAGAAAGATATTCAGATTCTGTAACATGGTTAATTATGCTCTAAGGACATGAGCTTGCTTGTTGACAGTAGCAATAATAAATTCACTCATAAAAGTTGCTGTTATTCCTTTCTCTCCACGGAAAGTAAATCGCAGAAGAGGGAGACGTGTATAGAGAGAAAAGAGAGGTGCTTAGGCCTCTATCTTTCACGTTCGTCTTTTTTTTTTTCTTTGGTACCGTATTCCCGTCTTCGTTTCGGTAATTCACTCAAAGAATCTTGCTTTACAGGTGTGTATATATATGTATTGTCTATATAAACTAGGTAGAAGAAAAGCAATAGCACACAACGACATCCTGCGTTTCTCTAATTCCTATACACTTTCCTTTTTCCAACTATTCTCTTTTTATCCTCTGTCAACCAATTTCTAAGTTCCTTACCCTAAAAATGGCCGATGCCCTTATCTCCACACTACTAGAAAAGTTAGCTTCAACGGCTTATGAATACGTAGCCGAAGAGGTGAAACTTGTTTTGAATGTTAAGAAAGAAGTTGAAGAATGTTCTCGCAATCTAAAAGCAATTCGGGCTGTGCTTGAGGATGCAGAGCAAAGGCAAGTGAAAGAGGCCAACGTGAGAGACTGGTTGGATAATCTCAAGGAAATATCCTTCGACATGGTAGATGTGCTGGATGACTGGAACGGTGAGATTTTGAGGCAACAAGTGGAGAAGCAAGAAAGGGAAGGCACAAGTGCTGTTGTTGCTAAGAAAAAGGTATGTTTCCCTGTTGTCCCCCGTTGCTTTTGTTGTGGTCATGTTGGGCGGGTAATTCCTCGTCATAAAATCGCTCAAGAGATTAAGGATCTGAATGAGAGGTTAACTGCGATCTATAAGCAAAGAAAAATGTATAATTTTCAACTTATAGATAAAGGCATTCAAAAACCTCAAACCTCGTCTTTTGTCGATGTATCTGAGATATTTGGCCGAGAAACAGAAAAGGATAGTTTGGTAAGGAAGTTAGTGCGTGACGAAGAAGGGAGGGGGCTCCTCATCATTCCTATTGTAGGGATGGGAGGAATGGGGAAGACAACTTTAGCCCAACTAGCCTATAATGATGCCAATGTGAATGCCCATTTTAAAAAGAAAATATGGATTTGTGTGTCAGAGCCTTTTGATGTCATGAAGATTGCAAAAAAGATTATTGGTGATGAGTCCATAGGTTCAAATGAGTTGGATACTGTCTTACACCGTATGTCTAGATCTATTGAGGAAGAAAAGTTTCTCCTAGTATTGAATGATGTGTGGACTGAAGACAGTACACAGTGGGACCAGTTAAAGGTACCACTGATGCGAAATAGTGCTGAAGGCAGTAGAATATTGGTCACCACAAGAAAAGAAAGGGTTGCTAGTATGATGAGATCAACCACTTTCACGATAAATCTTGGAGAGTTGGGTGAACAACATTGTTTGTCAATCTTCAATCACATGGCATTTTCTAATAGGGAAGCAGATGAGGATGGGGTGTTTGGAGATATTAGTAGGGAAATTGTAAAGAAGTGTAAGGGCTTGGCTCTTGTTGCAAAGACTTTGGGTAGTCTCATGCGCGATAAGAGAACAATGAAGGAATGGAAAGATGTTTTGAATAGTAAGATATGGGATTGGAACGAAGTGGAAGAAAAAGTTTTCCGACCACTACTTCTAAGTTATTATGATTTGATCCCTATAGATAGATGTTGCCTTTTATATTGTGGAATTTTTCCCAAAGATTACGAGTTAGAGAGGGATAAATTGATAAATCTTTGGATGGCACAAGATTATCTTGATTCGGAAGAGAATAAAGATAAGGGTATAATTGGCAACATTGTTTTTGATAACTTAGTTGCACGGTCGTTTTTCCAAGATTTTAAGAAAGATTATAGTGGTAAGATTATAGGTTGCAAAATGCATGATATTGTACATGACTTTGTGCACTTTCTCACCAAGAAGGAATGTTTGATTACGGAGGCTAATCAAGGTGCTAACAGTGAGATAGAGGTATTGGCCAGCAAGGTTCGCCATTTAACCTTAACATATGTTCCCGACGGTTCAAATTCACTTCCTACCTCATGTTACAATTGCAAAAAACTACGTACCCTCGCAGTTTTTTGGTCAAGATCATCACTGCGATGCATAGACGCAAGTTTAGTTTTGCAATTGAAATGTCTTAGGACATTAAATTTGATTGGTAATTCCATTAAAGAACTTCCAGGGGAGATTGGTCAATTGGTACATTTGAGGCATCTTGATTTGTCTGGGAATGAGCTTTTGGAGAAATTACCGGACTCTATTTGTAATTTATACAATTTGTATACCTTGGTCATTTGTTTTCGCCATTCACTTTCAAAATTGCCTCGTAACATGAGCAAGTTGATTAACTTAAGGCATCTTTATGTGGCAAACTATTTTGGTCTGGAGTACTTGCCAAAAGGGATAGGGAGATTAACAAGTTTGCAAACATTAGATGAGTGTCGTGTTTTTTTTGGTCGCAATGACGAAGCATTCAAATTTGGGGATCTGAGAACCTTGAACAACCTTCGGGGCAGTCTCAACATAACATTTAGGGGGTATTTGAATGATGTAAGCGAGGTTGTGGAACTACCATTGGTTGACAACAAACAAATTTTTAATCTCCGAATTGAATGTGATGTTGGGGGGTATGTGCGGTTTCTGCCCCATATGACTCCAAAGAGTAATCTTCAAATACTGAATGCCTTACAACCGCAAGAAGATCTGGAATCTTTAGGCATTTATGGGGTTGTGGCTCCCACCTGGCCGAAATGGTTGACGTGTTTAAACAGGTTGAGATTCCTTACTCTTGGTGATTGTAGAAATTGGGAAACTTTGCCTCCTCTTGGTAAATTGCCCTTCCTTGAAAGACTGGAGCTATTGTTTATGGGGCGTATAGAAAAGGTTGGTGGCGAATTTTTGGGACTAGAAGATGACCAAGCAGCATTCAAATCATCCTCCTCAGTATTCCCAAAACTGAAAGACCTCTGCTTTGAGCGGATATGGGCTTGGAAAAAGTGGGAAGGTGTGAGCGGGTGGACGAAAGAGGATTCTAAATTTCCTACAATCATGCCTTGTCTTTCTTCCTTGACTATTCAGGACTGTCCAGATCTAAAAACACTGCCAGACTTCCTCAGCAAAATACCACTTCAGAATCTTACCATCAAGTCTTGTTGGACACTTTACGATCGTTGCACAGAAGCCAGTGGAGAGGAGTGGCCTAAGATTTCTCACATCCAAAAAATCATCCGGTAATTGAGATCATCTATTTTATTTTATTTGATTTTTAGATATACATTTATGTATCGACTGTGGCTTAACATCATCATTTTTTGGGTTTATTTAGCCTCTAAATCTTCAATTATTAATTACTAATGGTGGCTCGCAAAGACATATTCTGTGTGTAATCCTATTTGAAAAGGTACTGTTCTGTGCATATTTGCTTCCCACAACTAAATTCATGTAATCTGTTGTGCGTTGCTATATTAGACTAACATATTTTAGTAAAAATATTTGTTCATATCGTTTCAGGGAATCTCGTGATGAAGCTAAAAGGGTGATCATGTAGAGACCACTGAAGTATGCCTCCCGAGGTCCCGGGCTGTTGCACTGTGTGAATTTTATTATTTGGATTCCATCGATTTCAGGGTTTCAATGTGAATTCACAATAATGTCTTTTTTTATTACAGTTATGCTGAAGTGGAAGTGACATTGTTGTTTTAATTTAAAAAAGAGTTTCAGTGTGGATTTGTTACATCTTGTATATACTGGTTGTTTGAGGTTTGTTTGTTATGATTGTTGTCATGATCAATATCGGACTTTATGTCCCCTTTGATAGATTGTACTTCCCTTTTTTTATTATAAATAAATCTACTATTGAGAATTTTAATGTGAATCTAACATTGTGGATGTTGAATGAGTTTTTCTTCATTATTGTTTAATTTCGTGATCGATAAATGTTAGTTTATATTCGTAGATTTGATCAAGTTTTTCCTTATAGTTTGGTTTCAATATTTAATACAAGTGTCATGTGAAACATGCCACAACTTGTCAAATGATAAGCAAATGACACATTTAGAGAGATAAAAATTGCTATTTCTCTTTGAGATGCTCTTATGAAACGAAAACCCGACAATATTCGAGTTTTTTAATAATATTAATAATTCGGAGTGATACTACATTACTCTATACCAAAGGTCAAAAAACACTGTTCAATAACAGCATTTGACGAATATGCATTTCAGTTGCTGCGCTTGCTTGGATATTTGTTTTGTTTATCAAAGTTCGGATTTCTTCCGTTAAAAGACTCAGAATCAAGTGATTCGGATCGTTAAAATTTAATCCAACTGTTATAATTATTATAATATTTAAAGAATTTCCTATTTGTAATCGTTTAACTCATATTCCAACGGTACAAATTACTAAATCCGGAGCTTTTAGGGCAGCAAAGTACTTCTTGGGTACTGTCTAGTCCAACACCCACTTCTTTTATTAATCATGTGACCAAACATATCCCTTCGTCTTTTCTCCAACGAATCTGCGCATCTTCCAACCATGGCAGCCATGGCTTGTCTTCTCCGGCGACACCAATGGCACAATTCCTTCCCTTCTCCGGCGTCCCAAACCTCTATTTCCTCTCTTCTACAATAACTGCGGCTCGTCCTCGGTGGTGGAGGACGGTGATTAATGAGGCCGAGTAAACCATTACTGACAAAGAAGCCTATGATGCGGCTGAATCGAATCGGAATTCGAGATCGTCGCGTCCTGGTGGTTGATGGTGGACCGAGGCCACACTTGAGGCTCCGAGCCATAATCCTTTCCGCCAACATCCGAGCTTTTCATGCACGAATCCGTTTCGGATTGGAAGAAAATCAAAAACCCAGAAAAAGTTGGGTTTCCGGGTGACTTCTCCGGCCGATTTCAGGTGGCTAATTTAGCGATTTACAGTTAATTTTGTGTGATGACATTGTGGTCATTTAGTCCATTAAATTCACACTTAATTTCCTCAGAAGCCGGAGATGCAACGTCGATGTCCATGGGAAACACCGAAACAGGGAGTCCGATTGGGGAAGTGCTTCAGCCAATTCAGGGAAACTGAGATCAGCAGAAGCACCTTTGAGGGCTACAGTTGCTGCATCATAAGCTGGATTTTCCATTTGAAGGTATGACCCTAGCCATAATTTCTTCCCTTTCTGCCGGATTTCCAACACCCAAAGTTGTAATCTTTCAATTTCCAACATGACTCTTCTGATCCCTCGTTTCCCTTCGCTACTCCTCTTTTTCGTTTTTTTATTTTATTTTATTTTATTTTTGGGTTTTATTGCCAAGAGTGATGTTGTAAATGGAAACATTGTCAGTGAGAAAGTATTCTTTCGTTTAACTTTATATACGATGCTCACTCTCTGTTTGATATGTTTCGTCTAATAAATTACTAGTTCCTGCAACTCTTATTTGTCTCATGAAATCATGGCCCCCAGTGAAATCTTTGTGCAATGAATTTTAGGGTCTCAATATTTGTATGTCAAGAGGCTTGCTAATTATTTTTCTGTTGGCTAGATATTCTACATCCATATCTTATGGAAAACTTGTGGGATTTGTACAGTTTTCTTGGTTTCTATTAGAAGCATTTATTGGGGTTTATCATTTGTCTGTGTTGTCTCTGAGTGTTAACTTTTCAAAGACGGTGGAAGCTGAGCGCATTTCAGTTGATCATGTTGCCCATCTTAAACCATCTGATGGAGGTTCAGCAGCAACTCCGTTCCGTTGCACTGCATCTTATTTCCTACAGCGACTCAGTTCATTTCAGTTGATCATGTTTCCCACAACTCCATCTTGTTCAGTTGCACTGCATTATCTTTTTGGTTAAATAAAATCGAACCACCAGGACGCCGATTCCTGGAATTTAGAACTAAATTCATATTGTTTCAGGGAGTCTAGTGATGAAGCTAAAAGGGTGATCGTGTAGAGACCATTAAAGTATGCCTTCCGAGGTCTGGGGGTCTGTATATTGCCTTGAACGCTTTGCTGTTGCACATGGAGAACTAATCTCCCCAGGAGGAATACCTATGCGTATATACATGTGTATATTATGACTCTGAATTTTACTATTTGGATTCCATCGATTTCAGAGTTGAATTCACAATAATGTCTTTTTTCATGATAACAATTTTTTGAGTGGGACTGGTATTGTTGTTTTAATTAAAAAAAACATAGTTTCAGTGTGAATTTGTTATATCTTGTATTGGTTGTTGGAGGTTTGTTCGTTATGGAACTAATATTGTCATGGGCAATGTTAGGCTTTATGTCCTCCTCGACATATTGTACTTTTCTTCTATTTTAATAAATCTACCTATTGAGAGTTTTATTGTAAATTTGACATTGTGGATGTATAATGACATTTTCTTCATTATTATTTAATTTCGTGATTGATAAATGTTAGTTTCTATTCATAGATTTAATCACGTTTTATATAGTTTGGTTTCAATGTACAATAAAAGTCTCGTGTGAAACATGCAACAACTTCTCAATGGGTAAGCAAATGACATTTTTAGGGTGGGTTTGTTGCACCGATTATCTCGGATTAGACTAGCTTTAGAGATTAAGATGGACTACCTTAAATTAGATTAAGTTGAACCGACTTAGTACAGCGTTTAGTGTAGTATCAGACTAAGAACTAAAATGCCTCCCGAGGTCTGGGATCTTGTCGCGTCCTGGTGGTTGATGGTGGACCGAGGCCACACTGCCAGACTTCCTCTGCAACATACCACTTCAGAATCTTTACATCTTTGGATGTCCGAAACTTATCCCTCGTTGCACAAAAGCCAGAGGAGAGGAGTGGCCTATGATTTCTCACATTCCAAACATCATCTGGTAATTGAGATCGTCTATTTTATTTTGTTTTACTTTTAGATATACATATGTGTATCGACTGTGGCTTAACATCATCATTTTTATGGTTTATTTGGTTTCTGAATCTTCAGAGCTTTTAGATATACATTTATGTATCGACTGTGGCTTAACATCATCATTTTTTGGGTTTATTTAGCCCCTAAATCTTCAGTGTGTAATCCTACTTGAAAAGGTACTGTTCTGTGCATATTTGCTTCCCACAACTAAATTCATGTAATCTGTTGTGCGTTGCTATATTAGACTAACATATTTTAGTAAAAATATTTGTTCATATCGTTTCAGGGAGTCTCTGGTGACGAAGCTAAAAGGGTGATCATGCAGAGACCACCAAAGTATGCCTCCCGAGGTCTCGGGCCGTTGCACTGTGTGAATTTTATTATTTGGATTCCATCGATTTGAGAGTTTAAATGTGAATTCATAATAATGTCTTTTTAATATAAAAAGAGTTTTAGTGTAGATTTGCTACATCTTGTATATATTGGTTGTTTGAGGTTTGTTTGTTATAATTGATGTCATGGTCAATGTCAGACTTTATGTTCTCTTTGATAGATTGTACTTTTAAAAAAAATAAAATAAATCTACTGCTGAGAATTTTAATGCGAATCTAACATTGTGGATGTTTAATGAGTTTTTCTTCATCATTGTTTAATTTCGTGATCGATAAATGTTAGTTTCTATTCGTAGATTTAGGGGGTGTATTCAATTGGGATTTTAAGGGATTTTAATTCTTTTAACGAATCTAGGAGTATTCAATCAAGATTTTAAGTGATTATCTGAAATTCTGAAATTCTAGGTGTATTCAATTATAATTTTAAAATAGTTTATTAAAATCCTTAGAAATCCAGGTGTATTCAATTAAGATTTTAAAGAAGTTTATAACATTCCAGGTGTATTCAATTATAAATTGATTTTAAAGAATTTGAGAAAGTTGAGGAATTAGAGGGAATTGAAGAGATTTCGTAGTGTATTTTAAGTATCCACAAATCTCACATCTTCCCATGAGATTTCGAGGGAATTGAATTAAAATTTTATTGAAATCTCTACAAATCAATTAAACTCCATAAAAATCCATGAATTTATAAATCAATTAAAATCTCTCACATTGTCAATTGAATACACCCCTTAATCAAGTTTTTCCAAATAGTTTGGCTAACTCTCTTTTACCCTTCTCAAAGGGTAAGCAAATGACACTTTTAGAGAGATAAAAATTGCTGACTCTCTTTGAGACGCTCTTATGAAACGGAAACCCGACAATTCCTTCCCTTCTCCGGCGTCCCAAGCCTCTATTCCCTCTCTTCTACAACAACTGCGGCTCGTCCACGGTGGTGGAGGACGGTGATTAATGAGGCCGAGTAAACCATTGCTGACAAAGAAGCCTATGATGCGGCTGAATCGAATCGGAATTCGAGATCGTCGCGCCCTGGTGGTTGATGGTGGACCGAGGCCACACTTGAGGCACCGAGCCATAATCCTTTCCGCCAACATCCCAGCTTGGCATGCACGAATCCGTTTCGGCTTGGAAGAAAATTTAAAACCCAGAAAAAGTTGGGTTTCCGGGTGAGTTCTCCGGCCGATTTCAGGTGGCGAATTTAGCGGTTTACAGTTAATTTTGTGTGATGACATTGTGGTGATTTAGTCTATTAAATTCACGCTCAATTTCCTCAGAAGCCGGAGATGCAACGTCGACGTCCATGGGAAACACCGAATCAGGGAGTCCGATTGGGGAAGTGCTTGAGCCAATTCAGGGAAACTGAGATCAGCAGAAGCACCTTTGAGGGCTACAGTTGCTGTATCATAAGCTGGATTTCCTATCTCAAGGTACGACCCTAGCCATAATTTCCAACACCCAAAGTTGTAATCTCTCAATTTCCAACCTGACTCTTCTGATCCCTCGTTTCCCTCCCCAACTCCTCTTTTTCGTTTTTTTTTTTTGGGTTTTATTCATTTATATGAATTTTATTATATTTTGATTTTTTTTGGGATAATTCAGAAGAACTGGATACAGTTTTGCGGAGGAACACAACTATTTTTGTGAAAAATGATTTGGAGGCATTCAACAGAAATGAGAGCCTCCAAAAGAGCTCACTGTTCATTGTGGCAGAGTCATATGGAGGCATATTTGCAGTCAATCTTAGACTTCGAGGTAATTAAATTAATTTAACCGATTTTTTGCATTTGACACCACTGCATCGGAGATGGTGTTGGGGTTTGAATAGCGTTCTTTTGTAATTTACAAGCACAATCTGCAATTTGTGAAAGTTACAAAATATCACTGCTCTGCTCCTGATAATCATTTTTAATGGGGGTTTTCAGGCAATTTAATTATGATTGCAAGGTTGATAGTTTTGCTTCATTGGTTGATGGAAAATATCACTGCTCTGCTCGACTATTCCTTTCAGAAGCAACTCCTGAATTTTAGGGTCTCAATATTTGTAAGTCAAGGGGCATGCTAATTATTTTTCTTTTGGCCAGATAGTCTACATTCATATCTTATGGAAAACTTGTGGGATTTGTACAGTTTTCTTGGTTCCTATTAGAAGCATTTATTGTGGTATATCATTTGTCTGTTTAAATTATTTGTTGTCTTCTGAGTGTTAACTTCTCTAAGACGGTGGAAGCTGATCGCATTTCAGTTGATCATGTTGCCCATCTTAAACCATCTGATGGAGGTTCATCAGCAACTCAGTTCCGTTGCACTGCATCTTGTTTCCTACAGCAACTCAGTTCATTTCAGTTGATCATGTTTCCTACAACTCCATCTTGTTCAGTTGCACTGCATTATGTTTTTGGTTAAATAAAATTGAACCACCAGGACGCCGATTCCTGGAATTTAGAACTAAATTCATATCGTTTCAGGGAGTCTAGTGATGAAGCTAAAGTGGTGATCGTGTAGAGACCATCAAAGTATGCCTTCCGAGGTCTGGAAGTCTCTATATTGACTTGAGCGCTTTGCTGTTGCACATGGAGTAGTTCTCCCCATGATAAGAATGCGTGTTTCCAATGTCGCAGCTGATGGATATCAAGGAAAGCCCTGTTTATGTTCTTCTCAACCCTATGATCAATGCTGCTCAAAAGGATCTCCCAATCACTATTTACGAAAGTGGTATGTTAGCTGCATTGTTATCTTGTTGTGTGTGTGAGCTTTTGTGGGCATTTCCAGTTAATTGTAAACCTATGCATTTCTAATTTTGTGAATTTGTATGCTATGTGGTATCATATCTACGGCTCAAGCACAAATTTGTATTTTTATCATGGCAGCATGTGCATGTAGTGCTTTCTCTTTCTTGTATATACCATGATTGCTTATTTTAGTTCGCTGGTTGGTGGTTATTTGCTTGAGATGTTGTATATTCGGCCACTTTTAATGTTTCTTAGGAAGCCATCCTTGAGAACTGTGGCAAACAAACTAAAAGTGCCCTGCTGCTGGTTCCAGTTCTTTCAATACTCTGTTGAACATAAGGCTGTCTAAAAGATAGTAGAAGGTTGTTTGAGCTTCTTAACAACCCCACATTGAAGGTGTTGTACCGCAGCGTTATCTGTTGTTTGCTGCCATTTTCTTAGTTTTAGTTAAGATTGTAGTGTTTCTTTTTTCCTTGCCTTCTACTGTACAATTAATAGTTCCTGCAACTTTTATTTGTATCATGAAATCATGGTGAAATCTGTTGTGCAATGACTTTTAGGGTCGCAATATTTGTAACTGCATTGGCTTGTGAATTATTTCTACTGGCCAGAGTCTTATGGAAAACTTGTGGGATTTGGACAGTTTTCTTGGTTCCTATTAGAATTGCGGTTTATCATTTATCTGTTTAAACTTTGTTGTCTTATGAGTGTTAACTTTACAACTGTAGAGATGCATGTCATTGATGGGATTCCACAGCTAATCTTTGTCAGCTCAAGCTATACCATTGAGGTTAGGCTTTTTCATTATTTTCTACTTTAAAGTTGTTTATTTTAATCAACCGGGGTTACTTTACTGAGACAATTTTGTTCTTTTGTGTGTGTGTTTCAAAGATGGTGGAAGCTGAGCGCATTTCAGTTGATCATGTTGCCCATCTTAAACCATCTGATGGAGGTTCAGCACCAACTCAATGTGAGTCCTCAGTTGATCATGTTGCTTATCACGCACCGGTTCTTCCCCCACAAAGATAACTGGACGTACTCATCTATTTCTGATACAAACTAATACAACCTGGGTTGTGTGCAGTGGCTGCTCATCTTACAGGAATCCACAGTGCTATCAAGATGCTGAATAGCAGAATTAGAGTGCTTCATCACTATCTTCTTGCTATGCGGAAAGGTACGCACATACTTTTAGTGTAAGTACAGTACTTGCTTTTGTGTTGGCGCTTTGTGTATACATACTGCTGGGAGCCATGTTTTAGAAAGGTTCAGAACTGATAATAATTGCTCTTGTTTCTCTACTTGCAGGTGATATACCTTGTGAAAATTCACTGCTAAGACAAGTATCAAGTCTTTTGAGAAGGTTGCCTGCCATAGAATCAGGGAAATTTCAAGATGATTTCTTGATGGTGAGCGTTCGTTTCAATTCCGAATTCACTAGTAGAGGCATTTGTTATGCACTTAATTGTACTATTAGAGAAATAAACATCAATTAAAAATGGGAAGATGGCATAATAATTTTGGATGGTGATGGGAAAATGGTAGAAGATTTGGTCCTTCCCTTCCCAGTTATATATGTTTCATCAGAATAAACTTGTTATATTATTCATGGTTCAGAAAAGCTCTTAATTTAAGCTTCATAGTTCCGATTATCAATTTTATTTTGTTGTTTACTTATGATTCATGGTTCTGAAAAGCTCTTAATTTAAGCTTCATAGTTCCGATTATCAATTTTATCTTGTTGTTTATTTGGATTGGAAGATTTTGTGATCCATAACTGTAAGTAAGGCCTCTTTGTCGAGATTTTTCCCTCTCTTTTCACATAATGTATGATTGTGGATAGTGGCTGCTGATTAAGCTGACATCTTTATCCCGTGAATCACTATTGTTGCTGACCTCCTTTTTTATTTTTGGTAGGAATACAATGACACTTTGTTGATTACATATTTGGCTGTGCTGACCAACTGCTCAAGGTACGAGATGTGGCATATCTTGCACTAATATGTTTTCCCTTGCATGTGATTCTTATAACTTAATTTAACTTTTCAATGTCCATTGTTTTATTACAAAGGAAGTCCTGTAAAAAAGTTGTTGCAGCAAAATGATAAACAATAGAATGTAAACATAAACTTTTCCACATCAATGACTTTGACGTGAAGGTCAAATGGGGGTTCAGTGAGAGCAGCTTAGGCACATGGGTTTGATACCCATGTAGTCTCCTGTTTGAAACCCGAGGCTACCTATCTAGAAATTGCTAGTATTTCCTGCCCTGAACGATTGTAGGGTTTGGGGGTGGGGGTGGGGATGATTTTACAATCTTTTTCAGTTGATGTGTGGTAACGAATTTTGTTCCTATGCCTAGAATAAAGTTGTTTATAATACGGGTGTTGTCGTAAGTTGAATTTACGAATTACATTCACAGTTAGGATCATAATCCAAACCTCTGTGTGATACTAATGCAATTACCAAGTTTGCTTGCTCTGTACTCTGCATCGTGCATATATTTTTGTTGGGGTAAAACAGTAGAGTAGTTGAATGTGGCATTTTGTATCCAAAATTCAATGATACTAAAGCTGTACGTAGCTGAATATGACAATTGTATTCTCATTTCCTTATCGTTTATTTATTTTTTTTTTCTCAGTACAACGAATGAGCTAGTCGACAAGTTCAACACCGCATATGATAGGCACAGTCGAAGAGGTGGACGGACTGCTTATTTCTGAAAGTTTCTTTGACAACTTTTTGGGTGCTGTTCGACTGCATAGAGGCGTAGAAATTGAAATCTTAATGAGACCTAGACCATTCGGAATGAAATATAAATTTCAGTCTCCCCAACTGTCAATGCGCATTATTCTTTCGTTTAAGGTTGTAGTTTTAAAAAAGTAATATATGAGCCGTTTGATAATCATTTTGTTTTTGTTATTTATTATTATTTTTTGATATAGATTGATGGAAGTGGAGAAAGATTGATGGAAGTGGTGGGGGGACGAGAGGGAAGTGATGGAGAATGTACTAAATAAAAACTCGAAAGTAAAAGCCACTCTAATTAAATTAGGGTAAGGATCGGGGAGCTTATTTTTTTGACATACATTCTAATACACTTTCTTAGAGCCCGTTTTATAATATTTTTTTGCGATCCAAATCATTTATATTTCAATTCATTGTTTATTGAAATACAAAAATTATTTTCCGCTCAGTTTAACAGCCATTATGATTGGCTGAAAAATCATTAAAAAGGGCCCTTCTTTTTTCTGAAAGTTCAAATATGATATCAAAGGAAAAAAAACATTACATCGAATGAGACCAGTTCCGCAGAGAAATGAACACCGCAAGCAACAATTAAAATAAACTAATGACCGTACAAATTCTCCACCCGAGAAGGACTAATTAACAAAGGCCCAAGAGCCACACAAAAAGAAGAGGCACAAACGAATGTCAATCGAACAAACAGCCACCCAAACGGAAGGCGTAAACCCATGTAGGAATTAGGAGCTCAATCTTCGTTCAAGAAAAGACATTCAGATTCTGCAACAAGGTTACTTGGCTCTAAGGAGATGAACTTGCTTGCTGACAAAGGCACGAATGCCAATCGAACAAACAACCACCCGAACGAAAGGAGTAATTCCATGTAGGAAGTCGATCTTCACTCAAGAAAGACATTCAGATTCTGTAACATGGTTAATTATGCTATAAGGAAATGAGCTTGCTTGCTGACAGTAGCAATAATAAATTCACTCATAAAAGTTGCTGTTACCTTTCTCTCCACGGAGAGTAAATCGCAGAAGAGGGAGACGTGTATAGAGAGAAAAGAGAAGTGCTTAGGCCTCTATCTTTCACATTCGTTTTTTTTTTCTTTGGTACCTTATTCCTGTCTTCGTTTTGGTAATTAACGCAAAGAATCTTGCTTTACAGAAAGCAAACGGGAAGACCTATGCGGTAATATATATATATATATATATATATATCCATTGTCTATATAAACTAGGTAGAAGAAAAACAATAGCACACAACCACATCCTGCATTTCTCTAATTCCTATACACTTTCCTTTTTCCAACTAATCTCTTTTCATCCTCAGCCAACCAATTTCTAAGTTCCGTACCCTAAAAATGGCTGATGCCCTTATCTCCACACTACTAGAAAAGTTAGCTTTAACGGCTTATGAATACGTAGCCGAAGAGGTGAAACTTGTTTTGAACGTTGAGAAAGAAGTTAAAGAATTTGCTCGCAATCTAAAAGCAATTCGGGCTGTGCTTGAGGATGCGGAGCAAAGGCAAGTGAAAGAGGCCAACGTGAGAGACTGGTTGGATAATCTCAAGGAAATATCCTACGACATGGTAGATGTGCTGGATGACTGGAACAGTGAGATTTTGAGGCAACAAGTTGAGAAGCAAGAAAGCGAAGGCACAAGTGCTGTTGTTGCTAAGAAAAAGGTATGTTTCCCTGTTGTCCCCCGTTGCTTTTGTTGTGGTCATGTTGGGCGGGTAATTCCTCGTCATAAAATCGCTCAAGAGATTAAGGATCTGAATGAGAGGTTAACTGCGATCTATAAGCAAAGAAAAATGTATAATTTTCAACTTATAGATAAAGGCATTCAAAAACCTCAAACCTCGTCTTTTGTCGATGTATCTGAGATATTTGGCCGAGAAACAGAAAAGGATAGTTTGGTAAGGAAGTTAGTGCGTGACGAAGAAGGGAGGGGGCTCCTCATCATTCCTATTGTAGGGATGGGAGGAATGGGGAAGACAACTTTAGCCCAACTAGCCTATAATGATGCCAATGTGAATGCCCATTTTAAAAAGAAAATATGGATTTGTGTGTCAGAGCCTTTTGATGTCATGAAGATTGCAAAAAAGATTATTGGTGATAAGTCCATAAGTTCAAATGAGTTGGATTATGTCTTACATCGTATGTCTAGATCTATTGAGGAAAAAAAGTTTCTCCTAGTATTGGATGATGTGTGGAATGAAGACAGTACACAGTGGGACCAGTTAAAGGTACCACTGATGCAAAATAGTGCTAAAGGCAGTATAATATTGGTCACCACAAGAAAACAAAGGGTTGCTAGTATGGTGAGATCAACCACTTTCACGATAAATCTTGGAGAGTTGAGTGAACAACATTGTTTGTCAATCTTCAAACACATGGCGTTTCCTAATGGGGAAGCAGATGAGTATGGGGTGTTTGGAGACATTAGTAGGGAAATTGTAAAGAAGTGTAAGGGCTTGCCTTTTGTTGCAAAGACTTTGGGTAGTCTCATGCGCCATAAGAGAACAATGAAGGAATGGAAAGATGTTTTGAATAGTAAGATATGGGATTGGAAAGAAGTGGAGGAAGAAGTTTTCCGACCATTGCTTCTAAGTTATTATGATTTGATCCCTGTAGATAGATGTTGCCTTTTATATTGTGGAATTTTTCCAAACGATTATGAGTTTGAGAGGGATAAATTGATAAATCTTTGGATGGCACAAGATTATCTTGATTCAGAATGGAATAAATATGAGGGCATAATTGGCAACATTGTTTTTGATAACTTAGTTGCACGGTCGTTTTTCCAAGATTTTGAGAAAGATGATGACAGTGGTAAGATTATAGGTTGCAAAATGCATGATATTGTACTTGACTTTGTGCACTTTCTCACCAAGAAGGAATGTTTGATTATAGAGGCTAATCAAGGTGCTAACAGTGAGATAGAGGTATTGGGTGGTAAGGTTCGCCATTTAACCTTAACTTCTTTTTCCGACGGTTCAGATTCACTTCCTACCTCATGTTACAATTGCAAAAAACTACGTACCCTTGCAGTTTTTAGCTCAGGATCATCACTGCCATACATAGATGCAAGTTTAGTTTTGCAATTGAAATGTCTTAGGACATTAAGTTTGATTGATAGTTCCATTAAAGAACTCCCAGAGGAGATTGTTCAATTTGTACATTTGAGGCATCTTGATTTGTCTCGCAATCCTTATTTGGAGAAATTACCGGACTCTATTTGTAGTTTATACAATTTGTATACCTTGGTCATTTGCTATTGCCCTTCACTTTCAAAATTGCCTCGTAACATGAGCAAGTTGATTAACTTAAGGCATCTTTATGTGGCATACTCTGTTGTTCTGGAGTACTTGCCAAAAGGGATAGGGAGGTTAAGAAGTTTGCAAACACTAGATGAGTGTATTCTTTTTTTTGGTTGCAATGACGAAGCATTCAAATTTGGGGATCTGAGAACCTTGAACAACCTTCAGGGCAGTCTCAGAATATTACTTACGGGGGATTTGAATGATGTAAGCGAGGTTGTGGAACTACCATTGGTTGACAAAAAACAAATTTTTAATCTCCAAATTTCGGAGGGTCTGGTCTCTCTGACTGCAGAGAGTAGTCTTCAAATACTGAATGCCTTACAACCGCAAGAAGATCTGGAATCTTTAGACATTAAAGGGGTTGTGGCTCCCACCTGGCCGAAATGGTTGACGAGTTTAAACATGTTGAGATTCCTTACTCTTGGTTATTGTACAAATTGGAAAACTTTGCCTCCTCTTGGTAAGTTGCCCTTCCTTGAAAGACTGAAGCTATCGGATACGTGGGACATAGAAAAGGTTGGTGGCGAATTTTTGGGACTAGAAGATGACCAAGCAGCATTCAAATCATCCTCCTCAATATTCCCAAAACTGAAAGACCTCTGCTTTGAGGGGATGTCGGCTTGGAAAGAGTGGGAAGGCGTGAGAGGGTGGAAGAAAGAGGATTCTGAATTTCCTACAATCATGCCTTTTCTTTCTTCCTTGACTATTGTGGACTGTTCAAGCCTAGAAACACTGCCAGACTTCCTCTACAAAATACCACTTCAGAATCTTACCATCAAGTATTGTCCGAAACTTACCGATCGTTGCACAGAAGCCAGTAGAAAGGAGTGGCCTAAGATTTCTCACATCCCAAACATCATCTGGTAATTGAGATCGTCTATTTTTATTTTATTTGATTTTTAGATATACATTTATGTATCTGTGGCTCAACATCATCGTTTTTTTGGTTTATTTGGCTTCTGAATCTTCAGTTATTGATTACTAGTGATGGCTCGCAAAGGCATCTTCTGTGTGTAATCCAATTTGAAAAGGTATTGTTCTGTGCATATTTGTTTCCTACAACTAAATTCATGTACTCTGTTGTGTGTTGCTATATTAGACTAACATATTTCAGTAAAAATATTTGTTCATATCGTTTCAGGGAGTCTAGTGATGAAGCTAAAAGGGTGATCATGTAGAGACCACCAAAGTATGTCTCCCGAGGTCTCGGGCTGTTGCATTGTGTGAATTTTATTATTTGGATTCCATCGATTTCAAGGTTTCAATGTGAATTCACAATAATGTCTTTTTTCATGATAGCTATGCTAGAGTGGAAGTGACATTGTTGTTTTAATTTAAAAAAGAGTTTCAGTGGCCTTTAAAAAAAAAAAAAAAAGAGTTTCAGTGCAGATTTGTTACATCTTGTATTGATTGTTTGAGGTTTGTTTGTTATGATTGCTGTCATGGTCAATGTCGGACTTTATGTCCCGTTTGACAGATTGTACTCTTTTATTTTTTTAATAAATCTACTATTGAGAATTTTAATGTGAATATGACATTGTGGATGTTTAATGAGATTTTCTTCATTATTGTTTAAATGGAAAACTAATGAAAAGGGCTTGAAAACTTTGAATTTTAACCAAAAACCATGTTATAAGTTTATTTAATGGTTAGGACAAATCCAACATCAAACAAGCCCAATAAGACTGGCCCAAGTAATGAGTTTCCAGTTTTGCCCTTGACAGCAAACCTTTGCCGTTTAATCACTCTCCCCCTTTCTGGAAATCTTCGCCCAGTCTCTATTTCTCGATCTTTCTTTCTCCCTTTCTCGATCTCTCCATCTAATCTTTGATCTCTTCTTTGCACAGAAACAATACCTCCATTTTTGCAATTGAATCGGATCGAATCTGTCTCTCTCCCTCTCGACCTAGTCACTTTTTCGTTTTCAATTTAATTAGAATTCCACCATTTTTGAATCAATTGAATTGATCGAATCCAATAAGAACAAGCGAGCTTCAGCATCAGCAGGTATGCATATCGCTATGGACCGTTAAGATTTGATTTCATATGGACTGGCATGCATCAGCAGACATGCATACACAAGCGAGGTTTCCAATGTTGAGATTTGCAGGTTGGTTAACGTTTGATTTCATATGGATTTACTGTTGTAGCTATTAGCTAGAAAAACAATATGTGGAAAATATAAACTAAAGGTTTTAGTTTTTGGTGAATTATTTTCGAAAATTTTTGTAGTAGTTGAAGTTTGGCAATCATTGTTTTATATTTGAACTTATTATACGAAGACAAATTCGTACTACTACTATTGAAGGCTTGGAGTTTATTCTATGCAGTTTTTTGGAGTTTGAATGTGCCCTTTCATTTGTTTTTGTGTGTATTTTGGATGAATGTGGACAAACTTGTCATATGCGGTTTTTGTATCTGCAGCACTAGAAGGACTCAAGGTTCATTTGTTTGAAAAAATGTGTAAAATAGCAAATTTGGGGTTGGATAAGAGAACTAGGTTGTTAATTTGGGAAAGTATCAGATATAAAATCATTATATTTCTTCATTTTCTTACCATACAAATACTGTTTATGATTTGGACAATGTTGTTCAATTCTATATGCTTAGGTTTTTCTGAATATTATGGTGTGAACCAAAAGCCACACAAAGACAAGTTCATGGTTGTATGAGAAAGTGAAGATAACGCTTTATGTTCATTCTTACAAGACAATGTTTCTGGTCAGCATATTGCAGCCAATCATGATGTCCGTTATTTACAAGACAATGGTTGCTTTCATTTGCATAACCTCCTCTTTTCTTTCTTTTTTGGCAATTCAATGGAGGCATCAAAGAATTGTTGTGTGAAGGTGGCTCTGCAGTCTGCACATTAGATCGGTTATCGGCGATGAACGCCTTCAGGGTTGCAATGGGTGTGTTGTTGTTGAACTTGGTTTTGTTTCATAAATAGTGTTTACTTATGGGTCTAGTTTCATAAATAGTGTCTACTTATTGGTCATATTTCATAAATAATGCCTAGTTCTTGCTCGTTTCATAAATAGAGTCTAGTTATTGGTCCAGTTTAATAAATAGTGTATAATTCAGTTTCATAAATAGTTTCCACTATTGGTTTAGTTTTAGAAATAATGCCTAATTCTTGGGTTTGTTTCATAACTAGTGTATACTTATGAGTCCAATTTCATAAATAGTGTGTACTTATTGGTCATGTTTTATAAATAGTGTCTAGTTATTGGATTTAGTTTCATAAATAGTGTATAGTAATTGGTACAGTTTCATAAATAGTGCCTAGTTATTAGTCCACTTTCATAAATAATGCCTAGTTCCTGGTCGTTTCATAAATAGTGTCTAGTTATTGGTCTAGTTTTATAAATAGTGTATAGTCCAGTTTCATAAATAGTTTTCACCTATTGGTCTAGTTTTAAAAATAGTGTATAATTCTTGGTTTCGTTTCATAAATAGTGTCCACTTATGGGTCCAGTTTAATAAATAGTGTCTACTACAGCAAAATAACAAACATTATTTTCGAAACTAAATTGAAATAACCCACACTATTACTGGAACTACAGGAAAATTACCCACACTATTTCTGAAAACTGAGACCAATATATCTCACACTATTTTGGGAATACAACAAAATAAACACTATTTTTGAAATAACAACAAATAACCCACCTTATTTTTAGAACTATAGCAAAATATTCCACACTATTTCTGAAATCAAACCAAAATAACCCACAATATTTTTAGAAGGGAACAAAATAAACACTATTTCAAGAAATACAACAATATAACCCACACTATTTTAGAAATTGAACCAAAATAACACACACTATTTCTAGAACTACCGCAAAATTACACATTATTTATGAAACTGAACTTAAAATAACTCACACCATTTTTGTTAACTAGTTTTTTTTTTTTTTCTCAAAAGAGAAGGAGTGCAAAATACATTATTTCTAGACTTGAAATACATTTTTATCTAAAAAAAACTAGTGTAAAAGCGTGTTGGGCTTTCAAAGAGAAGTAGTGCAAAAGCGTGTTGGGCTTTTAATTCAACCCATGACTTTGATTCAGCCTGTGTCCTTATGGTTAAAGTTTAGGCCCTTTTGGTTAAAGAATAGTTGAATGTGCTTTTTGGTTAAATTAAAGTTAGTCCAATCTCTTTGCATTAAAACTCTCTTTTTTTTAGTCGAAGAATTGCGAAATGTCAAATTTTTGGTTCATGTGTTTCAGGTTGTTGCTAGGACATAACAAGGCTACTTTGTAAAGCTGCAATCCAAGACAATTAATTCGTTGTTGTATATCATAATTTAATGGGATATTACTGTTATGTAATTTTAATTTAATGGCAGTTTACATAACTAGTTGTCAATAAAAAGATAAAATTAATCGAAAAACTATCTTATAGTGGATGATTGAGTAATTTAGTGGAAAAAATAATTAAGAAAGTGAGTAGGACGAAAGTAGCAATAATAACAGGACAAATATAATTTGATGTATGAAATAATGATAACCCCATGCCCAATTGCAAATGCAATTGCAAGACAATAAGACAAATTACATGCCATTGCAAGACAATAAGACAAATTAAGCAAATGATAACCACATTCAAAATTCAAAACAGTTTGGCTGACGGAAGTGGTGTTCCGTCGGGCAAGGATTGGAAAAAAAAAATTGCTTTGCACGCTGGGCTTGCTTCCAGCTCGTGGGCTCTTTAGTTAGGCTTGTTTTCTTATAGTTTGTGTCCTTTTTCATTAAAATTCATGCCCTTTTTATTAAATAAAGTTATTATGTGGTTTTTTGTTAAATAGAAGTTAGCCCAAGCCCTTTTCATTAAAGCTCCCAATTTCGTGATCGATAAATGTTAGTTTCTATTCGTAGATTTAATCAGGTTTTTCCTTATAATTTGGTTTCAATATTTATTACAAGTCTCATGTGAAAGATGCCACAACTTCTGAAAGGGTAAGCAAATGACACTTTTAGAGAGATAAAAATTGATAACTTTCTTTGAGATGCTCTTATGAAATGGAAACCCGACAATATTGAGTTTTTTTTAATAATATTATTAATTTGGAGTGATACAACATTACTCTATACCAAAGGTCAAAAAACACTGTTCTGTTGTAAACTTTCCTAGTTTAAATGTGATTGTGTAAATCCTAGACTAGATTGGATTCTAGTTATCACTAGCAATAGTGCCCGCGTGTTGCTGTGGGTGTTGAAACTATTGGATGTAAAAATGCATAAAAAAACATGAGAATATGTTGTAAAATGATATGTAAGCCAGTTTTGTACTGAGAAGGCAGACACACATCTTAATCAAAGTGAAAAATGATGTCTAAGGATTAGATCTAGTATATTTCAGCTAATGATACAACTGCCTCTGAATTCCATGTTGCAAACTTGCCTATTGAAAAGCCTCTAAATTTAGCCTAAATCGGCATCGCACCATTAAATCACATTATTAAATCGGAATAAAAACATTGAAAAACATATCAACTCATGCCCAACTTTGATATCTGAATTCAATAAAAACAAAGCCTTCAGATCAAAGCAAAAAACTGAAGATGGTTACCTGAATTCAATAAAAACTGAAATATGATTACTCTTAAGCATGCTTCTTTTTAGGAATCAGTAAAACTTGAAAATATCCCAAACAGACTCTTATACCTCATGTATCCAATAGAGCTTGAATTTCTAAGGGAAAAACTTGAAATCATACACGTAAGAGTTGTGTTCCCTCTGCCAGATAAAAGTGCGAAAGACAAAGTTTTCCAAAATTCTAATAACCTTGCACAATATTAATTTCGCAACAAAACACATTGGTTCCAGCACTAACAACATAAAAAGTTTTAAAATTGCAATCTAAACTAATGTTTTCTTTCTTCCTCTCCCTGTTCGTAAAACATGAAGACAAAGATTTCCAAAATTCCAATGAATCCTCTCATTTCTCCGCAAAAATTATAAATCTATTTGAATCCAACAATTATCAATGCATTTTAAAACTGGAAAAAAGCAGGACATAAAACTTATCCAAAATATAAGAAGAGCGTCACAGGTGCCAGCAGATCTCAAATTTATTAACTGAGCAACCAAAATGCAAAATACTGTTTTAGTCGGGAAAGGCCCAACAAAAAAAAGCCAAACCATAAAATACATACTGAAAAAATTTTCCAGCCCCCTGCTGCACCAACAAACTGTGTATCTACAATTTGAAAGCGTTTGTACCAGACATATACCAAATCGCATTAATGATTATTAAACTTGACCCTACACTACATATGAAAATTTACTCATTGCTATGACAAATCACTCTCACAAATCCAAAATACCGTAGATATCACTCTTCTAATTTTATCACGACTACCTCAAATCTTATGAATCAAGCATAACCATCACAGCAAGTCAAATGAAAAAAAGCAGCTGTGGATTTAAATAAAATTGCTAGCACAAAAATCAGCAAGAAAATATGCATTACCAATTAACAACCCAAACATGCACAAAAAAGGTCCCAAATCACCAAAACAAAACCAAAAAAAAATCAAATTCAGCCGCAAAGAAAACAAAGGAAAAAACAAATAATACATTTATATACCTTTAGCACAAAGAGTTCCAAGAATTAGAATCGAAAATCCAAAAATCTGAAAGGGACGGTTTCCTGAATCTGGAAAACAAAATGCATCAGACACGCACAATAACGATCCAACGAAAAACAAAAGATCGAAACCATATAAGCTGATACACATGCAGAGCTCACCTGTAAACGCCGGATTAGATCAGTCTCAACCAAGTTCGAAGTGAACCAAGATGGGCACAAAATTTCTGAAATCAAAGAGCGAAGCCCATGAGATATTAACAAAAAAGCGTCCAAAGGGCTTCTTTAGCCAACTCACTTTGCAGCGCACACATCTTAAGTTTAAGTATGTAAAACTGAAATTGCAATTTAACCATTCTACATCACCGCCCTTCATTTTTTTTCTTCTGAGTTTCTTTCAAATCAAACCTAAAGCAGCCAAAACCCAAAAAGAGCATGAAACAGAGTTTACTATATCTGTCTGCAACTTAATCCATGCAGTCTAATAGAAAATCAAATAAGCAAACGAAATGAAAACACCAAACTAATTATAGAAATTTAATTAGTACAAAAAACCCAGGGACAATGTCAATTCATAAATCACATGTACTCACAGATAAATAACGATCTTGGTATTTGTGAACTAAGGAGAAGCTGATTTAGAATCACGATTCGTAATATTAGTCTTCAGACCTGTAAGCGACCAACAATCTGTCAGAGCAATACCATTTTGTTTTTCCACTAATCCACATGAGATGAAACCCAAACATATCAAAAAAATTTGTGCCTTTCAACACAGTCAACACATGGATTAGTCCATTGACATTTAGATTAATGAACCATTGTTCTTTACCACATGGCTGCAATTTTTATATACAAACATTAGTCTTTTAACACAAATTTTCAAGATTGTCTACGTGTTCACCAAAAACACAAAGGCTTCAAAAATTCCAACAACCCTTTTAATTTCTTCTCAAAAATTCAAAATCCATTTTAATCCAAACTGGAAAAAAGCAATACCATAAAAAGCACACGCAAATAATTTTAAAACAACTGCACTCACACAATTTATATCACCAAGAACATATAAAAAAAATTTAAATCACAATCTAAACTAATGTTTCCTCTCCTCCTCTCCGTGTTTGTAACCCCCTGCAGCATAAAACCCAGAAACAAAAACCTTCACACAACCTCAACAACTCCTCTCATAAAAAACTACGAATCCATTTAAATCCAATAATTACCAATCCATGTCTGAAGCAGAAGCACATAAAAATACCCAAAAAATTACAGCAACGTTGCAAATACCAGCAAATCAGAGATTTGCCAACTGAAGAACAAAAACGCAAAATTCTCCTTTAACAGGGAAAACCCAAGAGAGCACCACAATTGACAATAAAAGGAAACGATTAAGGTTTCATCAAAACAAAGGAAAAACCAAAAATAAAAACCAAACGAAAATGATTATAAAATATACCTTAGTTGGATCACACTTGTTCCATAGCGGGCTGCAAAGACGCCACCCTTGAAAATAGGTGTAAATCGGCCAAAAACCCAGCCACAACCTAGAAATCCCAAACGGAAAAAAGGGGAAACAGCAGGAATTCTTTACCCCAATTAGAGATGTCGAAACCCTCAGAACGCAAAAAATCCCAAATCTAAATAGACGCACAACGGCCCGACAACCACAAAATCCCTTAAACCACGAAAATCAGCAACCCTTTCCGCGAAAGAAAGCACGGATATCATAGGGAAACAGAGGATTGGAAGAAAGAACGGCAAAACGAAAAGAGCAGAAGCCGAAATCAGGAAAAGCAACGAAGGAACAAAACCCTAACTCATTAAGAAGACTCTCGAAGTCGAGAGAATAAGATGAGCGACGCGTGGAAAACAGGGACATAAAGCACAATCTGCAAACCCATTAATCCAAAATCCATAAATAATCCAAATACTAATCAAATCGGCTAAAAAATAAATAAAAACCCAGATCATAATTTTCATAAAGGAAAAGAAAATCCAAAACAGATGAAAGCTTTTGCAGTAGTATTTTTCATACCTAGACGCCATTGAGGAATGGGATCATTCAATACCTCCCATTCCTCTCTCTGTGTCTCCCTGAGGCGCGGCATGTGCTCCCATCCCTGAAACCCTCACTGAATGACAACAAAACCTAATCCCATCCCAATCCGTCCAAAATCCTACGGACAGAATTACCCTCCAACCTTTTGATAATTACCCTCCAACCAGCCCCATTTGGCTGTGGCATTGTGGTAAATAGCGTGAAATCGAGTGACAAAGGTTTCACTGTAGATAAGCTACAGTCACATTGCTCCTCAATTTTAGAATAGATAATTTCCTATTACATCTTGTATTCCTTGGGGATGAAGGAATATCTTCTCTCCTTTTACTACTATAAATAAAGGCACTATTTAGGAGGGATAACACACACATTCCCCTACAATTCTACAAACACATCTATCTCAATCTCTCTTCTCCTTGCTACCGACCTCCTTAACCCTGTCAGATAAAATAGGCTACAACATGGTTATCAACACGCTCCTACCGCTGCGCTTAGGAATCTAATGTTGAAGATTTTTTCTGCATCAAACCAGTTCATCCATATCATCAAGTAATCAGGTTTTTTCAAAACAATGGTTTTTTATCTCGATATTTTTGCAGCCCTGATAGCATGAACATTCACCATAATGCATGACCCAACTTTACGTTTTTTGGAATTTTAGATTCTACATAAATTGTGTATGCATTATATTCACAATTGTTGAATTATGTGAATTTGATATTTGCCATGAATTGAATCAAATATATGTACATGCATTAAAATTATTTGAATTGAATATGCATAGAATTAAATTGAATTGAAAAAAAAGGAAGAAAAATTAAAATCGGAAAAGGCAGCGCTAGGGTTCTTCGAACCTAGGACCTCGACTCGCCCAAGCCCGCAGCCTATGTGGCTGAGCCGAGCCACGCCACCAGCCGAGAATAGCCAACAGCTCTCTCTCTATGAAAACCAGAATGACATTGTCGATGGCGTCGTCCTAAAAACCTCATTCGCCTGCAGACGAGCCACGGCACCACCGTCGACTTCCATTGAAAACCACGACCTGCAGTTATGATTTTTGGGACAAATTCATCGTCTCCGATGATATTCATTGAAATTCTCGTCGAATTTCATTAGGTTTTCAAGGATTTCGATTCGAAATCCTTATGGTTTTTCAAACCCAAACGTCGAGAAATCAAAATTTCTCCGTTCAATATAGGGTTCCAGTTCGAACCCTTGCTTCCCCCGACTGATATTCACCCAGAACACGACCACCAGAAATGGCGGCGCTCTGGTGACCTCACAAACGCTGTGATGTTTTGGCTCTGACCCTAGCCCACTTAGGGCTCAACTGCATTAAGACCGCACACCAGCCCCTTGGGCTTTGATGTACTTTTCTTTGAAGCCCATTGGAGATATAACAATCTGGGCTACCAGATTGTAGCCCATAACCTGAAACCTGGCCTAAAATGTGACACCAGCCCGAGGGCTATGGTGTTCCATATGCTGCTCTGTACCGGATCATACCCTTTTATGGGCTCCTACTTTAGATCTGGCCTCCCCATCTGGGCCACCCTTTTGTCCTAATCGTTTCCTCCAACCCGTGTGAGAGGGAAAAAAATAAAAATAAAATTTGGGCCTGCCTGAAGCGGGCCGTGTGCATTTTTTTTGGAGGGGCTCGCTTTCAGCGGCCCAATGTTTTGTTTCCTATCCCTGGGCTTGTAGCCCCACCCCGAGACACCCCAGCCCAATTTTAGGCCTGGGACACACGGACCAAAATTGCTCAGCCCACCCGTGGGCTTTGGCCTATATTTTTGGGCCCAGAGCTTCGATGGTTTAAAATTTTTAGACAATTTGGGTTTTATATTTTTTCACCCACACTTTAAATTTGGCCCGAAACCTAAATAATTAATTCAATTATAATTGTAGACCTGAAAGTTCTATTTGCATATTTTTGTGTATATATTTGTGTATATATTTGTGTTTGCCTGTAAGAACATATGAACCTGAAGTTCATAATTATTTTGAAACCTGAAGTTTCTTATAAACATGCCTTGTTCGAAAACATGAAGTTTTCACTTAAAAACATCACCCATGAAAACATGAAGTTTTTTCATGCAAAATTAAACCAATACATGTTTATTAGAACCTGTATGTTCTACTTTTATGTGAATGGATTGATTTTTTCTCCATTACACTAACCACATCTTGTCCATCTATTTTGTGAAAGGAACATGTCGAATTTGAACAAACTCGACTTCACCGCTTTAGAGGTCTCTGGAAGGAACTACCTCAAGTGGGTCTAAGATGTGAAGCTTCACCTCACTGCAAAGAACTTGCGTCCTGCCATTGAAGAAGAGACGGACAACCTCGTTGTTGAAGCTGAAAAAGCCACTACTATAATCTTCATCCGAAGACATATCCATGATGCCTTGCAAACTGAGTACCTTGTTGAGGAGGATCCACGTGCACTATGTGTCGCTTTGGCTGATCATTTTGATCACCAAAAGGACATATTCTTGACTGAAGCAAGACATGACTGACAGCATTTGCACTTCCAAGACTTTAAGTCTGTGAATGAATATAATTCTGAAGTTTGTCGAATCTGATCACTTCTCAAGTTTTGTGACGAAACTTTGACCGAAGACAATCTCCTAGAGAAGACTTATTCAACCTTATATGCTTCTAATATTGTCATGCAGCAACAATATAAAGCTCAGAAGTTCACTAAGTTCTTGGATTTGATCTCTGTTTTACTTCTCGTTGAAAAGCAGAATCAGCTGTTGATGAAGAATCATCAAGCTAGACCTACTGGGGCAACTGCTATGCCTGAAGCACATTATAGCACAAACCAACTTCCAAAACCCCAAAAGAAGCGTGCTAGGGGTGGCCAGAAGCCGCCTCGTGAAGGTCAACAGAGTCAAGGCCCATCCAAGGGAGGAAACAAAGCCCAGAAGTGCTCAAACCTCGCTCTCAAGGCCCCGAACTTCAAGAATAAAGGAAAAGCACCTGAAACCATGGATGCGGATATGTGCTATCGCTGTGTTTCAAAGGACCATTGCCTCGTGTTTGCCGAGCTCCCCAGAAGGTTGTAGCTTAATATCATTCTCGTTGAAAGAAGTTTGAATCAAACTTCATGGAAGTGGACGAACCGAAGACTACAAAGATGGAGGTTTTTGACTTTCAAGAGGATACCACCCCTATAGAAGATTAGAATTCTAGACATAAACAATTTTAGATAGTTAAAATTGCACATTGGGGCCGAATTCCACCTAATGGCTGAACCCTCATTGTTTTTTGGTTGATTTTTGAACAATTTTCCTTTATGTTTGGATTATTTGTTGGTAATTTATTTTTGGATATTAAGTTTTAATTAATTACCATCCTTGAATAAATGAAATTATTTTGAATTGATATTTGTTTTTACGAACGTTTGTGCATGTGATCGATTCAAATTAACTTTTCATTCTTGGTATGACTAGTAGGGAAGTTAGTTGTCTGGCAGATAGTGCAACCACACACACAGTTTTGTGTGAACGCATCTATTTCACTAACTTCATACCTAAGAATGCACATTTGAAAACCCTTTCAGGCCCATCCAACCTGATAGAAGGATACGGTAAGGCACATATAATGTTGTCCAATGGTACAATCTTAACCATTTTTTAGGCATTCTATGTTTCACTTTCCTGAAGAACGTTGTTGAGTTTCAAGGACATTAGAGATAACAATTACCACACTGAAACCCACGTAGAAAACGAAGTTGAATTTCTATGCATAACTTCTTACGAATATGGCCAGAAGCGTATTATAGAGAAGATGAAGCGAATCCCGAGTAGTCTGTATACTACAACCATACGCCCCATAGAATGCCACTATATGGCCGGCCCTACTATTAGGACCGCGCACGAAATTACACTTTGACATGATCGTTTGGGACATCTTGAACGAATAGCGATGCAACGTATCCTTAAATCATCACACGGGCATCCACTAACCCAAAGTTTAGGTTCGATCCAAGGAATCACATGTCAAACATGTTTTATGTCAAGATTCGTTTGAATATTCCCATTTTTCTACAACAGATTCAGGGGGACATTTGTGGACCAATTCACCCTCCCTGCGGACCATTTAGATATTTTATGGTTTTGGTTGACACTTCCACACGTTGGTCACACGTGTGCTTGTTGTCTACAAGGAAAGCTGCATTCTCCAAACTGTTGGCTCACGTTATCAAGCTTAGGGCTCACCACCCTGATTATCCGATTAAATTTATTCGATTGGATAATGCTGGAGAATTCACATCTAAAACTTTTGATGACTATTGCATGTCAGTTGAGGTTGAAGTTGAACATCTTGTACCCCATTTTCACACCCAGAACGGCCTGGCAGAGGCTTTAATTAAGCGCTTACAAATGATTGCTTGATCGTTGGTCTGCCTGAGGCCTGTTGCGACACAATCATTTAATTCCCTTTAATTGGTTATTGGATACGAACCCGACATATTGCATCTACGCGTTTTTGGTTATGCGGTATATGTGCTGATCTCGCCGCCCTTACGTACAAAAATGGGCCTCAGCGAAGGATGAGAATTTATGTCATATATGATTCTCCTTCGATTATTCATTACTTAGAACCTTTGACAGGTGATCTATTTATCACTCGTTTCGTGGATTGTCATTTCTATGAGACAGTCTTCCTGACGTTAGGGGGAGATAAGAACGTTAACGTTCCTGAAAAACAACACGAATTATCGTGGACGACTCTCACTTTGTCTCATTTAGATCTCTGCACCGTTCAGTCTAAAACTAAAATGCAGCGCATATTAGATCTCAAGAGCATAGCTCAGAGCATGCCAAATGCTTTTATCGATCTAGCGTGCGTGAAAAGATTACATATTCCAGCTGCGAATGCGCCTGCAAAGATGGATGTACCAAATGTACGACGGACTTCCCTCCTGGAAGCCCGGGAAGACAATCTTGGTGATCCACGTACATTAGCGGCTAGCCAATCATCTGCCTTTACACAAAAGCATGGCAGACCTCTTGGTTCAAAGGATTCACACCTCTGGAAGAGAAAACCCACGACATAAGGTCCTGAAGAGCCTACCGTGAATCCGATTATTGATTACTCATTCTACCCAACTCATGAGGAAATTCTGGATTACGGAAACGTCCTTGAAGAGACGAATCCTCCTTCCGAGAATCGTGAGATTTCGGTCTATTATGCTAGCTTAGATGGTGTATGGCGTAAAAATGAGATGATTGTCGACGATGCATTAGCATATGTAGTAGCTACTGAGATTATGTTGAGCGATGACATTGAACCGTGTTCCGTTGATGAATGTCAACGTAGAACTGATTGGTCAAACTAGAAACAAGCAATCCAAGTCAAACTCGATTCGCTTGTGAAACGTAAGGTGTTTGGACTTGTAGCTTCTACTCCTCCACATGTGAAGCCCGTTGGCTACAAGTGGGTTTTTATTCGAAAGCGTAATAAGAAGAACGAAATTATGCGTTACAAAGCTCGTCTTGTTGCACAAGGTTTCTTACAACGCCCCGGGATTGACTATGACAAAACTTATTCACCCGTTATGGATATGATTACTTTTCGCTACCTTATTAGTTTGGTATTTTCTGAAAAACTGAGTATGCAGTTGATGGACGTAGTAACCGCGTATCTCTATGGGGATCTTGATACGGAAATTTATATGAAAATTCTCGAAGGACTTACATTGACTTGCTTAAATATTTCCAAACCCCGGAACACGCTCTCAATTTGGTTGAGACGTTCTCTCTACGGTTTGAAGCAATCCGGAAGAATGTGGTATAATCGTCTGAGTGAGTATTTGACTAGTCAGGGATATGTGAACAACAAACTATGCCTTTGTGTGTTCATTAAGAAGTCACATTCTAGATTTGCGATTGTTTCAGTATATGTCGATGACATGAATTTTATCGGAACTCCTTAAGAGTTTGCGAGAACTGCTGCGCACCTAAAGTCGAAATTTGAGATGAAAGATCTAGGTAAGACTCGATATTGTCTCGATCTTGAGATAGAGCATTGTTTGGATGGAATCCTAGTACATTAATCGAACTACACTTAGAAGGTATTGCACTGCTTTAATGAGGATAAAGCGAAGCCTTCGAGTACTCATATGATCGTTCGATCGCTAGATGCAAAACGAGATCCCTTCCGTCTGAAGGAGGATGATGAAGAGATTTTAGAGCCTGAAGTTCCTTATCTAAGTGCGATATGCACTTTATTGTACTTAGCTCAATGCAGTAGACCCCACATCTCATTCGCTGTTAATCTTTTGGCAAGATACAGTTATGCATCAACACGCAGACACTGGATTGGCGTGAAAGACATCTTCCGTTACCTTAAGGGTACTACTAATTTGGGCTTGTTCTATCCTTACGGATTCTCGAGTGATGCCACACCCCCTGCTTCTCGAGTTGATTCTCGCCTTGTTGGTTATGCCGACGCAGAATACTTATCTGATCTGCACAAGACGCGTTTTGAAACGGGTTATTTCTTTACCGTTGGAGGCACCGCAATCTCTTGGAGGTTAACTAAATAGACCTTAGTTGCCACTTCGTCTAACCATGCTAAAATTCTTGCCTTACATGAAGCAACTTTGGAATGCTTTTGGTTGAGAGCGGTTGTGGGCCACACTTGAAGCTCTTGCGATCTTTATTCCGCTGTTGATGTCCCGATGATGATCTTTGAAGACAACGCAGCATGCATCGAACAACTCAAGAAGGGTTCACATCAACAACAAGAGCATCAGAAGATTGAAGTCACGCAAATCCGTTCATAAGACAATGTGATTGGCCTCTTCACCAAATCACTGCTGAATACGACGTTTCAGAAGCTTGTTCATGGAATTGGTATGCGTAAACTTTCTGAGTTGCAACATTGCTATTTCTCTTTGGATTTGTGTCAAACTCAGGGGGAGTATCTTGAAGATACTTGCTTGATTTTAATGTACTCTTTTTCCCTACGATCAGGAGCATTTTTCCCACCGTGTTTTTGCTACCTAACTAGGTTTTAACGAGGCACCCACCTTAGGCTGGTCATATCTTTGATGACGTCCCGTAGACGTTTCTTTTGACTTTGCATTTTTCCTTAGACTATGGATTTTGTCCCTCCTCAGGTTTTTGCCGACTTACTTACTTATGCAAGTTCCTACCTTATTGAGAATAAGCGTTGTTCCTTAGAATCAGTGCCGACGAGTCGACTTCCTTAACTTCTGCATAATGCTGAATTTACCTTGAGTATTTACACACTCAAGGGGGAGTGTTGTAAACTTTCCTAGTTTAAGTGTGATTGTGTAAATCCTAGATTAGATTGGATTCTAGTTATCATTTCCTATTACATCTTGTATTCCTTGGGGATGAAGAAATATCTTCTCTCCTTTTACTACTATAAATAAAGGCACTATGTAGGAGGGATAACACACACATTCCCTTACAATTCTACAAACACATCTCTCTCAATCTCTTTCTCCTTGCCGCCAGCCTCCTTAACCCTGTCCGATAAAATAGGCTACAACATGTTCTTTTTTTTTTAATTCCTTTTTTATTTTAAGAGGGACAACTGGTTATCCAATCTTTCTGGGATTAGGAAGACTCACATACATTTCAACCTTCTTTGATCACAAGTCTGGTCACCTTCAATTTTTAATTTGAAGGAAACCTCGCAATATACTTTTTACTACTAAACCACCAGCTCGTGGTGGACGAATATGCATTTGACGAATTTCAGTTGCTGCACTTGCTTGGATATTTGTTTTGTTTAGCAAAGTAATACTTGGTACTGACTAATCCAACACCCACTTCTTTTATTAATCCTGTGACCAAACATATCCCTTCGTCTTTTCTCCAACAAATCTGCGCATCTTCCAACCATGGCAGCCATGGCTTGTCTTCTCCGGCGACACCAATGGCACAATTCCTTCCCTTCTCCGGCGTCCCAAACCTCTATTCCCTCTCTTCTACAACAACTGTGACTCGTCCTCGGTGGTGGAGGACTGTGATTAATGAGGCCGAGTAAACCATTGCTGACAAAGAAGCCTATGATGCGGCTGAATCGAATCGGAATTCAAAGATCGTCGCGTCCTGGTGGTTGATGGTGGACCGAGGCCACACTTGAGGCACCGAACCATAATCCTTTCCGCCAACATCCGAGCTTTGCATGCACTGTTCTCCGGCTGATTTCAGGTGGCTAATTTAGTGATTTACAGTTAATTTTGTGTGACGACATTGTGGTGATTTAGTCTTTTAAATTCACACCTAATTTACTCAGAAGCCGGAGATGCAACGTCGATGTCCATGGGAAACACCGAAACAGGGAGTCTGATTGGGGAAGTGCTTCAGCCAATTCAGGGAAACTGAGATCAGCAGAAGCATCTTTGAGGGCTACAGTTGCTGTATCATAAGCTGGATTTTCCATTTCATGGTATGACCCCCATAATTTCTTCCATTTCTGTCGGAGTTCCAACATCCAAAGTTGTAATCTTTCAATTTCCAACATGACTCTTCTGATCCCTCGTTTCCCTCCGCTACTCTTCTTTTTCGTTTATTTTATTTTATTTTATTTAGCGTTTTATTATATATGAATTTTAATATATTTTGGTTTTTTTGGATAATTCAAAAGAACAAGAACTGGATACAATTTTGCGGAGTAACACAACTATGTTTGTGAAAAATGATTTGGAGGCATTCAAGAGTTCATTGTTCATTGTGGCAGAGTCATATGGAGGCAAATTTGCAGTCAATCTTCGACTTCGACGTAATTAAATTAATTTTATCAATTTTTCGCATTTGACACCACTGCATGGGAGATGGTCTTTGACATGCCCCAACCCAGATATACAAATGACACCTGGATGGCATGGGCGAGCCGACACTCAAGAGTGACGAAAGCTCTAAGTGTATGAACAAACACGAGTGATAGGGAGCAAGTAAGAATATAAAAGGACCTGTAAACTAAAAATTGTATATGGAACAATAAAAGCCAAGTGATAACAATAATGATGCAAAATCCACATGAACGAAACAGAAAGATTAACGATTACAAATCCGAAGTAAAAGATGCAATATGTCCAGAGCATACCAATAAACAGAGTGCTAAAGAAAGGTGAGCATCAAATTACAAGAGTCAAGAAGGGCCATACGTAAATAGGAGTAAGTAGAATCACTGGTAGGGAAAAGCCTCGATGCTCGGGTTATACTCTTTGTTGCTATGTCTTGACGGGGCGCAAAAACAGAAAATGTGAGTGGACCATAGTTTATTTTAATACTAGTAATAATGAAAACTAATTCTTATGGAACATACTAACCCCCTGTTTTGAGAACACATATAATACTACATAATAGGTTTTCTATAATCCCTAGCATGCCATGAAAAACCATTATAAAGCTAGTACATAAAATCCAATGCTCGGTAATGGAAATATTGTCCCCCGAAGGCAAATTCGTAAATCTCATTGGTGATGTACTCAACTAGGGGTATTATAGTCGCCCGAAGGCAGTACCTGTCCATCACCTGAAGGTGAAGCAGTATAACCTGTCTATCACCCCAAGATCAAGCTGAATAACTTGTCCATCACCCGAAGGTGAAGCTGAATAAAATAGCATAACATAAACAATACACTAGCCGTGGCTAGTGAAGCTGTCCGACACTGCTTTTGGCAATGAAGCTGGGGGTGTATCATAAATATCATCAATTGTGTCCTATGGCCATAGACGTCATACATGTGGTGTGTGTATGTGATGTATGATAACCCACTAGATAAGTACCAAAAACATATCTCAAAACTCGTATTAAAACATCGGTGTTCAAAAGCATCATAGTCACATCTCAAAATCCATAATAAATCGTATTCAAGAATCCATAAAATAAATCACATTCACAAATTCGTAATATAATTCATATTCGAAATCCATATATATAAATCCAATAATTCATAATAACCATTCATAAATGTTAATTCGATAGAGAATTGTTATTAGCACTCCAAAAATCTCATTTGGCACTCCAAACTTTCTATTATTAGAAAGAAAAATACACTTGTGTGGAGTGTAGAATAAGATTTTTGGAGTTCTAATAACAATTCCCATTCGATAAATCATAAATATTTCTTAAAGCAATTGACTTAAATCATGAATTCTATGTAAACCATAATTATAGAAATCCGGAAAAACATAATATAAAACACATTCAATGCATAAAATATGAAATGCATGCTAGGCTAATATTTTATAAAAATATGTAAGTTAAGAAGGGGTCCACTCACAAGTATTCTACTACCGGAGAGCTGCTCGAACTAGGATGGATTGGATCACTTCCAACCGATGCACCTAAACACAAATAGAGAACATTTAATAAAAATCTACCAAAACGGTCGAATTTGACAAAATAGACAGCGGATTCGGACTTGACACACTGAAAAACCTAAGGAATGACTGTGAACACGGAAATTCCTTGAGATAAGAACACTTGTATAAAATAATATTTTGTGTTGATTTTGGGGTTACGATCTCTTTGTAATTTGGTCATTTGATTCAATCTCTGTAAGATGTTGATTTGTGGATGTTGTTGATCCAAGGGCCGTCAAGGCTTGATCTTGGATGGACGGTTGAAAGTTTTTTCAAGGGCCTTTGGGGCTTGATCTTGAAGGTCGAAGTTTCTTCAAGGGCAGTTGGGCTTGATCTTGATGAACGGATCTTCAAGGGCTTTTGTGCTTGATCTTGAAGAATAGATGTGTGGATTTGTTGATGTTGTTGATCCAAAGGGCCGTTGGGGCTTGATCTTAGGATGAACGAATGATAAACGATGAACACTTTCTTCAAGGGCTGTCGAGGCTTGATCTTGAATTGGTGGAAGTTCTTCAAGGGTCGTTGGGCTTGATCTTGAAGTTTGATGGAAGTTTCTTCAAAGGCATTCGGGGCTTGATCTTGAAGTTTGGGCCTCAAGGATTTGGCGAAGAACGAAGAGAGCTTTCTCGATCCTTCAGAATTCTTGGGACTTTGGATGCTTGAGAGCTTTGGAGTTTCAAAGCTTTAAGGATTTGGGGAATTCTCTTCCAATTTGGGAGTAGAGAAATGTATTTGTGAATTCCTTGATGTTTGATACCTTGATGGAGAAACCTATTTATAGGCTTTGAGAATGAATCACCACCACAAAATTTTCCCACCCAAGCACCATTACCTAATTTTCCCACTTAATGCAATATTGAAATTGAAGTGGTCTAACATATGGCCTAATTTCCCACTTAATGCAATATTGAAATTGAAGTGGTCTTATTTATGGCCTAATTTCCCACTTAATACCATTTTAAACTTGAAGTGTGCTTGCTTTGTCATTGCCCAAATGAGAAAATAAACTTGTTTAATCCTCCATGGATTGAAATGTGCTTGCCTTGTCATTGCCCAAAATGAGAAGAAAAACTTGTTTAATCCTCCAAGGGTATTTCTTCCTATTTTGTTGAGTCACACGCCATGTGTACAATTTGTACGACACGTGGCATATGCCATGTATGCCCTGACACGCCAAAACTTGAATGCGTTGGTGAACATTTGTTTCACCGAAATTTCGATGTCTACAGGGACCTTGAGTTCCCCCATGCGCCACCGCACATGCCGCCACGAGATGGCGGCCCAGACGGCCACGCGCCCAGTTGAGTCACTTGCGCTGCCGTGGACGGCGGCGGAGCACTGTATCTCCGGCGAAGGCGCGTATGCTCTACACGCTGGCCCATATGGCCTTCCACGTGCCCTCACGTGCGGCCTACACACTGACTATGGAGTTGGATATCAGACCCGGGTCGGGTCAGATCTGGTTCGGGTATAGGCCTAGGTCTGGTGGTATGGGTCGTGTTAGGGTTATTGGGCTAGACTATAAGGTTGGGCCTAGGCTAGGGGAATTGGGTTAAGCCCAGGCTAATAGGCTGCCTGGCTCAAAGGTTTGGGCCGACTCCATATTGGTTTTTGGGTTGGTTTAGGGTTATGGGTTTGGGCTCGACCCGGTTTCCACTCGCGGGTCGCTGGACCAATGAAGAAGAAAACCAGAGGTTTGGTTGGGAAATCTACCCGGCTCCCTTTTGGGGTCAAAACCTAACTAAAATTCACCATTCAAAATCCAAAATGAAGCTGGGAGAATAGGGATTCGAGTAGTACGAAGATGAGGTTGTGTCGAGGTCGAGATCGGTCAGAATGTGGCCTGCAACCTACGGTTTCTCGCCAGAAAGTTGAGAAATGCCTTCCCCGAGATATTTCTGCATTCAAACGTTCCAAGGTTCTCAAAATCATCCTAATATACTATATAACTGATGTGATAAAAACTAACACACAAATTAAACCTTTTTTCAAAAAATTGTAGTATGCGTAAGTAGGGATCGTTCTAGGCCGGGGATTATGAGGGATGCTAATCTACACTAATTAGACTCAAATAAACAAAACTAAGCTAAACTGACTCAAATAACTCAAAACAAGCACTAAGGGGTGATTTGGACGAAAATCTAACTAAATTGACTTAAAACATAAAAGGGGGGTTTGTTTGGACAAAAATTGACTTAAAACGAATAAGTTGTAGAACTAAGTAAAGGTTGCACGAAATTAAGGTGACTTAAGGGGTGAAAGGCTAGCTAGAGGATTCTTTTTCACACATGACACATATGCATATAAATCGATTTCCAGTTATTATTCCTATAAACCATGAATGACAATGCCCCAAGTTAACCGTGAACTACACAAATTAACCTTTAGATTTTCCTAAATTCATTGAATTGGACTTAGCGAGGCAACCAAATTATTCTTATCAAGTTCCCTATATGAATTGCATGATAGAGATACATATCAAAGACCATTAAATTTTGTGAAAATCATAAGTATTGACAAGACATTCGTAACTATGAACTGCATGATACTCCTGCCAAGAATTTACTTAGCTCAATTGTGACTAGCGACTTCCACTACTTATAAATATAAGTTCATAACTATTAGGTGAAACTCCCTTATATTTTAGCATCAAATTCATGCATGCAAACTAAGTAGGCCTCCTTAATCAACACACAAGAATAAGTTCTGAATCAAACAGATAAGTAAATTGCATTCACGATTTATGAAACAATAATTGGATGTAATCAATTCATATCACATAGATGTTCATGGCTTTGAATTCACCTCTAGCTAAAACAAAATTAGTTCCGCATGTTCATCATAACTAAAAACCAAATTAAAACAAACATTGGACTAAAACTAAGGATAGAATACACCTAGAAACGCTCTAGCAATCCCAAGGCCTTGGATGGCAGGCACGGCTCCATGCTCTCCCCCTTCCTTCCTTGTTATGGCACAAAGTGTTTAATTTCTCTGGATTTGTCTCTCTATGGCTCTTGTCTCTATTATGCGGCAGATGTGGGTATTTATAAGGCTAGGGGGCACTGCAAGGTTGTGTTGGAGAAGGATTACACACTCCAATCCCACAAGGAAAAGGCTAATTCTATGGCAGAAACCATGGAGAATAAGGAGAGGGTGGTTGCGGCAAATTCTTAGGGGAAAGGATAAGGTAAGGTGTGGCATAGATTTAGGCTTCTAGAATTCTGATATTAGGTGTTCTAATGTGAAAATAATTCCCCCATGCAGCTGGAAATAAGGTAGGATAGGATAAGATTAGTTTGGATAAGATAAGGTTGGATAAGGTTTGGATAAGATAAAGTAGTTTGGATAATGTTTCCTTCTTTTTAGCTGATTCCTTATCTTCCAAATCTTGAATTAATTTCTCCAGATGTTAAGCACATTCCTAGCCTCTCTTGAACTTCAAAAACGTCCATCCACCTTGCTCCATGCATATGCTATCCATTCCCAGCCCAAAATTGCTCTAAAATGCTCCAAAATGCACTTTCTTGCCACTTTTGCCATTTAGACCTACAAACACACGAAAATAGCTTAAAACACTCTAATAAATAGAAACTAACTGAGTAAATGCAAGGAAATAGGCTAACAAAGTCGCATAAATATGCTCATATCAATAACATAATGTAAAGGGGTCTAGGGTGCTTACCTTAGTTGAAAAGTTCGAGATCAAGCCGGAGTCACAAGCACCGTGATTGCACAGTGTCGAGAGAGATCGAAGGGAGATGAGAGGGAGAGAGAAGAGAAGGTCTAGATGATAGGGATGATGGTGAGGTCCTCGTGGTTATTGCAAGTGTATAAGTGTAAGTGTGGGTGTGTGTGTTTGGTTCACCGGAGAAGAGAAAAGAGAGTAGACGAGAGAGAGAGATGATTCTAGAGTAAGAGATAGCGTCCACGGGAGAGAAGAAAAACACCCCATAAATGGGAAAAAAAAACGTGCCACATGTCAGCCATGTTGAGGCCCAAAGTGGGGAAAATCTCCACTAGTGAAATTACTGAAATGCCCTTTCTCCGATTGAGGTTCAGGGCGAGGAGAGAGTGGTGGTGGTCTGATGGTGATCTCGCCAAAGTTGGTGAGTATAACCGATGGTGACTCTTGGTGTTCGTGAGAGTAGAGAGCAGATAAAGGGCAATGCGAAGGAGAGGAAGGGAAAGTCTTAGCAATACCGTGATTCTTGGGGGCTTGGCTAAGAACCTTTTGTGAAGGATTTATTGTAGGCAAGTCCTATTTAATCTCATTAAACATAGTCCCAGCTTGAAACAAACACAAGACTAAAATAATTTTATTTTTTTTAGTGAAACGAAAGTGTTAGTAAGTTAAATGTTAGATTAGCCACTGACAGGGATCGAACCCACGCCGTCATGTAAGAGCACAACACATTTCCACCACTGTGGTAAAAGGTCACTTGCAGACTAAATTAATAATTAATCTAGTTTAATCCGATGAAAGACAATGAGGTCAAACAAACACACCTTTAAAATATTACTAGAATGGAATTTTCCTTTTCTCGAATCACACAAGATAGGGCAGATAAAATCGTAGATGAATGACAGCATGTTGGTTATGATGATGTGCAGGTGGCTTGTAGGTAGCATGTCAATGTTGCTATGCCAGGTACAAATCGTGTTGTCCACATGAGTAGCCTAGATATCTTTTCACCGAAGCTTACAAGATGAAGCACAAAAGAAAGGACCTGGATTGTCTGCGTTCCCTCCCTCATCTCATCCCCTTCTCATCCTCTTCTATTTGAATGGTCACGGTTAAGCCATTTTAATATTTTATATTCCCATTACTTTTTGTCTTATTATCTCTATAAAAAAAATCAATATAAAATATTGACGTGGCTTAACCATGACCGTTCAAATAAGTGGGGATGGGAAGGGGATGAGATGGGAGGGTAGACAATCCAAGTCCCAAAAGAAAAGCCCCATTAAATATGGAGGAGGAGTGTCAGAGGAGGAAAGGGCACCGAGAGAGATGCAGAAAGAACGTATATGAATGATCAAGTACAACTACAAGTTAATTGAGAAGAATTTTTTAACAATTTTTTGTATTTCAAGTAAAAAATAAGCATATATTTTATCCTTCATTTCCTCTATCACTTTAACCCCTTTTTCTTCTCATATATATCTAAAGGAGTCGAATCCATGACATCATTTTTTTTTACACAATTTTTTAAACATGTTTTTGTGAGGCCTACTCCGTAATGTATTTCAACAATTTGAACCGTTTATCTCTTCAAACTATACCAACAAAATAGCACCATTACAAATCAACTCAAAAGAAGAAAAAAAATTTGACTCCATTCAATTATATGCCATTGTAGCCCATTTTCTCTCTCTTTGGGCATCATTGAGAGAGTTTTCATGAATTTATAACTTATAATGCCAGTGAATAACACAATCTTTTTCTTCAAAATCAATCAATAATATTTAAGGTGTCATCAATATATCATATTGATAATAATGAAATTCATATGATATAACGTGAATGAATTGGTAATATTACATCACAGTTACAAATGAAAAACATTAAATTAGTAAAAATGAGATTCACTTCTATAGCAACATTGACACTACTGTATGAAGAATGATGCTAGAGAGATCATCTTTTTAAATCATATTTGTAGACGACATATGATGTGTCGGTTGATGGTTAGATACTTTTCTTAAATCATTAAAATAGAATTCAACCACCACATTATTTAGTTTAAAAAAAATGATCTAAAAAGATGAAGCATTTCCTTATCCGAAATTGATTATGGAAAACAATCAAACCATTAAAACACTTCCTAAAAACAATAATGTTTTTGTTCTAATATTCTTGGCGTGCTTGGATAATATTACTCGGATAATAATAACAATATTCCAAACCCAAGTCACAATTCACACCACCTTTTTATTGTTCCATAAATTTTCATACTGCACTAGAAGCAACACCAAAAGAATTCCAGGACAAAAAGTTGGAACAAAACTATAATTTTGCACAATCCAAACCCATAGATGTAGTGGCGGATGCAGGATTGTAACATCGGGTGGTCCTAATTAAATTACGCTAGGTGCTAGTTGGGTGGCGAGTTGTGTGAGATCCCACATCGACCAACGGAGAGGGGGTGATGTGCCTTATATGTACATACTCCCCTCTCTATAGCACGAGACCTTTTGGGAACTCATTGGCTTCGGATTCCATTGGAACTCCGAAGTTAAGCGAGTTTGGGCGAGAGCAATCATAGGATGGGTGAACCACTGGGAAGTTGCTCGTGAGTTCCCAGAAACAAAACCGTGAGAGTGTGGCCGGGGCCCAAAGCGGACAATATCGTGCTACGGCGGAGCCGAGACTGGGATGTGACATAATGGTATCAGAGCCACTCTACCATTCGGTACGGATGTTCCGGCGAGGACGTCGGGTTCCCCTTAAGTGGGGTGGATTGTGAGATCCCACATTAATCAACAGAGAGGGGGTGATGTACCTTATATGTACATACTCCCCTCCTTATAGCACGAGGCCTTTTGGGAACTCACTAGCTTCGGATTCCATCGGAACTCCGAAGTTAAGCGAGTTTGGGCGAGAGCAATCCTAGGATGGGTGACCTACTGGGAAGTTGCTCATGAGTTCCAAGAAACAAAATCGTGAGGGCGTGGCCGGGGCCCAAAGAGAACAATATCATGCTACGGCGGAGCCGAGACTGGGATGTGACAGGTTGGGCTTAGTGCTTATGTGCCAAGACGGGGCTTAGGCAGGGGCCCACGCAGATTAGATGGATTTAAATAAATTTATTATATATTATATAAATAAGTGTCTATTTACACTTAAAAAAACATATACATGTATCGAGAATTTGAGTTTAATATTTTAATTAAGTTTATTTATATATAACATACAAAAATATCATAATTTTCGCTTTAACATTGTAGTAAATTTGATGGTACGATATAAAAGGTCAAGTGATTACAAGTTTGTAGTACTTTACGAAATATTTTTTAGAGGTCGAATGAATTTATAGTGAATTTAAAATAATAATAATAATAATAATAATAATAATAATGGTCTCAATACACCATCCCTTTATTAATTAAAATGCTAAGTGACACAACCTGATTGGACAACAATTAAGAAAAAGGAAAAAGAAAAAGGGAGTTTTAAGTTTAACGAAAAACCCACAGTACTGTTCCCTTTAATGAAAAACCACATTTTTACACTAAAAAGTCAAACCTGATACTATTCACTTTACCCTTTATTTTGTCCTTATCGTTAAAACTCAAAGTTTTCAAGCCCTTTTCATTAGTTTTCCTAAAGAAAAATGGGGAGTTCGTTACGTGGGAAATGAAGAGAGAAAGCCTTTCTCCTTTGTTGGAACCAAAGTCGAAGAACAGCAGAATCATGGTGGTCTTCTCTGTGTTCATCTTCGTCTGAAATTAGATATTTCTTTATGGTTCAAAATGTGAAATCCCGTCCCCGGATTTCACTATTTAAATTACGTATTTTCGTATTATTAATTTGAAGATTTATTTTTAAAGAATTTTATATATAGTTGGCAATCATGCATAAATCTATAATTTCCTTTCTTTATATGGGAGGATAAATTATTTAGGGGAAAAGAAAAAAAATAAATAAATAAAGAGGAGGAGGGCTGCCAGATGGCAACAAGTAAAAAAAAAAAAAGTATCTAGAAGCTGCCAAATGGTAGCTTGGAAGAGGGGAAAAAGAGGGAGTTGCGGGAGAGAAAGGAGGGGGGAGTGCCCAATCAGCAAGAGAAGAAATGAGGGAAAAGAGGTAAGAGATGGGTCGTTTTCGACCCGTGAACCCTCAAATTTGACCCGGCCGTATCTCCCTCCTCCGACCTCCGTTTTGGGTGATCTTGGTGTCCATGGAAATCTCTCGGCGAGCCCAACGTTCTTGTGATGTTAGATTTCTGAACTTCTAAACCAGTTTTACAAATCAGAGCCACAAAGGTCCGGCTAGTTCGGCAGGTTTCACCATTTTTCGGTGATTCCAAGAATGATTACCATTGATCACCACCATAAATAGGCTCCCCTCAACCTCAGGAACAAAGGCCAAGCAGTGGTGGAAGCGTAGGGTCGAATCGAAGCACACCCTCTTTAGGGTTTCCGACGGGTTTAAGTGAAATTGAGGCTTTTCCCAGAAAAATTGGACTTGGCCACAGGTATGAAACTTGCTCCCCTCACTGAGATCTACTTGCCTGTAAAATTTCGTAATTTTTTTAAATAGTTGAATTTTTTGGCGAGTCAGGACGGCCGACCACCACCCACGGCAGCGCGTGTGGCGGTGCGTGGCTAGTGGGCTGATAATGTTTTCCTAAGTTCAATTAGATGGCTTAATTCCAAAATTTATATCCGTATGACGTAATTTGATTGTCGAAGTTAGTTTCATTACGATACAGTACTTGATCAAATTATGAATCGACAATCTGACCGTTGGATCATCACCAAACCTTAATGCGTTATAGAAAGTAATATTTAAGGATATTAGGAACTGACGAATCTAGAATCTGACATACGGATCTTCCCAAATTGGATTTCTAAGGTTGTAAAATAAAAAGTCGACCACCACTTAAATTTGTGATTGGCGGAGATCCAACCGTCGGATCATATTAGTTGGTGGCCATGAGAAGTTAATGGTGTAGGAGACTACGTTGTAATCCATAGAGGTTAAGGTAAGGGTAGATTGTGTGTTGAATTGACTGCACCATGTAGCAGAGGTACATAGTTGGTTCTGCTTGGTATATCCGCGATGGGGGGACCATATGCATTTTAGAGGTGATGATGATTAGTTGTACTTGGTACATTTCGATAGGCGATCATAATTTAATGTGGATTCCGTTGAGTGATGGTCCGGAATCCCTTCTACTTCGTGATTCCGTTGAGTGATGGTCTGGAATCGTATCCTGGTTTAGATTCCGTTGAGTGATGGTCCGGAATCCTTTCTACTTCACGATTCCGTTGAGTGATGGTCCAGAATCGTATCCTGGTCTGGATTCCGTTGAGTGGTCCGGAATCCCTTTCATGTCTTGGTCCCTTGGATTTGTTTTCAGCTTCAGAGATGTAGGCTTTGACCGAACTATGTCGCTCTAGCCCTGCATTTCAGTGTATTGTATAAGTTAGTGATTGATGTGATAATTGGATGGTGTTGGAACGCTTATGTGTGGATGAATAACAAGATGACAAAAAATTATTATTGTGCTTTGTTAAATGTTCCTTAAGGTGCTACATGATTGAATTGTGGTATTATGTTGAGACATAATGGTCTATGTGATGAATGTTTGAGTGTAGTGAAATGGTGAACTACGAATGGCTTGATCTCTATTGAGGGTACGTAGGCAGTCTAACGAGGAGGTTAGATGCATCCATAAAGTATACAAATTTTTTTTTTACGCGATTTGGATCTTGAATTATGCTATGTACATATTCCGAAGGTGGGGTATGTTCGTGATACAGGTATTTGGTGACGTCACGTGTCGATCCTGGAAGTATGTCGGAATCGGGGCATGACACAAAACTTCTGTTGCACAATATCGTCACAGTCATGATGGTCTTCTCTCTTCCACCACCTGCTCAGACCGTTGGGTGATCCTAGGAGGTCCTTATTGGCACTTATTCGGACCTCCAAATGTACCTAGAAGCACATGGGTCCATGAAATGGATCCGCCTTTGCATACATGATTAACACATTAAACACCGAAATCAACCACTTAAAAATCCTAGATTAACAACATCGTATTAGTTAAGATTAAGATTCTTTCTGCATCATCATTTCGTTGGTTGTTCATGTCGGAGGAAAGGATAGTGAGAGAGATGTGAAATCTATATGAATGGTACACAAAATATAACTACAAGTTTTTTTTTTTTTTGAAAAGAAGTACGATATTCATTAAAGATGAAAACACGTATAAAGCAAGAGGACAGTGTGCATAAAAGGGTCTTGATAAAAAACAAGCATACTTTTTCTCCCACATTTCTTCTACCATTTTTAATCCCTTTTTATTCTCATATATATTTAAGGCCTGGGGTGGATCCGTAGTACCACTTTTTTTACTCAATTTTTTACACAAATTTTTATGCTCCTTAATGTACTTCAAAGATCTAAACCGTATACTTTTTTAATTATATCAACAAAATAGCACCATTACAAATGTGACAGCCCGTCCCTAAAAATTATAGTTTTTATAATTTTGAAAGTGTGAAATTACAAAAATGCCCTAGAGGTGAAGGTATTGACTTTCATTGACCAACGCGTAGTGAGACGTACTAAATATTCTTTTAGTGTATTCCTGAAGTATTTGACGATACGAACGCGTAAACGTAAACATAAGTGAATTTGGAGTTACAATTAAAGTTTTATGGAGCTACGAACCGAATGTATTTTGAAGAAATAATTTATTCTAAGAATATTATATTATGTTGTACTAAATGATTGGGCCATATGGGTGTGGCTGAGAAGGGGGAATCGGGAAGAAGAAGAATCAGAGGAGAAGGAGAGGGCTACTGCCCAATCAGAAAGAAGAGAGAGATGAGACTGACCAACCAGATAGGAGAGAAAGGAGGGAAGGGAAGGAAGGTGAGCAGGAGGGGAAGTCGGGTCTTTTCCTTGACCCGCGCGACGTGGCCAAGCTTTAAGGCCAAATTCGTTCATCTTCCGGCCAATTTTCGATGAATTGTCTTGAACCACTACCTGGAAACACCACCCTAGCCCTCCCTCTTCCATTTCCACCCAAAATTTGAAGGAATTTAGTTGAAGTTTGGTGGAAAAACCACCATGGGTGCCGCGGGAAAGATTGCTCAAGATCTACCAAACCTGGAACAATTTCATTCAATTATCACAACGAATAGGCTTCCCTTGAACTCCTGAACAAAGCCTAATAGGTTTTAGGGGCGGCGGAATGTCGAGGAGGAAGAATCGAAGCACACCCTTTATAGGGTTTCCGCCGGATTTTCATGAAATTGAGGTGTTTCCCGGCCAAATTGGCCTTGGCCTCAGGTATGAAAGTTGTTCCACTCATTGATATCTTCATTTCTGTGAAATTTGGTAATTTTTAGAAATAGTTGAATTTTCCGGCAAGTCGGGGCGGCGGACCGCCACCCACGGCGGCGCGTGGTCAATGGGCCGCCAATGCTATTTTTAGGCTATGTTAAATGTTGGGAATTCAGTTTTGATATTTGAATGACATAGGTTGATCGTTTGAATCAAATTTTGTTATGATACGTGATTTGGTCAAAATATGAATGAACGATCCAAACGTTGGATCGTCACCAAACTTGGATATATTATAATACGTAATACTTAAGGATTATAGGAATTTATGGATCGGGAATCCGATGTGTGGATATTTCCGAATTGGATCTATAAGTTCGTAAAATAAATGTTAACCGCCACTTGATTTTGGGCAATTGGCGGAAATCCAACCATTGGATCGTAATGAAATTTTAGTATATTATTCTAGAAGCATAATGTGGATCTTTAGAAGTTGTGGATTGGAAATATGATATGCGGATCTTCCGGATTGAGTTATACAGGTTGTAGACCCTACCATCGATCTTTGATAGACGATTGACTTGTGGTCAATGAGTCTCAAACTATTTTAGAATGTCCTTGAGGATGTGCCTTATGTGAATTTTGTATTCTATTGATAAGAGTTCTGAGATGTGATTCAATAATTATTATAAGCGCCAATCATTCGGGATGCCTCGATGTGCGTGCTAGTGAATCATAGCGTGGACTCCAGGTGAGTGGATCTTTTCCTTTTTTATCATATGTATATAATTGATCGTTCCATAAATGCTTCTAAATTGATTTATGCATTTTATGCCATGTCATATATATATATATGTGTGTGTGTGTGTGTGTGTGTGTGTGTGTGTGTGTTCTAAAGTGCTAATAGATGGTTGAGTTTAGATTATGTCATAGTATATCCATATGCATGTTATCTACAATTAATTACTGTGAACTACGAATGGCTTGATCCCTGTTTAGGGTACGTAGGCAGTCTAACGAGACGTTAGATGCATCCATACAATAAGTGAGATTAAATAATCGAGACAAAAGCTTTGTTTGGGAAAATGAGCAATGTGAAGGAATCTGGTGAAAAACGTGAGATTTAACCCTATGTTTTGGGTGAATAAATGTGGGTTATAAATCAACATGTGAGGAAACGAGAAATTGTGGTGTTATGTTTTATAAATGCCATGCCATAATTAGTTTACATTTTAGTATGTGATTTAGTACAACCTTGCACAGTGTTGCACACCAATGTGGAGGTTAAGGTAAGTTCAGGTGAGTATATAATGTTGGTATGATTGAATGGTAATTAGTGATGAATGGATGTGAGTAGAATTCATTGTCCTGCATCCCGGTGTTAGTGCTCCGCCTGAGGCCAGGGCCTAGCCTTCACGTGATCGTTCACCTCCCGTACCTTACGCACATCTTGGATTCCAAGGTAGGTGCCAACCTGTCGTACAGACCATTTTAGGTGGTTCCGACTTGTACGTGACTTGCGATACTTCGCGTAGCCTTCATGTGATCATAGCACTTAAGCGTACCTAGCCTATCGTACAGACCACTGTAGGTGGTTCCGACTCATGTGTAAGACTTCACTGATGAGATATGAATAAGTCGTACAGGTCACTATAGGTGACTCCGACTTATATGTTAGCCATGATTGATGAGATATGTGATGAGATATGAATAAGTCGTACAAGTCACTATAGGTGACTTCGACTTATATGCTAGCTATGATTGATGAGATATGTGATGAGATATGAATAAGTCGTACAGATCACTATAGGTGACTCCGACTTATATGCTAGCCATGATTAATGAGATATGTGATGAGATATGAATAAGTCGTACAGGTCACTATAGGTGACTCCGACTTATATGTTAGCCATGATTGATGAGATATGTGATGAGATATGAATAAGTCGTACATGTCACTATAGGTGACTCCGACTTATATGCTAGCTATGATTGATGAGATATGTGATGAGATATGAATAAGTCGTACAGGTCACTATAGGTGACTCCGACTTATATGCTAGCCATGATTGATGAGATATGTGATGAGATATGAATAAGTCGTATAGGTCACTATAGGTGACTCCGGCTTGCGTGCTAATATGGTTTATTAAGCACATGATTATTTATATTGCTAATGAGTTGCTGAGTAGTATTATACTTCGAGGTTTACTGTTAGTATACTTTTGATTTCATAGTTCTACGTAGTATGATTTGCTGGAAACTAAACAGGTTTTACGGCGAGGGGTTACTACCTTTGATAATGGAAATGATTTTGAAATTCTTTGTTTTGACCACTCACACTTTCTATTCTTGCACCCCTCCAGGTTCTAGTAGCAAGGTTCCGTATTGACGAGGACTTGTGGCACCCCTAGTTCTGGTGGCTCCTTATGATGGTATAATTATTATTTTTGCTCACTGTACTTGTCTTATGCTCTGTATCACGTGTGAAATGGATCCATATCCGCTCACCACATATTTGTGTATATGGGCATCTTTAAGTTTAAATTTATTCACATTTTACCCATTTCCACATTTTATGGCTTCGTCACCTTCCAGGTGTCGGCCAACACGGCTCGATTCGGGGTCCTAGTGGACATTCCGGGTCGAGATGTGTCACCAAATCAACTCAGAAGAAAAAAATTGACCTCGATTCAATTATATGCCATTGTAGCCGATTTTCTCTCTTTTTCATCATTGTCAAGAAGTTTTCAGCTTGACTATCACAATGTTATATAGTGTAATAAATTTAGATGCTATAACTTATAATAAGAGTGTATAACAAAATCTTTTTCTTCAAAATCAATCAATAATAGTTAAGGAGCCACATATATATCACATTAATAATCATAAAACTCATATGGTATAACGTGAATGAACTGATATTATTACATCACGGTTATAATGAAAAACGTTAAATTATTAAGATGAGATTCACTTCTATAGTGACATTGACATTATTACTGACAGTTGATGCTAGAGAGACCATCTTTTAAAATCATATTTGTAGACGACATATGATGTGGCAGTTAATGGTTCAATTATTTCTTTAATGATTAAAAATAGGATTCAACCACCACATTATTTGGTTTAAAAAATTAGGATCGTTCTATTCACACACTTATTTTACCTGTCACACACCCTTATTAATTTTTTATCATTAATATTCTTCAATTCATTCGATCTGATAGCTGAAAATTAAGAAGTGTTTTATTAGAAGTAAAAATAGGTATATATATAGCACTATCCTAAAAATATAGTCTAAAAAGTTGAATCATTCCCTTATCTGAAATTAATTATGGTAAAAAATAAACCATTAAAAACAATAATGTTATTGTTCTAATATTCTTGGCGTCCTTGGATAATATTACTCGAATAATAATAACAATATTCCAAACCCAAGTCACAATTCACAAAAGCTTTTTATTGTTCCATCAATCATCGTACCCCACCGGACACCAAGAGAATCCCACGACAAAAAGTTGGAACAAAACTATAATTTTGCAAAATTCAAACCCATACATGTGTGGCTAATCCAAAATTCTAACATCGGGATGTCTTAATCAAGGTAAGTTAGGCGCTAGTTGAATGATGGGCTGGGCCTAGTGCCTATGCACCTAGATGGTGCCTAGGTAGGGGCCTCTGCAAAATAGGCAGATTTAAGTAAAATTATTATATAATATAAATAAATGTCTATTTACATTTAAAAAAACTATACTTGTGTTGATAATTTGAGTTTATTATTTTAATTAAGTTTATTATTTAACATATAACGTACAAAAATACCAAAATTTTTGCTTTAGTATTTAGTAAATTTGATGGTATAAGATGAAGGGTCAAGTGGTTGCGAGTTCGTATGAATTTAATTTTTTTTTAAAAAATAATAGTGTTGGTATATAAGAATTGGATAAGTAATACACCATCCATTCATTAATTAATATGTTAGGTGACACAACCTGATTGGATAACAAGGAAAAAGAAAAAGAAAATTGGGGAGTTGGTCATGTGGGAAATTGAGAGAGAGCCTTTCTTCTTCGTTGGAAGCAAGGTCCAAGAACAACAGTGTCATGGTGGTCTTTTATGTGTTTCTCTTCATTTGAAATTAGATATTTCTTTTTTATTTAAAGCTTCTGTTGCACATCCTTCTCTCTTCCACCACCTGTCCTGGTCGTTGGGCAGTCCGTGGAGGTCCTCATAGGTGATTCTTCAACCTTGCTGATGGTCTCGAGAGCACCCGGGTCCATAAAATGGATCCGCCTATACATGATCAGCACATTAAACACCAACATAGTTAATCAACCACTTAAAAATCCTAGATTAACAACCTCGTATTCGTTAAGATTAAGATTCTTTTTGCGTCGACATTTTGTTGGTTGTTCATGTCGGAGGAAAGGATAGTGATAGGAATGTTAAATGTATATGAATTGTACACAAAATATAACTACAAGTTAATTGAAAAGATATTTTAACATTTTTCTATATTTAGAGCAAAAAATAAGCATACATTTTCTCCCTCAAGGAAAACTAATGAAAAATGTTTGAAAACTTTCAGTTTTAACTATATGGACAAAATAAAGGGTAAAATGAATAGTACCAAGATTGACTTTTTAGTGTAAAAATATGATTTTTCGTTAAAGTAAATAGTACCGAAAAGTTCCTAAAAACAATAATGTTTTTGTTCTAATATTCTTAGCGTGCTTGGATGATATGACTCGAATAATGATAACAATAACATTCCAAACCCAAGTCACACTTCACAAAACCTTTTTATCGTTCCATCAATCATCATACTGCACTAGAAGCAACACCGAAAAAAATCCCTTGACAAAAAGTTGGAACTAAACCTTAATTTTGTTCCAATCAGAAGTCTATCTTCTCTCCTGTCTTCTCTCATCCAATCAGAAATCTGTCTCTTCTCTCTCTGCAACACAGAGAACGCCACCTCAGGCCAACCAAAAAACCATCAAACAACCACCATTTTGATCCTCTCGACGTCACGAGCTCGAACCCGAGCTCCGTTTCGCAGGGAACTGTGCACAGAGGCCCCAATTCGGAGCTCCAAATCGGACTGAGCTTTCAGATGGCCCACGGTGGTTTCCCAACGAAGGTAAGAGTGTAAAACTTAGAACACTTGGTAAAGCTTAGCACAGTGTGCAAATGTTTCAAGTGAATTGCATACCCTCAAACTGCTTTGTATTTATAATATTCAAATTTAAACAAGACCTAACAGACTTCTTCTTGGATAGGGACTGTGGACTGAGATAACAAACTGAAGAGTTTGCATCCGAACTGGAAGTCTGACTTGGTCTAACAAACAGTGGTAACCAGCTCAAATTGCTTCGTCTTGTTGTGTAGTTTAAATCTTGTTGCTGAGTTTGGAGAGCCTTGAACGCAGATCGAAGGAGGAAGACACCCTGGAACTCCGGTGAGTTTTGTCTGATTCAAATCCAAAGGCCAGAATGGGAAACTCTGACATGCAAGCATTAAGTTGTATATGGAGTGGAGAGGAAACTCAAAAACCACACGAGTCTTGGGATAAAAAATACTGGAAGAAAATATTCCTAGCGTTGTGTTTGTGCGCTGTTTTAATTGATCCATTGTTCCTCTACATTCCAATTCTGAAGGATGATTTCAAGTGCCTTATGTTAGATCCAAAGTTGAAGATAGCCGTTCTTCTTTTAAGATCAGTCATAGATTTTTTCTATTTAATGGACATCATTATTCGAATTTATAGATCTGAAAACTATTCGAGTTTAATCAATGAACTTAACCACGGACAACAACAAATGAATTTCAACTTCGTATTGAAATTCTGTGTGCCAAGAATAGCCAAGGCAATATGGGCGTCAAGTGAAATCTTAATTGACATTGTAACTCTTCTTCCCCTTCCACAGGTAAGAAATTAAATCCTTTTGTTGAAGTAATTGTTTTTCCTATTTGCTTTGTGTGCGGCCAAAGCAGTTTTTCAATGTTAAATGCACAAAACTGACACACTATGGGTCTCACATACACTTTGTTAGCAAGCGCATTAATTTTGTGTTCTAGACAACTTTGTCATTGATCCATCGATTTGCTCGTGATATTATAAGATTTTGACTGTTGATACTACTAATGTATATCCACCATCCAGGTGGCAATTCTCATTTTCTTCTCAAAAATGAGTGACTTGAGATCTTTGACTACAACAAGGATGGTTTTTATGAACATTTTTGCTCTAGTGCAATATATGCCACGAGTTTTTCGCATCTACTTCTCACCTACAGAACTTAAAAAGACTCATGAAGAAGAGATTAGTGAGACTCCTACATGGATTAAGGGTGTACTCTATTTTTGTATGTACATTATTGCTAGTCATGTAAGTTTCGATATATATCCTTATTTATTTTTGTTTGTCGAATCAATTCTTATTATTCTTGTCTCACTCTTGTTTATTAGAAAGAGCGTGAAATGACTATTTTGAAATAATAATGGAGTAATGCTACACTTATCACCTAGTTGTTTGTTAAATTTTCAGGTAGTCGGAGCCTTGTGGTATTTTTTTGCTATACAACGAATGATGATGTGCTGGCATTCTGCATGTCACAAAAATGATGGATGTGATAACAGATTTTTTGGTTGTCATGATCACCACGCATTTAGAAATACCACAATTCTAAATGATTTATGCCCTGTCAGTGTCAGTGACAATTCATCAGACACAATGCTCTTCAGTTTTGGTATATTTGCTACTGTGCTTCAATATGGTGTTGTAGGATCAACCAATTATTTTCAAAAGTTCTTGAACTGTTTCTGGTGGGGTTTACGAAATTTAAGGTTTGTACATTTTTATCTTTGTTTGTTGGGAAATTTAGGTTTAATGCTCTTTTTAAGGTCTTTGAATTTGTTGACGATTTACATTAATTCTTTTTGTTGAGAGTATGAATATTACATCGAAAAACTAAAGCATTACCTTCACAAAATAGAGTCGAGTAGAAAGACTCATAGAATTAAAAATCAAGCTGAGAGACTAAAATGTTATCTTGGATAAATTTTAGGAAGTAACCGTAGAACCAAAACCAAATAACTTGAAATTGGTTATCATATATATTGATCCATTAATTTGATTTTTGCAGTTCCTTTGGTTCAAATCTGGAGCCCAGTGTAGATGGATGGGAGAACCTCTATACAGTTTTTATTTCTATAACTGGCTTGCTCCTGTTTTTATATGTCATTGGAAATTTGCAGGTTTGTATAAAAAACTTTTTTTACGTTTATCATTAAGTGCTAATTAATTACTCCAACAACTTAAACTTGATCTATATATGAAGATTTTGATAGGGAAGTGTTATTGGCACTCTAAAAATCTTATTTTACACTTCTCATAATTGTATTTTTCTTTCCTAATATAGACAGTTTGGAGTGCTAATAACAATTCCCTTTTGATATCCATTAAATTCACTCTAACCAACCTAATATATGTTAGGTATTCCTAAACTAATTATATGTTAAGTATGACTTTTTTCCTCACTAAATTTGAATGCCATGTATAAGAAATTTTTACTTGTAACAAGAATATTTGTCACGTAATGTATTATTTACGTGTTACCATATAAGTAGGTGACATAGATGATATTTCCCCTTTTAGGATATATTAATAGAAAAACAAATCTGTGTCGTTTGAATAGGTAGTGACACCATGTGGCCGTGTTCTAGTTCTAGCTACAAAGAAATTTCTCGTCATGTATGTTAGATTTTAGGGTAAATTATATTTTACCCTTAATGATGCAATTGCAACCTCATATAACATCTTTAAAACATTTCAATCTAATGCGTTTACTTTTATTTGGAGTTGGAACCCATGACTCACAGTTTTCTTTGGGACATACCCACCTAAGAAATCAAATTTTTGGTAGGAAATCTGGGAAAATAAGAAATGGGTCTCAGAGATTTGAGCCAACAAGAACGGCGGATGAAGATTTTGAGATTTGGGTGGTGGAATAAATTGGTGGCTGCTGATGATACAACGCCATCCCAACCCTTCAATTTCCTCATCCTGTCTCTTGTAAGAGATTCTTCTGCATCGTTGACGAGTCGAAGCTCGTTATGGAGTTTGTCATGTCGTAACCTGGTGTCCGGCTGGTTTAAGGAGAGGCGGTGGGGTAAGGGGTCGCCGCGGCGGGTGGGGAGGTTTAAATGTCCTATTAAATTTTAATTTTTTAAAAATATTTATAGCAAAATTAGTTTTTTCAGTTGTTTGCCCATGTGGATTAAATTTGGCAGTCAGTACAAATGTGGAACTCACTGCTATTACATCATCACTTAACGATTAACTTAATAAAATTTCTAGCGGATGTATGAAATTGAAATTAAATAAAAATAAGTATGTGAGATTGAAATGTTTTAAAATTATATGAGATTGCATTAACACCCAAACTTGAGGAGATAAAATGTAATTTATTCTAAATTTTTAATTGTAATCCTTTAGTGAGGTGCATTATTATGAATTTTATTGTATAATTACAATAAGATACCTACATATGTTCATGATATTTTATTCCATCAAAATATTAGAACCAAAAGTAGCTAGTATTTCTTTCTTTTCTTTTTGGTTAAAATAGTATTTCTGTTTTGGATAAATTACATAGTAGCCCCTCAGGTTTGAGGTTTATTACAACCTCATACAACGTCTTTAAAACATTTCACTTTCATACCTCATATACTATTTTATTTCAAAATAATACATCCGTTACATTTTTCATCCATTGATCTGTTAAGTGCTGGCGTAGCTAACACATTTGTGCCACATGGCAATTTTTTTTTTTTTTTAATTTTTTAAAAAAAAAGCCTTAATCTTATAAATTATAAAAACCAAAAAAAAAACAAAACAAAAGCTGAACCCGCAACCCCCCACCCAACCTTCAACCCAGAAGAAGAGGAAGAGGAGAGGAAAAAAAAAAAAATCCTCCACCTCATCCTCCGCACCCACTACCTGCAACCCAAAAAAAAAAAAACTCATCTCCCTTTCCCTGCAACCCAGATCCTGTCTTCCCCAATGAGTGGATTTAAGGCGGAGGATGGGTATGCTGGGTTTTTTTTTTCCTCCTTTCTGGGTTGTAGGTGGGGAGTGGAAGATGGGAAGATGGGTGCGCGAAGGAAGTGGAGATGGGTGCAGAGGCGGAGGTGGAGGATGGGTGTGCACCACGGATGGAAGATGATTTGGAGGGGGCGTTGCTGAGATCTGGACTTCGCCGCCGGGGGGGGGGAGGGGGGTTTTATGGGATCTGGGTTCGCCCTTGGGGGGGGGGGATGGGCTTCGTGCGGGGGCGGCGGGGGAAAGGGATCTGGGTTGGGCTCCTCTTCATTGCCACACTCTCTGTTATCCTCACCACAAATCCTTCAACTCCGCACCACGACTCTGTATGTATTGCCCCCTCTTCCCTAAATCCATTTTCTCCCAATTATTTATTTAATTAATCGATGTTTAGATTGAAAATTCGAAGCTTTAGCAAAACCCAGATGTTAATTTCACTGATTAATCACAACGCACGTTCTAATTTTCACATCTGAACAAATCCCAGATTGGAAACAAAAAGAAAACCCATGTGAAAATCTTGGAGTAGTACAAAACCCAGATGTTAATTTTTCAACTAGATAGGATTGAAGTTTTAATCTTGATGTTTAATTGATTGCGAGCACTTCCAACAACTGGGATATGGGTTTCGCCGATGGGATCGGGGTTCCAAGTTTTATGGTTGTTCTCCTTCTTCTTCTTCTTCCAGGTTCTTCTCCTTCTTCTTCTTCTTCTTTCAAGGTTCAGGTACGGGGTGATGGGATTTGGATCTTCTAACCTTTTTTTTTTAATTTTTTTATTTAGAAAATTAAGGTTTTTTTTAAAAAGAAATTAAAAAATTATTTTTTTATCACGTGGCACAAATATATCAGCCACGTCAGCACTTAACAGATCAATGGATGGAAAATGTAACGGATGTATTATTTTGAAATAAAATAGTACATGAGGTATGAAAGTGAAATGTTTTAAAGATGTTGTATGAGGTTGTAATAGACCTCAAACCTGAGGGACTAATATGTAATTTACCCTTCTTTTCTTGTAATATAGAAGAAAGATTAAACTCAAAATCCAATATAATGATGACATTCAGCTTCATTTAAAAAAAAAAAAAAAAAAAACTCTTATCAAATGTTGATAATCTAATTCTTATTGATCTCTTATTTGTTGAATAGATGTATATGCAATTTGAGTCTACAAGAACAGAGAATCTCATGCAAATTAAACGGAAGATGAAAGGAAGAGATAAAGAAATAGAATTGTGGTTATTCAAAAAGGGCATTCCTACCAGCTCGATGAAGGATATCAAGCTGCAGATTAGGGAAAAGGTACAACAAGCAGTTCAAGAGGATACGTATAATAATTTGGATAATATTCTCCCTCTTCTTCCTTTGGATGTTCAAAGGCGCATAGAAGAGTCTTTTGCCAAGTTGAAGCAAGTAATTACTCACCTTGATAATCATATAAAACAGGATTGTATCTCTTTTTCTTTTTAATAAGAATTTAATTAATTCTTCCTATGGCTTTTCTTGCTTTCTCTTGGATAGTTTAACAACATGAATTCCAGGTGCCAATGCTTCAAGGGATGGATGAAGGTTTGTTGAAAATAATCCATGAGAGACTCAAGCCCGTGAGATATACTGAGAACATGTTTATTATTCAAAAGGGTGAAATACTTGAAAAGATGTTCTACATTGTAGACGGATTTGTATCCCGTGAAGAGAGATCTTCTGATGATTTGGGACGAGATGCAGGAGAATTATGTGGACAAGAACTTCTACGTTGGCGATTCTACTCTTACTTTCCTCACAGAAAACCATTGGCAACTGAATCTGTCAAGGCAACTGGGGTTGTTGAAGCCCTTGCTCTCAACGCATCGGACTTGCAAAGTGTAAGCTCTTTATCAATTGCACATTTCCCTTATTACAATTGAGCATCGATAGGAAAATTAATTGGGATGAAAGAGAGATCCAAGAATTACCCTTATTTAAACTATCAGATAAGACTTTTATGTTTTCAACCCAACCCTTCACGTGCGGAGTGATTTAAGCCTAATATGTGGAGTAAACAAGACATATTAAGTGATGCATAACACATAGATAATCTCATCTAATACCATATTAAAATTGAGCATCCATCTTAGTTAAAACCATTGGGAATAGGAGGGAGAGGGTCCAAAAGTATTTAAATTATTAGGAAAAATTTTATTTCCCTGATATGAGATTCATATAGTATGACAACTTCAATAAGCCTGTAAGAAACTCTAACAACTTAGTTTGATTGTAATTTGGCTACATATTCTTTTACTTTAAGTAATGAACTCTAACAACCTTTTTGTTGTTGTGGATTAATAGATATATGATCAATCAGACATTTTACAAAAAGAGAAGCCTAGACACAAAAGAATGATTCAAGAGGAGATGGAGCGAAGTATAGATGGGTTGATAAGTAAAAATGGGATTCCTGAAGAGTCAAATCAGGATGTAAAGTTGCGGATCATTAAAGAACTATTTCAAGAAGACAAGACTGTTTATTGGGATATTCTTGATTGGTATCATCTCGTTTCTTGTCTTCCCCCGAATTTTGAAAACGAGATGAAAAGTTACATGCCACTGACTAAGTTAAAGAAGGTAAAATTTCTTCAAATCCATGAATCCATGGCTTTAATTTTTAATATAGAATTAGAGGCATTTATTTATTTATTTATAGATCTCATCCCAATATCGCATGCATGCACATATGATATTAGAGCTCCCAACCTAGGCATTTAATCACAGCATAAATAGCCACTTAGAATTAGATGTTTTAATCTGTCAATTAAGTTACTTATATGTTATAAAATGTAGATGCCAGAATTCCGAATCAAGGATGATAAAGTTTTGAAAGAAATTTGTAGCCACCTTCGTCCCAAGAAGTATAATCGTACCGATAGCATTATTGAAAAGGGTGACCCAATTCAAATGTTGTTGATTGTGAAAGGAAGAATAGGCCATCAAGGAAGGGTAAAAGGCGTAGGAGAAATCTATGGAAAAGAACCTCTGGTTTCGCCATTCTCGACCTCTTTCCTTGACCAAGTAAGTACAGCAGCTGAGTCTCCTTCTGTAATTACGGATGTTGTTGAAGCCCTTGTTCTGATGGCCAGTGACATGGAGAGAATAGCCACTAAATTCCGGAAGCGTTTCACCAAAAATTACGACATAGACATGCATAATTTGCGTAAAAGGACATTCTTAAGATTCTTTACTGAAGAGGAAGTTAAGAGGGCCACACGCAACTACACTTGTTTGAAGTATCCAAATGAAGGAGGCTACGGAACAGTTTACCACACAAAATTATATGGAAGAGCCGTCGCCATAAAAACGTGCAACATTGCTGCTGGTGACCCGTTCATCCAGAGTCAACGTCTGGTTCATGAGGCATTTGTTCGTTCTGAAATCAAACACAGAAATGTGGAGAGCCTGTTTGGTTGTTGTTTAAAGACAACATGGCCCATAATGGTTTATCTCCGCTTCAATGCTTTGTCTCTTGTTGAGCACTTTCACAGAAACAAATCGAAACTCTCGTTGGAATCACGAATGAAGATAGCAGCAGAAACTGCAGGAGCTCTAGCATATGTGCATTCCAAGTCAATCATACACCGAGATGTGAAGACTGCAAATATATTAATAGATCAGACAACTCACACTGTAATAGTTTCCGGTTTTGGAGCTTCACGATTGCTTCATGAGGATGAACGTGAATTGGAAGATGAAGTACCAACTTGGCCAGGGACATTGGGATACGTAGACCCCGAGTATCTTGAATCACACGTGCTAACAAAGAGCGACGTCTATGGCTTTGGAGTTGTTCTAGTGGAGCTACTAACACATAAAGAGGCAGTTTCTTCTGACAAACCTGAGAGATCCCTAGCAAACGACTTTGTTTGTAAAGTACAAGAGGGTCGCTTGGGCCAAATTCTCGATGGTGAAATAAACAGAGACGAGTTTAGCTTTGAGATAGCCAAAAAAGTGAGCGAGCTTGCCATGGAATGTTTGAGGTCAAGAGCGAAAGAAAGGCCTTCCATGAAAAAAGTAGCAGCGGTGCTCGAGGGAGTAGTGCAAACTATTATAAAACCTTCTACGGTGGGACGGTAATATATCTTCGGCTTCAAGAACTTCCAGTGATGTATTGATGAACCTATGCAGCTGGTTTCAGTTTAAGTGTGTTTCGTGAAATAATTCATTAGTCGTGTAATGAAGGTCGACAAGTAAGATGCATTTGGTAGTTTGGGTAAACCATGGCAATTGGAATTAGTATCAAACTGGCAATGGTGCTCGCGCGTTGCTGCAGGATTGAAAATTGTACTGAAAATTGTATAACACATATAGAAGTTCTAAAAAAATTGTATATATGTATCTATAGTAGACAATACTTTTGCATACATGTACAAATTTATTTACAACACTACCAATAATAAGAAGCAAAATAGGTGTTAATGGGCGGAATGAAGCTTATGGTTATAAATTGTCAAATTCCATACATGTCAAACTTCATTTAGGAAACTGAAAACCATAAAGAAAAGTGATAAACACACAGACGGTTCACAATATGAAACCGTTGCTTCACTAAATAAACAGTACCATAAAAATCATATATATATATATATTGCTGCAAAAGAACAAAGTAGAAAAAGGGAAACAAAATATTTATTTCTATTTTATATTATGTGGAAAAAACTTGGAAGAAGAAGCAATAGTGAAAATATCACATTTATTTCAATTTTTTAGGCAGAGAAAAATAGTATAGAATACACATTTCAATAAAAAACCTAAAACCCATTTCACGTTTGTGGGTTTTCTATATATGGGAAACAAAATGGCTGTTAAAAGATGCGTAAAAATATTTCTACTCCTTTTTGTACAGTTTTTCTAGAGCTAAACAGAAACCAACAATGTAGGCACATTATGAGAAAGTATTGATGAAAACACATAATACACATACCTCCTTAAATCTTTCCTCCTTTTGCTCAGCCTGTATTTGGAATAGATTATGACTTAGGCATAAACTCAGAAATCAGTGAAGAATGAAACCCAAAAGTAAATTGCAGTTTCTTATATCATTTTTCTTAGAAAAGACTAACAAAATTGTTTCTTAAATTAATAATATGTATATAAGCAGGATTGTGCTTAATTTTCTCTAATTAAAGAAATGGTTTGCACAATTTAGAACATGATAACAAAAGCATAACAAAAAAAATTTCCAGAGCCTGAGGTGCCTTTTGAAAGCTCAGTCCTACATCGAAAATCTACAAAGGGAAAAATTGTGAACCCAAATTAAAGCTTCTTCTCTCACTTGTAAGAAAAATGGAAACTCTATATGGAAAAGAATTGAAGTTATGCATAATCAAAAGTGGATCAAAACTCTAAATAGATTATCTTAATGCGTAGGAGATCGTTGTTAGAATTCGGAAAAAATTGAAACTTTATTTTAAACACGAACTTAATCAATTGATTTATTTTTAAAAGGAAACAAAGTATCAGTCAGTTTTACCAATCTTTTGTTTAGTGTCGCTCCATTTCTCTCTTTGATTAAAAGCTTGAATTTTTACTTTCCTTCCATTCCCCTGCTGCATAACAGTTTAGTAGCTCTTGTTTACCTACAACAAATTGAAAACCATTTGGGGAAAACAACTAAGCCTTTGGTTATTAGATTCTTGGTAGGGAAAGCAAGAAAATTACACAACAAAACTATTAAAACTTTAAGACCCACTTCCCAAATCAGGTTCTCTATCTGACTAATGATCATTTGGATATAAATTATCATCCCGAACAGTGCAATGCCTGATTTTTTTTATTTTTTTTGTGGACATTCTAGTGAACTTTGCCAATAGAAGTTCAAATGAGAAACAAAAATGTGTGGCTAACCCAAAAAAGGTCAAATGAACTTTGCCAATAAAATTTTTGAAGCAATTCATTTTGTGAAACAAAAATCTGAAAGAGAACACATGAAGGGGAAACCAACCTTAAATTTCATACTATTTGGCCTACACCTTACCCATTTAAAATGCACTGAAGAAACAAAAGTCAGAACTACAGAACACGACATGAACCTTTTCAAGTATATGTGATCTTAATGTGAGTCATACAACATACTATTAGCACCACCCTGTATAGAATTTTCAATACATGTCTACTCAGGAGAACATGGAAGTCAGATTTATAGATACATACCCAGTGCACAAGGCTCATAGATACATAATAAGAGAAATTCATTATGCATTAGAAACAATTCCAGATGAGAAGCTCACTCTGGACACTGAAAGTTGACTCTTTAACATACTCAGGTTCTCCACCATATTAACTTTTTCTTCTCCACGCACTTAAATTCTTCCTCAACTTTTAAGAAGTCATTGTGCAGTTTGCTATTGTACTGTTGCAAGCTTGCCCTGCTCAGGAAAACACAGAAGTAAGATTTATAGATGCATAATAAGAGAAATTCCTTATGTAATTAGCCACAATTCCAAATAAGAAGCTCACTCTGGAAACTGAAAGTTGACTCCTTAACATGCTCAGGTTCTCCACCATATTAACTTTTTCCTCCTCCATGCGCTTAAATTTTTCGTCAACTGCTAAAAAGTTGTGATGTCTACTACTGTACTATTGCAAGCTTGCAATGTATTTTTGCGATCGTTTGCACATATCATTCAGTGAAGTTATCTGCAGAGCTCCAAAAAGAATAATTTTCAGATTAAAACATTTGTAAAGAAACTCCATACCTGTCAACATAGAAGCAAAAGAAGGAAAAGAAGGCATAATCTACCTTACCTTCTGAGTAACACTTGGAAAGCTTTCTTTGAACTCTCCTTTGCTCTTCAGCCTTGGTACACATATTAAAACATTTAATAATCTAGAGAAATTAACCAAACTCACCCACATTGAATGTCAAACCCACCTACAACCAAAATGCTTGTGGATCTCTTCAGCTGTTCCAGCTGGTTTCTTTACTCCTGTAACATAAGGCAAAAATACCCACATCAATACTACCTAAACTCTGTAATGCCTATGGAAAACTTGTATATAACCAACCTAATCTTTTCAAAAGGAATTCGGTGTATAAAAAAAAAAAAAAAACGAGATTCTAAAACTTTGCAACTGAAATAAAAAAAAAAAAAAAAAACTTACTATGTCTTATGACTTTAATTCCAATTGCCCTTCAGGCTCCCTAGCTTTTGAACCACCATGGTCACACTCATGAATCCATAACCATGAAACCAAAGTCATTACTTTGACAAATAAACATAACCAAAAGCAAAAACAACTAAAATTTTCAAACGGGTTATCCAAAAAATTACCAGTCGAGTTACTGAAAAATGTGATATGGCGTCCGAAAACCAATTTGCACTGCTCCAACGAAGACCCAAGAGGAACCACAATTTGATTCCAATTAACAAAGAAGGAAAAACAACAAATAACGGGTATATACCTGTAAAAGAGTGACCTTTGCTGAGAGGGTGGTTGCCTCGGTCTGAAGCGTCTGCAGCTTTCTCTCCAGCTCATTCGTATACCTCATGTTCCTCTCCTTCTACCTCACAGCTGATTGCCTATTTAGCTAAATCCTACAAACCAAAAAATTGAAAAACCATATTTTCTCATTCAATCATATAATAATAATATCCACAAAAATTCAACACAAACACACACAAATAAAAATAAAAATAAAAATTGAAAAGTGTTACCTTTCTCAACGCAAACTTCAACCACAAAAAATTTGCTAGATGGATCAAAAGAAATTCATGAAATTTAAGCAAATGCAATTTCTAAAGATTTTGGAGAACAGAAAGCCAATTTACCCCATTTTAATTTTCATAATTACAAAATAATTGCAAGCAATTTAATCAACAGTAGCAGAGCAGAAAAACCTAAAAACAACAGAAAGAAAACCTCAAAATCTTAGTAAAGTTAAGAACAAAAATCACTAATCACACAACCAAAATTAATAAAAATGATAAACCAGTATGCATGAAAGACATAAATAGTCGGTGAGAGGGAGGAAATTGATTTCTGAAGCGGCTTTTCGTTCGAATCCAAGTCGAGCATGAAGGAAAAGGTCAAGGAGGAAACTCCGAACCTCAAGAACTTGGTCTTCTGGACAGCGAGTCGAGGAGCAAAACCAAGCTTGAGAGAACTGAGAGCGTGAGAGGGTGAGTTCAAGAGTGACAGAATAGAGATTTGTGAGAGAGAAGTGGAAACAGAAAGAAAAATCGAGAAGATAAATTCAAAATAGAGGGTAGGTCGATGATCGACGCATGGATTGAATGGGCAAATTAGCCATTTGACTGTACAAAGGAGGAAACAGCAAGGCAAACGGAGGAAAAACAGAGGGCAAAATCGTCCGCCCACTGGTCATCCACAGTACCCACCCCGTTTGAGTTTTAGTATATACTAGCAAAAATGCCCGCGCGTTGCTGCGGAACTCGAATGCAACCACATGAATAAGACATTTCCAGTCACAATTGACAACCCAAGAGCTCTGTAAATCAAATATATAGGAAAATATCAATAAAAAGTGAATTACAGTTTCTAAAATCAGAAAGTAACATTTATTTGAAAAGATTTAGACTCATTTTGGATATAGATAAACAATGGCATGTTAAAAACCAAAATGATAAAGCATTTGACATTCAATATTTACGTAAAAAAAAAATATACATGTTATCCATCAATGTTTTGGTAACAAAATCCCAAATTACTCTTCATATTGCCGAAACCATTGAACCAAAACAGGACAAATTCACTGCAAAAATCCCATTTTTTCCTACTTTTGAATGAATCAAGTATGTCATTTTAAGAAAGCTTCAACATACAAGCTTCAACAAAAGAAAATTCAAAGAACTTAGCGAAGAAGGCTTTGGTGTATTTAACACAATACGTTGAAATGAAGGAAAGCTTATTTATTGATATCCCCGATCAGCTACAAATATGTACATATACATGAGTCAAAATAAACACACAAGACAGAGCCTTCACAAAGGTTGCTTAGGAGAAGTCTCAGCAGTCGGTAGAGCCCCAGAAAGAGAAGGCACCGGAGGGGGATCATTTGGAGCCTCAGTACTGGACAGAACCCTAGAAGGAGGAGGCATCAGAGGTTGATCATTCGGAGCTTCATTACGCGGTACAGCCCCAGAAGACGAAGGCAATAAATGCCTTTGGAACAAACCCACAAATCTCTGATGATCAAGTAAAACCTGACCATCAGTTTCCTTCATCTGGTCAAGCTTCCTCTTCATGTTTGTAGCATAGTCATGTGCGAGCCGGTGCAACTGTTTATTCTCATGCTTGAGCCCTCTAATCTCCTGTTTGAGACTCATCACTTCAGCCGCCAATGATTCAACTTGGCGGGTTCGAGCAAATAGGCGTTGGGCCATATTAGACACAGAACCTGCACACTGAACACTGAGAGCCAGCGAATCCTTAACAGCTAACTCATCAGACCGTTTGGAAAGTAGTCTGTTATCTTTGGGAGTGAGAAGGTTCCTGGCCACCACCGCAGCGGTCATATCATTCTTCATCACGGAATCCCCAACGGTAAGAGGACCAGTAGGGGAGACGAAGGATGGGCGCCATATGTTGTCTGGAGAAGGCGGGGCTGCCTCTTCAACAAGGTTCAAGTCAAAACGACGGTCGGAGGGGCCAGACATTTTCAAAGGTGTTGAAGAGAGAAGAGGTCGGACAAATCAAGATCTTAGAAGTGCAAGAATGAAGCTTCTACTGGTGGAGATTCAAGTGTGCTTTGGAACTTAATGCCAGCCTCTATAAAAATCTGCACTCGACGGAGCTTCAGAAATCGAAGAGGCGCCTGCTCAGAAATCGAAGAGGCGTTTGCTTTCTCAAAAGCTGGGCTGCTTAGAGATCACGAGGGTTGATCTCAGAAATCGAAGAGGCGTTTGCTTTCTCAAAAGTTGGGCTGCTTAAAGACCACGAAGGCCGATCTCAAAAATCGAAGAGGTGCTCGCTTTCTCAAAAGCTGGGCTCTCTATAAAAATCTGCACTCGACGGAGCTTCAGAAATCGAAGAGGCGCCTGCTCAGAAATCGAAGAGGCGTTTGCTTTCTCAAAAGCTGGGCTGCTTAGAGATCACGAGGGTTGATCTCAGAAATCGAAGAGGCGTTTGCTTTCTCAAAAGTTGGGCTGCTCAAAGACCACGAAGGCCGATCTCAGAAATCGAAGAGGCGCTCGCTTTCTCAAAAGCTGGGCTCCCCAGAGACCACGAGGGCCGATCTCAGAAATCGAAGAGGCACCTACTTTTCCAGCCTTGTCAGCACCCATCACACGCACACTCAGCTTTGCGGAAATTATGGGCATTCTGTCGAAGACTTCTGGGGAAGTAGAAAACACATGAATCTTACTGTTCAATCACCCACTTCCCACACGCAACAATAGCTCATGGGTACCACAGATAACTTTGCCAAAGTTCTCTGCCAAAGTTGAGCACGTGAAGCTTGCAGCTCCCACTACATCGCTCTGACCAAGAAGGGTAAAAGAATAGCAAAGAAACAGCACTAACAAAGTTTAGACACATAAATTTTGAAGGTCTAGCTACCATATTATTACCCACAAGGGTAAAGGAACAGTACCACTGCTGGATAATTGGAAAGTCCCTGTGTGTCAACCTCTGTGCTTCGTGGCAAGGTAGACTAGCAAACATGCCCAACCTTTACTCACATTCGAGAAAACACTCCCAATAAGATTGCTTGCTCCAAAATCGAAGAGGCACCGTCCTCCGAATCTCGAGAGCCAGACTCCCAACATGACTACTTTCTTAAAAATCGAAGAGAGGGTAAAGGAACAGTACCATTGCTGGATAATTGGAAAGTCCCTGTGTGTCAACCTCTGTGCTTCGTGGCAAGGTAGACTAGCAAACATGCCCAACCTTTACTCACATTCGAGAAAACACTCCCAACAAGATTGCTTGCTCCAAAATCGAAGAGGCACCGCCCTCCGAATCTCGAGAGCCAGACTCCCAACGTGATTACTTTCTCAAAAATCGAAGAGACTGCTCCCCGAATCTTCGAGAGCCAGACCCCCAGCATGATTGCTTTCTCAAAAATCGATGAGGCATCGTTCTCCGAATCAATCGAAGAGGCGCTCGCTTTCTCAAAAGCTGGGCTGCTCAGAGACCACGAGGGCCGATCTCAGAAATCGAAGAGGCACCTACTTTTCTAGCCTTGTCAGCACCCGTCACACGCACACTCAGCTTTGCAGAAATTATGGGCATTCTGTCGAAGACTTCTGGTGAAGTAGAAAGCACATGAATCTTACTGTTCAATCACCCACTTCCCACACGCAACAATAGCTCATGGGTACCACAGATAACTTTGCCAAAGTTCTCTGCCAAAGTTGAGCACGTGAAGCTTGCAGCTCCCACTACATCGCTCTGACCAAGAAATGTAAAAGAATAGCAAAGAAACAGCACTAACAAAGTTTAGACACATAAATTTTGAAGGTCTAGCTACCATATTATTACCCACAAGGGTAAAGGAACAGTACCACTGCTGGATAATTGGAAAGTCCCTGTGTGTCAACCTATGTGCTTCGTGGCAAGGTAGACTAGCAAACATGCCCAACCTTTACTCACTTTCGAGAAAACACTCCCAACAAGATTGCTTGCTCCAAAATCGAAGAGGCACCGTCCTCCGAATCTCGAGAGCCAGACTCCCAACATGACTACTTTCTCAAAAACGAAGAGAGGGTAAAGGAACAGTACCACTGCTGGATAATTGGAAAGTCCCTGTGTGTCAACCTTTGTGCTTCGTGACAAGGTAGACTAGCAAACATGCCCACCCTTTACTCACATTCGAGACAACACTCCCAACAGGATTGCTTGCTCCAAAATCGAAGAGGCACCGCCCTCCGAATCTCGAGAGCCAGACTCCCAACATGATTACTTCCTCAAAAATCGAAGAGACACTGCTCTCCGAATCTCGAGAGCCAGACCCCCAGCATGATTGCTTTCTCAAAAATCGAAGAGGCATCGTTCTCCGAATCTCGAGAGCCAGATACCACAGACCACTTTTTCAAAGTGCTCTGACAGAGTTAAAACATGTGAAACTGGCAGCTCCCACTACCGTGCTATGACCAACCAGGGTAAAGGAATAACATTACTACTTGTTAGGGAGACTCCTATATATGTCGACCTCCATCCCCAACGGACAGGCAGACCTGCAAAAATGCTCAACCCTTCATCATATCTGAGAGGGCACTCCCAACGAAGCCTTTCGAAATATTCAGCTTTCTTTCCCCCCGATAATACCTCTGCAAACAAGCTATACTAGAGCAAGAATATCTCATATCATCAGGGTTAAAAGCAAGAGTATCCCATATCATGCTTTTTCCCTGTCTTTTCCTTTGGCCTTGTTTTTACCTGCAAGACAAGGAGAAAGAGAGCAATCAATCAGCACTTGGAATCAAGCTTCCAACCAGGAACTGACTGCCTGGAACCCCTTACCTGATTACTTACCTGGCATTGCTCTCGAGTACTCATCTTCAACATCTTATGTTTCCAGGGAAGATTCCGCATCTGCTTGAGGAACAGATAGGGCAAGTGCGAAGGATACAAGGAAGCATGTGGAGACAAACGTAACAGCACACGTGCCGATACATCCATTACTCTGTCAAAAGCAAAAGTATCCCATATCAGCAGGGTGGAACGTACTCTAGATTTGATGGACTTGTTTTGACCCTCAAATTCTTCAGTCGGCCTTATACTCTGGAGGAAACCAGAAAACCCTCCAGCTCAGTTCAAGAATAAGCCTGTGGAAAGTTACTTCTTCAAAAGCAAAAGTATCTCATATCATCTCTTCTCATTTTTCTTCTCTTTATCCTTCATGCTGCTGCAAGATGGGGAGAAGGTGAACAATCAGTCGGAGCTCTGATTGCTTACCTTGTCTGTCACCTCTTTCAGCAGGCCCCCTAGCTCGGCGACTTGGGGGACTCCTACTACATGGTTTGTATCGCGCTTGACCAAGCCTGAGACTACAAGTAAGCTTCAAGTGAAATTGATACATTACCTTGTGCATCTCCACCAGTTAAAGATACCACCCCTGGATGGAGGAAGAGTACTTCCAGAGAAGATGCCACATCTACCTATGAGACAGATAAGGCAAGTCAAGACGACACCACACTCCGATACTTAGAAGTTTCGTGATTACGAGATCATTCTCCCACAATATTTCCTAATGTCATTTGTACTAAATCATTCACTTGTACTCACTAAAGGAGAGCTTGAACCTATGTACTTGTGTAAACCCTTCACAATTAATGAGAACTCTTATATTCCGTGGACGTAGCCAATCTGGGTGAACCACGTACATCTTGTGTTTGCTTTCCTATCTCTATCCATTTATATACTTATCCACACTAATGACCGGAGCAATCTAGCGAAGATCACAAAAAGCGACCGTTTTCGCTACCTAGGATCTATCTTGCAAGAGAACGGAGAATTAGATGGAGATCTCAACCATAGAATACGAGCTGGATGGATGAAGTGTAAGAGTGCATCCGGCGTGTTGTGTGACCGTCGTAGGCCACTGAAGCTCAAGGGAAAATTTTATAGGACGGCAATAAGGCCAACGATGTTGTATGGCACAGAATGTTGGGCGGTGAAGCATCAACACGTACACAAAATGGGTGTAGCGGAGATGAGGATGCTTCGTGGGATGTGTGGGCACACGAGAAAGGATAAGATTGGGAATGAGGATATCCGAGGTAAAGTAGGAGTAGCCGAAATTGTAGGAAAGATGAGAGAAAATCGGCTCCGATGATTTGGACATGTGCAAAGAAGGCCGACTGACGCTCCGGTTCGAAGATGTGACTACGGGACAGAGGTTCAGGGCCAAAGGGGTAGAGGAAGACCTAGGAAAACTTTGGAAGAGACTCTAAGAAAAGACTTAGAGTAGTTGGATCTAACGGAGGACATGACACAAAACCAAGCGCAATGGCGTTCTAGGATTCATATAGCCGACCCCACTTAGTGGGAAAATGCTTTGTTGTTGTTGTTGTTGTTGTATAAAAGATTATATAAACCAACTAAAAAAAAATCCCATTTTTTCCTTCTTTTGAATGAATCAAGCATGTCATTTCAAAACCAATGTAACTTTTGTTCTCAAAACAAATTCACAGAACACACAGACAGAGACACCAACTCAAATTGCAATTTCAAAACAAAAGTAACTTTTGTTCTTAAAACCAAGAACCACATAGAGCTCGAAAATCTAAATGAAGGAAAGCCTACCTTCTGAAGGTGTAATTCTTCACTTGGTATTGCACCCTCCCTAATCATCTGCACATGGTACACCGCAATGCTTCCTGCACTTCAAGACTGCAGTTAAGAAATCATCCTACCTAATCTATATTGTACTGATTGCTAAACTTACGATTCACATACCTACAATCCAAAAATCGAAATACAACCATGAATCACAAAACCACCAAATATGGATTGAAATCTCAGAATGTTTGAATGTCATAAATAAATTAATAATTCTTATCTAAATACAACCAAAAATAAACATATGTTCCCGTAAAAATACCCAAATCAATGCAAACAAAATCTGATGGGGTTTCCATTGTCAAGTACCAAAACCAACAATTAATGATATCAAGAGTCTTAAAATCATGTAATATATAAAATTACAACAATGAATCAAGCGACTCACAGACACAAAAATTACTTATAAAATAATTTTGAAAGTAAGTGAAGAAAAGGCTATTTCTAACCTTTCATTCTAAGTTTGGGGGTGGAGGATCCAGGCAGCACAGAGGCACTTTTGTTCAAGCCCAAATCACAGAATCCAACATGCAAGCATTCTGTTCAACATTCACCAATTTGTACATGACAACAAACAGAGCACATCCATGAGCATATTAGACAAATTCAAGATCTAGGGATCAGTGAATGAGATCACAGATTTCATTCACGGATGCAAAGACTCAAAAATTCATCTAATCCAAGTCAATATTAGTGCAGAACCAGGGCTCATACCTTTTCCTTTTGTATCCGTAGGCCTCCGCTTCTCCGCCGCTATTTTTTTTTCTGTTGGATCTCATATTGGTCTCACTATTGTTATATCTGCTTCTGTTCATCCTTGTCAATCGAGATATGCACCACTGAAAACCCACAAAGACATTAGACATGGAACCGTCTCCATATCTTCTGAAAATGAGAATGACAGGACATGGGGATTTTTTTTTCAGCGTTTTACCTTTGTGGGTGTCGGAGACCTGCGATTTGATTCCTGCATAGGTGGGTTTGGTTTAGCTTTAGGTAGTGCGAGAGGAGATGTGGAAAACAGGGAGGGCTCCAGAACGAAGATGAAATGAAAGGACGCTGGGTTAGAAAAGAAAGGAAGACTGATTTGTAGAGCTTCTGTATAGCAAATTGACTTGTTTTAGTTTGATCATCTATAACATCTAACTAAAATCTTATTTATACTGAAATTCTAGTGATCAAGCAAAGAAGTTTGTATTTGAATAACCAATTATATTTACACATTATATTCCTCTCTTTGCTTCGGCGCTTTGCAGACAATCCAACATTTTTTTTTCTCTTGGTACAACCATTTTTTGAATCATTTATGTGTCTATGCATTAAGCAATATCTTGGTATAATTGAGAAAGAAAAAAAGATAAAACTGAAAATCAGAAAATTAGAAAGAAAAAAAAATACATGCAAAGATTTAACCGTAAGAAACCCCAACATTCCCAGCATTCGAATGATTAGAAAAATCGAATTTGATAACATTGTACCTTTATTTTATTTTTTTACGGTAAAAGGGAATTCATTTCATAACAAACCAAAACATAGAAGTTATAGCAGTTGAAGAAGGCTTCTAAAAGGATAAGGAGAATCGTCACTTAGCAACTGCTTCCCAATCATCTTTTGGAAAAGAAACAGTTGTCATTGAAATCATCAAACCCTTTCATAGCTTCAAATTGCACAGAAATATAAATATTAAAAACCAGAACTCAAACTTAAAAGACAAAGTTAAAATTAGTAAATAAATTTAAAAAATACCTACATGCTCTGGGATTAATCTAAAGAAAATACAATTTCCAATATCCAAAAATATAAATATCTAAACCAGAACCCAAACTTATTGTGATTGTGTGTGCGCATATGGGTTAACTTAGATCGAGAGAGAGTATGATAAAAAATAAACAATCATTAGAATAAAAACTCAGCATATTATAAAAGTTACTAACCCAGAAAGTCGTTAGATCCAGGGTTCAACTCCTTGTCCTGTAATTCCAGCATATAAACAACAAAATATAAAATCAGAAACCCCCTGTTGACTGAATGAAAATAGAAGAGCAACATCCTTGTCCTGTTAAAGGATGTGTTAAACGGATATCTTTCCAGGACATGATCACATGCAAAATATAAAATACAAAATATAGTGTTAAATAGAAGAGCAACATCCATAGTCTTCTTCCTGTCATTATGTTTACTAACTCATACCGTGTAAAATAACTAATCGCTTAAGATATGACTTCAAAAAAATTCGCACGCCTACTTAAACACATAAAGCATCAAACTTTACTCTGAAATTTATATCGTATACGCTTGCTTATTACTGATTAACCATTGAAAGAAAAGCTTTGAGTTAAGCAAATGCCATTGGCTTCTTCCACTTCCTTAAAACAACCAAAAACCCATGTCGATATGGATTTGGGAAAAAAGAAATTTCAAAATCTAATCATTAAAATTTTTTACTTCCTATGTTCTTGGGGATCATCACAATTTTTCTTGTCCTGAATTTGTTTTCAATTTGATTTTTAATTTAGTTGTGAACCTAATAATCTAATCATGTCTCATGATTATGTGAATACTAATAAATTTAGTCGTCTTGGCATTCCAACTCCAAATCCTTTCTGACCCTTTTTCCCAAAAGCTCTCTCACCGATTTGAAAACATTCACATAATCATGAGACATCATTCCAACTCATTTCATAAACCCAAAAGAAAATCTAAAATGAAACTATGATTTCGACCACAAAGAAGTTGGAATTCTCTAGTGTCACCACCCTGTCTTCACTGCCCAAAAATTGGAAGAATCCAATCTTGGACCCATATTCCCACACTAAATAGCAAAAAATATTCTAAAGTTTTAAGAAATTGGGAACCAAAATTTCATATTTAACCAAAACAAAGAAAAATATCTAAAACCCAGATTTGAAAACATAGAAATAAACATATATGCCACTGGCCATTTCAGTGGCTTCTGGTTCTATGAGGTTATTTATTTGACTGATGCAGGGTATACGAAACCAAGCGTAAAATAAATGCAACATGTTCAGAAAATAACCTAGATGGAAACCCAAAAAATGAGAAGAAAGAATACCAAAAAAATACCAATTTGTGATCAGCTAATTGTTTAACTCAAGCATCTGATTCCTCTGTTTTTAAGGTGAGTGCTTTTGTATATCAAAATTAAATTTCAATCCAAACTCAAATTCCAAAACAATCAGAGCATACAAACTTAATAACCCAAAAAGTTAATGAAACCAAGCCTATTTCATTTCCAATATAATCCAGAACACCAAATTCGCTTACCTTCGGTCAAGCGGGTTTAGGAAAACGTTGCGGAGACTGGTGGTGCAGGAAGATTCACACGTTTGTTGTGGTGCCCTTCGTGCATATATAATCCATGTTTCCCTCTTTTTTCATCTGGTCTATCAGATAAATGTGAGCACTAAATGAGTACATTTAAACCAAAAAGTGTTGACAAAGGCATAATTGGAGAAAGAAAAGGTCTTTATATCAATAAAAATCAAAAGATGCTTCATAATTGGACATAGAAATGAGTCTCTCTAAACCCTCAGTTGAGAACTTTGTTATCTCACTATTATATCATATGTAAGCTATTCTGCTATGCGAATCGTGTTTCCGGTGTCTTCTAAGTTTAAAAAAACTCTGTGAAAGTGTATGACAATTTGTGGCTGTCTTTATTTCAATGTCTATAAAGATATCATGTTTTTACCTAGATTTCACATGTAAATTATTTACTGTTAAGGGTATAACAAATAAATATGAAATTTTTTGATGGTGATGCACTCGTAATGTTTGTGCAGCTTCTTGAGTTCGGAGTGCATCACCACCCTCCCCCATATGACCCACTGCCAAACCCACCCAAACACAATCTTGGTAACCTAGCCTTGATGCTCCCAATCCCCCCTCTGCTAACCCCCTCGCCCTTCTCCAGATTTCCCGGTTCTGTTGAGCCACCCCTGACAGAGGGGCATTCTCAGCAAGTAAAAAAACAGAGGCATTTCCAAACAGAAGATACAATATACAGTGAAAGGAAAATAACAATTGAGGAGAGAATAAAAAAATTGTAAACCTCAGTACCAACATAGAATGCATACGAATAAAGCATAATCATTTACAACTTTGAACAAAAGAGACTAACTTATGCAACACCACCTAAAATACACACAAAAAAGGAAACAACATTCTCCAAATACAAAATCCTCAAAGGAAGATACTAAATTATTTACCTTGTAGGGCTTCGAAGTCTATACTGTGGAAATCGACCCCTCGGGCTCATTTGATTAGCGTGATGAAGACTGACCAAACTAACAGTTGTTGCACCATATATTTCATTTACTTCAACTTGGATCATTTTTTTATGCAAGATTCTTTGCTTAATTTAAATATATAATCAAACATCCCTCCCTACTTAAAAGCTTTTGGTGCCAACTATTTCATTTGACTGAAAATTATATGTTTGAATACTCACAACCTGCTTGCTTGATAGCCATTTTTTCTATCTCAGTGTTTTTCAAAATCACTGATAATCATTTTGGTCCCAATTCTAAAACAGAAAAATGGCAAGAAAAGGGCTTTTTGCAAAAGCATAAGTACATACCAATTCGGTAGTGAATCCTCGTGATTCCTCCTGGGACCTTGATGAGATTATTGCTGGTGATATGAAGATAGAAAGCTTCAATTAGGGTGGCTTGTTTTCTGAGTGCACAGAGAGACAAAAGGGGGAAACAGGGTTCCTAGCATAACACAAAACATATTATTGTATACAATGGAATAGCTACCGCTAAATAAGAGCAACGCTTTAGAAGTAAAAAGTTGAAATTGTTTACCTTGAGCACAGAGGGCTTTCTAGGCTGCAAAGAAAAGGCCTAAAAAACGAAAAACCAGAGTCTCCTGAAACTGAAAACAAAACCAAATTAAATACACATGTATGATCAAAACCCCTAAAATTACAAAAAGTAAATTTGAATAGAAAACCCTCTTATTTTTCATCTTCATCTGTGCCAATCAAAACTGATTCTTGACAGAATGTGTGTGTGTGAGTGTGTGTAAAATATGCGTTTTTGAAATATATAGCTACCCCCATTTGGTTACCATGATTTCATAGTCTCCATTATTGTTAAGACTTGGAAGCCCACTTCCTACAACCAACTTCAAAACATGCATAGAAATTTTGCACGTTTGATTTCTGAAATTTGTGGCGACTTGGAACAAATAAAGTAGTGGAATTATAATCATGTACATTTTTTTTTTCAATTCATGCTTCAGTGCAGTTGGCTCTGTATGCATGGATTTCTGTTTGTCTGGTGCTTCACCAAATTTGGTCGATCAAATTAAGGTGCCACTATTATTTGTAGGAGAAGATGCCCAGAGCATCAAGTTAGGAACATGATATGATAAGTCCTAGAATTATCGATATAACACAAATACAGATAACCCTGCAGGCCAACTTGGTTTTTAGTCGTTTATCTTCCTTGTACCTCATACATGAATTTAAAAAATTGCAATAAAACAGCACATGCAACATGGAATCTGCAAATCGAACGGTAAAGCAGCAGCCTTCAAACCCTTTTCAGTTCAACAAATATCACATCAACAAAAAAAACTCTATAAGGCAATTAATAGCTAAAACATACAAAAACAGCAGAAAAATCACCAAACCCAATTTTTAATCACTTTAAAGTAGATCCAGAGAGATCTTTTCTTCTCAGTGGTTTTCAACCTCTGGGATTGTTGAATTCCTAAAAAGAAAAGGAAAAAAAAAACCATGAACAGAAAATTTAGATAAAATAAAATAAAAATTCGAAGAAATCGAAAAAATAGAAGTTTTTTTTTTTATATTGAAGGAAAAAAAAGAATCAATCTTTGATGCTCACGGTTTGGTCAGTGTGATTTCTTCACGTTTATCATCCAATCTAAGGCCAGTAGGTTCCTTCTTACCTGATGACAAATCAGAGGGAGAGCTTTTGGGAATAAGGATCGGAGAGGATTCGATGTTGCAGTCTGGGTGTCGCTGGCTTCCACGATCATCAACCGCACACGCACAACCCTTACCAATCTAAATACCATTTCAGAACTGTCGATCCTCTTCGAATAGATCGATCGATTCTAGAGACAGAGAAATGAGGAGTAAGACGACGGAGGCGAGACCGTCTGTGTCGTTCTCGCGGGGTCTGTGAGTCCCGAAGGCCCCCCATGCTTTTCTCTGATTGTCCCCCCTCTCCCACTCTCATGAAATCGAGGATCTGCAGCAATGGCGCTGAGATCCCCACTCCTCCCTCTCCCTTTCTCTGTCGCTCTGTCTCTCTGTCTCTCTCTCTATCGAAGGCATGGCCTCCCATCCCCGAAACCCTCACTGAATGACAGCAAACCCAAACCCACCCCAATCCGTCTCAAACGCACAGGACAAAATTGCCCTTCCAACCCAACCCCAATACCAGCCCAAACCTCACGGTTTTGTTGTAAATAACGTGAAATCGAGTGGCTCCCTTATAAGCCATATGGACAAAATTACCCTCTGAAATTTTGAGAATTACCCTCCCAAACCATGCAATTCGGCCGGTATTGTTGTAAATAGGGTGAAATCGAGTGGCAAAGAATGAGGCCGTTACAGTGCCGTCCCCCCTTCAATTTTAGAATAGACGAGAAAATATGCCCGCGCGTTGCTGCGGGAACATGTTGTTTCAGGTGTAATCGGATGAATAAAACACATTTAAGTTGAATAAATTCAACACAATTATGAGCAAACAATCTTTTTTATATACATTCAAGTGAGCTGGCATATAAACACATTGTACAATGAGTGGGAAGAAACTGAACGTCTTTGATTAGAAAGAGATGGTTTCCAAAAAAGTTCTCAAGTAATATACTCTCCTTAGCATGACCTCTCAATCCCCTCTTTTATCTCCCTAGAATCGTACAACAACCCATAAATATGGTGCCCCTTTAAAATCCAAGAATACATTAAAAATTCAACAATACAGTTACAAAATCTCTATAAATGAACATACCTCAAAAAGCCAACGGCCCAAGTGACACTGCATGCACTCACATATACTGCATACACATACGCTCATGCACATTGAAGAATGAACGCATTATATTCAGTTAGCACCATTCAACTTTAAAAGCAGTGAGACCTTCCAAAGGCACAGCCTAATATCCCTCACCCTAATATCCCACCTGCAAAATCTGAACACTGACCTTTCCCTAGCTAGCTAGAAATTTTTATCACCCTCCAATCCCATTTCAGTCCAAGTCCATTACAAAAATGGGACAACAAACTCAAAACAAAAATACAATGTAAAAACCATCCCAAATCAGCAAGAATAAAGCGAAAAGAAAAAAACACATCATATACCTTTAACACAGCAGCTTGAAAAAACCCCAACAAAAAATTACAAACTCTGAAAGGCATCGTTTCTTTACTGAAAGAAAAAAAACGTATCACCCATCCGCAACAACAAATCAACCAAACACAGAAAACTCAATTAAAACAACATTTAGAAGCACTATAAACCCAAATTATCATCGTGATCAATTGTTTGTTTATGATAACTATCTATTTTTGAAGCTCTCACTAATCAGTCCTTGGTTGTAGACTAAGAAAGACACGATGGGCACACACAATTAAAAGCTCTAGGCAAACTTGAATTCAGGAGACGGTTTCTGATATTGCTCTCACTAATCAGTCCTTGGTTGTAGACCAAGAAAGACACTATGAGCACACACAATTAGAAGCTCTAGGCAAACTTGAATTCAGGAGACGGTTTCTGATATTAAATTACGCCGGAGGGTGTGCAAAAGTTGGACTGTGGCTTATTTGGTTCTACTTCTGAATTGCTTCTTGATTAAACTGTTTACTTAGCTGCTTTTAGGTGTCTTTTTCACATGCTTTTTTCTCTCAAAATTTATAGAAATATGAAAATGATCATCACAAATTTCAAAACCTGCATTAACCGAAATTAAAAGGAAATAGACACCATGAGTGCTTGCAAGATGAGAGAAGGGAAACAAAAAGGAAATGGTGCATTTGAACAGAATGATGACAATTTAAAACTTTAATATGAAAATGCATAATTTTCATGTGTTAAATGAATGAGTTATTTTAGGATTACAATGGCAAGCTTTCGGATTTCAAACTTGCGAAGGGTGATATGTTTCGACGTGAGTCGTGGGAACCTATGGTTATGCAGCCCCAGAGTATGTGATGACTAGTGAGTGTGTGCGTGTGTGTTTTGTAACCATCAGTTCATCATATATCAATATAGCACACTCCAATTCAACCTATCCAATTCAAAGTAGCACATCTCTAATTCAACATATCCAATTCAAATTAGCACATATCCAAATTCCAATTCAATAAACCACATATCCAAATCAATTCAAACTAAATACCTAACATTCAATCACATATCCAATTCAAACTACATGGCTAATATTCAATAACATGTCCAATCTTTTAGCACATTTACAAAACAGATTTAGAACACTATAAAGTCTACTGAGCTAACATAAAAATCCAACACAAAGACAAAGCAACATACCAGTTCTCTATCTTGTATGCTCTTTTCAGCTGGATATTCTTAACTCGTTTGAAAACTTGTCCTATGTGCTCTGTTGCACCCTACAAATTTGTTAACTCAACTTAATAAGTAACACGCTAATTCTTTTTTACCCAAAACTAAGCCGAAAATTGTCAATCCCATAAAAAAGCTGCACCTTTTTCACTGTATTTTTCCAGACTTTAATCACAGAGAATCGGTCAAAGCGAGGGAAATTATGTTGATGTTTCATCTAATCGCCAAATACTGAATAAGGTTCTCAAGGTTTTTCATTGAAAATTTGACACAGTTTAAAGGCATTACTCTAAAGATGCTTTGCAAGTATGAAAACGTGACCAAGTTGATATCAATCACAAATCCAAATGAATGTTAAATAATGAAGCAAAACACTAAAACAAACAGGGTTTAAGAGGTTTAAAAACTGTGTGTTAAACCTAATCATGAAAGAGAGAATGATGAGGAAAAAAAATGAAAAAATACGTAAAAACTAAGGAGAAGCAGAAAAAAAAATAGGCAAATACATTTGTTTTCCACGTGAGGTTTTTGGGTCGATGAAATTTTTGTGTACAGAACAATGGGATCAATTAAATTCTGGTTCCTGTATTTTAAGACCAATCCCACCTCAAAAAATAAGAGAAAATTTGTATTGATACCACAATGATAAAAATGGATAAGTTCTATACGTGGATGGTTACAGAGTTATGGGCTAACCTGGTTCACGAAGAAAAATAAGAAAAACTTAAATATTGACAAAAAAGATGAAGTTTTTTTATGCTATAAGTGACCATATCAGTATATATTGAATAAAGGTTTTTTTTAAGAAATGCAAAAGGAAAAAATGTTGAAAAAGAAAATTAAAGTTGATAGTGATCAATGTTATACCTTGAAGACCGCGAACAGATGCAGTTCTTTCAGATTGATTACAATTTGGTTGTAGGAAGCTGAAACAGATTCAAATTGTAAACATTTTGCACCAAGGATTGGATACGGAGAGACAAATACTGTTTCCAATGAAAAAAAGTGAGTGCAAATATAATTGTTTCACATACAATAAGGTAGGGAAAACGACGGTCGACATATTGGGATCTGATGATCATATGTTAAGAACAATCGATAACGGTGATTAATACAAAATTGTAGCTGCTAGTGGTTGAGATTGAAACAAATAGGTAAAACATACTGATGCTAAATTTGATTTTAAAGGTTGGTAACAATCATGGAACGATGTTGTATATGATTATAGCCCATGACAAAGTTACTTTTATAATTATTTATTGGCTAACATTGCATTCATGGTATAGTTAAAGGCTCTATACGTTTTTAGCACCAATTAAATTTGGTTCCAATGTGTATAGAATGAAAGTAAAATGTTGGGGTTAACATTGAATAGTTTAAAGATTAAAATTGAACAGTTTAAAGATTAAACTGGTTACAACAGTTTAAAACCAAAGATATTGCTTGAGAATACATTAGGCGATCAAATTATCCAACGAAATATTATAAACTGAGGACAATGGGTTGCACAAAAGTGAAAGAGAAGAGGATAAAAACGAAAAAAATAGAAAAAAAAAGGCAGGCAGCAACAAAAGTAACAGAAAACTAACAACGCAAAATACTTGATACGTTGAAAACTAAATGTCTAAACGGATTATATACCTTCAATAAACACTGGTGCTTCTTGAAAGTGAAGAAGAACGATAAGAGAAGTACCTACTTCATCCGGGTTTTGATTTCAGATTTCTGGGATTTGTTGTAAATCCTCCTCTTTTCGGCCTGCCGATCTCTCTTCACGGCAGAGTCAGGCTTCTTCGTGGCGACCTCACAAACAACGGAATGTCAAACCGGCCTCTGATGTGGGCTCACAGCCACATACCCTGAAAATAGTCAAGAACCTGCCCCAAAAATTAAAAACAGACGAAGACAACATGATTGAAGAACACAGATCGAAATTAGAAGTGATCTAATTTTGGGAAAACCATATAGAAGTTACCTGATGCACTGAGGAATCGTTTTTGACCAACTTCGACACGGCCTTCATGCTTATATGAGAGAAAGCTGAAGTTATAATCCTCCAATGGTGCCCTGCAACCGCAGTTTCATAACTCAAGCCCACATGTGAATAGCCAATGTTTTTCTTCTGTATGTAGAACCAAATTGCATTGCATATTCCTATGAAACAACTTGTGGCTGGTTTGTCCAAGATCTCAAAAACCAATGGCCTACCCATCTGTGCCAACCCTTATTTCTCAAGGATGTTTTGAACTCAACCTATACTATCCCAAAACCACAACTTCCACAACTGTAGTAAGCTGCAGAAAAAATCAAGACCACTTTCGCACTACCAAACATGGGTTTAGAATTACCCAGATCAAATACCTTTAATAAAATGTGATGATTCACAACACCCACCACCCAAAATGTGCACAAAACACCAACCCTAGAAATAGGAAGGGAACTTTGGGATTCAATCCAAAATCACCTCTCTAACGAATTTAATAAGTTCAGGGATTAGGTTCCTGAAAGATAATTAGATCAGAGTAATTAAGAGTTTTGCAGACATGGAACTTACTTATTCACAATTGTATAGGGAGTGATAAAGGTCGAAAAAGACTGATTAGAACCATAAAATGTATGAAAATAATAAGGGAAAATGTCATATTGGGGAAATTTGTTAAGAATTGTCGTCAATGAAATCAATCTGGATTCAGAGAACAATCTAAAATTAGGGTTTTTATTTTCAAGTCAGATAGAGAGTGACAGAAATAAACCGAGATCAACACATGAATGGACTTAAATTTGTAATTGCGTAAAACCCCAAATCAGTGAAATACCTGAGTAGTGAGAGTGAGACGAAGGCAGATGTTATGCTGTGAAGAAGATCTGTGGAGGGAAGCAGATGACTGAACCAATTGAATCCTCAATGTTTTCTGGGAAACGCAACTGGAATGTCGAGAGATGGATTGCCCCGATGGGCAGGGCATTTCTCTTAGTCCGACAGCATTCCATGTCCAATGTTGAGACAGATAGACAGATGCTGGATGGTCAAACAATGAATTCGTTGGAGATAGTTGGAGTAAGGTACACCCATTATGTAGAATGTATGTTTGCCTAATTTGTATTGCTCCCCCTACAGTTGAGAATTTAAGATGCAGAGCAAATAAATGAAGACGTAGTTTTTAAGTTGACGTTTTCATTTTTCAGTACAAAGCCTAGGAATACAAAATTTTTGAGGAATTTAATTGCCCTTCTATGCCATGGAGGGGTGCCGAAAGATTATTTCATGGAGTTACTGATGAAAGATCTTGAAAATACTCGTGGTGTTTTCTGCAATAGGCATGCAGCAACCAAAGATAATCTGATATTTATTTCGTAACTTACAAAAAGATGCATACTTTTGCTATACCATTAAAAACCAGGCTGGTGACCCATAATCTCTTAGCAGCAAAGAAGAAAAAACAAAAACTAAGATATTGTATGCACATTTCAACTGCCTTAGATAAAGCAATGACATAGACTTGAATACAAAACCTGCAAAATTGGGCAATTAGAAAAATTAATTCTTTTGATTATGAATATTCAATTAGATTCATTTTAAATAAGAACCAAACAAAAAATGCACATAAAAGCAAGTTATGAAGATTTAGAGAGCAAAGAGGAAATGAAATAGGCCTTGCATGAGTAGTAGTACTGCAGTTTGTAGAAGGTGCCCAGTCCTTAGTCTCTTCAATTAGATTAATTTTAAATAGGACCCACTGCTGCTGTTTTTTCGAAGTGGGACAATCGGCTCCTAACGTTTCCCCAATAGAAAACTCTTAAAATATGATTATATATCAGCATTCACAAACAAAGTCAGAGAAAACATGATGATTACTGAGCTAGTATTGAATAATGGGTATAAATTTGAAACTTTTGGATGCTCAGCCTTGTTTCCAGATGAAATTAAGCATCCCAAAAAACCAAAACGAATCAACTTAACATAAAAGTTTGTATTACCCACCTCAAATCGGCCGGACTGCCACTATGGTATTGAACTTCTTAGTCTGGCCACGAAGGGCCTCTACCAGCAGAGCATGTGGCTTGTCCTCAACTAGAAGATCAGAAATCTCAGCACGATTTAAGTTTGGATCCCTTATTTTATTAATGGGAAGGCGACCAGCATTGTTCAGAGAAATTCTCTGCCCCTCGACTGCAATCCGAAGGGCATAGACTTCAGATATAACATTGGTATCTACAGCTTCACCATAAGTGTAGCAAAGTGAAAGCAACTATTACTATTGTTAATTATCAATCCGTTTGGCCAATTCATTGAATACACCACACCAAAAATTTCACAATTCATTGAATTTACATACAATTGAGAGAAGTACAAAAACAAAGTTTGATCACAATATCACCATAAGAATTCCACCATGAAAAATCTAGAGACCAAAATCCTTGTTAACAGAGTTTAATCACATTACGAGACATACACTTTTAGTTCCAAAACAAATTTTCCTAAGCAAATTAAACGCAGAAGAAAAGGGATAAAAGAATTATCCAGAAAATACAGGAATAAAGTTATTAATTGTTTCAGGAGTGTCACCAATCTTAAAAGCACCAGCTTGAATTCCTCCAACAGTAGCTGAGCCAATGACAACCTGCAAAAGATACGATAATTAAAGTTAGCATCGCCAGTTCATTTTCCCAGATTAGTGAAATTAAGATAACTTTGCATCAATCGTGTAACCTTGTTGGTTGCCCGTGCATATGCAATCAATTGCTTAGTGTCTGACTCAGGTACACCTTCAGCAATGATTGCCACAACTCTAATGGTAGGTTGCTTCAAAGCAGCCATGGAAGAAGCAGCAGCACTGCAGATATATCAACATACATTCATCGTTAGGTGCAACCATAGAAGCTTTGCACTCCAAAACACTACTCATAGAATAATCATTGACCTTCTGTATGAAGCAAAGTTGATAAAGACATCAGCAATAGGATGTGCGGCGTATGATGCTTCAATGATGCACCAATGAACAATGTTTTGCACCACATTTCAGTTATCAACCTAAAGGTTAGACAATCTCGAAACAACAGATCACAAATAGTAATCTGACTAATAACATGATTTGAATATATTGGATATGGAAAATTAAGATTAACCAAGCATACATGCATATAGATAACTATACAAAACTTGGCTTGCAGCCACGAAAGACGAAATCTAGGAAGAGAATGAGAGAATGGCGACTTACTTTGAGTGCACCGGTATGGCGATTTCCTCGACGGCAAAATAACTTTTGAAATCCCTCAGAACCGAGGTTAATGAATCCAGCAACTGATGGTGTCCGCACACGCACAACACCCTACCTAGAGAAGGGAGACGACGGTGACTGGAGGATAGGATGGAGGCGAGACCGTCGTTCTCACAGGGTCTGCGATACCGTCGTTCTCGCAGGGTCTGCGAGACGGAAGAGGGAATGAGGGTTTGAGAAGGAAATGGAAAAGGCCAGCTTTACCATCGTTCTACCCTTCCCATGATTATCAACACGTTTGCATCAAGATTAGCGGCAGAGAGAGCTTGGCAGAGCACCTACCTAAATATCTCTCTCACTCAGTCCAAACCCGTAGCTCACATCTCTCTCCAATCTGTCAGGCTCTATGTCTCCCTCATCTGTAGTCACTCTATCCCCCTATCTCCGCTCGCCAGAGGCACACCCAGCTGTCTCCGAGTAAAAAATGGGAGCGATTGTCTCTCTCCAATTTGTCAGGCGTGATGTCCCCCTCCCTTCTCTCTTGCCGAGTCAAACGTGAAATGCAGCCAACGGCTGAAAATAGGTTTTTAAGCCTGAGTGGCAATTTTGTAAATTAAATGAAAGGTGGTTAAAAGCATCCGAGTGGCAATCTTGTAAATAAACTGAAATGTGGTGCAAAACACTGTTCATTGGTACAGTGCAATTGAAAAGCCTTCTTTAGACTAAAGTAATAATTACCCTCTGAAATTTTGAGAATTACCCTCCCAACCCATGCAATTCGGCCGGTATTGTTGTAAATAGGGTGAAATCGAGTGGCAAAGAATGAGGCCGCTACAGTGATGTCCCCCTTCAATTTTAGAATAGATAACTAGTAAGAGATGCCCGTGCGACGTTGCGGGATTGAAAATTGTATGGAATTTTGTGTATAGCACTATTTACATACAAAAATACTTGATCTATATGTACGTACTATTTTACGTGCAAAAGATTTGGTAGATAATCCTATTTACATACAAAAGACGATGCTTGATGCATACGTATATAATATTTACATACAAAAGATTTACGAAATTGTCCTATTTACATACAAAAGATGGTCGAAAGATACTATGATAAAAAAATCTAGTGAACTATTTGAGTTTTTAGCGAATGGGATAAAGAAATCATGTTTAATAGGTAGTTAATAATTCAAAAAATATAGAACAATGAAAGGGTATACATACTCTGTTTTGCAGCCATAAATATGGTTTCAGAAATGCTTGGGGAATCTTATACATTTCTGGTTGGAGCCTTTGGAGTAAGAGTTGTGTCTGATATTTCCTTTGCTGCAACATCACTAATAAAAAGGTAAATAGAGGAAAATAAAAGTGTTATTAAACATTGAGTAGTGTAGAATTTCGAACAATGAAAAACTACGAACTTGATATGAACGTTTGTGAGATGAATAAATTTGAGATGAAGATATACATACTGTATTTTGGGACATGTAAAAATGATTCTGGAATTGCTTTGGGTTGCTTTGGTTTTCGGAGAGATGATAGGGGCACCGTCAAAATTTGAGTCAAAAGCTGATACGTTTTCTATGGAGCTTTTGTGTCATCGCTGAGATGTAAAATGGAGGACAATTAAAGGCATTAGTGAACATTGAAAATGCGGAGATTAAAATTAAAGTCATTAGATAGATGTAAAATACACTTGCATTTATAGGTAAGCAATAATGCCAACATGACACTACAGATGTAAAAAAAAAATAATAATAAAGGTCATACCCAGTGCACAAGGCTCCCGCTTTACGCAGGGTCTGGGAGAGGTGAATGTCGGCTAGCCTTACCCCCATGTCAGGTCAGGTCATAATAAAAAAAAAAAAATCTTGTCCAAACCCACTTCCATGTTAGGTCATAATTTTACAACCACCAAAAAATAATGGAAGGGCATGCCATGATCTCTAGAAAATGATAATCGAATTTTTTCTGAAATTGCTCACCTTCCTTAATCTTTTCTAAAGAAGCAATGATTCGTATACTATAACCAAATCATAAAATAATAGATGATTACCAAAACCCATCTCAGGTAAACTAATCCGCGAAATTGAAGGAAAGATGAGAGAAAATCGGTTACGGTGGTTTGGACATGTGCAAAGAAGGCCTACTGACGCTCCGATTAAAAGATGCGACTATGGGACAGAGGTTTAGGGCCGAAGGGGTAGAGGAAGACCTAGGAAAACTTTGGAAGAGACTCTAAGAAAAGACTTAGAGTACTTGGATCTAACGGAGGACATGACACAGGACCGAGCACAATGGCGTTCTAAGATTCATATAGCCGATCCCACTCAGTGACTTGGATTTTCCAAGTCTCCAACCGAGAAGTTTTCCTCACTTGGGAAATTAAGGGAACACTACCTCAACCTACATGCTCCACTCACAAAGCTTCAACATACAAGCTTCAACAAAAGAAAATTCAAAGAACTTAGCGAATAAGGCTTTGGTGTATTTAACACAATACGTTGAAATGAAGGAAAGCTTATTTATTGATATTCCCGATAAGTTACAAATATTTACATATACATGAGTCAAAATAAACAAACATGAGGGAGCCTTCACAAAGGTTGCTTAGGAGAAGTCTCAGCAGTCGGTAGAGCCCCAGAAAGAGAAGGCACCGGAGGGGGATCATTCGGAGCCTCAGTACTGGACAAAACCCTAGAAGGAGGAGGCATCAGAGGTTGATCATTTGGAGCTTTATTACGCGGTATAGCCCCAGAAGACGAAGGTAATAAATGCCTTTGGAACAAACCCACAAATCTCTGATGATCAAGTAAAACCTGACCATCAGATTCCTTCATCTGGTCAAGATTCCTCTTCATGTTTGTAGCATAGTCATGTGCGAGCCAGTGCAACTGTTTATTCTCATGCTTGAGCCCTCTAATCTCCTGTTTGAGACTCATCACTTCAGCCGCCAATGATTCAACTTGGCGGGTTCGAGCAAATAGGCGTTGGGCCATATTAGACACAGAACCTGCACACTGAACACTGAGAGCCAAAGAATCCTTAACAGCCAACTCATCAGACCGTTTGGAAAGTAGTCTGTTATCTTTGGGAGTGAGAAGGTTCCTGGCTACCACCGCAGCGGTCATATCATTCTTCATCACGGAATCCCCAACGGTAAGAGGACCAGTAGGGGAGACGAAGGATGGGCGCCATATGTTGTCTGGAGAAGGCGTGGCTGCCTCTTCAACAAGGTTCAAGTCAAAACAACGGTCGGAGGGGCCAGACATTTTCAAAGGTGTTGAAGAGAAAAGAGGTCGGACAAATCAAGATCTTACAAATGCAAGAATGGAGCTTCTACTGGTGGGGATTCAAGTGTGCTTTGGAACTTAATGTCAGCCTCCATAAAAATCTGCACTCGACGGAGCTTCAGAAATCGAAGAGGCGCCTGCTCAGAAATCAAAGAGGCGTTTGCTTTCTCAAAAGCTGGGCTGCTCAGAGACCACGGGGGTCGATCTCAGAAATCGAAGAGGCCTCTACTTTCTCAAAAGCTGGGCTGCTCAAAGACCACGAAGGCCGATCTCAGAAATCGAAGAGGCGCTTGCTTTCTCAAAAGATGGGCTGCTCAGAGACCACGAAGGCCGATCTCAGAAATCGAAGAGGCACCTACTTTTCCAACCTTGTCAGCACCTATCACACGCACACTCAGCTTTGCGGAAATTATGGGCATTCTGTCGAAGATTTCTGGTGAAGTAGAAAGCACATGAATCTTACTGTTCAATCACCCACTTCCCACACGCAACATTAGCTCATGGGTACCACATATAACTTTGCCAAAGTTCTCTGACAAAGTTGAGACACGTGAAGCTTGTAGCTCCCACTACATCGCTCTGACCAAGAAGGGTAAAAGAATAGCAAAGAAACAGCACTAACAAAGTTTAGACATATAAATTTTGAAGGTCTAGTTACCATATTATTACCCACAAGGGTAAAGGAACAGTACCATTGCTGGATAATTAGAAAGTCCCTGTGTGTCAACCTCTGTGCTTCGTGGCAAGGTAGACTAGCAAACATGCCCAACCTTTACTCACATTCGAGAAAACACTCCCAACAAGATTGCTTGCTCCAAAATCGAAGAGGCACCGCCCTCTGAATCTCGAGAGCCAGACTCCCAACATGATTACTTTCTCAAAAATCGAAGAGACACCGCTCTCCGAATCTCGAGAGCCAGACCCCCAGCAGGATTGCTTTCTTAAAAATCGAAGAGGCGTCGTTCTCCGAATCTCGAGAGCCAGATCCCCGACAGGATTGTTTGTTCGAAAACCGAAGAGGCACCACTTTCCCAACTTCAAGAGCCGGATCTCCTTAGATAAAGCTTGACTGTAATCTTCACACGCAACATCAGCTTTCCAGATACCACAGACCACTTTTTCAAAGTGCTCTGACAGAGTTAAAACATGTGAAGCTGGCAGCTCCCACTACCGTGCTATGACTAAGCAGGGTAAAGGAATAACATTACTACTTGTTTTTAGGGAGACTCCTATATATGTCGACTTCCATCCCCAACGAACAGGCAGACCTGCAAAAATGCTCAACCCTTCCTCATATCTGAGAGGGCACTCCCAACAAAGCCTTTCGAAATATTCAGCTTTCTTTCCCCCCCCCCCCCGATAATACCTCTGCAAACAAGCTATAGTAGAGCAAGAATATCTCATATCATCAGGGTTAAAAGCAAGAGTATCCCATATTATGCTTTTTCCCTATCTTTTCCTTTGGCCTTGTTCTTACCTGCAAGACAAGGAGAGCAATCAGTCAGCATTTGGAATCAAGCTTCCAGTCAGGAACTGACTGCCTGGAACCCCTTACCTGATTACTTACCTGGCATTGCTCTCGAGTACGCATCTTCAACATCTTATGCTTCCAGGGAAGATATCGCATCTGCCTGAGGAACAGATAGGGCAAGTGAGAAGGATACAAGGAAGCATATGGAGACAAGCGTAACTGCACACGTGCCGATACATCCACTACTCTGTCAAAAACAAAAGTATCCCATATCAGCAGGGTCGAACGTACTCTAGATTTGATGGACTTGTTTTGACCATCAAATTCTTCAGTCGGCCTTATACTCTGGAGGAAACCAGAAAACCCTCCAGCCCAGTTCAAGAATAAGCCTGTGGAAAGTTACTTCTTCAAAAGCAAAAGTATCCCATATCATATCTTCTCATTTTTCTTCTCTTTATCCTTCATGCTGCCTGCAAGATAGGGAAAATGTGAATAATCAGCCGGAACTCGAAATCAAAGTTCTAATCTGGGACTGATTGCTTGGAGCTCTGATTGCTTACCTTGTCTGTCATCCCTTTCAGCAGATCCCCTAGCTCGGCGACTTGGGGGACTCCTACTACATGGTTTGTATCGTGCTTGACCAAGCCTGAAACTACAAGTAAGCTTCAAGTGAAATTGATACATTACCTTGTGCATCTCCACCAGTTAAAGATACCACCCCTGGATGGAGGAAGAGTACTTCCAGAGAAGATACCGCATCTACCTATGAGACAGATAAGACAAGTCAAGACGATACCACACTCCGGTACTTAGAAGTTTCGTGATTACGAGATCATTCTCCCACAATATTTCCTAATGTCATTTGTACTAAATCATTCACTTGTACTCACTAAAGGAGATCTTGAACCTATGTACTTGTGTAAACCCTTCACAATTAATGAGAACTCCTCTATTCCGTGGACGTAGCCAATCTGGGTGAACCACGTACATCTTGTGTTTGCTTTCCTATCTCTATCCATTTATATATTTATCCACACTAATGACCGGAGCAATCTAGCGAAGATCACAAAAAGCGACCATTTTCGTTATCTAGGATCTATCTTGCAAGAGAACGGAGAATTAGATGGAGATCTCAACCATAGAATACAAGCTGGATGGATGAAGTGTAAGAGTGCATCCGGCGTGTTGTGTGATCGTCGTAGGCCACTGAAGCTCAAGGGAAAATTTTATAGGACGGCAATAAGGCCAGCGATGTTGTATGGCACAGAATATTGGGCGGTGAAGCATCAACACGTACACAAAATGGGTGTAGCGGAGATGAGGATGCTTCGTGGGATGTATGGGCACACGAGAAAGGATAAGATTGGGAATGAGGATATCCGAGGTAAAGTAGGAGTAGCCGAAATTGAAGGAAAGATGAGAGAAAATCGGGTACGGTGGTTTGGACATGTGCAAAGAAGGCCTACTGACGTTCCGATTCGAAGATGTGACTACGGGACAGAGGTTCAGGGCCGAAGGGGTAGAGGAAGACCTAGGAAAACTTTGGAAGAGACCCTAAGAAAAGACTTAGAGTACTTGGATCTAACGGAGGACATGACACAAAACTGAGCGCAATGGCGTTCTAGGATTCATATAGCCGACCCCACTTAGTGGGAAAAGGCTTTGTTGTTGTTGTTGTATGCATTCAAATTTCAAAGAGCAATCAAAATGAAGAAGTGAAAGCTGACAGACCTTGAGATTGAATATGTCCTTCCTTTTGGGTCTCTCGTTCAATAATGCATCAACACAATGAATACAAACTTTTCACTTGCGCTCCCTGCATATCCTGGATAACTAAAAAGCAGCAGAAGCACAATATACTACTAAGCATTAAACCTAAATCCAACTAAGGAGATCAGGTAATCTACTCAAACATACCAACTCGGTCCTTGGGCCACTTCAACTTTGCAAATACACAACCTTCTGTCCTTGCATTTGACAACAATTTCCATGTCTCATAGTTTTTCCTAAAATTGGCAGCTAATAAAGTGATATAAGTAGAGGAGAATCAAGCAATGGAAACTTTACCCATACGCATAACACATGTTTAACTGACCTCAGGTCCATAGAAAGGATGTCATGGTGCACAACGTCATAAAGATCTTGAACAGCCTTAACTGCACCTTTCTCCAGTTCGGACGTTCCCTCTTCTTTATGTGCATTATATATAAAAAAAAGGTCGTACCCAGTGCACAAGGCTCCCGCTTTACGCAGGGTCTGGGAGAGGTGAATGTCGGCTAGCCTTACCCCATTTATGGAGAGGCTGCTCCCAAGTCTGTGCATTATATAAAACGAAGCGAAAATTTTGAGAAGAAAGAAATCGATGAACAAAGCACAAACAAATAACTACATGACAATATCAATTTTATGTAATTAGCAGCCTCTCCATAAATGGGGTAAGGCTAGCCGACATTCACCTTTCCCAGACCCTGCGTAAAGCGGGAGCCTTGTGCACTGGGTACGACCTTTAGAAGAAAAGAAAACTCATAAAGATAATTTAAATTTTAGAGAGCTACCTTCCAAGCTAGACAACTATCACTCGCCCAAACCATGTTCAAGATTCCCTAGAAGGCATTTAATACTTTCAGGCCAAAAGTATCAACCCATTTGAAGAAAAAAACCCTCACCTAATTTCCCTTTTATGTTCCTAAATGCAAAGGATTAGGTATAACATTTAAATGAATTGTCATACACACACATGTACAGACCTAAAAAGAAATATTTGAAATCTAGAGTAGCATAAATTGCTTACCTATTGGTGGTGCGGCGCGATTCATTGGATTTGGGTGAACTGGTGGTGGCAAGCATCTAGGTGAACTGGTGGAGAAGCACTTGATAAGAACTACGAAATCAAATAACAATGAGAAATTAAATCCAATGAAATCCAATGAATTCAAAGATAGAAGAAACTAAACAACGGGTTAAGAAACAATTGTAGCTTCTTTACAATCCTGTTCACACTTTTCTTTTGCTTTAATCCAACTGCAAGGGCCAATAAGTTGTTGATGGCTTTGAGTTCTAAAACAAAACGAATGCTATCAACATTCAAATCAGATTGCTTTTAACCCTATTTACCAAATTCTTCAAGCTGCCTAATCAAAATCTAAGATTGTCGCTACAATCAAGTGATCAACATAGAAACACTAATTCGAATGGCTACACATAAACATCGCATAAAAATCATAGATAAATAAAATCCAAAGCAGCAGCAGAGACAACAAAAATGATAAAAACTCTAAAAAAATTCAAACAAAATTTTAAAACTTTAACTCACAGGAAGCTCTGTAACCAGTTGCACTGGCTGCCCAGTTCACAATTGTGAAGTCTGAAGAGAACCCAAAATTTGAATACTGGAATCTTGAGATTTCTCAGACGATGGCACCCCAAATCAACTCAAAAAAGTAAATAGATTTAAATTCCAAATTGGGCATGAAATTACTTGCCTTGAGTAGAGAGGGTTTTACAAAACGACGCCTTTGGAGACCCAGCCTTTGAGCGGCTGCAGCGCCTGGTGGTGGCGGTGCGAGACAGAGAGAGAGTTTGAGAAGCAGCGATTAATTTTTTGGATGAGAGAAACGGAATGAAGCAGAAGAGGCATCTTCAACGATGATGGACTCGTGGGCAGCGAGCAAAGCCGGAAGATGCAACGATGATCACCATGTGGACAGGGAGGGTATAAGCGTCTTTTTACTGTGAAAAGGGCAAGAAACGGTAAAGCAAGGAGAAGAAGAGGGCATTTCCGCCATTACACTGTTCATTAACAGTGCAAAACAGTGCCAGAGAACTGGGTTTCAGTATATGTATAATGATATTGTAACTTTTATATTTGCCCATTTAATTTTATCTTTGCAGTTGCCCATTTAATTGTATATGTCCTAACAGTAACATCCTCGCAAATAGATAAGGGTAACGTCTATAGGAGTTGTCTAGGAGCTCCTAAATCAAGGGAGGAGGTTCATACTAATTATGACTCTCTTAAAAAATGCTTATTCATATACATAGTTTCATTTTTCTGAAAAGAGATATCAAAGTAAATAACTTGTACCTGTGTCTGACCGCGTAAATAGTCTCCAACGATATTATCTCTCTTGAGTCTTTGGTGGTTTTGCAAAACCAATATCGTTATCCATGGCAATCTGTTGTAGTCAACGTGTCGCAGTAGTTTCTGAGCCACGCAGAAGCAGATTTGAGGACACGAAGTTCACCATTGAGGAGATCCCGAGCCATTTGCCTCCGGATAGAAAGTCTTTCGCATGCAATGGGAGAACTTACGGGTCCCAAAGACTATGCATACACTCAAGAAGCAAAAAAAAGAGTTACTACATTGTATTAGTCAGATGCAACATTATGTAAACCATAGAATGAGTATATTAAAATTTCACTTTTCATATGTTTATTACTGCTTCCCAAGTTATAAAATTCCTCAATTTCATTAATATCTCAACCAAAATGAGTATGTTACAACATCTGATGTGCTTTAGAATTCCTTAATTCACAAGAACTGTAATTGGTGTAAAAAGTTAGGCAAGTTCTGTAAACGGAAGAGGTAAAAAGCTAGCATCTTTACCTTGATAGATGCATCAATAGCCACAGCTAATTGGGTTAATCCTGATAACATCTGATGTGCTTTAATCTCTCTGCTGCTATTTTTTAAAGGACGTCGAGCGAATCGATCATCATGCTCTGCAGCTTCCTTGGCCATGTCACTAAGTTCTGAATATTAAGAAACAATCAAGAAACTATTTGCAGATGGCTCATAAAGGTAAAATGAGGTTAGAAGCATACCAAGCAATGCATGCGAGTAAGGTAACATGAAGAGAAACACACCTTGAGGAGAGGTGCAACATAGAACACGAGCAAATGCACGAAGTGACTCCGGAATTTCTTTCCCTTTTCTACTACCGGACCTAACTTCCCTATGTCATTACATGATTATTGTAATCAGTAAAAGATTTTCATCACAAGATATCAAGTCATAACGCGGATAAACAGATTAATAAACCAAGAGTATTTGGTGATTTATAGAGTACCCACTAGATAGGGGTGATAAGGGCCATCATGTAGGCAAAGGAACAAAAATAGGGGGAAAAGAAAAATGGAAATAAAATAGATAGTGTAACAATACCAACTTTGATAGTGAAAGAATCCATTTGTTGGAAATGTGCCCTAAAACCAATCATATGATGATATTTTATAGACATTTCACATGTTAAACTAATCTAGTTTAATATCAAGGGCAAAGATTATTGTTTTAAGCCATCTCATATAAATATTATATGCTTAAACGATAAGTCCAAGGAATATGTAATTAGGAGAATTTAATTTAAAGAAGTTAGATTCATGAGACCATTCTCTTTCGTATACATATCATAAACGTTCCTGATCATAGGATTGCCAATTGGGCATTGACAGTTCGTTAAGATCAGTACGTGCCGTGTCTTCTCTCAGGAAAAGTGACTGGTCTCGAGTCATTGGTGTGACTGACACCAAGACAAGTACGTAGGTGCTCAATAGAGAATGAGTTCACTGAACGCGATCAACAAAAAGTTCTCATACTCATGTCACATGAGAACTCATGGTTGAGATAATGCAAAGTAGTCATTTGACCTGAGGCATCATAGTTGTCTTGTGGTTGGGTCATTGATCTTTGACTATGTCAAAGTCACTCCATCATAGGGTGTCCATGACATAGTTGGGATTAAACCACTTAGCCATGGAGGCAAGTGAATGCGCAACAAAGGATCTCTAACCTTCAAACCGTTTGAGGGAGAATACTCTATGATATGATTAAGAATCTCTGGCCAGAGTATAAATGAGATTTAGGAAGTCGTTCCAAATTACATTGGATAGTAGACATGAATAAACTATCAAACCAAACAATGTGGTCAAGAGTATTGTATTAGAGAAAGACCGTATTACATTGTAATCCTAAACTAAATAGGTTCTCCACCTCTTCTGATTAGCTTGGGTAACCATGACATACTGCTAGGTGTCACTCATGGTTTGTGGAAGCCCTAAACGTGTATAATCACTAAAGGGAGAATTGAAAGTAAGTTTCAATTCACAATCAATTTGAAAGAGTTCTAATCGCCCACTGTCTCGCTAAAAGAAACCTAATGGATCGTACACCGTGTAAGATAGAGATTGAAGAAACAACAAAAATGAGTAAGGATAATTAAATGGTTTAATTATTTATGGTAAGGATTAATTAATATGATGATTAATCAAACGAATAAGTTCGTTTTAGATCTCGGGTTAGTTTTTGGGCCTTAAGGCCCAATGAGCTTCGAATGTCAAGTTCATTAACTTAAGTTGTATGACAACTTAATGAATAAAGATTCAAGAGGGCCCAAACAGCCCAAAAGCCCTAAGATGGCCGGCTATATGTTGAAAGAAAGGCTTTTTGTTCTCTAGGTCACTTAATTGAAGGGACTATATAAAGAACTTTATAGCCAAAATTCTTTTAGGGTTTCTTTTGGAAAAAATTGGGGAGATCATTTCTCTCCCTTTCTCTCTAGGAGGCCGGCCCCTTGGAGGAGATTAGCTAGCACCATTGAAGAGTTAAAACCATTGACATCACTACCAATCGGTCTGTGATGTCTCTTCAGAAGTTCTTATTAACCTACAGAAATGTAGTGAGAGGAAGAAGAGATTCAAGAAATTTAGAGAGAGAAGTAGAAACCATAAACTTTCAGTATATCACTTTTCTTCATTACTAAGCAATCTCACATACAACAGTATTTATACCCTTCTCAATATTCTAACCAAACTGCCTAACTAACTCTCTAACTAACTCTCTAATCTGCATACAAGTGGCAGTATCTCAGCCACACAATATATGTCTATCATCCTCCCTCAATCTCATGTTTGGATGATCCTAACATGAAATTGTTACAATGAAAAAGAAACAATGAAGACCTGAGGCCTTTGGATAAGATGTCAGCAAACTGCTCCTTTGAGGACACAAACTGCACCACAAGCTTGTTCTGAGAAACCCGCTCTCGAACAAAATGCACATCAATTTCAATGTGTTTGGTCCATTGATGTTGGACGGGATTGAAAGACAAGGCTATAGCAGAAAGGTTGTCACAGTATAAAACAGGAGGGGCAGAAATCGGAAAATGCAGAAAAGCAAGGATTTGTTGAATCTAATCAAGTTCTGTTGCATTGGAAGATAAAGCACGATACTCTGCTTCAGTCGAAGATCGGGACACTGTCTGCTGTTTCTTAGAGGACCATGATATAGGGTTATTCCCGAGGAACACCACAGACCCTGTTGTAGATCGCCGATCATTGGGATCTCCAGCCCAATCGGCATCACTAAATGCAGATAGTGCCAAGTCCCCTTTAGAATTGGTAATGCCACAAGTCATAGTGCCCTTCAAATACCTCAGAATCCTTTTAACGACAGTGAAATGAGAGACCATGGGATGCTGCATAAACTGACAGACTTGATGCACAGAGAAAGCTATATCAGGTCGCGTGAACGTTAGATATTGAAGAGCACCCACCACACTCCTATATAAAGTAGGATTAGGATAGGGTTCACCATCATCCTTGAGTAATCTGTTATAAGGTAAGCATAGTGTTTCACAAGGTTTGGAGTCAAGCATTTCTGTTTTGACAAGGAGATCCTGCACATATTTCTGTTGGGACAAAAATAACCCCTTGGCAGTCTTGGAAATCTGAATTCCCAGAAAGTAGTGAAGAGGACCTAAGTCCTTGATGTCAAATTCAAAAGTTAAAGCATCAATGACTTGCTGAATCGCAGTGGTTGCACTGCCTGTGATGATAATATCATCGACATATAGCAATAAGAGCACAATATTGGCACCAACAGTTTTCACAAATAAGGAGGAATCAGAATAGGTGGTATGGAAGCCCAACGTAGGCAGAAAAGAAGTAAACCTGTCATTCCATGCCCTCGGGGCCTGTTTTAAGCCATACAGGGATTTATGCAACTGACATACCAAAGTGGGATTCTGGGGATCCTCAAAGCCAGGTGGCTGATCCATATACACCTCCTCCTGTAAGATTCCATGGAGAAACGCATTCTTGACATCTAGTTGCCGAAGTGACCAATTAAATTGAGCAGCAAGTGCTAAAACAATCCTCATTGTGGTGGGTTTAACAACTGGACTAAAGGTCTCACTGTAATCCAGACCAGGTTCTTGACTAAATCCCTTGGCAACCAATCGAGCTTTATGTCGTGCAATTGAACCATTGGAATGTCTCTTGAGTTTGAAAATCCATTTACACCCTACTAAATTCTTGTTTGCTGGTAAAGGAACTAAACTCCATGTTCCTTGAGTATGCAAAGCACTGATCTCTTCCTTCATTGCTTGAAACCACACAGGACTCTTGAGAGCAGATTTGTATGTTTGAGGTTCACACATAGACAAGTTAGCATCCATGGAAGTAGCAAGGGCAGACAAAAGAACCTTCTTTTTGCTGATACCACTCTTACTCCTAGTCTGCATAGGATGTATATTCAAGGAGGGAATGGAAGGAACCACTTGTAGTGTAACAGGACTATGTTCTAGTACCACATGGATGTGATCAGTGGTTGAAACTGCACCAGTAATGGACTGAGGAGAGGGTGGTGGATCAAGGAAATGAGATGTGGTTGGTGAGAAGGATGAAGACCTGGGAGCAGAAGGGGAATGTAATGGAGACTCAGGAGGAATGGGAGTATGAGAGGAGGGTATAGTGACTACATGTTGTGAGGGGACTACAAGAAGAGATGACATATCAGTAATGTGAACAGAATTGGTAGATTGGGGTGTGGTGGCTCGTGACAACAAATCTGTATAAGGAAACTCATGTTCACTAAACACCACATGTCTAGACACAAAGAATTTATGTTGAGAAACTGCAAAACATATGAATCCCTTGAATTTGGATGCATATCCCAAAAACACACATTTTGTAGTCTTAGCTTGAAGTTTGGTAGCATTGTAAGGTATTAAGAAAGGATAACAAGCACAACCAAATGTTCGTAAGTGATGAATCACTGGAACAACACCATATAAGGCTTCAAAAGGAGACTGGTTATGTAGAATGGGAGTAGGCATTCTATTAATGAGATAAATGGCGGTTTGACATGCAAAGGACCAAAACTGTGAAGGTAGTTTAGCTGTTTGCAACAAAGTAATTGTGGTTTCAATAACGTGTCTGTGTTTTCTCTCAGCCATCCCATTTTGTTTAGGGGTATAAGGACAAGATTTTTGATGAGAAATGCCCTTTTGGAGAAGAAAATACTGAAGAGACTTGCTAATGTACTCACCACCACCATCATTTTGCAATATTTTAATGTTTGTAGAGAATTGAGTGAGAACATAAGCATGAAAAGCAATAAAAGTGGCACAAAGATCTGATTTATTAATCAATGGGAAAATCCAGGAATACCGGGTACACTCATCAATGAAGGTAACATAGTACCGATATCCATCCACAAATTTACAAGGTGCAGGACCCCAAAGATCACTATGCACTACTTCAAAAGGAGTTACAGATTTATTGACACTTAATGCAAATGGAAGTTTACAGAATTTACCCTCAAGACAACTAGGACACAGAACCGGATTTGGGTCTTTTGTAAAAGCAACTTTGGACTTATGCAACATGAGAGAGACAACTGAATTAGATGGATGTCCTAATCTATTGTGCCAGGTAGTAGAGGTAACCAACTTACCAATGAGGGCTTTATTTGAAGCAATGCTTTGAGAAGCGGCAGGTGACACATTGGCTAGAGATGAGAGTGGGTAGAGTCCATTACTGCACAATCTTTTATAGAGTACCCTCCCTGTGGCCTTGTCCTGGATCAAAAAACAGAAGGCATAAAAAATAAGCCAACAATTATTATCCAAACAGATGCGATGGACAGATAGAAGATTCTGTGTTAATTTGGGAACATATAACACAAAATTCAATTTTATAGGATGGAGAGATGGTTTTATAACAGTACTACCAATGTGAGATACAGGCAAACCTTCACCATTGGCAGTTTGTATGACTTCATTAGTGGGATAGGGTGAAGCTAGAGACAGATTGGAGAGATCAGCAGTCATATGATTCGTTGCGCCGGAATCAGTTATCCAAACTTGTGAAGTAGAGGAAGATGCTGCTCGAGGAGATGGGTGTGTCACCATAGTATGAAAAGCCTGCATTGGTGCCTGAGACTGAATATGTTGTTGAGCAGGAAACTGTGATGAAGACCCTTGCTGTGTATAAGAAGACTGCTGAGAATATGGATGCCCTTGTTGTGGATAAGAAACCATCTGAGAGGGAGAGGAACTATTGCCAGCACCAATATAGTTGGGACCCTTGTCATTGTAAAAACAGAACCATGTACTGTGATTAAACCTGCCACAAATCTGACATCGTGATTTCGCAGAAGAATTTGATGGACAGAAAGGCGCAGAATGACCATCACAGTTGCAAAGCTGACAAGAGAGGAGGGGTGGAGCAGAAGGAGGGGAGTGCTGCGGATGAGGAAAGGAACCAAAAACACCAGGACTTGGAGTTTGGAGAACATAAGTTTGAGTGGGAAAATATGGCTTGGATGAAAAACTTCTGTTATTTGGATGAAACCGGCCCTTCCCCTTGTTTTTTGGAGCATTGAACTGCTTGAAACCACCATATACAAAATTAGATTGAGTAGGTGCTCTCGGAGGTAAAGTATGGGCAACCATTGCAGTCATAAATGGTGCATTAACAGTGGATTCCAGAATAGCTTCTTCAGCAAGTAATTGTGTCCTAAACTCCTTCAGAGAGATAACATTCTCACGCCCCCTTATTACTGTTCTGAATGTATTATACTCTGGTGGCAAACCATTCAACGCAAGAATGACAATATCTTCATCAACAAAATACACCCCAGCAGCTGAAAGATAATCTCTGGCCTCTTTGATTTTCTGTAAGTATTGAGCAACAGAATCAGATCCCTTTTTAATGGTTTGAAGATTGGACTTCATCTGAAATATGCTAGTCTTGGAGACTGTGGAGAATTGTTCTTGCAATCGAATCCAGAGATCTCGAGAGCTTGTACTGCCAATAGCACACGACAGAGCCATTGGACTCAAAAAAGCAGTAAGTAACTGCATCAGGGCTTTATCATGCATCATCCAAATCAAATACTCATCACTAGCAGAAGAAGTCGTTGAATTTGAGGAATTAACACCAGAATCTCCAGATTGTGAGGAATGTCGAGGAGGACAGGGATGCGTGCCGTCGACAAACCCTAGAATTCCATTACTCTCAAGCAGTAATTGCATTTGAAAATGCCAAGTGAGATAATTCGAATCATCCAACTTAACATTCACAGATGTAGAAATTGACGAAACTAGAACAGTGATTGGAGATTGAAGAAGCTGAAGTTGAGAAGCTGTTACCATCGTTGCAGAAACTCACTAAGACAATGTAGCAAACACCTGGAGTGCAATAGTGGAAGAAGACGAAGACGCAACCAGATCGTAGTTGCAGAGCACCCGGAAACAATAAACCCTAGAAATCAGAGAAGACGAAGTCAAATCAATCAAGAAACGCGTGCAAGAAGCAAGAATTCAGAGGAAGACGAAGTGTTGGGGCTGCGGAAGACTCGGACCGAAGAAGCTGATCAAGCTCTAATGGTGAGTGATACCATATTAACCTACAGTAATGTAGTGAGAGGAAGAAGAGATTCAAGAAATTTAGAGAGATAAGTAGAAACCATAAACTTTCAGCATATCACTTTTCTTCATTACTAAGCAATCTCACATACAACAGTATTTATACCTTTCTCAATATTCTAACCAAACTGCCTAACTAACTCTCTAACTCTCTAATCTGCATACAAGTGGTAGTATCTCAGCCACACAATATATGTCTATCAGTTCCCACTTCATTGCACGAAGGACATCAAGATGAGGTATACTGCACTGGGACCTGAAAATAGACCATGTGCATCCCCAAACATTTACAGATTAAATATATCAAAACCATCATCTGGCAAGAAATGATGTAGAACGTGTAGTAAGTGTCTTACTAATTAACACTGGGTTACAGAATAATTAAGTGCGCTTGAGTCTTGAAGCAAACTTACTGAACAAAGAGATTACAAGTACTCAACTAAATTGCAATTACTACGCTCCCATGAAAGACTTCCAACTTATCAAAGAGGTTCAAAAGCAAGTGCTAGATCAAAACTATTCCTGTTTATCGAGTCAAAGAGAGAATAGTTTCGTTACCAGAAACAAACTTCTAGCCAAAGTGTTAAATCAAAGTAAGAAGTATGAATTAAGCTACAGAAAGATTTTCCCGACATAACAAAAAGATTAATTTTGTTACCAAAAGCAAACCGCTATTCAAAGTGTTAAACCAAAGTAAAGAGGTGTGAATTAAGTTATAGAAAGATTTCACAACATAACAAAGCGATCACTGTGACTAAAGTAAACTGAAATCCCAGACTGACCTAGTCGTGAATGTTGTATGAAAGTGTAAACACCCAAAGTCTAGCAGCAGGGTAGCATTTGAAAATTTTCCGTATCTTACCAGTACCTATAACATATACAAATTGATGTCAGGAGTGACAACTTTAAACAACCACTTCTGTAACGTAACCATAGTCACGAAATGCTTCACAGGATGTTGCCATGTACCATCCATTCATAATATATAGGGGAAAGTACAAAAAACTACTTCAACTATTGATGTCACGACACTTTCATACCTTATCTTTTAAAATTGACAATGTCATACCTCATCTTTAAATTTGGTCCAATGTTATACCTTCCATTACTTGGCCGTTTCATTTTCAGTTAAATGCTGACGTGACTTGATTCAGGACCCACTTTCTATTAAAAAATTAATAAAATATTATTAAAAACTAAAAAAAATTATTTAATATTTTTTAAAATAATAAAGAAAAGTAAAAAATAAATATAAATATAAAAAAAATCCCTCTGTTCGTCTTTTCCCCCCTCTCTCTCTCCATCTTCATCTTCTTCCCTGCTTAATCTTCAACCAAAAGAAAAAAAAATTTGAAAACCCATCAACCCCCCCCCCCCCGGGAAGAAGAAGAAGGAGAAGAGGAGGAAGAAGAAGAAAAGGAAAAAAAAAAATATATATATATATATATATATATATCCAACCCAACCCAGTTCGCCGCCCCCCAACCCCCTGCAACCCAGTTCGGTCCCCACCCCCCCCCCCCCGGGAAGAAAAAGAAGAAGAAGAAGAAGAAAAAACCCCAACCCAACCCAGTTCGGTCCCCAACCCCCCCCCCCCCCGGAACCCAGAAAGAAGAAGAAGGAGAAGAAAAAGAAAGAAAAAAAAAATCCAAAGCGAACCCAGTTCTCCACCCCATCCCCCCCCCCCCAAACCTAACCCCCTGCCAACCCCAAATCCACCACTCTCATCCATTCTCCACATCCTCTTCCGCACCCATCCTCCACCTTCTCGTCGATGGGATCTGGGTGTTTTTTTTTTTTGTTTTTTTTTTCTGGGTTGCAGGAGGGAGAAGAGGGGGTTTGGGGGGGGGGGAGACAAACTGAGGGTGGGTGCGGGGGGAAGACAAATTGGATTTTTTATTTTTTTTGTTGGGGGTTGCAGGTGGGGGGAAGAAGATGAAGATGGGGAGAAGAGAGAGGAGGGGGAGGGACGAATTGAGGGTTGTTTTTTTTTTTTTTACTTTTCTTTATTATTTTAATATTTAAAAAATATTAAATAATTTTTTTTAGTTTTTAATAATATTTTAATGATTTTTTAATAGAAGTGGGCTCCGAATTAAGCCACGTCAGCATTTAACTGAAAGTAAACGGCCAAGTAATGGAAGGTATAACATTGGACCAAATTTAAAGATGAGGTATGACATTGTCAATTTTAAAAGATGAGGTATGAAAGTGTCGTGACACCAATAGTTGAGGTAGTTTTTTGTACTTTACTCTAATATATAAATGCATAACAGGGAAAGTGAGTGAAAATTTAATACATACAGTATGTATTAAATTTTCAGTAACTTTTAATACATACATACAGTCAGTGGCGGATCCAGACTTTTATCATTGGGTGGTCCCAGTATTGGAGTTGAACGGGAAGAGTTCGGATCTCTCCCATCAAAGGCCACGATCAAGTGATCCGGACCGTTGAAATTTGATCCAACGGTTACAAACAGGAGGCTCTTCTAAAAGTTATAATAATTGTAGCCGTTTGATTAAATTTCAACGGTCCGGATCATTTGTTCTTGGGCCTTTGATGGGAGAGATCTGGACCCGATCTCTTCCCGAGTTGTACTATTCGAAATAACATTGTTTAAACTAATCGAGTATGATTTTCATGTATTATGTCGTACCATGTTCTTAATTTCTACACATTCAATTATTAAAACAAAGGGCAAAAGACTGTTTACTACCCTCATGTTTCGTGATTTTCAACATTTAGTACATCAAGTTTTTTTCGTCCCAGAGTCATACCTAAAGTGTAAATTTTGGGACAGTTTCATACATCCGTTAGTCAAACTGTTAAGTCTTCCGTTAACTGATGACGTGGCGCCTACGTGGACAATGAATGGGCACCACGTGTCAATAAAGGTCCCATGTGGATATTAAAATAATACAAAATTACAAAAAAAAAATACAAAATTACAAAAAAAAAAAAAAAAATACAAAATCTGGGTTCGGCCCTCCCTCCTTCTCCCTCCTTCTCCCTCCCTTCTCTTCCCTGCACACCCACCCATTCCCCTCCTCTGGACTCACCCTTACCGACCCCCTCCCTCATTCTCCCCACCTCCTCTGCACTCACCCCTACCGGTCACCACCTCCACGGGACCACCGACCCCCGACCCACTCAATTTAAAAAATTTTAAAAAATAAAATAAAATTTCTGGGCTAAGCTTTCAATCCCAGTCAGGAAGAAGCTCTCCTAGAGGCTAAAGGTCCATCTGTCATGGCGGGGCTGTCAATGCATAACCTCAAGATTGGGGCAATCATGGAGACCCACCAACGGCAACGGAGTCAGCAACTCACCGACCCCAACCCAAAGCGAAAGATAATGCAGCAAATCGCAAAGTACTTCGAGGTCGTGTTCAATCGTACGGCTCGGATCTGGTCATGGTGTGGTGATGAAGACGAAGGACCTTTATTGATGGTGGTTTTCGTAGCGACGGTGTCGGTGGTCCCGTGGAGGTTGAGGTGGTGACCGGTAGGGGTGAGTGCAGAGGAGGTGGGGAGAATGAGGGAGGGGGTCGGTAAGGGTGAGTCCAGAGGAGGGGAATGGGTGGGTGTGCGGGGAAGAGAAGGGAAGGAGAAGGAGGGAGAAGGAGGGAGGGCCGAACCCAGATTTTGTTTTTTTTGTTTTTTTTGTTTGTAATTTTGTATTTTTTTGTTTGTAATTTTGTATTATTTTAATATCCACATGGGACCTTTATTGACACGTGGTGCCCATTCATTGTCCACGTAGGCGCCACGTCATCAGTTAACGGAAGACTTAACAGTTTGACTAACGGATGTATGAAACTGTCCCAAAATTTACACTTTAGGTATGACTCTGGGACGAAAAAAACTTGATGTACTAAATGTTGAAAATCACGAAACATGAGGGTAGTAAACAGTCTTTTGCCCTAAAACAAAAATTCATATAAATTAATGGAGATAAAAACATATGTATATTTGTTGAAAAACAAAACATATATATAGAAATTAACCATCACATGATCAAATCAATATAAAAAAAATCATAAATTACAATCCAAGCACTAACTAGTATATATTAGGAATCTAACAATTTTATCCGATACACATCAATTTAATAGCATTCTATTTTGGACTAAAATTAGAAAACTTATTTAAATTTAGACATTAGGACAGTATTAAAATAACAAAAATAAAATTAAGAAATGAAGCGGTGTTTGAGAGGAGAGAGGTGGACAGGTGGTGGCTTGGTCATATGCGGTTAGAACGAAAAAGGAAACTGGGGAGAGAGGAAAAAGGGATTGGGCATTGGGATTACCGATTAGGGTCTCTTATATAAAATATTAAAATGGGAATTGGGCTCACACATTCATTTTAATTGTATTGGACTCAAACGGTGCGTTTTGGCCGATTCAGTTTAACAAGAAAACAACCTTCTTCTTTCTTTTTCATCTGCAGTCTGCAGAGAGTCACCGCTGCATATCTCTCCTCCGCACAACTCCAGGCCGTTGGGTGGTCCTGGGACCACCCTAGTCCCTGAATGGATCCGCCTCTGCATACAGTATGTATTACTGGAAAACCCAAAACTTCCAGTAACTTCTAAACATTAATTCCACAGCATATCTCAAACAATATTGTGCTTTTTACTCTAACATAGACCTTATGTGCATGTGCGGTTATCCTGATCTGTTAACACACAATGGCCACTGAGGAATAAAAAGTTTTGCTAACTCTTAAAAAAAAATACATAAGAAATTAGCAGAAGGTCATGAAAATTTCAAACCCAAACGAGAGTGATTTAAAACGAGTATGGGTGAAAATGTTAACGAGTCGTCTACAAAAACAAAAATTGATCAATTGTTTCAAAACAAAAAAGAAATTTCAAAGGGTGCTTGTAATTTTAAGGGTAAAAGACTATTTACTACCCTCATATTTCATGGTTTTCAACATTTAGTACATCAATTTTTTTTCATCCCAGAGTCGTACCTAAAGTGTTAATTTTAGGACAATTTCATACATCCGTTAGTCAAATTGTTAGTTCTCCCATTAAGTGATGATGTGGCGCCCATGTGGACAATGATTGGGCGCCACGTGTCATTAAAAATATTAAAATATTAAAAATATTTATATAAAAAAATAAAAACCATAATCCCCTTCTTCTTCCCTGTAACCCGCACCCTCCCCAGATTTTTCTTCTTCTTCTTCCCAGATTCGGTTTTTTTTTTCCTTTTCTTTCTTCTGTTCTTCTTCTTCTTCTTTCTTATCTTCAGGATTTAAAAATTTAAAACAAAAAAAACAAAAAACAAAATTTGGGCTTTCACCCATCCCGACACCCTCCCTCCTTCTCCCTCCCCTCTCTTCCCTGCACCCATCCTACCCGCACACCCACCCATTCCCCTCCTTCTCCCTCCCTTCTCTCCTCTGCAGTCCACACAGAGCCCTCCCACCCCTCCCTCCGAAGCCACTGGGAGGAGGTCGAGCGCCGTCGACACGATGGTTATGGCGGAGATCGAAGGCCCCTTGAGGACCCATCAAGTCTGACGACCTGCAATTCCAGATTTTATTTTATTTTTTTAAATTTTTTTATACCAGATTAATGTTAGGGTTAGGAATTGGAGGGAGGGTGAGAGAGCTCCGTGTGGACTGCAAAGGAGAGAAGGGAGGGAAAAGGAGGGGAATGGGTGGGTGTGCGGGGAGGATGGGTACATGGAAGAGAAGGGAGGGAGAAGGAGTGAGGGGGTCAGGATGGGTGAAAACCCATATTTTTTATTTTTTTTGTTTTAAATTTTTAAATCTTGAAGAGAATGAGGGAGAAGGAGGGAGGGGGGTCGGGATGGGTGAAAGCCCAGATTTTTTTTTTTTTGTTTTAAAATTTTAAATCCTGAAGATAAGAAGAAGAAGAAGAAGAAGAAGAAGAGAAGAAAGAAAAAGCTGGGGAGGGTGCGGGTTGCAGGGAAGGGATTATGTTTTTTTTTTAATTAATATTTTTTAATGACACGTAGCGCCCAATCATTGTCCACATGGGCGCAACGTCATCACTTAACGGGAGAACTAACAGTTTGACTAACGGATGTATGAAACTGTCCCAAAATTAACACTTTAGGTATGACTCTGAGATGAAAAAAAATTGATGTACTAAATGTTGAAAACCACGAAACATGAGGGTAGTAAACAGTCTTTTACCCTAATTTTAAATAGGGGAAATAACCCATCTTAATTAAGTAGCATCTAACCTCTTCACCAGGAGCATAATAGCGGTCAGCAATAACCTGCCCAGATAAAGGACATGCATGAAAAATCAAGAACATTGTTCACACATATACCTGATATGTATAAATTTTGAAGGGAGCTCGTAACTGCATATATAAGTAGCATATGAGAAGTGATTTCGTTTTGCATCCCAATAACTGAACTAATATAAAGCAATAAAAACATAAAAAAGAATCAATTTCGATAAGCGTGCAGACTGAATAAGGAGAATATAAAATTCTTGTACTCCTATAACTAAATCAAGATGTCAGATAGAGAATCAAAAACGCAGAGAGAGAGTGAGAGTACCTCTGAGAAATGTTTGTCGTCGTCACTCAACACAATTGATTCTGAAGTCCCATCATGATTCAAAAAATCAGCAAATGGGATCTATAAAATAAATTGAAAATCTAAACATTCATAAGTAAAGAGGAAAAAATTGAACTTCCATCATAAAGTTCAAGACACTATTTACAACGGAACGTTTATAAATGTGTTACCAGGGAATAACCCTTCGTGCTTCCCCATGCTCGAGAAGTAACTGCAAAGTCCACCGCGAACCAGTGACATTAAGTTGTATGGATCTTTAATAGATGCAACCGCTGCAACTAATCATATCTAGAATAGTTTTGTATGTAGCAAGTCATATAAAGTCAAAATGAATAGGTATATAGGTAAATGGAGATATAACTAATTAAAAAAAATATATGAAATTGGATGCCATTAAAATCTACAACACTGCTGGCACTGATTCATTTTCTGCAAAAAATTGGAAATAAGTACAATTGAAGCAAATAATTCAGACAGATTTGGACATGAAAATGCTTTAAAATGTAGAAGCTTACCTAAAGCATATGCGTGCATGAAATCCTTAAAGGCGATACTTTTGGATATTTCAGGGAAGTTCTTGAAAGCCTGAAAATACGTCGTAACAACAATTAGAATCTAGAAGTTAATAACAAAGAAGTGATTAACAATCTCATATCTCAAGTCAGTATTGACTTGATTAAGTTTCAAAAGTTATTAAGCTGACGAGATGCCCCACTATTCCAAATTTTGAAGAATTTGTGCCACATTATTCTAGTCGTATTTGACTGGTTACTCTAATTGATTAATTTTGCCAAAACATTCAAGATAATGGGACGAAGGCCTATAGATGGTGGTTTGGACATGTGAAACGAAGGCCTACAGACGCTCCGGTTAGAATATGTGATTACGAGACAGAGGTACAAGGCCAAAGGGGTAAAGGGATACCTAGGAAGACTTTGGAAGATACTCTAAGAAAAGACGTGGAGTACTTAGATCTAACAGAAGACGTGGCACAGAACCGAGCGCAATGACGTTCTAGGATTTATACAGCCGACCCCACTTTGTGGAAAAGGCTTTGTTGTTGTTGTTGTATTCAAGATAATGGGACACTGAATTACATGCCACCAACAGTTTAAACCCCGAATAGAGATGATGATATTAAATTTAAAACATATACATGGTAGAGGTTCACCTCTCCCAGACCGTGCGTAAAGCGGGAACCTTATGCACTGAGTACGACCTTTTTTATACATGGTAGAGGTTCACGCATGAACGTCCCAAAACCATTAACCAGATAATAAAACAATCAAAGTACTTACCGTCCTAATTGCCAAAAATTCCTTTTCGATTTGAGATCTTTGATTAATTGTTTCCTGATATACAGAGCTTTGGCGAATCAGCTCCAACTCATCGTCGCTCCAATATATCTAAGAATATACAACAACATCCAAGTCAAATCAGTGAATTCTTGTCATTTAAGAAATGTGTACAAACAAACAAATCAACTACATGGAAGGACCATTGATCAGTTAAATTCTTGTTTCATCTGTGTTCAACCCATGCTGTCCAAATTGACCGTCTAACAACATGACCAGAAGAAAGAATGCCTTTCAATGATAATTTTATTTCATATCAAAATAAGGTATATATACAACCCTATACAGATATGGGAAAGAATAAGGGAAAGAATAATTATATCCTAAACTAGGAAACCAATTACAGTAGGAATCCCACAATTATAGGAATCCTAATACAAGTCAACACTCCCTCTCAAGTTGGTGCATAGATGTTGCACATGCCCAACTTGTCTAGAAATCTGGAGAACTTGTTACTAGAAACCGCCTTCGTGAGAATATCTGCTACTTGGTCGTCCGTTCCTATGGGAGGAACCTCAATTACTTTACTATCTAGCTTCTCTTTAATAAAGAACCGATCAACCTCTACATGCTTGGTCCGATCATGTTGCACAGGATTATGAGCAATATCCCGTGTAGCTTTATTGTCACTGAATAACTTCATAGGCAGACCTTGTTTGACCCCCACATCTTGCAACAGAAACTTAAGCCACAAGAGTTCACAAATACCGAGTGCCATGCCTCTAAATTCGGCTTCTACGCTTGACCTTGATACGACATTCTGCTTCTTGCTTCTCCACGTTACTAGATTTCCCCCAACAAAGGTGAAATACCCAGATGTCGAGCGTCTATCATCCGTCGATCCTGCCCAATCAGCATCCGTATAGCACTCAATTCTAAAATGCTCATTTTTCCGAAATAAAATTCCTTTACCAGGGCTCCCCTTTAAGTAACTCAATATTCTCATAACTGCACTCATATGTTGTTCTCCTGGATTGTGCTTATATTGACTAATCACACTTAAGGCATGAGCAAGATCAGGCCTAGTGTGAGCCAAGTACATTAATCTTCCTACTAACCTTTGATACCTCCCTTTATCAACCGGTACTTGGTTCTGATCTATACCCAACTTCATTCCTTCGGCCAACGGAGTAGACACCGGCTTACATGATATCATACCGGTTTCTTCCAACAGGTCAAGAACATACTTCCTTTGTGATAGAAATATCCCGAACTTGCATCTTGATACTTCAATCCCAAGAAAATATTTCAAAGGACCAAGATCTTTCATTTCAAATTCTGTGGACAAATAACTTTTCAAGGTTGCTTGCTTAACAGGATCATCACCAGTAACCACCATATCATCCACATACACGATTAGAGCCGTAACCTTTCCGTTCTGGTGTTTCAGAAACAACGTGTGATCCCAATTACTCTGTATATACCCAAATGCCCTCATGGACTTGGTAAATCTACCAAACCAGGCTCTCGGAGACTGCTTTAATCCATACAGTGATTTCTTGAGTCTACATACCTTTTGTTTCCGTCTGTTCGAATCACTGCACCCTGGTGGAAGGTCCATGTAAATCTCCTCAGTCAGATCTCCGTGGAGGAAAACATTTTTTACGTCGAACTGTTGCAAAGGCCAATCCAGATTTGCTGCTAAGGACAGTAGAACACGAACTGTATTGATCTTTGCCACTGGTGCGAACGTATCAGTGTAATCAATGCCATATTTCTGTGTATACCCCTTTGCCACCAATCTTGCTTTGAAGCGATCTACCGTTCCGTCGGCTTTATATTTTACTATATAAACCCATTTGCATCCCACTGTTTTCTTTCCGGCTGGCAAGTCAGTTATTTCCCAGGTAGCATTCTTCTTCAACGATCTCAATTCCTCGTTCATTGCATATTTCCAGCGGGAATCTGCTAAAGCCTCCTGCACACTATTAGGAATAGATACAGTAGATAATTGATATACAAATGACTTATTTGATTCTGACAGGTGACAGGTAGACACATAATGATTTAATGGGTATCTCACTCTGGAATCAGAGTTTGGCTCACTCATGGAATACTTGTGTTTACACTCAGGATCTGCCTCATAAGTGGGTTTGGGAATACCTCTATTAATGCGCTCTGGAAGGCGACGAAGTGGAGGTGCATCCGGTGTAGAAGACGATTGGTTATGAGAAGTAGTATCTCGTGACACATGCTGTAATTGTTGCTCTGTTTCACGGCAATTGGGTGGCTGCATCTCATCTTCCAACTCAATACCCGTGAGACCCGTGGGCTACTCCTCTTCCTGACTTGTTGGCTGCTCCTCAGTAGGCTGCTCGGTAGGACTAAACCCAGAAAACACGGGCTGCTGCCCTTCTCCAGGTGTCACGGGCATTGACTGCTGCCCTTCTCCAGGTACCGTGGGCTGTTGCCCTCTTCCAGAAGCCGTGTACTCTAAGCTCAACACATCCTTATTATCGTGAGTCAGAACTTCATCATTGCGGTACTCCCCCTGAAGTGAGGACGGGGAGGAACCAAAGAACATTTCAGTCTCGTGAAAAACCACATCCTTAGTAATAAACATCTTTTTACTCGAAGGATGATAACAACGATACCCTTTCTGGGTAGTAGCATACCCCAAAAAAACACAACGAAGAGCTCTAGGTTCAAGTTTAGTCTTCCGTTGAGGTGGATGGAGGTGAACAAACGCAACACATCCGATGACCCGTGGGGGAAGATTGGGAGTCGGGGGGCTGCTAGTCTGAGATGTGAGAGCCTGAAATGGCATATGGAAGTTGAGAGTCCGAGATGGAAGGTGATTAATAAGATAAGTTGCAGACGTAAGTGCCTCTCCCCAATAATGGAGCGGCAGATGTGCCGCAAGTAAGGAAGCACGAACCATTTCCAACAAGTGTCGATTTTTCCTTTCTGCAACCCCATTCTGTTGAAGAGTATACAGACACGTGGTCTGATGAACAATACCATGCAACTCGAAGAATGAACGAAGTTCCATATTAACATATTCTCCCCCATTGTCACTACGAAGAACCTGGATATTCCTGTTGTATTGTACAACAATCATTTTATGAAACTGTTGGAAGGCCAAACTAACTTCACTCTTCGACTTTAACAAAATAACCCAAGTCATGCGGGTACAATCATCAATAAAAGTAACAAACCAATGAGCACCACCAAGAGTGGCTACTTTTGACGGTCTTCATACATCAGAATGCACAATCATAAAAGGAACGGTACTTTTATTTAAACTGGGAGGAAAAGAGGTTCGATGGCTCTTAGCCATTTCACAAACATCACACTTAAACTGAGAAACATCATTCTTAACAAACAAACTAGGAAATAACTTATGCAGATAACCAAAGGAAGCATGCCCAAGGCGCTGGTGCCACATCCAGATGTTTGACACTTTATTAGTAACCCCTTGAGAATCATCAACGGAAAGAGCTTGAGTCAGCAAGCTAGAACTACTGGTGGTCAACTCCAAGTAATAAAGTTTCCCTCTTCTAATACCATAACTAATCGTCTTCCGCGTCCGGATGTCCTTAAAAACACAAAAATAAGGCCAAAAAATAACCAAACAATGTAAGGCAAGGGTTATTTGAGCAACGGACAACAAATTATAATTTAGAGAGGGAACCACAAGAACAGTGTCAAGTTTCATGGTATCGAAAAAGGGAAACAACGCCTTCCCCAATAACAGGGACGGCATTACCATTAGCAACATTGACCTCGGTTTGTGTGGATGTTTTTAGTGATGGAACCTGTCTAGAATCACAAGTCATATGTTCAGTAGCTCCGGAATCAATTATCCATGTAATATTCATAGCACAAGTAGAAGTACTGAGTGCCTTACCATCACTTCCTGCCGCAGCTATCATGGCAGATGCCTTGTCCGCTATCTGATCCGAATCATTCTTGGTTTCAGCAATGGAGGCTCGAGATTTGTTGCACCGAGGATCACGGGTCTTATCCCAATTCTCGGGATATCCAATCAGCTCAAAACAACGACTCTTGGAGTGTCCCGTCAGGCCACAGTGTGGGCATTTACCTTATGGACGATCCCGGCTTGTCTGGCTCGGCCGAGTTGATCCAGGCCGGTTTTGTACCCCTTCTCGATTCGACCCACTAGATGATCCACGGGCCCTTGCTGCCATGGCAGCAGACTCCCCCTTGTCAACCTCTGTCTTCATTGCTTCATTTCGATCGGCTTCTCGACGGACATAGGCATAAGAAGCCTACAGGCCAAGTGGGGGATCATTCCGCGGCACTTCTCCATGCACCTGATCAAACCCATCATCGAGACCACCAAGAAACACATAGACCCGTTGTCTCTTAGTGGATTTCTGAAACACTTTGATGTCATTCTCACACTCCGTGGATGCTTTATTAAAGTGATCCAATTCTTGGAAGATCTCAGTGAGCTCCCCAAAATAGGTAGCTAAGGGTCGGCCATTCTGACGTAGACGGGATGCCTTCTGATTCAACGAATAAATTCTAGCCTCGTCATTCTCATCAAAGTAGGCTGCCTTCAAGGAGTCCCAAATCTCCTTCGATGTAGACAATCGAATGTACCGTTTCATAGACCCACGAAGATATCCCATCTTCTTCCTTCCAGCAATATGAATTTGAATGAGGGGAGCCCATAAATCATAGTTCTTTTCATCCAAAACCATACCAATATTAAAGCTTGAATTCTTTGACTGCACCATAATTGGAGCAGCCATTGAAACAATCTGTGAACCAGCCCCCTTTTCTTCAGCCATCTCTCTATTGCTTCGGAGTTGACTGACACAAACTAGGCAGAGAAAAAAAACAGCAGCGGTGATGGGACCTAGAACACGTTGGACAAATCAACAGGGCAGCAACACCCTATCTGGTGCTCGCTGCAATCGATCAGGGAACGGGCAGCAACAACCCTAAGGTTGCTCGCTGCAATGGATCAGGTACACGGCAGGAAAAAAATTTAGGGTTCAGTGTTTTTCTAACCCGGCTCTGGTGCCATGAAGAAAGAATGCCTTTCAATGATAATTTTATTTCATATCAAAACAAGGTATATATACAACCCTATACAGATATGGGAAAGAATAAGGGAAAGAATAATTATATCCTAAACTAGGAAACCAATTACAGTAGGAATCCCACAATTATAGGAATCCTAATACAAGTCAACATGACCTACCAAATAATCTCTAGGAATGCAAATGGGAACTTAATATCATAACACTCACCGTGCAATAGGGCTGGGTTCGGTTCTTAACGGTTCGGTTTTTTGCCAAAACCGAAACTGAACCGAAATTTCGGTTTGGTTCAATTTTTTTTTGGTTTTTTTTTGTTCGGTTTTTTTTTCGGTTCGGTTTCGGCCCGGTTCGGGTTTTTTATTTATTTATTTATTTTTTATCCTCCCATTCTTCGTCTTCTTCAATAGCAAAAAGAATTCTGAATTGCCGAAAAAATTGAATACATTCTTCAATCAGTCCTCAAATGCACTTAATGAGATACCTTAAAACAAACATATACAACTGGTTATTGGCAAATTACACCTAAACCAATCAAGAAATTTAAGTGCACCATCGGGAAACATATGAGATTTAAGCTGCTCATCAGCAATTAAACAACAATCCTTGCATTTCTTAATTTCCAAGTGAATCAAATTACATTCAAGAAATTTGAATTATGCATTACAGCTGACATCTACCATTTCACCCTTCTACTACCATGCACAATCAAGAAAAGCAAAACAGGTGCAGCATAAAAACCTATAAATCGACAAATAAATAAGAGAGATTGGGGATCTTTGGTGAAGGGAGGGTTGTTGCGGGTTATGGAGAAAAACCCAACAGTAGAAAAACTATTTCATAAACCACAAATAGAAAACTCCTAATTTACCAAATTAAAATTAACCAACAACACAACACAAAAACAAAACCAAATTAAAGTCAACCAAACGAAAAAAATAAACACAACCAAACGAAAAAAATAAAACACAACCAAATTTAAATCAACCAAATTAAACACAACCAAACCAAAAAAATAAATCTTTTTTAAATTAATAGTTAAAATCAGGAAGAGATTGAACCGATTCGAACTCCCTCTGCCATCCTCCTCTGCTTCCGATTCGAAAGGGGGCGAGGGAAAATTATGATTTGGAAGAAGGAATCCGCGAGGAGAACAGGAGAAGACTGGAGAGAGATTGATTTGGAGAGAGAGAGAGAGAGAGAGAGAGAGACTGATAGGAAGAAAGTAGCGGAGGGGAGAGAGAGAGCGTATGAGAAAAGGCGAAAACTGAAATGGAAGAGAGAGTGACGGCTAGGGTTTGTAAACTTAAGAAATTTTATAAAAGCATTACATATTAGAAACCTATAAATATATTTCAGGTACAATTATAACAACACAAGCCCATAGTCAAGTTGTCTTAAAACAGCCATCCCCAACCTCTAGGTTAGGGGTTCAAACCCTGACACCAACACGTTTTTTAGTATTTATATTTTATATATAAATTATTTTTTTTCGGTTCGGTTTGGTCCGGTTCGGTTTCCGAACCTCAAAAATTGAAACCGAACTGGTCAAATTCGGTTCGGTTCGGTTTGGCAGTTTCGGTTCGGTTTTTTTCGGCTTCGGTTTGGTTTGGTTTTCGATTTTTTTCGTATTATTAAGAGAAGCCTCATTGTCAACTTTTTTCCCATTTTTTTTTCTATTTTGTCCCCTTTATGTAAATATTGTGTATCAAAAGTGTTATTAAAAGAAGCTTCATCGTCAACCATTTCCCCCCTTTCTCTTAATAAGTGCATTTTTTATACTATTATCTCTACTAATTAATAAAATACTCATTGTCAACTAAAATCCTATGAAATTACCAGTTTAACCTTCTAATTAAAACATAACATGAATAAGAAATATGGGGCATAAATGTAATTTCACACAACCAAATTTTACTATTTTTTTTTCAAAACCTCACCTACATGTAATTCTAACATATCTCTAATTAAAAAAAAAAAATAAAAAAAAAATTCTCACACACTTAGTGTGTGACCATATGCTAGTACTATTATTAAGAGAAGTCTAATTGTCAACTTTTTTCCCATTTTTTTCCTATTTTGTTATCTTTATGTAAATATTGTGTATCAAAAGTGTTATTAAGAGAAGCCTCATTGTCAACTTTTTTCCCCTCTTTTTTCCTCCTTATGTAAATATTGTGTATCAAAAGTGAAGGTATAATTGGAAAAATAAGTATATGATTGTCATTTTCTTAAAAAAAAAAAAAGGTAAAATAGGGATATGATTGTTATTTTGTCAAAAGGTACAAAATTACTATTTTGCCCTTCCTTTTGTTAATAGTGTGTATCAAAAGTGATGGCAAAATAGAAAAAAGGGGAAAGAAAGTTGACAAGGAGGGTTCTCTTAATAATATAGACTAGCATTTGCCTACACACTTCGTGTGTATGAACACATTTTGTTAGAAAATGAGAAGGAGAGAAGGAGAGAGAGAGAGAACGTGAGGGGAGTAGAAGGTTTTTTATTTTTTTATATATATTGGAGGTATTTTAACATCACATGTAGGTGAGGTTTCAATAAAAATAAATAAAATTTGAACTTGTGAAATTACATTATTGCCTATCATTTTTTTATGTGATAGAAGACTAAGTAGTCTTTTTACCCTTTTTTTATTGACAAAGAAGATTTCATTAATTAATAGAGATAGATAAATAGATAGATAGATAGATTAAGATTGTTTAGTTGATTAATTGTAACAAATAGATAAACGGATGGTAATATTTTACTGAGATTCGTCCATCTCGATTCAGTCTACGAAGTATTTAAAGACGTATTCATCCACGTTTTATTAAGTAGGCAAAGCATTATTTTTCTGCTGGGCACCGATGCTTATTCGTACCGATTACGAAAGCCCATTTTGTTCCATCAGTCCTGCCAACAGTGCCTTTCCTCCTCCACACTGCAGCGCTCCACTGCTCCTCCGCTCCTCATTCCCTTCCTCACCTGTAACTGTAATTCCTTCTTCTTCGATCCTCCACTTCTCTCTTCTTCTTTTTGCTCAATTCTTCTTCTTATTGTAGTTTATTTTCTTCTGATTATTGTTTCTAAATTCTGGTTTACGGCCTAAACCTAGGAATTTAGGGATTATTGAGTTAATGTCCGATTTCAGATTTTAGTTGATGAATACTTTGGGGATGAAGTTGAATTTTGGAATTGAGTTGGAGCTCCAGCCTTCGTTTTTAAAACTTTAATTGATTTGCTTGTATAATCGTATCTAGACATGTAAACAGGTCGGATTTATTGGGTTTGGGTTGGGTTGAACCCGATCTGTGAAGTTGGGTCATCTGAACCCAACTCGTAAAGCTAACGGATCACTTAAATCCGATCCGTTAAGTTAACGGGTCACTCGTTTCACCTGTTAATAATTATTATTATTATTTTTTTTGCATAAAGTTTATTTTTTGTTATTAAGACTTTACTAAAATTACTAAAATATCCTCAACTAACAGGTGATAACGGATGTTAACGAGTCATAACAGATGGATTCAAAGTGATTCATTATTTAACAGGTTGTTAACGGGTTCATCCGTTAACGACCCGACCCGTTAAACATCCACCCAAATATAAATATTAACGGGTTGGGTCGGGTTAGGTTAACGGGTTGGATCCAAATGCCAAGCCTAATCGTATCTTCTAACAACATGGCACAAAATCGAGCACAGTGACGTTCTAGGATATATATATAACCGACCTCACTTAGTGGTATAAGACTTTGTTGATGTTGATGTTGTTGTTGTGAATTTTCAACTAGACTCATTGTTTTATCATTTTGTTGGGAAATTCCATAAAAAGCAAATTAGACTCTGCCCAAATTTGGAGAGAAACTTTCGACTTAGGAAAATTGGCTTACAAGTTCTGTCCAATCCACAGTTTCAACTCCTGCTTCGGTGCTGGTGCTCTTCATTTACTATTTTCGCTAATTAATATATTCTTGGAAAAATGGCTTCTTTTCTTGTTGATTCTGTTGCACCTTCAGATTGCTTTTTTGAACTTATATGTTGCCACTGATTACAGGTAGAAAATGCCCAAGGTGAAGACTAACCGAGTGAAATACCCACAAGGTTGGGAACTGATTGAGCCTACTCTTCGCGAGCTACAAGCCAAAGATGAGAGAAGGTTTAGTTTTTTTTTTTTTTTTTTTTTTTTCCGTGTTTTTATTACATTGTTCAACTCCGCCTATGTACTTACATTGCCGGTCCCAAGCCCGGATAAAGGAGGAGGGGGAGGGCGTCAGGTAGTCGACAGCCGGCACTCCATGATCACGTCGAATCCTTATGAAAATGAATTCAGAACAAAATTGCGCTAAAGCTAGGGCGTCACCCGTAAGTGGCGCGCTGTGTGGCCCGAGCACAGTGATAAGTGAGCAAGGGTCGCTGTATCTCCATCGGCACCCGGATGCAGTGTTAAATGAGCAAGGGGGCCATAGAAACTTCTTTTCGAACGACTCCACTCAAAGTTGTTTGGGAGCATATGCTCCTATCAACTTTACACGGGACACACAAAAGAAGTACTTTGATCCTATTAGACGGGGGAGGGTGAAGAAGCTAGGACAGAAGGGTAGAGTTCAAGAGAGCAAAATGCGTTTAGGAACGTGGAATATAGGAACCTTAACAGGAAAATCTATGGAAGTAGTGGAAGTTATGGTGAGGAGAAGGATAAATATTATGTGCCTATAAGAAACTAAGTGGGTTGGTAGTAAGGCAAAGGATCTAGAAAACTCAGGGTTTAAACTTTGGTATTCGGGCACAAATAGAACGAGAAACGGTGTTGGCATCATCGTGGACAAGACCTTGACACAAGATGTTGTAGATGTCAAGAGGGTAGGAGATAGAATCATGGCAATCAAGATTGTAATAGGACAAGAACTTATCAATATGATTAGTGCGTACGCACCTCAAGTAGGGTTGGATACGAGTTCGAAGGAGAAATTTTGGAAAGACCTTGGAGACTTGGTGCAAGGAATTGCTCAGACGGAGAAGTTATTTATAGGAGGAGATTTAAATGGACACGTGGGTAGGGAGACAGGCAACTATGGAGGTTTTCATGGTGGCCATGGTTTTGGGGAGAGAAACAAGGATGGGGAAGCTATCTTGGATTTTGCAATGGCATATGATCTTTTCTTAGCCAACACCTTCTTTCAGAAGAGAGAAGAACATGTGATCACCTACAAGAGTGGGTCGTCAAAAACACAAATAGATTTTCTTCTAATGAGGAAAGAGGATCGTATAACTTGTAAGGATTGCAAAGTTATACCAGGAGAGAGCGTGGCTAATCAACATCGCTTGTTGGTGATGGATGTACATATCAAAAGAGTGAGACAAAAGAACAAGACTTGGAAGTGCCCAAGGACTAGATGGTGGAATCTAAAAGAAGAAAAACAAGCCATTTTCAAAGAAAAAGTAATCACCCAGTGTGTGGGATAGAGATGGGGAAGCTAGCCAAATGTGGGATTCCATGGCTAGTTGTATCCGAAAAGTAGCAAAAGAGGTATTAGGAGAGTCCAAGGGTTTTGCCCCACACCAAAAGGAATCTTGGTGGTGGAATGAGGAGGTACAAACAAAGGTGAAGGCTAAGAAGGAATGTTGTAAAGCCTTATACAAGGATAGGACTGACGAAAATAGTGAAAGGTATAGAAAAGCGAAGCAAGAGGCGAAGAAAGCTGTGAGAGAAGCTAAGTTAGCGGCTTACGACGATATGTATAAACGACTAGATACCAAAGAAGGAGAGTTGGATATCTATAAACTAGCTAGAGCAAGGGAAAAGAAGACAAGGGACCTAAACCAAGTGAGGTGCATCAAGGATGAGGATGGAAAGGTTCTTGCTACAGAGAACGCGGTTAAAGACAGATGGAGAGGTTATTTTCATAATCTTTTCAATGAAGGACATGAAAGGAGTGCTTCTTTAGGGGAGTTGAGTAACTCAGAAGAGTGTAGAAACTACTCTTTTTATCGTCGAATTCGGAAGGAAGAAGTGGTTGTAGCTTTGAAGAAGATGAAGCATAGAAAAGCAATAGGCCCAGACGATATACCAATCGAAGTGTGGAAAGTTTTGGGAGAGACAGGTATAACATGGCTCACTGACCTTTTCAATAGGATTTTGAAAACGAAGAAGATGCCAAATGAGTGGCGAACGAGCACTTTGGTGCCTATCTACAAGAATAAGGGCGACGTACAAAATTGCATGAACTATAGGGGTATTAAGCTAATGAGTCATACAATGAAGCTCTGGGAGAGAGTCATTGAGCATAGATTGAGGCAAGAGACACGGGTTTCGGACAACCAATTCGGGTTCATGCCAGGGCGCTCAACCATGGAGGCAATCTATCTCTTACGAAGATTGATGGAAAGATATAGAGATAGGAAAAAGGATTTACACATGGTCTTTATAGATTTGGAGAAAGCGTATGATAGGGTCCCAAGAGACATTCTTTGGAGGATTTTAGAGAAGAAAGGAGTACGAGTAGCATATATCCAAGCTATAAAGGATATGTATGAAGGAGCAAAGACTGCCGTAAGAACTCATGAAGGACAAACTGAAAGCTTTCCCATAACTGTAGGATTACATCAAGGCTCATCCTTAAGTCCTTACCTTTTTGCGTTGGTAATGGATGAGTTAACGGGACATATTCAAGATGATATTCCTTGGTGTATGCTTTTCGCAGACGATATAGTGTTGATAGATGAAACTCAGGAAGGGGTAAATGCAAAGCTTAACCTTTGGAGAGAAGAGTTGGAATCTAAAGGTCTTCGCCTAAGCCGATCAAAGACAGAATATATGGAGTGCAAGTTCAGTGCAAATGGAGGCCAAAACGAGTTAGGGGTGAGGATCGGAGATCAAGAAATACCAAAGAGCGACTGTTTTCGTTACCTAGGATCTATCTTGCAAAAGAACGGAGAATTAGATGGAGACCTCAACCATAGAATACAAGCTGGATGGATGAAGTGGAAGAGTGCATCCGGCGTGTTGTGTGACCGCCGTATGCCACTGAAGCTCAAGGGAAAATTTTATAGGACGGCAATAAGGCCGGCGATGCTGTATGGCATAGAATGTTGGGCGGTGAAGCATCAACACGTACACAAAATGGGTGTAGCGGAGATGAGGATGCTTCGTTGGATGTGTGGGCACACGAGAAAGGATAAGATTAGGAATGAGGATATCCGGGGTAAAGTAGGAGTAGTCGAAATTGAAGGAAAGATGAGAGAAAATCGGTTACGGTGGTTTGGACATGTGCAAAGAAGGCCTACTGACGCTCCGATTAGAAGATGCGATTATGGGACAGAGGTTCAGGGCCGAAGGGGTAGAGGAAGACCTAGGAAAACTTTGGAAGAGACTCTAAGAAAAGACTTAAGAGTACTTGGATCTAACGAAGGACATGACACAGGACCGAGCACAATGGCGCTCTAAGATTCATATAGCCGATCCCACTCAGTGACTTGGATTTTCCAAGTCTCCAACCGAGAAGTTTTCCTCACTCAGGAAATTAAGGGAACACTACCTCAACCTACATGCTCCACTCACAAAGCTTCAACAAAAGAAAATTCAAAGAACTTAGCGAAGAAGGCTTTGGTGTATTTAACACAATACGTTGAAATGAAGGAAAGCTTATTTATTGATATCCCCGATAAGCTACAAATATGTACATATACATAAGTCAAAATAAACAAACAAGAGGGAGCCTTCACAAAGGTTGCTTAGGAGAAGTCTCAGCAGTCGGTAGAGCCCCAGAAAGAGAAGGCACCGGAGGGGGATCATTCAGAGCCTCAGTACTGGACAGAACCCTAGAAGGAGGAGGCATCAGAGGTTGATCATTTGGAGCTTCATTAAGCGGTACAGCCCCAGAAGACGAAGGCAATAAATGCCTTTGGAATAAACCCACAAATCTCTGATGATCAAGTAAAACCTGACCATCAGATTCCTTCATCTGGTCAAGCTTCCTCTTCATGTTTGTAGCATAGTCATGTGCGAGCCGGTGTAACTGTTTATTCTCATGCTTGAGCCCTCTAATCTCCTGTTTGAGACTCATCACTTCAGCCGCCAATGATTCAACTTGGCGGGTTCGAGCAAATAGGCGTTGGGCCATATTAGACACAGAACCTGCACACTGAACACTGAGAGCCAGAGAATCCTTAACAGCTAACTCATCAGACCGTTTGGAAAGTAGTCTGTTATCTTTGGGAGTGAGAAGGTTCCTGGCCACCACCGCAGCGGTCATATCATTCTTCATCACGGAATCCCCAACGGTAAGAGGACCAGTAGGGGAGACGAAGGATGGACGCCATATGTTGTCAGGAGAAGGCGGGGCTGCCTCTTCAACAAGGTTCAAGTCAAAACGACGGTCGGAGGGGTCAGACATTTTCAAAGGTGTTGAAGAGAGAAGAGGTCGGACAAATCAAGATCTTAGAAGTGCAAGAATGGAGCTTCTACTGGTGGAGATTCAAGTGTGCTTTGGAACTTAATGCCAGCCTCTATAAAAATCTGCACTCAACGGAGCTTCAGAAATCGAAGAGGCGCCTGCTCAGAAATCGAAGAGGCGTTTGCTTTCTCAAAAGCAAGGCTGCTCATATACCATGAGGGTCGATCTCAGAAATCGAAGAGGCGTTTGCTTTCTCAAAAGCTGGGCTGCGCAAAGACCACGAAGGCCGATCTCAGAAATCGAAGAGACGCTTGCTTTCTCAAAAGCTGGGCTGCTCAGAGACCACGAGGGCCGATCTCAGAAATCAAAGAGGCACCTACTTTTCCAGCCTTGTCAGCACCTGTCACACGCACACTCAACTTTGCGGAAATTATGGGCATTCGGTTGAAGACTTCTGGTGAAGTAGAAAGCACATGAGTCGTACTGTTCAATCACCCACTTCCCACACGCAACAGTAGCTCATGGGTACCACAGATAACTTTGCCAAAGTTCTCTGCCAAAGTTGAACACGTGAAGCTTGCAGCTCCCACTACATCGCTCTGACCAAGAAGGGTAAAAGAATAGCAAAGAAACAACACTAACAAAGTTTAGACACGTAAATTTTGAAGGTCTAGCTACCATATTATTACCCACAAGGGTAAAGGAACAGTACCACTGCTGGATAATTGGAAAGTCCCTGTGTGTCAACCTCTGTGCTTCGTGGCAAGGTAGACTAGCAAACATGCCCAACCTTTAATCACATTCGAGAAAACACTCCCAACAAGATTGCTTGCTCCAAAATCGAAGAGGCACCGTCCTCCGAATCTCGAGAGCCAGACTCCCAACATGACTACTTTCTCAAAAATCGAAGAGGGTAAAGGAACAGTACCATTGCTGGATAATTGGAAAGTCCCTGTGTGTCAACCTCTGTGCTTCGTGGCAAGGTAGACTAGCAAACATGCCCAACCTTTACTCACATTCGAGAAAACACTCCCAACAAGATTGCTTGCTCCAAAATCGAAGAGGCACCGTCCTCCGAATCTTGGGAGCCAGACTCCCAACATGATTACTTTCTCAAAAATCGAAGAGACACCGCTCTCCGAATCTCGAGAGCCAGACCCCCAGCATGATTGCTTTCTCAAAAATCGAAGAGGCATCGTTCTACGAATCTCGAGAGCCAGATCCCCGATAGGATTGCTTGTTCGAAAACCGAAGAGGCAACACTTTCCCAACTTCAAGAGACGGATCTCCTTGGATAAAGCTGTCTGTAATCTTCACACGCAACATCAGCTTTCCAGATACCACAAACCACTTTTTCAAAGTGCTCTGACAGCGTTAAAACATGTGAAGCTGGCAGCTCCCACTACCGTGCTATGACCAAGTAGGGTAAAGGAATAACATTACTACTTGTTGTTAAGGAGACTCCTATATATGTCGACCTCCATCCCCAACGGACAGGTAGACCTGCAAAAATGCTCAACCCTTCCTCATATCTGAGAGGGCACTCCCAACGAAGCCTTTCGAAATATTCAGCTTTCTTTCCCCCCGATAATACCTCTGCAAACAAGCTATACTGGAGCAAGAATATCTCATATCATCAGGGTTAAAAGCAAGAGTATTCCATATCATGCTTTTTCCCTGTCTTTTCCTTTGACCTTGTTCTTACCTGCAAGACAAGGAGAAAGAGAGCAATCAGTCAGTACTTGGAATCAAGCTTCCAGCCAGGAACTGACTGCCTGGAACCCCTTACCTGATTACTTACCTGACATTGCTCTCGAGTACTCATCTTCAACATCTTATGCTTCCAGGGAAGATACCGCATCTGCCTGAGGAACAGATAGGGCAAGGGAGAAGGATACAAGGAAGCATGTGGAGACAAGCGTAACAGCACACGTGCCGATACATCCATTACTCTGTCAAAGCAAAAGTATCCCATATCAGCAGGGTCGAACGTACTCTAGATTTGATGGACTTGTTTTGACCCTCAAATTCTTCAGTCGGCCTTATACTCTGGAGGAAACCAGAAAACCCTCCAGCTCAGTTCAAGAATAAGCCTGTGGAAAGTTACTTCTTCAAAAGCAAAAGTATCCCATATCATCTCTTCTCATTTTCTTCTCTTTATCCTTCATGTTGCCTGCAAGATAGGGAGACTGTGAACAATCAGCCGGAGCTATGATTGCTTACCTTGTCTGTCACCTCTTTCAGCAGATCCCCTAGCTCGGCGACTTGGGGGACTCCTACTACATGGTTTGTATCGCGCTTGACCAAGCCTGAAACTACAAGTAAGCTTTAAGTGAAATTGATACATTACCTTGTGCATCTCCACCAGTTAAAGATACCACCCCTGGATGGAGGAAGAGTACTTCCAGAGAAGATGCCCCATCTACCTATGAGACAGATAAGGCATGTCAAGACGATACCACACTCCGATACTTAGAAGTTTCGTGATTACGAGATCATTCTCCCACAATATTTCCTAATGTCATTTGTACTAAATCATTCACTTGTACTCACTAAAGGAGAGCTTGAACCTATGTACTTGTGTAAACCCTTCACAATTAATGAGAACTCCTCTATTCCGTGGACGTAGCCAATCTGGGTGAACCACGTACATCTTGTGTTCGCTTTCCTATCTCTATCCATTTATATACTTATCCATACTAATGACCGGAGCAATCTAGCGAAGATCACAAAAAGCGACCGTTTTCGCTACCTAGGATCTATCTTGCAAGAGAACGGAGAATTAGATGGAGATCTCAACCATAGAATACGAGCTGGATGGATGAAGTGTAAGAGTGCATCCGGCGTGTTGTGTGACCGTCGTAGGCCACTGAAGCTCAAGGGAAAATTTTATAGGACGGCAATAAGGCCAACGATGTTGTATGGCACAGAATGTTGGGCGGTGAAGCATCAACACGTACACAAAATGGGTGTAGCGGAGATGAGGATGCTTCGTGGGATGTGTGGGCACACGAGAAAGGATAAGATTGGGAATGAGGATATCCGAGGTAAAGTAGGAGTAGCCGAAATTGTAGGAAAGATGAGAGAAAATCGGCTCCGATGATTTGGACATGTGCAAAGAAGGCCGACTGACGCTCCGGTTCGAAGATGTGACTACGGGACAGAGGTTCAGGGCCAAAGGGGTAGAGGAAGACCTAGGAAAACTTTGGAAGAGACTCTAAGAAAAGACTTAGAGTAGTTGGATCTAACGGAGGACATGACACAAAACCGAGCGCAATGACGTTCTAGAATTCATATAGCCGACCCCACTTAGTGGGAAAAGGCTTTGTTGTTGTTGTTGTTTTTATTACATTGTTCATTGAACTTTTAAAAATTGATGCGTATAAGAATTCAAAAGCATACTAATGTATGTTTCCTTTATCTTTTGGACAGCTGAGAATGATACTCATGATGGTAAGAGAAAATGTGAGACCTTATGGCCTATTTTCAAAATTGCACATCAAAAGAGCCGCTATATTTTTGACCTTTACCATCGAAGAAAGGAAATTTCCAAGGAATTATATGACTTCTGCCTGGACCAAGGCTATGCTGACCGCAATCTAATTGCAAAATGGAAAAAGGTTTGCCTCAGATCACTTCTATCATTATTTGCAATTAGTAGGCATTTTCATTCCTTAATCTGGTTTACATGTGTATGAAGATGACTGCATGTTAGATTGAACTTGGAAATAAGTTGCCTAGTTTTGAATTGGAATTTAGTTTTTAATCAAGAAAAACCTGTAAATACGGTTGAAAGAATGCAAGCATGAATATTTAATATAAGAAAATTGGAGTAAACTTAGCATTGCTAGAAAATTAGCAAACTCTGGGGGAAATACATAGACGTAGGACATGGGTAGTATGACTTGGATGTGCCGACGATGAGGATAAAGATATGTATTGGATTTTGCATCGTCAGTTGTGTTTGTAAGTTAAAAAGGAACTTCTGCACTTTAATTAGGATACTCAGAATGTTAACGAACATATAGCAAACTCATGCAGCCTGGATACGAACGCCTCTGTTGTTTAAGATGCATGCAACCTCGGGATCATAACTTTGCCACCACATGTGTTTGCCGAGTGCCCAAGCATCTGAGGGAGGAGAAGGTTATAGAGTGTGTGCATTGTGGCTGTAGGGGCTGTGCCAGTGGAGATTGATTAGTGGTATGTCGTTCAAATTGTAATACAAGTGAGATGTTGAATCACATTATCCTTGGTGTTGTGGATTGTTGGGAATCTGTAACATTTAGCTGATCTTAATTAATCGACGCGATCCCTTTATAAATGGTAATAGTAGTATGTTGTCTCTGTAACTTTTCCTTAGGCCCAAAGTTTTACTTGTAATTGAGTAAAGTTTGAATTTTTTACGCTTCGTTATTCCTGTTGGTTGAAATAGTGCATTCCCTATTCAGTACATTCGTTATTCGAAGCAAAGTTTGAGCAATTTGTTCGATTCCATGTTTCACAAATTGAGTTGCTAAGTTTAGGGACATTGCTGTTCTGAAGAGTCATTGCAACATCCTACATATACTGAATCTTGGAAAATAATCAGGCGTATAGGATAAATGCGGCATGCTTAATGTGGTGTTTCGAATGCGCCAAATTTTAACCCTCGTCTTTAGCCTTGGATTTAGGTTTTAGGGTTTGTATATTCATAATACATGTGTTGTAATTTGAGTGAATTCGAGATAAGATGTTAATATGCCAGGTGCACTATGGATTGAGAAGTATACACAACAAATGAGGTTATGGTCCTAGGAATGATGGTTGAATCATGGCTTATGACCAATTTATAGGCCGGTTTGAAACTTTATCTGATACGGGTCATAAGCCGCATTGTGTGGCTTAGCACATTCGTCTTTTCCTTAAAGTAGAATACAGTTGTATGAAAAAAAATAAAAGATAATCTCCTGCATCATAGACTTATAAGAACTGTTCCAAAAATTCTCACTTAGCGTTGTCTATGCCCTGCTTATACCCTAGGTGGGTGGTCACCATCCCAATTAGTTCCTAGATGTTTCAAAATTAAGAAAGTGCGCTTAGATCTACTTAGGCGTCCGCCTAAACCCGCCTAGGTCACTACTCTCACTTAGAAAAAAAATTGATAACTTTAATTTTGCATTTTATTTTTTCAATAAAATGTAAGGGACTTGTTGAATACATGAATGAACACTCATTATATGTTCTCCATGTTTTCAATATGTTCTAATATTTTATAAGGAAAAATTAGTATCCGGTCCCTAGTTCTTACTGTTCATTGACTAAGACCTTATTAATTCTCAAATTTTGATTCAAGTCCCTATCATTAATGTGATAATGAATTTACATGTTTATTATATAATTTTTTTAATATAAAAATTAGTAATAAATTTAGGGTTTAATACTCACACCTCTATTAAACTTCTAATTAATTTTCAATTCAAACATTTCGAAAATAATAAAAAAATTAAATTAAATTAAGTTTGTACCTATTAGTTTTTTTTTTATGTATAAAAAGATTCTCAATTTTTTAATCTTAAATGTACCCATTCATATAATTTTTCAATTTTTTTAATCTTAAATGTACCCATTCTCAAATATATCAATTTGTTATATGTAAAATGTACCCTTTTTTTAATATAAAATCCATTCAAAATTTTTAATCCATGTTTAAACTTATATGGGTACATTCTTTTTCGTTGATTTGAGAATGTATCCATGTACCCATACATAATAGAGAGTATAATTTATATTTTATTATTTTTAATCCCATAAATTATGGGTTTTATTTAAAATCTCATTAATATAAACAATTACAAATTTTAATTTTTAATTTTTAATTTAAAAAATATAGTAACTTACATTATTACATTAATGTTAGGGACCTTAATAAAAAACTAAAAATTAACAAGGTTTCAATCAAAGAATATTGATAGCTAGGGACCGCATCCAAAGTGTCCCATTTTATAATCTATATGTCATTTTATTTACAATTTATGTATAAATAGGCACTGATTTATACAAATATATAATAAATTTACTTAATTCGCATAATCCGGCTAAGCTGCCACCTAGCCGCCTAGCCGCCTAGCCACTCTCTTGCCCATTCCCAGCTAGTGCTTAACGTCTTTTAGAACCTTGCTCATAAGCCTTCAAATTGATTAGAAAAACAAAACAAAACAAAATCAAATTGGCTTGTATTGGAGCCAATGATTTTTTAATCCAATAAAAAATGGCCACTTGATGGATATTAAATTTGTAAATGGACCATTACCAATTTACCATATTATATAAAGTCCACCGGTCGAGTGGTACCTCCCCAACACTATGACAATGCCCTCCCAACGGCTACACTTAATAAATAAACATGATCAAGCAAGTCCCTTTCCTTGCTGCCATCATTCCATTGCTGTTTCTACCCTAAGTAAATTAATTTCGTGAAAGCCAAAAAACTCGGTACTATTCTATTTACTGAGATTTTTTCTTGATACGAGCGATACTGGGGAGTGGGATATGAACACAAACCTCGGGTGCAGGAATAAACACTCTTTAACATCTTGAGCTACTTGCATATCTTACTGAGATTACATTGAGCTTAATAAGTTTCAATTTATATCTTAATCTTCTTGTGTTACTTACTGCTGTAAGAATGAAGTTTCATGAGAAGGAAGAGACAATGTTTGGTATAAGGAATCTTTAGATAACCCGAAATCAAAGATACCGCAGTTTTTGTTTATAATAATCTTGTTTTGATGATCGCTGCCCGGCGTATGCTTGTAAAACTGTTCAAAAGAAAAATAAACGTAACGCTGACATATGAAATTATAATCTGGGTACTTGGGACCTGTTCTTTAGCATATACTGGTTGGTTTTAATGTTTGAGCTCTTGCTCAGCTGGTGTTAGTGTTGATCAGTTCAGACTTGAGACTGCAGAGACGGACATAGTTGCTTTGTCTAACTGGTTTAAAGTCGTCTTGTGTAAGTAGCTGGTTTGAGAGGGACATCATCTGCTTGAGTACATAGTCTGATTATATCTCGTGCAGGTACATAAGAGTTGACCCTTTTCGGGTGGCTTCTAATTTTTTGTTTGTGGAAAAAGTTATTTAGGAAGCTCAGTGAATGATTCTTTTGTGAAACCAGAAGGCAGTTGGCAGAGTTTGATAAACTCATTCCAGGGTCAGGTGGTTCCAAGAAGTCAGGGGCAGCAGATGGAAGGAAGAGGGCATTCCGACTTCTATAGAAATACAAGCGAGGAGTTCGTCCTGAGATCTTATATGGAAAGCTCAGTTGCAACGCCTCTACCGACCATGGAGATGCTTGGTTTTAAGAATTTGTCTCAAAACTTTCGTACAGATAGCGAGGAACTCTTCAAAAGCTGGCTTACAACTGGAGAGGCAAGAAGCCGTGTTATTCCTATCCTAAATATTCATTTACTTGTTTTTCTTGTTGAAAGCTTGATCATTCATTGAATGTCCAATAGAACATCTATCTAGGTTTGAGTCAGTTAAAATGGCTCGTAATTCGCATTCAAATACCATTCATTCCATATGAACGCGATTCAATGTCTCTCTCTTATGGTTCAATATTTGTTTTTCCCTATCAGTTATTACTCTCTTTGATAACTCCACAATCTGATGCTCAAATAATTGTTTCACATAAGATAAGATATACAAAATCCATTCGAAGCGGGATGATATGCACTTGTGGATTCTGCTCTATCCCTTTCCTGATTGTCTTTTTTGTTTGATTGACATGTAACTTTTTCCAGACCAATTGCTACAATTCATCAAGCATTGCACATCGTACCCGATCATGGATGTAAGTAGTTTGCAGTTTGAGCAACCCTTAAATGGAAATCATGTGCTACGCCTTAAAAACGTTGTTATTTTCCAGACTGCATAGTTTTTTTTTATCCTCAGACTTCCGGATCTTTGATATTCTTGGCTTTCTTATTATAAGCTCATAATTGCTTTGTACATCACAGGATATCTACCGAAATAGCTAGCTTATCGTCGGGTCAGCAACATGTCGGTATTCTTCAAAAGAAAAGAAGCAATGATTGTTTATATCCACCAATTAATACCATGCTTGATGAAATCTCAGGTGACAACAATCAAAGTTCAATCAGGTGGCTACTGCTCCCTTCTAATAAGCTGTCTTGTAGCATATATGATTTTATTTACACGGTGACGATAACATTTGGTCTCAATTTTTCAGGCATGGTGTTGAACGAGGAATGCAGGCTAGCGAGCTATACTTGGCTAAGGCATGTTAATATTGATTCGTTTCAGGATTCATTTCAAGGAAGCTTCATCTTGTATCTAATATTTTACTATCAAAGCAGGCCTGGTTTCACCGTTCTCAACCAATGACAAGAAGCCGATCCTCTGAATTGCGGTAATTTTTACACACTTGTTAATAGATAATAACAGCAGAATTTCTGTTAAACTGTCTGGTGGATGCAGTCCTTAATTCATTCTCGTAAAGCGAGAGCCTTGTGCACTGGGTACGACCTTTACTTGTATGGAGGGCACATGTCATCATCTCATTTCATTTAATGAGTATATACTAAAATGCAGAAGGAGGTATGTCGCCATGCAAAACGCTCAAATGCCAGGAGATCTGGAAGTGATGCAGACTGCTTCAGGGAATAGCAATCTAGCAAAACAGGATTTTGCGTTTTCAAATGGTTTCAATGACCCTTCTATTTGTGTGGTCACCAACCAATTGGCGACCTTCATTTCTCCATCCAATTCATCATCGTCCACTTTCAACACCCCACAAATGAGTGAATTGGATAAAGTTTCATCTGTGGTGAGCATGCTAAAGGGTACCTTGGAGCTCAAAAAGCTTAGCAATCAGATTGAGAAAGAAGGTGTGGATGACGATAGCTCCAATGGACGTTTCTCTGTTCAAGAAGGTATCGTCAACATCGGTTTTGATCAAGGGAAAAGGGATCAAATTCATGAAATGGCAGCAGGAACATTTCAGGAAGTATCTACTATCCAAGTTAACGATCATAGAATTAAACAAAATGTTGAAGGTTCACTGGATCTTGAGATGGAAGGTTTTGTAAATATCACAAACCCGAATCCCATAAGCAGGAATTCTCAAGAACCTTCCCAAAGTGAATCATCTGCTGCTGCACCCGTAGTTTCATCTGGTTTTGATGCATGTGACGGTCCCAGCAATTCAAGTCAAACGCTGAGCATTTGTGAAAGTTCAATCAAACGAGCTGGAAGCTCTAGAGCCAAAGGTGATCCTTTTTTAGTCAGTGTTCCCTTCCTATGAAAGTTGTATTGCAGACTGATATTGGTGACCTTTAGTTTTAGAAGCCTTTGAGTTATCTTATGCAAGTTTTGTTGACAGATAACTAACATACAAAAAATAAAATCGATTAGCCCAAGATACGTAATTACCATCACGATACATCTTAAAATTGTGAAAGAACCATGATCAGAACTATCTTTTTGTTTCCATTTACCAGAGTAAATGAAAATTTATACAAAATTAAAAAAGACTCGGCACAAAATGTAATTGTATGCCTGTGCAGACGTTTCAGATACACACCTTTCTTTCTCCTTTGGTGATTAAAAACGTTTTTGAAGACATATTGGCAGTACTAACAAAAGTTAATACTGGTTAGCATCTAGTCAGTGTTTCATTTAACTAAAGTATATATCTTGTTGGGAAACTGCAGATTTCAGAGAACGGATAATTAGAAATTTGAAAGATGATCAAAAGGTAAGACTCTACTCTTTGATATTGAGTATAGCATGTTATTATGAAAGCTTCTAAAACATTTACCAGGTTTCATTTTTCTTTGTTCTTTAACTTGCCATATTCCACAGAGTGGGAAACGTTTAGACCGCTATGGATCAGTGACATCAGCTGTTTCAGGTATCCAATTATGACTAAAACTTCAGCATAATGAGTTATGGCTTTCATTTCAATATTACCTCTATAAATAAATTAAACCAGAATGTTCTTGTTTCTTAAAGCATACTTCTGAGTTGGACTTTACGAGCATATGCTCATGTGTGTTTGTAAACAAAAATTAGAATGGAATGTACTCTACTTGATGGGAGAAGAAATACCAAACTCTTTACTTATGATGTGCACAAAATATAACGGAAGGTTCTTATGTTCGAGGTGGAAAACTAGAAAGCCTTAGGACTTACCTGACATTGATGCTTCTTTAGCTTGAATAAAGATATAATTCTCCATTCTGTTGCCCCGTATAAGTGTCTCGAACGCCTTTTCTTTCTGTCACTACATTCTCATCTTGATAATTATCCGCAGTTGAAGAAATTCTGTTAAAGTAAAAAACGTTACTGTATTTTTTCCCCTCATGGTATTCTACTTTCTAACAAAGAAAAATGTTATGCAGTGGACAAGGAGGATGCAACAAAAAAACGCAGGGTGGATAGGTCACGGAAGTAAGTACGGCGATACCTACAATGGGGGATAGTATTGTCTTCCCCCGAAAAAACCTCTCTTCTTCGAATTTGAGATCTTCTTTTCTTTATTTCCATATTCTTTTTAACAAATGGGAGTAGATTGAGTTAATTGGCTATCTATTGAATCTTAATTCCAGTCTTTCCTTAATGGTGAATGCTCATATATGAGTTAAAGATAAGGGGATTGATTTACACACACGGGCACACACAGATAAGACCGCGCGCAAAAAAAAAAAAAAAAAAAAAAAACCACTAGTATGCACATCTCACATACTGTCTGACATCAGATTGATTGTATCGAAGATTGTAACTTTTATTAGGAATTCTAGGAAGAGAAGTTGAGGAGGATTTTATGTTAAAATCAACCCAAGCTGAGCAGGTTCAACTGATGCCAGAACACATCTTTGTCGGCAACATGAAGCAATAGAAATTATCTAGAAGGTGCTACATGTCTTTTAGGGATGAGAAGGTTATATTTACGTTAAGTTTCTTGCTGATGTAGAATGGCGGAGGCAAAGGAAAGGAACTCAACTCCAGTAATTCCATCTGACATACAATCTGTCTTGAAGCGGTGTGAAAATCTTGAAAAGGAAGTGCGATCACTCAAACTTAACTTGTCCTTCATGAATAGGTAATGGAACAAACTAGCTTTCATTTACTCAGAATTTTCTACTTTGACGTTTCCACGTATCAATTTTTTTTTCCTTTCACTCGAGTCACAGTATGCATACAACCGCTGAATATTCATCTCTAAGATGAAACGGTGCGGTTGTTTGCTAAAGAACATAAACTTTCTAGTTGTATTGGACAATGATGTCTACAATCAATCAAGAAACTTGTTGTGCAATAGAGCTTTTAACTAGCTTCTGTGAATAGTTTTGTTGGTCCGAAACTTAAGCCTCTTGGTGAAGTGCTAGAGCTAGTAAATTGTTGAGAAAAGTATTTGGCAAGTATTGGCAGTTAGATCAAATCAACTGGCAGGGTCTTTTTTCAGAGCACGGAAGCTTTTGGTTTGACTGCTAGAAATGCGCCTTGACGTTCTACCCGAAAAATTATTGATTATCTAAGTCTTACATTGTTTCAGGAAGGATTCTGAGCAGACTAAGCAGATAGAGGAGCTCCAGAAGCAAAATGAAGATCTAATGGATGAAAAAGAACAGCTCGTAGAGGAGATAGAGAGAGTCCTTTCAGAAACTGGAAAGATTTGAAACTCTCATTAACTTCTGGTTTGCGGTTAACTTCAGGATCTTGAGAATTTATAAAGGTTCAATTGAGGACAAAGTAAACAGGCAAATCTTAATGCTTGATGCACAAGTAAATCATGGTTTGTTTTTGTTTTTTCTTCTAAAACTAGAGTTTGTGAATTTCATACTATCAGTTGACTGGTAAATTCTACAATGTCTGGTAAATTCTACCAGTTAACCAGTGAATGTCAAATGGAGGTTACTTCTTATACAATGATATTCTGGTAAGGCGAGGCTGGATTTGGCTAAGTAGCAATAACCTAATTACGACTACTTATCGAATTCAATATAAATGTTAAATCTTTCTCGTCATATGTGAGTCGAACTTGAGACTCATCACGTGCAGTACATATGCTTTTAATTAATAAGGGAGACTTTGGATGCGGTATCTAGTTATGAATAGTCTTTGACTGAAACCTTGTTGGTTTTCAATTTTTGATCCAAGTCCCTGAAATTAATTGATAATTTATTTCTATGTACGTTACTATATTTTTTAAATTAAAAATTAAAATTTATAGTTGTTTATAGTAATGAGATTTTAAATAAAAAACCATAATTTGTGGGATTAAAAATATTAAAATATAAATATACTATTGTGTGTGTGTGTGTAAACATGGGTACATTCATAAAAAATAACCAAAAAATTATTGTATCAAAACATGGGTACATTCTTCAAAATGGGTACATTTAGCAAAAATAAAAATGGGTACAAATAAATAAAAAAATATGGGTACAATACAAATAAAACTTTAAAAAATATGGGCACAAAAAGAAATTAATATATGGGTACAAATTAAAACTGAAAGGAAAATTGGTACAAATTAAAAAAGGGTTGCAAATTAAAAATGGGTACAAACTAAAAATAAAAATATATGATAAAAAATTTAGCCATAAATATAAATATACTAATTGTAATATTTTTAATATTAAATGAATATATTTAGAAATAAAAAATATTTTATTATTGAAATAATTAATGATATTATTAATACAAAGGACCTTGATCAAAAATTGAAAAGTAATAAGGTTTTAATCAATAGAGTAGTAAAAATAAGGATGAAAACCTAATTACTCCAATTAATAACTTATAACTAGTTCTTTGTGGCATCTGTCAGGTGCTTGAGTTGATTTCGTCCAAACCACTTTAAAACCATAAAAAGTTAACGAATAAACTTAACTTAAACTCCATAATCCTACACTAATAAGTTAATCAAAAATGCTAACGGGCCTCTTTCAAAGTGGGACTCTCCATGGATTACCCCACAATTTAATGTCAATTTTCATGCCAACATTATAGAATATTGTGCAAAAAATATAAGGTGGTAGTGAGTCTTGGATAAGATATGAAATTTCTCAAGCAATGCATGCATGCAAGACTTAAGACTTAAAACTCTATCAGATGACGAGTCTACTTGAGTATTTACATACTTAAGAGGAGTGTTATAGATACTATATTAAAGTGTGATTGTGTAAATCCTAGATATATTTGATTACTAGTTATTCTTTCCCTACTAGTATTGTATTTCCTTGGAGGACAATGATTTTTCTCCTCTTTGCTACTACAAATAAAGGCACTGTGTAGGGGGAATAACACACCCTAACAACATCTCATACTTTCTTCACACCCTCTCTCTCTCTCTCTCTCTCTCTCTCTCTCTCTCTCTCTCTCTCTCTCTCTCTCTCTCTCTCTCTCTCTCTCTGCCGCGTCCCCTCTCTCTGCTTGTAAGATAAATTGGCCACAACATCATTAAGAATTAGATTTGGTTACTAGTTTATTATTTCCCTACTAGGATTGTATTTACTTGGATGACAAGTAATTCCTCTCATCTTTACTACTATAAATAAAGGCACGGGAAATAACAACATCTCAATTCTAATACACACATAGAAATCCCTACACTTTCTCCACTCCCTCCTTGTCGTGCTCTCTCTCCCTTGTCAGATAAATTGACCACAACAAATTTATGACTTTTGACAAGCATTATTCAATTTTTACTTTGTTGAAGAGGTCACAAAAATGAAAAAAAAAAGGAAGCATTATATTAATATTTTTTATTCCAAGTGATATTACCATGCTTTATGTATAAGAATTATGCTCATGAGCTTTTTTTTTTTTTTTTGAACAAAATACTTCATGAGTTTGATACTTAGAGCACCTCCAAAAAGAGGTGTCAAAATTTTAACATAAAATTTAAATTTGACAGCCTATGTGGTATTTTGACATTTTTTAAAGTTTTACTCTCAACACGATATGTCAAATTAAATTATTATTTTATTATATTAAAAAATAAATGATTAAACCAATAAAAAATTAATTAAAGAAATTTAATACTTACTAAATCAAGACCGTTCATCAAATGAACCTGTAGACATCGAAATTTCGGTAAATAAATGTTGACCGATAAATCAAAGTTTCAACGCTCATGTATTACATAAATTTTACGCGTAGCGTGTGTCTAAACAAAAAATCGAAATAAGTTGGAAAAGTCATCAAACAGGACACGTGTCAACACCTGGCAGAAACGACTTATTTCATCTGGAATATTATATTCAAAGTTAGGCCTTGGAAATTTCTATAAATAGAAGGCTAATTCATTCATTTAAGGAGATCGATATTACACCAAAACCTTGAAGCTCTGAAACTCTGAAACTTCGAAGCTCTCAAACATCCAGGTTTCCGAAGAATCAAGAAAGCCCTCTTCGTTCTTCGTTCATCCGTTCATCCGTTCATCCTCAAGATCAAGCCCCAACGGCTCCTTGAAGATCCGCTCAAATCCACCTTCAAGACCAAGCCCACGGCCCTTGAAGAACGTTCATCCCTAGATCAAGCCCAACGGCCCTTTGGATCAACCACACCGACAAACCCACACATCTAACCGTCCTTCAAGATCAAGCCCAAAAGCCCTTGAAGAACGTTCATCCTTAGATCAACCCCAACGGCCCTTTGGATCAATTAACATCCACAAACCAACACCTTACGGAGATCGAATCAGAGGATCAAATTTGAGAGAGATTGTAACCCAAAATCATCAAATACAAATATTTGTTTGTGCACGTTGTTCTTGTCTCTTTTGTTTCAGGAAAATTTCGTGTTCACAAATTGGCATGCCCAGTGGGACCATCTCTACCTCTCATCTCTTCCTCCGTTCAAGAAATATAAGCACACTTCCAAAATCAATGGCATCAAGGAAGGCTCAAGCTGTTCCCATAACCGGCACAAAGAACAAAGGCGCCCTCGTCGCAAGTGGTGTCACTTTGGGCATCACGACTCGAAGCAAAGCAAAAGCTACTTCTGCCACCTCTTTCACCTCTGCATCAACTCTGCCAAGGGAACGAGAGTACCCAAGGCACGAGCCTGTGATCACCTTAGCCTCACTAAGGGCACCAAGGGGGGAAAGACTAAGGGAATACTCCAAATCCATGCTAGCCGATGCCGATTCAAGCGGCAGTTCAGCCATGCAAGTCATGACCACTGGAGCAACTTCAATCGATGAACAGCTTGCTCAAATGAATGAAGCAATCGCAAGGCTAACTCGAACTGTGGAAGAAAAAGACTTGCAAATCGCAACATTAGTCAACCGACTGGAGGCGCAGGATAGCGAGAAACCCGACCCAGAGGATGATCCACTAAAGGGAGGAGCTGGCGGAGACGAAGAACCTCCGGTGAAGAAAATTGATGGGAAGCCGAAGCCAGACCATGCAGCGGCGCTCATGGGATCTCTCTCCATCCAGCAGCTGCAGGAGATGATCACCAACACCATCAAGGCACGGTACGAAGGGAGCTCCCATGCCTCCACGTTGTACTCAAAGCCTTACTCCAGGAAAATCGACGCCTTAAGGATGCCGAGAGGCTATCAACCGCCGAAGTTTATGCAATTCGACGGAAAGGGAAACCTGAAGCAACATGTCGCACATTTCGTCGAAACCTGCAACAATGCAGGGACAGAGGGAGATTACCTCGCCAAGCAGTTTGTGCGCTCGTTAAAAGGAAACGCCTTTAAGTGGTACACGGACTTAGAGCCTGAGTCCGTCAACAGCTAGGAACAGTTGGAAAGGGAATTCCTCAACCGCTTCTACAGTACCCGCCGCACTGTGAGCATGCTAGAGCTGACGAGCACAAAGCAATGGAAGGAAGAACCAGTCATGGACTACATCAACCGATGGCGTAATCTAAGCCTCGACTGTAAGGACAGGCTCTCCGAGATTTCTTCAATCGAGATGTGCATCCAGGGCATGCAATGGGGTTTACAATACATCCTTCAAGGTATCAAGCCACAGACTTTTGAAGAATTAGCCACCCGTGCCCACGACATGGAGCTGAGCATCGCCCACCATGGAAAGAAGGAGCCAATCACCAATTTCAAAAGGGATAAGGTGTTTACTTCAAGAGCAGACAATTATGGAAAAAAGCTCGCCAAGGAAGCTTTTACCACCAATACCACCCCTATCAAGACCCTGTCCGCACCCGTCAAAATCTCATTCAATAAAGCAAGGGAGATAAAAAGAAGTGAGCCTTCCCACACCCAAGATAGGTACAAAAACACCTTGAGGGAATTGGAGCAGAAGGTATACCCTTTTCCGGACTCCGACATGGACGTAATGCTGGACGACCTGCTGGAGAAGAAGGTGATTGAGTTACCCGAATGCAAACGCCCTGAAGAAATGAATCGCATCAATGATCCCAAGTACTGCAAGTACCATCGTATCGTGGGTCATCATGTGGGCAAGCGTTTCATCCTAAAAGAACTCATCATGAAGTTGGCACAACAAGGACGGATTGAGCTCGACCTAGAAGACACAGCTGCGACGCACACCACTACGATCGTGTTCGGATCCTTTGATCCTGTGCTTCTTCAAGAAATGCCTGACCATGCTTGGCAATACTCAAACCACATTGCACATTCTGCACCACCGTCACTGGGGGCAAGCAACCAGGACGCACCTACTGACGATGACAAATGATGGACATTGGTGACCTATAAGAGGACGAGGAAATCGAAACCGCAGGCTATAAAGCCAAAGGGGGAACAAGGGAGAAAGCACCACCGTCGAGCAATAGGAAGCCTAAAAGAAACATAAGAGCTGCTAAGCCAATATATGCTGGGGAACCTGCGGAGCAAAAGCCACGCATTCCCGTCTCCTTGCACGAGTACTTCCCGGAGGACTTCTTCCAACATTGCACTATCACCGCATGTCACATGGTCGAAGTAGAAATAGAAGAACCCTCAAAAGGCAAGATTGTTGCCGCTGAGGGAGAAAATACTCTTACACCTGAAGAAGGTCTGCCAATACACTTTAGCATCGAGGAAGCGCTACAATTGCCAAAGAAGATACGAAGGGCATTGGCAACGGTTTTAGCAAGTCCAAACGACCGCGGAGTGCAAGAAAGCAAGAACGAAGGCTTGAGGCTTCAGCCACACGAGTGTGCCACATGCTATGCCACCGATGACACAATCCACTTCACCGACGAAGACTTACTGCTAGGATCCAAGCCTCACAACCGACCTCTCTTCGTCTCTGGGTACGTAAGGGAGCACAAAGTCAGCCGCATGCTTGTGGACGACGGGTCAGCCATAAATATCATGCCAAAGTCAACAATGACCACAATCGGCATCAAGGTGGATGAACTATCCCTAAGTCATCTACTAATCCAAGGTTTTAACCAAGGAGGACAAAGAGCGATGGGCATGATCCGAGTGGAGATGACCATTGGTGAACTCAAGTCAAGCACAATATTCCACGTGATTGATGCAAGAACTTCCTACGGTTTGCTCTTAGAAAGGCATTGGATCCATGCGAATGGAGTAATATCGTCGACCCTTCACCAATGTTTAAAATTTTACCAAAAAGGAGTGAAGGTGATCTATGGCGACACCAAGCCATTCACCGAAACCGAATCACATTTCGCAGACGCCAAGTTCTACATGGATGAAGACAGGGTGCCCGAAACTCTCCCAAAAGAGATCAACTCCATGGGCAAAGCAACACCTAAAAAGCAGGAGTGGCAAGTCATGCCCAAGAAGCAAGAAGAAGAAGCTATGCCATCTTGAAGCAAAAACGATGATGAGCTTGCTAAACCTGCAACAACCAGAGGAAGTAGGACGACCTTAAATGGACCAAGCATACCCGTCTTTCGATACATCCCGACGTCGAGAAGAAAGAATGGTCAATCCCCGTTTGAAACTGCAGCAAGCAAAGCCGATGCACAGCGGCATATGGATAATGTAAAATTGCTCAAAACGAATGCAGTTTTACCTCTGACACAGCTAGGCGACACTAAGGTTGCAAAACCATCACAAGGCTTCATAAAAGGCTTGCCAAAGGGCGTAGAACCAAGCTTTCTCCCAACCAAGAGGACCGAAGAAGGTTTTGATCCAAACGCCTACAAACTCATGTCGAAAGCTGGGTACAACTTCACCTCATCTGTAAATTTGGGAAAGAATGATTTGAACACCGTCAAAGACAACGAACGCGGTCTCACTAAAACTCAGAAGAAGTTGAAGGAGCATGGTTATGGGGTCAACAACAACAAAGCTGGACTTGGCTTCACACCGAATGCATCGGTGAAGATCTCCAGCAAGGCAAAAAATGCTAGCGCTCAACACATCAGTGTGAGCATTATACAAGATAAAAAGGAGCCTCAACCTGCCCCCCAAACATCAGTATTCGATAGAATGAATTGTTCAAGGCCCAGAGTTTCGGCCCCTAAACTCATTGGCGGTCAGAACAGAACTTCCGTCTTCAGAAGGCTTAACACGTCAGCATCTCGAAGCTCTATTTTCAAAAGGTTGTCAAAACCTAAGAAGCAAAGTAATACGACTAGCTTTCCTCCACGACAGTTAGTTATGGAAAGACTTGAAGAAGCCAAAGAGCCTTCCAGAGGGAGAAAAATGACACCGGAAGTAGAAAAGATCGATCATTTGACAGAAAAGGATGACGTTCGAAGTTCCATTCCTTCAAGAATGAAGCACCAAGCAATTTTGGAGGTTAACATAGTTGGATCACTGAAGGTGAAAAGGCGCACCATCATCCACACTGGACAATCTTCATGCCAACAAGCTCGAGAGGTCAACACCGAAGAAGAGGCCCAAGACGTCTTCCACATCACAATCCAAGAAGGTGAAGAAGATGAAATCCTCGAGGAAGATGTCATTGCGGCACCATCACAACTCGAAGATGGGGGGCAAGCCACGGTTGACGATCTCAAAGAACTCAACTTAGGCACAAGTGAGGAACCGAAGCCTATCTTCGTGAGTGCATTACTAAGTGCAGATGAGATAGATAAGTATTACCAGCTGCTACTAGAGTATAAGGACGTCTTTGCTTGGACCTACAAGGAGATGCCTGGCCTTGACCCTATCATTGCTGTGCATCATCTTGCAGTCAAGCCTGGAACGCGATTAATAAAGAAAACTCAAAGACGCTATCGATCCGAGCTCATCCCACAAATCGAGGTCGAGATTGACAAGTTGATCGAAGCAGGTTTCATTCGAGAGGTGCAATACCCCAAGTGGATCTCCAATGTCGTCATAGTCCTTAAGAAATCTGGACAAATACGTGTTTACGTAGAATTCCGAGACCTCAATGATGCTTGCCCAAAGGATGACTTCCCCTTGCTAATCATCGAAATCATGGTGGACGCGACCACTGGCCATGAGGCACTATCATTCATGGACGGCTCTTCTGGATATAACCAAATTCGTATGGCTCTTGAAGATGAGGAACTAACAGCCTTCCGCACTCCAAAATGTATCTACTGCTACAAGGTGATGCCCTTTGGTTTGAAGAATGCTGGAGCTACATATCAGCGCACAATGCAGAAGATCTTCAATGACATGCTACACAAGAACGTAGAATGCTATGTAGATGATGTGGTGGTCAAGACAAAGAAAAGATTAGATCACTTGAAGGATTTGCGAGTAGTGTTCGAAAGATTACGAAAATACAACCTCAAGATGAACCCGTTAAAATGTGCATTTGGCGTCACATCTGGAAAGTTCCTTGGCTTTATTGTCAAGCATCGTGGCATTGAAGTGGATCAATCAAAGATCAAGGCCATTCAAAGCATGCCCGAGCCAAGAAACCTGCACGAGTTGAAAAGTCTACAAGGACGGCTAGCCTTCATCAGACGTTTCATCTCCAACCTTGCAGGGCGTTGTCAACCGTTCAGTCGACTCATGAAGAAAGATGTTCCGTTCGTATGGGACAAAGCATGCAGCAATGCTTTTGAAAGCATAAAAAAGTATTTATCAAGTCCACCTGTTCTGGGGGCACCTGTACCAGGGAAACCGCTTATATTGTACATTGCTGCCCAGGAAAGTTTAGTTGGAGCACTCTTGGCACAGGAAAATGAATCCCAGAAAGAAGGAGCGTTATACTACCTTAGTTGAACGCTCACCGGCGCTGAGTTGAACTACTCCCCAATAGAAAAAATGTGCCTTGCCTTGATGTTTGCCATCCAGAAGCTCAGACATTACATGCATGCTTACACCATCCACTTGGTTGCTAAAGCTGACCCGGTCAAATACGTCATGTCCAAGCCGGTTTTGGCAGGACGACTAGCTAAATGGGCATTGCTTCTCAATCAATACGAGATCATCTATGTCCCAGCTAAAGCCGTCAAGGGACAAGCGCTAGCAGACTTCCTTGCCGACCATCCAATCCTAACCGATTGGAAAATCTCAGTAGACTTGCCTGACGAAGAGGTGTTCTACATCGACATATTCCTGACATGGACGATGTTCTTCGACGGATCTGCATGAGCAGACGGAGCAGGGGCAGGAGTAGTATTCATGTTGCCACAAAGGCAAATACTACCTTATTCATTCCAGCTAAGCGAATTATCCTCCAACAACGTCGCTGAGTACCAAGCACTGATCATCGGGCTCCAAATGGCAATCAACATGGAAATCATAGCCGTTGAGATATATGGCGACTCCAAGCTCATAATCAATCAACTCCTGACTGAATATGAGGTGAGGAAAGATGACCTCGTCCCATACTTCTGGCTGGCAACGCAATTGCTACAAAGGTTTGAGGCCGTAACACTAGAACACGTGCCAAGAAAAGAGAATCAAATGGCAGATGCTCTCGCTAACCTAGCCTCGAGCATGACATTAGGAGAAGACGAAGCTGCAAACGTGCCAGTCTGCCAAAGATGGGTAATCCCGCTTGTCATTGAAATAGTACTAAGCGATACAAACGTTATTTCAATACTTTCGGTCAACGTTGAAGAATGGAGACAGCCTCTGATCAACTACTTGGAGCATGGAATACTTCCAGATGATCCAAAACACCGTTCTGAAGTACGTCGACGAGCACATCACTTCCTCTATTACAAAGGGACACTTTACCGGTGATCTTTTGAAGGAGTACTTTTGAGATGCCTAGGCGAGGATGAAGCCAATCAAGCCATGGAAGAAGCACACTCAGGAATATGTGGAGCACATCAGTCTGGACCAAAGCTTCATTTCCAGCTAAAAAGAATGGGTTATTACTGGCCAAGCATGGTAAAGGACTACCTAGAACACCCCAAAAGGTGCCAAGCCTGCCAATTTCACGCTAACTTCATACATCAACCGCCTGAACCATTACACCCCACAGCTACTTCATGGCCGTTCGATGCATGGGGATTGGACGTCGTAGGACCAATTGCGCCAAAGTCGTCTACAGGAGAGGTTACATCCTGGCTGCAACATATTACTTATCTAAGTGGGCTGAGGCCATACCCCTGAAAGAAGTCAAGAAGGAAACTGTCGTCCGTTTCATCAAGGAACATATCATCCACTGATATGGTGTGCCTCGCTACATTGTCACCGACAACGAAAAATAGTTCTCAAACCGACTCGTGGACGAGCTCTGTAAGAAATACAAGTTCAAGCAGCACAAATCCTCCATGTATCATGCGCCGGCCAACGGTCTTGCAGAAGCATTCAACAAGACATTGTGCAACCTCCTAAAGAAGGTAATCGGTAGAACAAAGAAAGACTGGCATGAAAGAATAGGCGAAGCACTTTGGGCATACAAGACAACATATAGAACGCCTACCCAAGCTACACCTTATTCTCTTGTATATGGCGTGGAAGCTGTTCTACCGCTCGAAAGTCAAATCCCCTCGCTAAGGATGACTATACAAGAAGGCTTGACTGACGAAGAGAATGCAAAGTTGCGTCTTCAAGAGATGGAAGCGCTGGATGAGAAAAGACTCGAAGCCCAGCAACACTTGGAGTGTTATCAAGCACGAATCTCCAAGGCCTTCAACAAGAAAGTTCTCCCTCGGTCTTTTCAAATGGGAGATCTCGTCCTTTCATTGTATAGGCCTATCATCACAACTCACAAGACAAAGAGCAAGTTCACGTCAAAATGGGATGGACCATACGTAGTACAAGAAGTCTACACCAATGGTGCCTACTTAATCATGGCGGAAGACGGCTTAAGGATCGGCCCTATCAATGGTAGATTCTTGAAGCGCTACTACCCCTAAAAGGCAACAAACTCCCGCTCTTTGTTCACACGAGCCTAAACTGCATGAACTAAAACTCCTGGCCCGCAAGAGCATAAACTGCGTACGGCACCAAAAAAAAAAAAAAAAAAAGTATTTGAACTACGTTATGACTTGATCCCTCCTCAACAAAGGGTACGTAGGCAACTTGAAGTGTTAAAACTTCAAGTACAGTCACACCATCTAAAAAAATAATAATAATAATAACACTTTGAAGATTGAAGAGCACATTCAAGAACATAAATGCTTTATTTCTTTGAAAGAAGGAGTCGGCTCCAAGGCCTTATTACAAAAAAAAAAAAAAAAAAAAAAAAAAAAAAACAGAAGATACTACTTGAAAACTATGTCCTTAAAACTACGAAGGCGATCTTCAAGCAAGCCTTCCAAAGTCTTCAGAGTCTCTACCTCGGTGGGGGACAAGATGGGTAACTCCATAGTCATGCCTTCCTCTCGTTCTAGGCGCGAAATCTCTTCTTGATACTGAGAAAGTGCAGTTCCCTGCTCCGCAAAAACACTTTCAAGTTGCGATGCTTCGATTACCAACTGCTCCCGCTCTCGCACCAATGCATCTAGACGCCCCTGGACAGAAGTTAAAGCAGCCTCCGTGACATGATAATCTCCTGAAACAGCTTGCTGAAAAGACCGGACTTGAGCTAGTGACGAGTTTATTGTTGCTAGCTGATGAGCTTTAACATCTGGACTCAACTTCTCCAAGGAAATAGCATGTAAGGAAGAATACTCAGTCGAGGCGGCCATAAGTTCAGCAATCTTGATCTTCAAGGATAAGGAATCGACGTTAAGGTTGTCAATCACGGAAACAAACTTCGACAAATCCTCATTGAGCAACATAAGGTCTTCCAACGGACACTTAGAAATCCTCTCCTTGATATGACCCTTGATCTCCATTGCAGCACCAAGTCTGATGCGATGGATGAGTGGCTCAGTAACGCTAAGGTTCGGCTCTCTCAAAGAGATCTCAGAGCTAGCTGGCAAATGTTTTGGACGCATGACGGGTTCTGGCATACCTCCACCTACACACGGCAAACTCGGGAAGTTCGGCAGATTCGGAACAAGCTCTGTACCAGGCGGATCCCCGATCTCCCTTTCTGTAGGCAGGTCACCTACAAATAGCATCTCCGTGTAGGAATAAACATCTGCAGTTGCCAAATCAAGATGACAAGAAGGCCCAACCTAAAGGAGACAAAGGAAGGCGTTAGAAACGAAAGCCAAAACAATGAAAGCAGAAGGAATCACGAAAAAAAAAAAAATGAAGTACATACATCTTTCTCAAATGGCGCACGGTCATCGAATTGAGGAGGTCTAAACACTTCCTTCTTCCTATGACGAAAATTGACATCGTTGTCGACCTGAGCATCCTCAAGTGGTAGCTTGTTTGAAACTTTTTGACGCTGCTGCAGAATAAATCCGTCTTCGTGCGAGTCAACTTCATTTCCCGCCTCTTCAGAAGCATCCGGATGTCAAGGAGACAAGCGTGGATGTTGAGGAGCTAAAGCTACAGGTCTATCTTGTAAGGGAGCCGCACTCGCGCAATCAAGGGGTACCAGTCGCATAGAAACCACAGGACAACCCTTTCTTGGCATATCATCGCCTAAGTGAGAAGAATTGGTACCACTTGCCATCCCCGAGTTCTTATAATGTGTCTTTGACCACCAACGTGCGTAAACACGGGTCACTGGATTACTCTTGAACTCATCCTTGGCCGGCAACGTGATAACAACATTTATGCATGAACGGGTACAAGACTCCCAATGCATGTACACGGCTTGCAAAGATGCCGATTGGTTATTTTCCTTCAACTTGCCTGGCACGTTTTGGACAAAACCAAATTACCTGCTGAAACGGTGGGGACTATATGACTGAACAATGCATCGGTCTTCTTGCCGCAGAGAAACAAACCCCGAGCGAAGACTTATAAGATAAGACAAGTATGAGGAACGGAGATGCGAATTGTCTACAATGCCTCGCCGCACCGAGCCAACTCTCGCTAAGGGGTCCATCCTCAAAACTGCACAACTTTTAAATAACGCTCGCGCTTGCAAATCATCAAGGCTCTTCGCGGAGAGCACACCGGAATACTTCGTCATCAAAGGCTAGCTTGGCTCCTGTCGATGAAGAAGGCCTTGACTTATCCAGAGTAAATAAAGAAAAATGAGTGCCAAAATATTCACCCAACCAACCATACACATAGTGGTAAGGAAGCACCGCATCATGATCTTCAGTGCTTGTCGAGTCAGAAACCATGCTCAAGCCATTGTAAATGTTGGCTAAGACCGGAATAGCAAGGCTAAAAGACTCACCTGCAGCCATCTTGCTAGCAACTTTGAAAACTCCAAGACGAACTAAGTTGACGTCGCCTGCGGGGAAAACAAACTTACAAAGCCAATAAGCTAAGAAAGCAGCCAGGTAAGACTCCTCCACATGCTCTGATGCTATGCCAAGATCCTCAAATGCTCTCAACTCGTCAGAAGAGCGACGCCTGGTTGCGCCAATAACACCGGACGGGTCTGAGTCGCCCTTTGGCCTAGTGGTCTTGTTACGACCAATTTTCTTCAAAGGCTTCTTATACCTCATGGCCTCCCAGTACCAGAATCGGATCCATGAGGAAATCCTCAAGCCTGATTTACCTTGAGCATCCTGGAAAAACTTGTGATACGCCCAAAACAAATAGCGACAACTTACAGGCAATCCTCGGTTATTGCAAAGAGAAAGGTCCTCTGCACTGGGAACGACCTCGTCGTAAAACTTGCCTTGGATCGGCAAGCCTCCTATCCTGTGAAGATCCCAAAGTGAAATTGACATCTCCCCTTGCGCTGTGTGAAGTGTGTTGGTGGCCGAACACCAATGCTCTAAGAACGCATGAATAACGGAAGGATGGCGATCGTAACTAAATAAAGATGCATACACAGTGTGGTAAAGGCCCACCTTAGTAAGCACATCCTTAGATCGGCTTAAGACATCTTCGAGCCACTCCCAATAAAACTCATCAAAAACGGCCTCTCCAGCAGTATACAGGGTACCATTCTAAGCCATAGCTCCGATGCGGATGTGATCACCAAGAAGCTTAAATGAGGCCGAATGATTGTTACCAGCATGGTGCGACAGATTCAAGATAAGAATCTTCGAGATGCGCGCCTTCTTCTTCGTATCTGTTTGGACAGAATCTACCACATCCTAAGATACTTCAGAAGACCACGACTTAATATGCATTGAGTTATCTTTCGCGGGAAGAGCAAGCGCTTTAAGACCAGTCAGTGGCTCGTAAAGCTTTAACGTCGTTCCTCTATCTTGCGAGTCACCTGCCTGCGCAAGAATGGTAAGGGTGCTGCCCTTAAAGCACTTAAAAAATACCATGACCTCGAAAAAACAAAATAAATCAGCAGTAGCACGGCAAAGGGGGTAGCTACAAGATAGTCCTTCCAAGTGGCAGCAAGAGGCACATCGACGTCACCACCAAGGAAAGTTATGACCAAAAGGCATTACACAGCATAAACTCACTGCAGTATCTTGCACAGCACCACACGGCAGCGCACCACCGAAAGAAAAAAAAAACTGTGATCAAAAGGCACTACACAGCGAAACCCCGTTGCAGTCTCTTGCACAAACCCTAGGTAGCAGAAATCACAAATATGCTCACTCCCTACTCACTCCAAATACCACGTCTCTGAAAGCTTCGTAATTAAAGATCCCTAGCATTACGACAAAGAAATCCATTAGTGAGGGTGCGCACATTATAAGAAATTTTATATATCTGCACACTGGGACAAACAAATATATATATATATATATATATATATATGCATGCAGAAGACGGGACAAAGAAACAAATATATATATATATATATGCATGCAGATGGTGGGACAAAGAAACAAATGTATATATATATGCATGCAGAGTGACGGGACAAGCCTTGGCAAGTACCAATTACCTGCCATATATATATATGCATGCAGAGTGACAGGACAAACAAACAAATATATATATATATATATATATATATATGCATGCAGCTGACGGGACAAAATACATGCAGATGATGGGACAAACAAATATATATATATATGCATGCAGATGACGGGACAAACGCATGTAGATGACTGGACAAACAAATATATATATGCATGCAGCTGACGGGACAAAAAAAAAAAAAAAAAAACACCACAAAATCTCAACTTCTGTTCCTGTTCCCATTCTTTTCTCTTAATATCGTCCACCCTCACCTAACAACCTCACACCCCCAGCCATGGTGTCGTACGTAAACGCGCTGCTGTACGGGGTGGGCGGCCTGGTGGTGGCCGGCATGGCATTGCTCGTCGCCCTCCAGGAGCGGCTTATCTACCTCCCCGTCCTGCCGGGTTTCACCAAGTCCTACCCGATTACCCCTGCCCGCCTACGCCTCACTTACGAGGACGTCTGGCTCCGCTCCTCCGACGGCGTTCACCTCCACGCTTGGTTCATCAAGCTCTTCCCCCACTGCCGAGGTCCAACCCTTTTGTTTTTCCAAGAAAATGCTGGAAACATTGCTCATCGCCTCGAAATGGTCCAGATAATGTTACAGAAATTGCAATGTAACGTGTTCATGCTTTCATATCGAGGTTATGGAGCAAGTGAAGGATATCCTTCCCAGCATGGGATCATAAAAGATGCTTAGGTTGCATTGGATCATCTTTCTCAGAGGACCAACATTGACACATCTAGAATAGTTGTCTTTGGAAGGTCACTTGATGGTGCAGTCGGATACCCACAAGATACGTCACAAATTTGGCATATATATATATTTATATATATATATGCAGACGAAGGGACAAACAAGCAAATAAAATACGTATATATATATATATATATATATATATATATATTTATGTATCAGCGTAGTGGTAGACAACCACGTTCCACATATGTATACATATATATGAAGGCATGCACGACCCCAGGATGATCCTCACTTTAAAACAAAAGAGCCTGGACCTCTCCCTCCCCGTCCTCTAACTCGAAAGAGAGATCGCTGCGAGCCCAGGTGCGCTAATTCCTACAGCCTTTGCGCCAGGATGACAAATGCAAGGATGACAGGCAGTGTAATGGTGTGCGGCAGACAGTGCAACGAGGACGTGAGGCGGTGCGGCAACCAGCAAGGATGACGAAGGCAGTGCAGCAAGGATGGTGGCTGTGCAATGGCTTGGCAGTGACAGTAAAAGGCAGCGAGAATGCAGTGGCTGCGCAATTGGCTGTGAAATTGTTGCGTAGTTGTGGTGTTCAGAGAAGCAGGCAAACCTGCACAAATATGAAGCAGCAAGTTTTAGTGCAAATAGGCAGAACTACACTTGATAGGTTAAAAACCTTTCGAGCTGACGGGAATGGGGTAAGGATCGAATACCTGCCTAAACGCCTTACAGGAAGGCTTACTTATACACACCAAAAAAAAAAAAAAAAAAAAAGGGACCAACATTACAGAGCACATGCCGTGAATGATGATACTCACATGCAGCAGTCTGCATAAAAAAAAAATCTTTTGTTAAAGCTGGGAAAAGCTTTAACGCCCATATTTGCCTGACACTGCAAGCAGCATATTTGGGGAAAAAAAAACAAGGACATACAGCTTTAGCTGTATGTTTGAGATTGAATGCTCTCATTTCTGAAATGTGCTAAGGAAAGCTAAAGTATTGATGCCCACTTACACTAACATGATTGTTATCTCCACTTACTAAAATATATATATATATATATATATAAAAGTCGATATCATGAATGGTGCGCGACACCATGTGACAGAAGAAATATATATATATATATATATATATATATAAAACAATGGTGCTAAAAAAAAAAATGTACATATAGACACTAAGTGAAATAAAGCTCATTTATTAATGTTTCCAATAAGTTACAAATATGTACATGTACATAAATCAAAATAAACAAACAAGAGAGAGCCTTCACAAAGGTTGCTCAGGCGGAGCCTCAGCAATCGGCGGGGCCACAGAAGGAGGAGGTATCGGAGGTTGATCATTTGGAGCTTCACTACGCGGTACAGCCCCAGAAGACGAAGGCAAATGTTGTTGGAACAAACCCACAAACCTCCGATGATCAAGTAAAATCTGACCATCAGATTCCTGCATCTGGTCAATTTTCCTCTTCATGTTTGTGGCATAGTTGTGTGCAAGCTTGTGCAACTGTTTATTCCCATGCTTGAGCCCTCTAATCTCCTGTTTGAGATTCATCACTTCAGCCGCCAACGATTCAACTTGATGGGTTCGAGCAAATAGGCGTTGGGCCATGTTGGACACAGAACCCGCACACTGCACACTAAGAACCAGAGACTCCTTAACAGCCAACTCATCAGACTGTTTTGAAAGCAGTCTGTTATCTTTAGGAGTGACAAGGTTCCGGGCCACCACCGTAGCAATCAAGTAATTCTTTATCACCGAATCCCCAACAGTAAGGGGACCAGTAGGGGATATGAAGGATGGGCGCCATATGTTGTCTGGAGAAGGCGGGACTGCCTCTTCACCAAGGTTCAAGTCAAAACAACGGTCAGAGGGGCCAGACATTTTTAGAGGTGTTAAAGAAAGAAGAAGTCGGACAAGTCAAGATCGTAGAAGTGCAATAAGGGAGTTTCTACAGGCAGAAATTCAAGTGTGCTTTGAACGTTCTGCGTACCTCTATAAAAATCAGCACTTGATGGGATTTCAGTGATCGAAGAGGCGAGCTCAGAAATCGAAGAGGCCAACTCAAAAATCAAAGAGGCGCTAGCTTTCTCGAAAGCTGGGCTTGCTTAGAAACCACGTCCAATCTTCTTTTCCAGACGTGTCAGCATCTGTCACATGCAGAGTAAGCTTTACGAAAATCACGGACAATTTGTCGAAGCGCCGATTCCAACCATCTGCTTTTCGAGACGTGTCAACATCTGTCACATGCAGAAGTCGGCTTTACGGAAATCATGGGCAGTTTGTTGAAGTGCCAATTCCAGATATCGAAGAGGCACTTGCTTTTCCAGACGTGTTAGCGTCTGTCACATGCACCGTCAACTTTGCGGAAATTACGGGCAATCTGTCGAAGATCTCTTGTGAAGTAGAAAGCACGTGAAGTTTACTATTCAATCACGCATTGGTTGCCGACACGAGTGAAAGAATAGTACCTCTACAGGTACTAAAGAATTTCCTATAACTGTCCACATTCACCCTCCATAGCAAGGCAGACATACAGAACCTTTCTTCATCTCCGAGAATGCCTTCCCAACGAAGCCTCTCGAGTCATTCAGTGTTCCTTATTCCTTGGGGTACCTCTGCAAACAAATGACACCAAAGCAAAAATATCTTATATCACTAGGGTAGAAAGCAAGAGTATCTCATATCATGCATTCTCCCTGTCCTTTCCTTTGTCCTTGTTCTTACCTGCAAAGACAGGGATAAAGAAAGCAATATGCCAAAACCTCCACTCAAACTCAAGTAAGAAACCGACTGCTTGGAACCCTTCCCTGATTGCCTACCTAGCACTGCTTTCCAGTACTCGTCTTCCACTGCTGCTGTACTTCCAAAGAAGCTGCCACATTTGCCTGGAGAACAGATAAGGCAAGTGAAAATGATACCTTGCAGCATGTGGAGACAACGTGCAGAAGAAACAAGCAGAGAAGAATGCAGCCTGCACAGTCAACTCAGCAGAAGGAGTCTGAGCTGAAGAACTCGAGAAGATGCCACATTCTGCCAGAAGAATAGATAAGACAAGGGAAAATGATACATTACAGCATGTGGAGACAAGCACAACAAAGCACGTGCTGATCCATCCGCTACTTCTTCAAAATCTAAAGTATCTTATATCATCAGGGTTGCAATCACTCTGGGTGGAGGACTCGTTTTGACCCTCAAATTCTTGGGTCGACTTGCTAGGCGTTGTGGGCTGCATGTGCCGATTCACCACCCTTGAATCAAATCCTTAAAGATCAAGTCACCAACTGGAAGAAGAGCTCATCAATCTTGAAGATCATACCATTGACCAAACTGCTCAGGTGTGAATTAGAAAGATTGAACAAAGCAACAAGTCATCACCTTCGTCTCGTGCCTGCTTGCCATGTGTTCAAGTCAACCTTCAAGAATCAAGCCTCAACGGCCCTTGAAGAAGCTTCCAGCCAAATTCAAGATCAAGCCTTGACGGCCCTTGAGGAAATCACAAGTCCGATTCAAGATCAAGCGTCCACCATATTTGAATCAAATCCAGTTCAAGAATAAGCTGTGGAAAATCAACAATTGGAGGAATCCAGAAAATCCTCCAACCCAATTCAAGATCAAAGCTGTGGAAAGTCAACAAACGCAACAAAATACATGCCGATTCATCCACTACCAAAGCCAAAGATCATCTACCACATGAAGCTCCTTGTGGTCCAAATTCAACCTTCAAGATCAAGCCTCGACGGCCCTTGAAGAAATCTCAAGCCCAATTCAAGATCAAGCCTCAACGACCCTTGAAGAAATCTCCAGCCTAATTCAAGATCAAGCCTTAATGGCCCTCGGATCGACATCCACGGTAAGGGACTTAAAAAACGCATCTCCTACACGTGACAAGCACATGTATACGACGTGCCTTGAAGTGGGAGCATTTGTAGACATCGAAATTTCGGTAAATAAATGTTGACCGATAAATCAAAGTTTCAACGCTCATGTATTACATAAATTTTACGCGTAGCGTGTGTCTAAACAAAAAATCGAATTAAGTTGGAAAAGTCATCAAACAGGACACGTGTCAACACCTGGCAGAAACGACTTATTTCATCTGGAATATTATATTCAAAGTTAGGCCTTGGAAATTTCTATAAATAGAAGGCTAATTCATTCATTTAAGGAGATCGATATTACACCAAAACCTTGAAGCTCCGAAACTCTGAAACTTCAAAGCTCTCAAACATCCAGGTTTCCGAATGATCAAGAAAGCCCTATTCGTTCTTCGTTCATCCGTTCATCCTCAAGATCAAGCCCCAACGGCTCCTTGAAGATCCGCTCAAATCCACCTTCAAGACCAAGCCCACGGCCCTTGAAGAACGTTCATCCCTAGATCAAGCCCAACGGCCCTTTGGATCAACCACACCGACAAACCCACACATCCAACCGTCCTTCAAGATCAAGCCCAAAAGCCCTTGAAGAAAGTTCATCTTTAGATCAACCCCAACGGCCCTTTGGATCAATCAACATCCACAAACCAACACCTTACGGAGATCGAATCAGAGGATCAAATTTGAGAGAGATTGTAACCCAAAATCATCAAATACAAATATTTGTTTGTGCACGTTGTTCTTGTCTCTTTTGTTTCAGGAAAATTTCGTGTTCACAGAACCAAAGAGGCATGAATGCACGGGTCAACACCAGCATTCATTATAATAATGATTAAACAAATAAAAAAGATTAATAATTAATTTTGAAGCTATTATCAAATTTGACAACAACCTTTTTACTGCCAATTCAGATCATCGCCACATAGGAGTTGATATTTCGGTTGGAGAATATTAGTGTGATCTTTTTTTTACTATTATAGCATATGTGAATATCTTGACATCTTCTTTGGAGATGCTCTTACAACACTATTGCTATACTAATTTAGTATATTAATATAACATTAAAATATTATATTAGAGATGCAAATTTGTTGGATAAATAAATAAAATGCAAGAGGCCCTTTACCATAGTGGTGGAAAGATGTTAAGTCTTTGTATGAGGATGTGGGTTCAAATCTCGTCGATAGCTAATCTAACAAAATTTATCGTTTGAAAAAATAAATAAATTGTTGCAGTCCTATTAGATTAGGAATGTGATTGTGTAAATCCTAACATATCTAGGATATCCTTATGGGATTTTACCATATCTCTTATACTATATATTATCCTATTAGAGTTGTAATCCTATTAGGGTAAGGAATTAACCTTCCCTACTACTATAAATAAAGGCACAATGGGGTGGAATAGAGCACATATTACAATTACACATCTCTCTCTTCTCTCTCTATGCCGCACCCCTTCTCTCTTTCTGACCTCCATAATTGTTTAGTAAATTATGCCTACAACACGCTATTAGCATGTTGCGCTAAAGAGAGTTTGATTTTCAATCAGGGGAGTATTACGTTTTAATCATTATTTTTATGATTATTTATTATTTTATTAAATTGATCTACATGCTATTGATTCAATTTAAATTTTCTATGTTGAACATGATACAACACATTAGAGATGCAGTTCCAGCTTTTAGAGAATGATCTTCTACAAATTCACAAATTCAAAAGCTCAGTTGTTTTTTGCCAATCAAGTTTTTTAAAACAAATTAAGATATTTGAAACGACCGTGAAGCATGAAAACATTCCCCATGATGCATAAACTCTCTACATTTATATTTTCCTTCCGATCTATATATTGTATATGTTCATATATTTGTCAATATATACACACACACACACACACACGTTCATGCATTACACAATTATAAAATTGCTATGAGGAATTTGTGAGTCAAAGAAAGAAAGAAAATAGAAGCATGATTTTTTTAATTATTTTTGGGTTCTGAAAACCCTAATACTAAAAATCTGGAAAAAAAAAAAGAAAAAAAAAGAAAAGAAACGGGAAAACTCGGCTGAGTCGCGACTTGTAGTCGCGATGCCAAGCCGAGTCGGTTGCTAGAGCCACGCACTCGCGCCAAGTTGCAAAACCAAGCCGCGCCAAGTAGCCAAGCTATGAGCAACTACCCAACCCAACCCGAGGTCACCAAAAACGACGGCGTTCTCCCGTCGTCCCCTCAATCGAACTAGATTGCCACCATTGACAACTTGAAGTCGTATTGTTTGGTGAGAACCATCGTCCTTGACGACAACCTAGGTGATCCCAGTCAAGAATCTTATCAGAATTCTTGAGATTCCATATGAATCTCTGAGTTATTGACCTCCTTGATGTTGAGAATTGTTCTCCGTCGAGATTTTTTAGGATTCTAGACGAACTCTGGCTTATTTTCCAGTTTGAAACCACGATGATTATGGTGGCGCCGTCGAGCTTCTCCGATAACTCCCACACCCAGCTTCGATGGGCCTTTTCTAATGACACCTAAGCCCTTTTTCCGGGCTTGCTGCTCATTTGGCCCAAAGCCCAACTGGGCTTATTTTTCTCTTTTTCTTTGGCCTACTTACCTGCAGCTGGGCTGCTCATTTTCTTGGCCCATGACACTGCAGCATGCTACTTGTTTTTGCAGGTTAGCTTGCAGCTGCTGGGCTTTGCAAATTAGACAGCAGCCAGCAATCTAATGCTAGGCTGCTTTTTGTTCTCGATGTAAAGCCATATTTGGCTTGATTTTTTTATTCCAGCTTGCACCCATATGTTTTTTATGCTTGATTTCATGGCCTTAACCACTTTTTTGGGCTTTTTCTTTTGAATGGCCCACAAATCTAGCCCAAAATATGGCCTGAAACTTTATATTATTTTGCTTCTACGATCAACCCCGAATGATCTAGATCTATTGAATTAATTAAAAGTGACCAGCAGTCCATTAATCGGATGTGACATCCAAAGTTATTGGCCTAGAGCCCACTTTTGGACGTTAACGATTCAATATTTTATTTCTTTTCTTTGAACCGCTGACTCCCTTTCGTAGTTCTGAAGCACTCACACGTGAGTTCCTGAATCAACCCAAATTCATTACACTTAGTTGTATATTGTATTATGTGTTCTTACAAGTACCTTCTTATGAACCAGAAGATTCATAACTAAACTCGAACCTGTAGTTTCGAATTTAGTGCCTTGGAAACCCGAAGCTTTCATAAAACACTACACCCATGAAAACCCAACGTTTTTCATGTACACCATGTCTTAGAACTTGAAATGTTCTAACTTTGATGCTTATGGATATCTTACTTCCATAGTACCTATCACAATATTGTTCCCTTAATTTAGTGGATTGTCGAACCGTAACAAGTTTGATTTCACTTATTTGGATATTTCTTAACAAAACCACTTTATGTGAATACAAGACGTGAATCTCCACTTGACTATCAAGAAGCTGAGAAACCGCCAACAATGGCATGGAAAAGCTGAATAAGCCTTCGCCATGCTCTTCATTCGAAGACTTATGCTAAAGCATTACAAACGGAAGTACCTCACGAACGAGGATTCCATGGCTCTTTGGCTCGCTACTATGGACCGTCTGATCATGCGAGATATTGCCTGAAGCACACCATGATTACGTCCATCGAATTTTGACTAGAGAATACTTTTCTCGTGTTTTCATGTTTCTAACTCGCTCCTGAAGCAGCAGTGTAGAAAATGGAAGTTTACCAAATTCTATGATTTGATTACTACCACAAACGTGAGAGAAATGTATAGACCCAGCTTCGACTGAAGTCTACCGAATGGTATAGACCCAGCTCGGCTTAAGTCTATCGAATGGCTCGACCTAGTTTGGTCAAGGCCTACCGAATGATGATTCCCAGTTTCAGTTGGGGCCCATCGAACAGTAGTGCTCTGCTTTGGCAAAGGCCTACCGAACAGACCCCTCCAGCTTTGGCCGAAGCCTATTGAACCCAAGTTAGGGTCTGTCTCTTTCACAATCCAATTTTGAGTTTGTTTTTACGGTAGAATCAGGGTCTGCTAAGGTATGGCATCATGCCCGAAGCGTGATACTTGGCACCTAAGACCTAAAACTTCAAGAATAAGGGATAATATTCCCAAACCTCAACCCTGCAGAATCTACTTCCATCTTGATGGAATAGATCATTTGTTTTGCATCTGTTCGTGCCTCTACCAATGTCGTTGAGGAGTACCATTCTCGTAGTCAATATGTGAAACTAATTTTGCTCCACCGAACGTCGTTGGAAGAGCAAAATTTTGACATAGAAGTGGCCGAATCCCCTTAGTAAACCATTTACTTTGTGAACATTTTCCCATGTTCTTGGATTCAAGTTTGGTGTTTGTTTTAATTATGGATAATATTATCGATATTGTCCTCGAATATGAGTTAATTGAATCATGTTTCTTGTATACATGTGACCAAATTCAATTAAACATGTGATTAGGTACAAATGTGGGAAAGTTAGTTGTCTGGATAAATGTGATACTACCCACACTAACTTTACACCAAACTCACATCTCTAGCAACGACTTCAAGTTTATCCAACCTGATTAAGAGCATCGGCACGCTCCTCGTTGTATGAATGGTACTAAATTACCATTTAAGATACCTTAAGGATATTCGAGATGACAATGATCATGAACGAAACCATTGAAGAAAATATAGTGGAATATCTTTGCACTACCTTCAAAAATGAACCTGATGCTCTGATTTGGGGCCACTAGGCTGTCTCTCAACTATGAACATGCCACATGTGGCCGGCTTGGAGCCAAGTGATTGAGCAGTTTATTTGCTTTGGTACGACCATTTGGGACACTTAGGTTGAACAATGATGCCACGACTCATCTTGTTACCCGAAGTAAGGATCTTGTGCCTACAAGCACACTTTTCCAAGCCTACTCATTGGGAAAATTGATTTTCTAAATCATTCCTTGCAAAGATACGAAATCAACCTTTTTCACAGTGGATTCAAGGGAATATATGTGGACTAATCCAACCAAAATGTGGACCATATAAATACTTACATTATGTTTGGATGAGGGAAATAAACTTGAAATTTGGATAAAAGTCAGAATTTATAAATTGACATCCACCAATCCCCTTGTTTGGATTTATAACATAGAAATTTAGAATTTCTGCGTGGAAAAAAAACTTGGAATTTGGGGCCTCCAATTTCCAAGTTTAAATTCCATGTAAATAGGTGTCATTTCCCAATTTCTATGATTGAGAGTTTAAAATTAACAAATTCCGTTTTCAATTCCAATGTTCTTTTAAGTTAACCAAACAACAAAATTCACAAATTCTAGAAAATAAAATCCCTTTATTTCAATTTCCGTCATTTTAAAATTCCTTAGTAATCTTAAATTTCTTCATCCAAACATAGTGTTATGATTTTGGTTGATGAATCGACAAACTGGTCACATGTTTGTCTACACACATTGCTACTAAACCTCTTGGCTGATTTTAAAGGGTTCACCACTCTAATTATCCTATAAAGTCTGGAAGACTGGATAATGCAGGAAAGTTTATATCGAAGATGCTTCGATAAGTATTGTATGTCTTTTGGGTTTATAATTGAACATCAAATTCCCATGGTCACCCCAAAATAGCCTCGCAGATAGATCATAAAGCGCAATTTAATTGATTACTCGGACCTTGGTGAATGCACCAAGCTTTCGTTTTCTGCTGAGGGCAATGCAATCTTGTACGCAGCTATGTTGATCTGCCTTAAGGTCCATTGCCACCCAACCTATTCAACGTTACAGTTGGTTACTGGGTACAAGCTTAACGTTTCGTACTTATGCATTTAGGTGTGCATTCCATGTGCCATGTTGTGCCGCTGCAATGTACCAATATAGGTCATCACAGAAGGTTGTGAATCTTTGTCGATTATGATTCTCCTTCATAATAGCTCTTTTAGAACCTTTGCACGCGATCTTTTACCGCTCATTTATGGATTGTCACTTTAATAAGACAGTCTTCCCGCTGTTAGGGGGAGATAAGAAAGTCAACGTTCCTATAGAACGACGCGAATTTACGTGGATTAGTGACAATGTAAAACTGATTGGACAACCGAAATTACAATGCAGGTTAAAATTCCTTACCAAAGTGTGTTTGGACCTATCGTTCCTACACTGCCCAAGGTAACCCTATTCTGTTACAAGTGGGAAAGGAAGCGTAATGAGATGAATGAAATAGTGCGATGTAATGCACACCTTATGGCGTAAGGTTTCTCTCAAACGCCATGTGATTGATTACAGCATTATGAATGTGGTTAATGTTTCTCCATGGGTATATTGATACGGAGATTTACATGTAAGTTCCTGAAGAATTACATGGACTGGTTCAAATAGTTCTAAACCACGGAACACCCTCTCAACTCGTTTGAGGTATTCACTTACTGATTGAAGAAATCTGGCAGATGTGGTATACCCGTCTAAGTGATTATTTGATCAGTTAGGGATATGAATTATGCCCTTGTGTGTTAAACTATGAAATCTTATTCCGAATTTCTAGAGTTACAATTTATGTTCATGACATGCATCTCACTAAGACTTTAGAAGAGCTTAAGAAAACTACCTCGCATCTAAAGACAGAATTTGAGATGAAAGATCTTGGGAAAACTCGTTTATACCTTGACCTGAAGTTCAAAACGTTGTTCTGACGGTATTTTGGTCTACCAATAGAACTACACCCCGAAGGTGTTACGATTGAGAATACCTATTATCTTCCATACGCTATATGCAAATGAGACCCTTGAAGAGGTTATAAAACCCGAAATTCCATATATGAGTTATGTTTATACCATACTTAACTAATCCCGAAACTACTAAGCACCGGTCAATGTTATACCATCAAGGACCCAGAAGAGTTTCCCTCCAACCAGGAGGCCAATCACAGCGCGACACGTGTCGACATCAGAAGCCAATCATAGCGCAACACGTGTCAACATCAGAAGCCAATCACAATACGACACGTGTTAATGTCAGAATGAAACTAGAAACTCTCTTCTATAAATATAGATCATTCTCTCACAATATTTCCTAATGTCATTTGTACTAACTCATTCACTAGTACTCACAAAAGGAGAGCTTGAACCTATGTACTTGTGTAAACCCTTCACAATTAATGAGAACTCCTCTACTCCGTGGACGTAGCCAATCTGGATGAACCACGTACATCTTGTGTTTGCTTCCCAGTCTCTATCCATTTACATACTTATTCACGCTAGTGACCGGAGCAATCTAGCGAAGGTCACAAACTTAACACTTTCTGTTGTACCAAAGTCCTCACTGATTTTATGCATCAACATTTGGCGCCGTTTGTGGGAACGACACTTATTCCCACTCTCTTCAGCTTTGCCAAGCTGGTTTCCACTATTCGTACACTTTCTTTTGACCAGGCATCCCTCTCCAACATGGGGAGCAAAGGAAGCCATAGCACACAGAATGACACCCCTCTTGCACCTAGTGCGAAGCAACGAAAGAATGAAGGAAATAGGGTTGCCTCTTCAAGCTAAAGTCAATAAGCTAAAAGCTCACAACAACAAGATAGCAATGAAGAATGAGGTCCTCCAGGAGCAGTATGAGAAGCTCTTTGAGACGCTTCACGAAACTAGGCGTGCTCAAACACGCGAGCTTGTTGCCCTTGTGGACATCAACCATCATCTGGGTGCCCCCAACACGAAGGGTCACCTCCATTCGACATGGGTATCCCTGATGAGCAGCGAGCTAATCATCAAAACATTGATCAACATGAGACTTCTTTCAACCCAGATGCTTCAACCCAAAGCAAAAGAAGTGGAGGAAGATACCTCCTTGCAGAAGGGTTGGAAGGATCAAAAGTCGTTTATCGTGACTGCTGAGACTTCCTAAAGCAATGTCGAGAGAATCCCCTCCACAAATGCTCGAATATCAATGACCTAAGGGTTTCTGAAAGACTCGGTCCCTTCTCACGACCCAGGCCATCTACCAATCTAGGGAAGGAACGACAGGTCCTGAAGGAACGACAGGTCCTAGAGGAACATGAAGGTACATGAGACTCTGAGGTATTCCAACAGACTCGCCTTAGAAGTCAGTACGGCGAGTCCAAGAAAAAACCAACGCCCTTGCTCAAACTTTCCTACTTCCAAGAGGTGATGGAGACTTACGAAAGAAAATTCCAGTGGTACATGACTCCACTCAAGACCCCCATGTCCTACATCTCCTTGAGGAAGTAAACAAGTTGAAGGCCGAACGTCAGGCCGAGATACCTGACTGGAACCAACCCAGGCCTGGCCCTCTCACAAGAAGGATCCTCGACACCCCCTTTCAATTGAAGACAAAACAAAAGCTTGATTTACAACTCTATACTGGAAAGGAGGACCTAATTGAACACCTTAACTTCTTTGAGTCCACCATGGTATATCGGATGCACATCGACGAAGAGCGATGTCTTCTCTTCCCCTCCACCCTCTCTGGCGGAGCTCTAAACTGGTATTACCGTCTTCCACCTGAGACAGTAGACTCATTTAAGGAACTGAGGAAACCGTTTGTCTCTCAACATATCTTCCAGACCGATCGCTTGCATTCTGCAGATAACTTGTACACTGCCGGACGAGTCACTACGAGAGTATGCCGGTCGCTTCAGCCATGAGTATTCTTACTGCGCTGAGGTAGATGACAAAACCGCCTTCAAGGCCTTCACGGCAGGCCTACTTGATTGTTTCTTCAAGTACATGATCAATGTCAACACTTGGAAGACTTACTCTGAGGTGATGGCACATGCTTACAACCACGCCTCCGTCGAAGCAAGGACATACCAAGAGAACCCCCATATGGTTAACCCCTATCAACAAGTGGGAAGTGGAAATCAAGTTCTACCAAGTGAGGAGATATTAGCCATTTAGACACCCATTGCATCGTTTCATGCCTCATTTAGCTACTCGCTAAGCCACCAAACGTATCTGTCTCTTGGTAAGAGGAAGGATTTTTACTCTCAGCAAGCCCATTACAACAAGAGGGATAAAAGTTCGTATCAAGACAACCAGGGGTGAACGTACCGTCGACTATTATGACTATGGGGCCAAGCCTCACTCTTTCAAAGTGGGGGACTAGGTACTGAAGGAAATGCTATTATAAGAAGGCATACACATTACAAATGTTTTGACTCTTAACCGCTTGAGATCTTTTGTCACACAAGCCATTCGGCAAATATTTAAAGAAGAGGGAATTCAGACAACTTCTTCTGAGTCTTTTGCGTTCGTAGCACTGGAACACTTGGTCTACGCTGACCTACCCTTATACTCCAACTCAGAGCTTCAACATGCGTACTTTGACACAAAGTATGTGATACTAAGTGTTACAACCAACATGGTTTACATATCAAAAGAATGGACCCCTTCATGCATAGCAAAACATTCATAAGCATCACTCATATCAATCAACATAAACATCATACATTCCAACACATTCATACATAAACATCATACATTCTAACACATCCATACATAAGCCAACTGTGCTTCGAAAAGGTTCAACATACTTTGTGTCATTTAACACTTGCTACAATGTGCCTAGACACCTTGCCCTTATTCTCACAAACCAGGTGATGAAATGTGAAGAAGGAACTCATCTTCATTCCACCAACTAGGTGATGAAATGTACAACCCGCACTTTCCTTCATGCCACCAACCAAGTGATGAAATGTACAACCCATACTCTAATATCATTTGGCAACTTGCCATTCATGCCACCAACCAGGTGATGAAATGTATAACCCACACTCTAATATCATTTGGCAACTTGCCATTCATGCCACCAACCAGGTGATGAAATATACAACTCGTACTTTCCTTCATGCCACCAACTAGGTGATGAAATGTACAACCCGTACTCTAATATCATTTGGCAACTTGCCACTCATGCCACCAACCAGGTGAAGAAGGAACTCATCCTCGTGCCACCAACCAGGTGATGAAATGTGATGAAAGGTGATGAAGGAACTCACCTTCGTACCACCAACCACGTGATGAAAGTAACTCACCATTCATTCCATCTACCAGAAGACGAGTGGTACAACTTGTACATGTGAACTTTTAGCATTCAAAAATAATAAAAAACCCTCAAGCTTGACAACTCAACTAGGTCTTATTGCAAGAGTTATAGTCACCAACAAGAGTTATAGTTACCAACAAAGTTTTATTGCAAGCCAACAACAACTTTAGTGCATGGCATATGAAGATCAAGCTATTCAACCCTCTTGCATCTGTTTCAGACATTTCCCCTCTGTAACAATGCAAACACTACAACTCGTAGAAAGCTTCACACACTCTTGATCAAGACAGTGTGAAGCAAAACCAATTTATAGTGCCAACAAGAGCTTTATCAAAGGAGTTCAACCACAATTCTCAAAAGCTTCATAGACTCTTGATCAAGACAGTGTGAAACAAAACCAATTTATGGTGCCAACAAAAACTTCATCAATGGAGGGCAACTACAATTCTCAAACCTTCGAAGCAAATTCAATTTATATGGTTCATCAAAACCTTCGACTACTACAAGGTGTGGCTCGCATCACAATCTCTTACTCAACAGTGTGGAAGCAAAATTTGTATATGTTGTCTCTCCCACATTTTCAAATTTCTAGTTTCCCAAAAAAAAAAAAAACAAAAAAAGGGAAATTCAACAAAACTTCATCAATGGAGGACAACTACAAATTCTCAAAAGCTTCACACTATCTTGATCAAGATAGTGTGAAGCAAAATCAATTCGTGGTACCCAACAAAGCTTCACCACAAAAGCTTCACCAACAAAAGCTTTATTTATACCATATCTAGGGCCTCATATTTAGACCTCGTATAAATACTCAAGGGACTTAAATGTAATTATGTAATAAAGGAAGGGGCAAATATGTAATTAGGGGAGGAGCCCTTATTCTATAAAAGGGCATCCTCACGCTCCCAAACCCTAAGCCTCTCCTATCTAGAGCAAAGCTCTCACACTTTCTCCCTCACTTCTCAGAGAAATATAATACAATCAGTGTGGACGTAGCCCAAACCTTGGGGTGAACTACGATACATCTTGTGTTATTTACATTTCATGCAGATTCACAGTCGGATTTACGTTGTTCCAAGACCTCCGGTTTTGTGCATCAACATTTGGCGCCGTCTGTGGGAAACGACACGAAAAGCTATGTTGGTTCTCTCTCATTTTCTCACCTCCGCCGTGGATCTGCAAAATCTGCAAAAAAACCCAAGAAAACCAAACACCACACCAATATTCTAATTTGTCCTCCTCACTGCCAGTGCTTTTCCACTTACTTTCCGATCCACCTTCTCTTGCTTAGATTGAACTCCATCAGACTGTTATTCAATTTCCCAACTGAATCACAAACGCCCATGATCTATATGAAGAGAATGAGAGAGTAAGAGAGAGACCATGTCGTCGCAGAAGCAACGACGGAGCTTCCCGTCGATCGCTGCCTGCAACGTGGGTGAAACGACGTCGTACGAGTCGATCGCCGCCGACCTGGATAGGACGCTGCTCATCTCCCGGAGCTTCTTCCCTTACTTTATGCTGGTGGCTATCGAAGCCGGAAGCCTCCTCCGCTGCCTTGTCCTCCTTCTTTCCCTCTTGCTGGTCATCGTCTCTTACTTCTTCTTCTCTGAAGCCGTCGGCATCCAGATCCTCATCTTCATCTTCTTCTCCGGCCTCAAAATTCGCGGCATCGAGCTCGCCTCCCGAATGGTCCCGCAAATCTCCCTCTTCGGACCCTTATGGGCTCTCTAACAGTACCACTGAAGTAAAGGTGCTTGCTCATTGGATAACAAGCTATATGCCTCCTCACTGCTAAAGAAATTATGCTCTTCTACCTTCACCAAAGGCTGGTAGCTCTTCTAGAACGGAAAGTAATTCATCGACGATGACGACGGTAAGGAGGACAAGGAGGACAAGGAGCAGTTGAATTTGAGAGAAGTGGAAGCCGGGGACTTGATGAGTTAATGGTTTGGAGGATGCTAGATGAAGACATAGTCAAGTTTGGACTGTTATCTTCGTTCAAGATCGCACTCGAGCCACTGTCCGAAGAGCCATCTTTGAAATCTGGGAACAATGAGACGGCTTTTAGTACTCCATTTGTGTTGTTGAAGCTCTTAAAGTTGAGCCCTTTACACGTTTCTGGAACAGAGGATCCCTCAAAAAGGTACAATGCTACAGTGCAATCCCACACAATGCAAACTTCCTTCCCAGTCCAAATCAAACCCCAACACTCTGCACATTGAAAACCAATCCAAAATTGGGCTCCGATCTAGAAATGGATTTAGAGTTGTCAAACGACCCGGGCGGAAGGGCTAGGTGGAAGAAGGAAACCCTAGGCGTTGACTGCAATTGGGACCGGGGGCTCAGGCTCCTGACTTTGCACAATGGCGAGGTCAGCAATGGTCATGCAATCAGGGTTTTCCGACGGAGCCGCCCCTTGGCGGGCCCATCCAAGAAAGCCTCCAACGGCAAGAGTTTAGAGGATCATGTAAGGGATTGGGTTAGCACAAGAGTGGAATTGGGCATTCCTGAATCCCGGTGCTCGTTGCCGTTTCTTTACGATGCAAAGAAATTGGTTGAATGTCTTGTTTTCCATAAATTTGCCTACCCCAAGGAAGTGGTCTCATGCTCTGCTCGTGGTTGTCAAGGAGTCTATCACAGGAAATATGTGAAGGATAGGTTTGGGATCTCTTTGAAAAAATTCAAGTGTCAGCAACATGTGGAATCATTCTCTTTTACAGCTGGAGTACACCAGCTTGTGTTGAAACGAAGGAAAAAAGAGGAAGCATATATACCAAAGCTGCTTATATCAGTGCATATCTTGTCGGCAAGGTTGAAAGAAATATTCTCGAGGATGACCCAAGAAACCCAGTTGTGATAACTGATAATTGCCTGCGCACTTCATCAACCAATACGGAAGCGTTGTCTGCCATCTGCAAAAAGGGAAAAGAGAAAGCAAAAGCAAGGAATAAACACCCCACCAGAATGATGTGATTTACTTTCCTTGGCAGATGTATGATGTAATTTATTTTTCTTATCTTTTAAAGACATCTGCAAAAACCCCATCAGAGGATAATTAAAAAAAAAACAGCAAAGCCCAAAATAAATGGGCTGGAATGTTGTGTAGAGGGTGAAGGCCCATAAGCCCAAAATAGCTCTAACCAGGCGATCAAAAGTACGCCCAGTACTCCACAATTATTCGACAACCTGCCGCTATTACCACCAACCAGGTAATCAAAAGTACACCCAGTATTCTAAAATTATTAGGCAACCCGCCGCTATTACCACCAATCAAGTGATGAAATGTATAACCCGTACTCTAATATCATTTGGCAACTAGCCATTCATGCCACCAACCAGGTGATGAAAGGTACAACCCGTACTCTCCTTCATGCCACCAACCAAGTGATCAAAAGTACGCCTGTTTATACCATATTTAGGGCCTCGTATTTAGATCTCGTACAAATACTCAGGGGACTTAAATGTAATTATGGGATAAAGGAAGGGGCAAATATGTAATAAGTGAGGAGTCCTTATTCTATAAAAGGACCCCTCACCCTCACAATTGGGGGAGGCCTCACTCTCACTCTCGGAGGCCATTTTCCTAAGCTTCCTCACACCCCTTAAGCTCTAAGCTCTCTCTCTCCCTCTTCAACAGAGAAATACAATACAATCAGTGTGGACGTAGCCCAAACCTTGGGGTGAACCACGATAAAATCCTTGTGTTCTTTGTGTTCTTCGTGTTCTTGAGCGTTTGTGCAGATTCACGGTCGGATTTACGTTGTTCCAAGACCTCCGGTTTTGTGCATCAACATTTGGCGCCGTCTGTGGGAACGATACGAAAAGTTGTGTCGGTTCTCTTTCATTTTTTCATCTCCATCGTGAATCTGCAAAAATTTGCAAAAACCCAGAAACAGAAAAGATCCAGATCTCAAAATCACTCATCTCTTTCTCTGGAAAACACATTGAAGCTAAACAAAAACCCCACTTCTCGATACACAGACACACTTTGTCTGTCTCTCTCTCTAATCTAATCCCTCAGCAAAAACAAAAAAAGATCCAGAAGAAAAAGAAAGAGATTCTATCGTCTCAACCATCATCATCATCTGCTCCGCAGCCCCACCAATCTTCCGCCGCACCCCAATCTTTCCATCGTCTGATCGCTGTCCACGTCCCCAACGAAGAGGACGAGATCCTTTTCGCAACTCCTAGCTCCCGTCGCCTCTGTGAGATCAGACACCCAGAAAAACGGCACAGCAGCAATCACAGTTTCTCTCTCTAGCTAGACCAGCAATGGCAGGGAATAGACTGAAACTCGATACGACGTCGCAGTCCTACTTAGAAGGAAAAACAGTGAGCGACACCAAGGTTCTGATATCTGATCTCTGATCTCTGCCGCCAATTCTGCAATCTCGGATGGGTCTCAGAAACGGGTAGTAACACCTCATCTCCGCCGTCTGAAATCTCTCGATTCGCTGTCCATCAGCTTGTCATGGCTTTCCAGGCCGTTGATTTTGTCACCTTGACTCACTCCGAAGCGAGAAACCTCATCTCCGATCTCAAGGTCGCGCCGCCTCTAGATGATTCGCTTGCTTGGTACTTGGACCACAGCGTCAAGCTCTTGGACCTCTGCAACTCAATCTCTGCCGAGATCGAACGCCTTCGCCAGCGCCGCCTTCATTTCACCTTCGTTCTTCACCTTCTCGGTGACCGAAAGGGTGAAGAGCTCCCGTCGCCGGAGAATATCCGTCGATCTCGCAAATCTCTATCTGATTTCAATCGCGGTGCTTCTTCTGGCTTTGGAAAGCGAAGCAACGCTGAAGTCTTGGTTAGAGATCTGAACCTGGGCCCGACTCGCCTGAGCAACGCGCCATGTGGCAAGATATCGAGTGTGGCAAAGCTCGTGCGTCGAAGAGTGCACTCGGTGGGACTGGTGACTGTGTTATTTTCTTCACGAGTTTCTTACAGATGCTTATGCGGAATATGTCTTCATCATGATATGGTCTGCAACTATCGTGAAATGGGAGAGATTGAAGAAGTGGTGTTGGCGATGCAGGCCAGAATCAACTTGGGTGTTGGTGGGGGAAGCCGAGATCAACTAGCGGAGCTTTACACATCATGCGACGATCAGACGGTGAAGTTGTAGGGAATAGGAGAATGGACCAATTGCTCCAAGACTTTGACTGCTTTTCCACCGCCTCTATTTTCTCCACCAAGAACCAGCAATTGAATAATTAAAGTGGAAAGCAAAAGCAAAGCAAAGTAAAAGAGCAAAGCAGAAAGCATGGCTACCCTTTCAACATGAGATTTGCGGTGGAAAATAGCAAAGCAGAAAATATGGCTACCCACTGAGATAATTACAAAAGTAGAAAAGAAAGAGAAAAACAAAAGTAAGGAATAAACATTCTACCAGAATGATGTAATTTATTATCTTTCGGAGACATATGTATAAACCTCATCAGTGGGTAATATGTATAAACCCATCAGAGGGTAAAAAAAAAAAAAAAAAAAAAAAAAAAAAAAAAAAAGGAAAAGCCCAAAACAAATGGGCTGACATGTTGTGGAAGGCGAAGACCCATAAGCCCAAAATAGCTCCAACCAGGCGATCAAAAGTACGCCAAGTACTCCAAATTATACATGAGCATTACTCATGTCATTCATACATAGACATTCATGAGCATCACTCATGATAATCATACATAAACATTCATGACCATCATTCATGTCAACATTCATAAGCATCACTCATGTTAACATTCATGAGCATCACTCATGACAACATCCATGAGCATCACTCATGTCAATCAACATAAACATGCATGAGCATCACTCATGTCAAATCAGCTTCAAAGACTTCATTTACAAAGCTCTAGCTTCAAAAGCTTCATTCACAAGAGCTCTAGCTTCAAAGACTTCATTTACAGAGCTCTAGCTTCAAAAGCTTCATCTACAAGAGCTCTAGCTTCAAAGACTTCATTTACAGAGCTCTAGATTCAAAAGCTTCATTTACAAGAGCTCTAGCTTCAAAGACTTCATTTACAGAGCTCTAGCTTCAAAAGCTTCATCTACAAGAGCTCTAGCTTCAAAGACTTCATTTACAGAGCTCTAGATTCAAAAGCTTCATTTACAAAAGCTCTAGCTTTAAAAGCTTCATTTACAGAGCTCTAGCTTCAAAGCTTCACTTGCAAAGCTTCACCTACAAAGCTTCACCTACAAAGCTTCAGTGCAGGGTATACAAATACCGCATCCGAACAACCGCCATTTCAGCCCATACATGGATTGAATTTGAAGTCTCCAGCCAACAGCGTCTATTGACCGAAGACTTGGGTGACTACATTATGTACCATATATTGGGCCTCAACTGGGCCTTATAAAAAATACTTGGGGGACTCTAGCCCATTATTCATGTACTGAGGAGCGAGCCCTTATTTTATAAAAGGGACTCCCTCACCATCATTAGAGAGTATCAACTCTAGCCCATCATTCATGTATTGAGGAGCGAGCCCTTATTCTATAAAAGGGACTCCCTCACCACCATTAGAGAGCATCGCCGCCTACTGAGCAACCATCTCGCCGCGAGCATCAACTCTAGTCCATCACTTATGTATTGAGGAGCGAACCCTTATTCTATAAAAGGGACCCCCTCACCTTCAAACACCACAAGCCAAGCCAACCAGGGCAACATAAGCTACAAGCAGAGCGGCCTCGCAACATGTGCTACTTCTAGTTGAGCATCATTTCAGATTGGGCACCGCCTCATATCAAGCATTAGTTCTAGACGACATCTAGTTACTTCGGCCCACACATGGACTGAATTTCAAGTTTCCAGCCAAAAGACTCTCTTGACTGAAGACTTGGGGGACTACTGTTTATACAATATTTAGGGCCTCGTATTTAGATCTCGTACAAATACTCAGGGGACTTAAATGTAATTATGGGATAAAGGAAGGGGCAAATATGTAATAAGTGAGGAGTCCTTATTCTATAAAAGGACCCCTCACCCTCACAATTGGGGGAGGCCTCACTCTCACTCTCGGAGGCCATTTTCCTAAGCTTCCTCACACCCCTTAAGCTCTAAGCTCTCTCTCTCCCTCTTCAACAGAGAAATACAATACAATCAGTGTGGACGTAGCCCAAACCTTGGGGTGAACCACGATAAAATCCTTGTGTTCTTTGTGTTCTTCGTGTTCTTGAGCGTTTGTGCAGATTCACGGTCGGATTTACGTTGTTCCAAGACCTCCGGTTTTGTGCATCAACATTTACGCCCATTACTCCAAATTATACATAAGCACTACTCATGTCATTCATACATAAACATTCATGAGCATCACTCATGACAATCATACATAAACATTCATGACCATCATTCATGTCAATATTCATGAGCATCACTCATGTTAACATTCATGAGCATCACTCATGAAAACATCCATGAGCATCACTCATGTCAATCAAACATTCATGAGCATCGCTCATGTCAATCAGCTTCAAAAGCTTCATTTACAAAAGTTCTAGCTTCAAAAGCTTCATTTACAGAGCTATAGCTTCAAAAGCTTCATTTACAAAAGCCCTAGCTTCAAAAGATTCATTTACAGAGCTCCAGCTTCAAAGCTTCACTTACAAAGCTTCAGTGCAGGGTATACAAATACAGCATCCGAACAACCGCCACTTCGGCCCATACATGGATTCAATTTGAAGTCTCCAGCCAACAGACTCTATTGATCGAAGACTTGGGGGACTACATTATGTACCATATATTGGGCCTCAACTGGGCCTCATGAAAAATACTTGAGGGACTTAGCCCATTATTTATGTATTAAGGAGCGAGCTCTTATTCTATAAAAGGGACTCCCTCACTTTCATTAGAGAGCACCCATTATTCATGTACTGAGGAGCGAGCCCTTATTTTATAAAAGGGACTCCCTCACCATCATTAGAGAGCAATGCCGCCAGCTGAGCAACCACCTCGCTGCGATCATCACTCCTAACCCATCATTTATGTATTGATGAGCAAGCCTTTATTCTATAAAAGGGACTCCCTCACCACCATTAGAGAGCATCACCGCCTACTGAGCAACCGCCTCGCCGCGAGCATCAACTCTAACCCATCATTTATGTACTGAGGAACGAGCCCTTATTCTATAAAAGGGACTCCCTCACCGTCATTAGATAGCATTAACTCTAGTCCATCATTCATGTATTGAGGAACGAGCCCTTATTTTATAAAAGGGACTCCCTCACCTTCAACCACCACAAGCCAAGCTAACCAAGGCAACATAAGCCACAAGCCGAGCAGCCTCGCAGCGTGTGCTACTTCTAGTTTAGCGTCATTTCAGATTGAGCACTGCCTCATATCGAGCATCAGTTCAAGACAACATCTAGTTACTTTGACCCACACATGGACTGAATTCAAGTCTCTAACCAAAAGACTCTCTTGACTGAAGACTTGGGGGACTACTGTTTATACCATATCTAGGGCCTCGTATTTAGACCTCGTATAAATACTCAAGGGACTTACATGTAATTATGGAATAAAGGAAATGGCAAATATGTAATTAGGGGAGGAGCCCTTATTCTATAAAAGGGCATCTTCACCCTCACAAACCCTAAGCCTCTCCTATCTAGAGCAAAGCTCTCACACTCTCTCCCTCACTTCTTAGAGAAATACAATACAATCAGTGTGGACGTAGCCCAAACCTTGGGGTGAACCACGATACATCTTGTGTTATTTACATTTCATGCAGATTCACGATCGGATTTACATTGTTCCAAGACCTCCGGTTTTGTGCATCAACAAGCTTCATCGATGGAGGACAACTACAAATTCTCAAAAGCTTCACACTATCTTGATCAAGATAGTGTGAAGCAAAATTAATTCATGGTACCCAACAAAAGCTTCAACTCCAAAGCTTCACCTACAAAGCATCAACTCCAAAGCTTCACCTACAAAGCTTCAACTCCAAAGCTTCACCTATAAAAACTTCACCCACAATAGCTTCACCTACAAAAGCTTCACCCATAAAAGCTTCACCAACAAAAGCTTCACCCACCACAAAAGCTTCACCCACAAAAACTTCACCTACAAAAGCTTCACCTACAAAGCTTCAACACAAAAGCTTCACCTACAAAAGCTTCACACTATCTTGATCAAGATAGTGTGAAGCAAAATCAATTCATGGTACCCAACAAAGCTTCAACCTCAAAGCTTCACCTACAAAGCTTCACCTATAAAGCTTAATATATATATATATATATTTTTTTTTTTTTTTGGAAATTCGAAGATTCGAAAATTCCAAAATTCCAAAATTCCAAAATTCAAAAAAAAAAAAAAATTGCTAGGCCTCATTTTCTTTGGGCCTAACAACTTTCATAACAAATATATATGAATGAGGAGTTTTAAGCTACCATGTAGAAAGGAAAAGGGTGAAGTTTTGTTACTTTGGAAACTTGGCTACTAGCAAGACACCTCATTCGTTAACTCCCTCGACCGGAGACTTGGGGACTCTTACCATATGCTACTACACCTTGATACTCAGAAGTCTCACGACCACTCAGTGACTTGGATTTTTCAAGTCTCCAACCGAGAAGTTTTCCTCACTCAGGAAATCAAGGGAGCACTACCTCAATCTACATGCTCCACTCACAAAGCTTCAACATACAAGCTTCAACAAAAGGAAAAATTTGAAGAACTTAGTGAAGAAGACCTTGGTGTATTTAACACAATATGTTGAAATGAACCAAAACTTGTTTATTGATATCTCCGATAAGTTATAAATATGTACATATACATGAATCAAAATAAACAAACAAGAGGGAGCCTTCACAAAGGTTGCTCAGGAGAAGTCTCAGCAGTCGGCAGAGCCCCAGAAAGAGGAGGCACTAGAGGGTGATTATTTAGAGCCTCAGTACTAGGCAGAACCCTAGAAGGAGGAGGCATCGAAGGTTAATCATTTCGAGCTTCATTACGCGGTACAGCCCTAGAAAGCGAAAGCAATAAATGCCTTTGGAACAAACCCATAAACCTCTGATGATCAAGTAAAATCTGACCATCAGATTCCTGCAGCTGGTCGAGCTTCCTCTTCATGTTTGTAGCATAGTCATGTGCGAGCCTGTGTAACTGTTTATTCTTATGCTTGAGCCTTCTGATCTCCTGTTTGAGACTTATCACTTCAGCCACCAATGATTCAACTTGGTGGGTTCGAGCAAATAGGTGTTGGGCCATATTAGACACAGAACCTGCACACTGAACACTGAGAGCCAGAGAATCCTTAACAGCCAACTCATCAGACCGTTTGGAAAGTAGTCTGTTATCTTTGGGAGTGAGAAGGTTCCTGGCCATCATCGCAGCGGTCATATCATTCTTCATCATAAAGTCCCCAACGGTAAGAAGACCAGTAGGGGATAAGAAGGATGGGCGCCATATGTTGTCTTGAAAAGGCATGGCTGCCTCTTCACCAAAGTTCAAGTCAAAACGACTGTCGGATGGGCCAGACATTCTCAGAAATGATGAAGGAGAAATGAGGTGCAATAAATCTCTGAAGTAAGGGGAAAATTCCTACAAGCAATATCTCTTTGAATGTACTTCTTGCACACAATTGGTGCCCTTATAAAAGAAAGGGCAACTGGGCCGTTGGTTCAAAAATCGAAGAGGCACCACTCTCCGGATTCCGAAGAGGCACCACTTTTCACACGCAAAATCAGCTCATCGGGTACCACAAATAACTTTGCCAAAGATCTCTGACAAAGTTTAGACACATAAATTTTAAAGGTCCAGCTACCTTACTATTACCCACAAGGGTAAAGGAACAGCACCACTGCTTGATAACTAGAAAGTCCCTATGTGTGTCAACCTTCGTGCTCCATGGCAAGGCAGACTAGCAAAAATGCCCAACCTTTACTCACATTCGAGAAAACACTCCCAACAAGATTGCTTGCTCAAAAATCGAAGAAGCACCGCTCTCCGAATCTCGAGCGCCAGACTCCCAACAAGATTACTTGCTCAAAAATCGAAGAGGCACCGCCCTCCGAATCTCGAGAGCCAGACTCCCAACAGGATTACTTGCTCAAAAATCGAAGAGGCACATCTCACCGAATCTCGAGAGCCAGACTCCCAACAGGATTATTTGCTCAAAAATCGAAGAGGCACCGCTCTCCGAATCTTAAGAGCCAGACTCCTAATAGGATTGCTTTATCCGAATCTCGAGAGCCAGATCCCCAACATGATTGCTTGTTCGAAAATCGAAGAGGCACCGCTCTCCCCAACATGATTGCTTGTTCGAAAATCGAAGAGGCACCGCTCTCCGAACTTTGAGAGCTAGATTTCCTTGGATAAAACTTGTCTGCAATCTTCACACGCAACATCAGCTTTCCAGATACCACATACCACTTTTTCAAAGTGCTCTGACAAAGTTAAAACACGTGAATCTTGCAGCTTCCACTACATTGCTATGACTGAGAATGGTAAAGGAACAGCTTTACCACTCCCTGTTGGGATAATTCCTATATGTCGACCTTCATCCTCCACAGCCAGGCAGACCTGCAAATAAAAAAAATGCTCAACTTTTCTTCACATCCGAAAGGGCACTTTCAGCAGAGTCTCTCAAAATACTCAGCTTCTTTTCCCCCTCAATAATACCTCTGCAAACAAGCCACACCAGAGCAAGAGTATCTTATATCATCAGGGTTAAAAGCAAGAGTATCCCATATCATGCTTTTCCCTGTCTTTTCCTTTGGCCTTGTTCTTACCTGTAAGACAAGGAGAAAGAGAACAATCAGTCAGCACTTGGAATCAAGCTTCTAGTCAGGAACTGACTGCTTGGAACCCCTTGCTTGATTACTTACCTGTCATTGCTCTCGAGTACTCATCTTCAACATCTTATGCTTCGAGAGAAAATACCACATATGCCTGAGGAACAGATAGGGTAAGTGAGAAGGATACAAGGAAGCATGTGGAGACAAGTGTAACAGAACACGTGCCGATACATCCACTACTTTGTCAACAACAAAAGTATCACATATCATCAGGGTCGAACATACTCTAGATTTGATGAACTTGTTTTGACCCTCAAATTCTTGAGTTGGCCTTATACTCTAGAGGAAACCAAAAAACCCTCCAGCCCAGTTCAAGAATAAGCCTGTGGAAAGTTACTTCTTCAAAAGTAAAAGTATTTCATATCATCTCTTCTCCATTTGCTTCTCCTTATCCTTGTTGTTGTTTACGACACAAGGAGAAGGATAACAATCAACCGGAAGCCGAAGTCGAACCTCCGATCCAGGTTGCTTGCTTGGAAGTCTGATTGCTTACCTTATCTGTTACCTCATTCAGCAAATCTCCTAGCTCGGTGACTTGGGGGACTCCTACTATAGGGTTTGTATCGCACTTGACCAAGCCCGAAACTACAAGTAAGCTTCAAGTGAAATTGATACATTACCTTGTGCATCTTCATCGGTTAAAGATACCACCCCTGGATGGAGCAAAAGTACTTACAGAGAAGATGCCACATCTACATATGAGACAGATAAGGCAAGTGAAAATGATACCACACTTCGGTACTTAGAAGTTTCATGATTACTCAATGGCTTGGATCTTGCAAGTCCCCAACCAAGGAGCTTCCCTCACTCTGGAACTTAGGGGAGCACTGTTTATACCATACTTGACCAATCCCGAAACTACTGAGCACCAGTCAACGTTATACCGTCAAGGACCCAGAAGAGTTTCCCTCCAACCAGGAGGCCAATCACAACGCGACACATGTCGACATCAGAAGCCAATCATAGCGTGACATGTGTCAACATCAGAAGCCAATCACAACATGACACGTGTCAATGTCAGAATGAAACTAGAAACTCTCTTTTATAAATAAAGATCATTCTCTCACAATATTTCCTAATGTCATTTGTACTAACTCATTCACTAGTACTCATAAAATGAGAGCTTGAACCTATGTACTTGTGTAAACCCTTCACAATTAATGAGAACTCCTCTACTTCGTGGACGTAGCCAATCTGGGTGAACCATGTACATCTTGTGTTTGCTTCCCTGTCTCTATCCATTTACATACTTATCCACGCTAGTGACTAGAGCAATCTAGCGAAGGTCACAAACTTAACACTTTCTGTTGTACCAAAGTCCTCATTGATTTTGTGCATCAACAAGTTCAACTTTATGCTTCATTGTACTTCGCTCATTGTATTAGATAGGACATCTCCTTTGATGTTGATCTATTGGTAAAGATGCAGCACTGGGCCTACACGCAACCACTGAATTGGTATTAAAGACGTTTTTCTGCTACCTTGAAAGTAGGAATGACAATTTTAACCATTAAACCCGATAACCGTGGATAACCGCCCGAATGGATTGGATTTGGGTATGAAAATTTGGGTATATTTTAGGTATGGGTAAAAACCGTGATTATTATTCGGTTATGGTTTGGATATGGTTATAGGGGTCCCCAATCCGTATCCATCCCCAAATACGAACCGAATAATATATATTATATATAATATTAAAGTATTAATATATATATATATATATATATATATATTATTCACCGAATCCATTACCTTGAGAATACAAAAATTGCATTGTGTGAGTTGCATTTTGTGGAAAAGTTCAAAAGTTTTAATGGTACTTATGGGAGATATCAAAAGATCAAATCAAGATTATCAATGTTTAGCTTTAATTTTTATGCTTCACAAGAGCCATTCATTAAATCATTTTATACATCAAATATTTAATGACGAAATTAATATTTGCTAAATTATCATACGTCAATTGAATGAATATATATTTTTTTTATTGACAAAGATGGATATAACTGTTAACCGATGGAGAATCCGATACATGGTGGGTATGGTTATGGATAATACCCGATGGTTAATTTGCAGTTATGGATATGGTTAGTTTTCATGGTTTTGGGGATGGATATAGCATTTCCGTCCCCAAGCCGAACCTTTGCCATCTCTACCTAAAAGGTACCACGGATTTGGGCTAATCCTAATGCATCTCGAGCGGATTCGACCCCCTAATCCTCAGAATGATGCTTGCCTTTTTTGTTATGCTGATGTTGGTTACTTATCAAACCCGCGCAAGGCAAATCCCCGAATGGTTATATCTTTATTGTTAGGGATATCACAATATCTTGGAGGTCCACAATATGACCTTTGTTGCGAAACCTTTGAATCGTTCCAAGACTTACCTCACTTCACTATGCCATACGTGAGACATGGTTAGGAGTTATTGTTGAGTATATTCGAAGTACTTGCTGTTTTCATCCATCGTTGAGTCCCAACGACGATACATGAAGACTATGTCACATGTATCAACCTAACCAAGACACGATACATCAACAAAGTCAATGCCAAGACATATTGCGTCTACATCAGCAAAGCATTAAGAGATTAAAGTCATGCAAGCTGATCCCAGACAACCTTGCTGACCTCTACACGATGTCATTGCCGAAGTCAACCTTCCAAAAGCTTGTCCGAGGAATTGGTATGCCTAACCATTCATATGCAATGCTTGTAGTTCTCATTTGCAAGTTCTGTCAAACTCAAAGGAAGTATCCAGAAGTATACTCACTTGATCTTAATGTACTCTTTTTCCCTACGATTAGGAGCATTTTTCCCATTGGGTTTTTGCTACCTAACTAGGTTTTGACGAGGCACCCATCCTGGGTTGGTCATACCCTTGTGAGCTCTTCTACTTGCATCCAGAAGACGTATAATTTTGAATTAATGCAATTTCTCATTTTTCTCCTTAGTCTATGAGTTTTCATCCTATCTTGGGTTTTACCATAATGAGGTTTTGTGAGTTTTACCTTTTATGTATTCTTCCATTGTTTTGAGACTCGCATCCGCTCATTGTGCCGACGACTTCATCAACTGTACTTACTTCATTGTTGAAGATCTGATGCGTCATTTGTTTGAGTATTTACACACTCAAAGGGGAGTGTTGCAGTTCTATTATATTAGGAATGTGATTATGTAAATCCTAACATATCTAGGATATCTTTATGGGATTCAACCATGTCTCTTATACTAGATATTATCCTATTAGAGTTGTAATCCTATTAGACCCACTCCAACCATGGGCTAAAACCTATAATTCCCCTCCCCCCTCCAAAATCCACTCCAACCCATGACCTAAAATTAACCTAAAACCTAAAACCCAAATGAGGGTCAAATACCGGCCCAACTTTAGTCCACAAAGCAAAGTGGACCCAGTAAAAGAGACTGAAACTGGGGCTGTGAAGCCCACTACCCATGCCCTACTTACCTACGCGCTGCACGTGCTAGGCAATTTCTGCTGCCCAACAAACCCACTTGGGGTTGTTCCCCCAGGTGTTAGACCATTAAGTAGCCCAACAGCTCGATTTAAATGGGCCGTTGGTTATTCCAATGGTCCAGGTCCAAATTATTATTTTTTTAGTTTTATATTTATGTATTTATTGAATCAAACGGTTTAGATCGAATATAATCAAATCTAACGGTAAAAAAAAAAAGATTTAACGGTCCAAATTTAAATCCAACGGCTAAAATAATTTTAAAAAATTATTTAACTTAAATTCAACCAAAAACTCTATAAATACCTATGTATCTGTTCAAACATCCACACAAAACTCACTTTTCTCCTACAATTCTTCCAATTTTTCTTTCTACCATTTCTTCTCATTTCCAAATTTTTTAAGATGGCAAAAGAGCATGTTAGAGGTCGTAATTGGACCTTTAACGAAGATATTGCTTTATGTTTGACATGGATTTCTGTTAGCGAAGACGGTGTCATCGGCACGAATCAAAATAGAAATGTTTTGTGGGGTAAAATCGTTGATAAGTTCCATGAAAACTCCAACGCCAGTCGAAGGGAAGTTGGTGGTATTTATGATTGGTGGAAGATTATCAACAAAGCGTGCACTTTATGGAAGGGAAGATTGGAGAGAGCCATGGTTGACATGCCTAGTCGAAGGGGCGCCTCAAAAATTGTGAGTTTCTTTGTTGATATTTTAGTTGTCATGTACATAATAGTATTTTGCAACTAATTGTTTTTATGTATTTGTTGCATAGGGTGACAAAGCAATGGCAATTTACAAGACAAGAACTACACCAAAAAATCAAGCCTTTAAGTTGCATCATGCTTGGAACATCCTCAAGGATTGTCCGAGGTGAGGAACCGATGCGAACCAACAATGTGGAAGATTATTTCATAGTGAAGCCCCACCCCCAAATGATGTCAATGAAGGTGTGAATTTTGCTGACAATGAAGGTGTCGAACAAATGACCCCAACTTCTTTTTTTGCAAGCCCCCTGGGTAGAGATAAGCAAAAAGAAACAAAGAGAAAAGGGAAGTCCTAAGATCCGATACGTGCACAATTTGCTAGCGAAATTGCAAGAATGAACGAAAACCATATCTCTTGGCAAGAAGAATCGGCCCAAATGCGTTTGGCCATGAAGGAAGAAGGGGATAGGGAGCAAGAAAGGTTCGAAATTAATTTGATGATGGAGGACCTCGATAAATACACTCCAGAGATGAAGAAATACTTAAGTGGTAAGCAAAAGGACATTTTACGAAGGAATGCCACAAGGAGTATATATCAAGATTATGATTCATTTCAAGACTATCACCCCAGTCCATCACCAAGTCGAGATGGTGGGTATCATTATTAAGTTTATGAGTTTTCGATTGTATTAAGTTTATGTGGTTTATTAATTGTCTCTTTTTTTTTTTTTTAAGTTTATGTGGTTTATTAAATGTCGTTTGTATTAAGTTGATGTGGTTTATCATGATTTTCATGTATTGATTTAGTGATTTTTCAAAATTTATCAGAATTTAAATATTTTTATGTTAAAATGTTCATAAAATTAATTTAGGATAATCTACATATTTTTTTAAAGTTAATTTAAAAAAAATCTTTAATTCATTTTTTTATAATCTCGGGCTAAAATTTTAGAACAAAAGGGTTAGAGCAGAAAACCTGTTTCTGGGCTAAAACCTAAATTTTCTGGGCTAAATATTTTTAAGTTTTAGGTCTGGGTTGAAGATGGTCTTAGGGTAAGGAATTGACCTTCCCTACTACTATAAATAAAAGCACAATGAAAATGGAATAGAACACACATCTCTCTCTTCTCTCTTTATGCCGCACCCCCTCTATGTTTCTGATATCCATAATTATTCAATAAATTATACCTACAATATAAATAAATAAAATAAACAATTTGAGTGATCCCGAAAGAAAAATAAAAAACCAAATGGGGCCAAACGTTGCGTGGTATTTGTTAGTTTAATAGTAAGAGAACGGGAAGAGAGAATCCCGAATGCTTATATATTACAGATTACCACTTCCCCATCACACACGGCACTCACACTCCATACGTTAATCTAAGCGTAACCAAAATCAGTCTCGCAGTTCTGCCAAATGGGTTTGAAGGTATGCTCTCGATTTTATCCCCTTCCCTTAAACATCGATTTAATCTCATATTATCCGTGAAAATTCATCCTTTCGCCGTTAAATTTACTACTTTTCTTGGGTTTTTTGTAGTGCAATTAGTTCAGATCTGTATTCTAATTTGTTTGTTTTGAATTTGATGAATTTCTAGATAAATCAGCCAGATTTATAGTTAATTATAGTGGGTTCTCTTTAATTTATGTATTTTACTTGTTTTGCATTCATTTGGGCTGAGATTTTGATCCTGGTATAGTGGATCAGAGCTTTCGTAACTAGTGTTTATCACTGTGGCACCAATTAGTTTAGATCCGGTTGTTATTAACGTGCAGATCATCGTCTAATGACGGTTTTCGGTTCTTTTTGCTACATTCTGCTTTGCTTGTTTTCTTGAACTGAATATGAAATAAGGCAGTGTCTGTCTGAGATTTGTGATAAGCAGGTGCAAATCTATTGTCCAATCTACCAAATGTTTGCCAGCTGCCCAAAAAAAAAAACTATTATCTATGAAAAAACATCTTCCGGTCAATCATCCGATCAACTTAGAATTTTATGATTCATAATTTCATATGCATTGTATTGCTTTAGCACTTGTATAATTGCCAAAATCATCGTAATGAAGAGGGTGTATCTCCCAAAATGTTTAATGAATTCAAGTCAGTTTTAGTGTCAAACAAAATTCTAAAAGACGCTAGGCACTAGTCGGGTGACTGGCTGGGGCGGACGAGGTGGATTTATGTAAATCTATTATATTTCTTGTAAATAAGTATCAGTTTATACTTAAAATATAAACAATTTCATAATAAACTACAAAATAGAATGACATATATATTATGAAGTATTGGAACATAGTGAAAACATAGAGAACAAGCATATAATGTGTGTTCGTTTAAGTCTACAACAAGTCTCTTACAATTTATTGAAAAAAATAAAATGCAAAATAAAAGTTATCTATTTTTAGTCTAAGTGAGTCGCAACCTAGGCAGGTGCCTAGGCGGGTCTGGGCGGGCTAGGCGGTCTAGGCGGGTGCCTCAATAGGTCTAGGCATCATTTCTTAATTTTCAAACGCCTAGGCATTAATTGGGGCGGTGGCCCTAGCGCCTAGGCAGGGATTTTTAGAAGAGCGGTGTCAAATAGGCAGCTTGGACTTGGAATACTCTGTCTAAAGTTAGCGTGTAAAGAAGCTCGGTATATGGTCTTGTTCTTAAGTTATGCATGTTTATTGTTGGATTGTGAGTTAGTATTAGTAACACCTTAGTAAGAGTAAGGCGTTTCTCCATTTAAGCCTGCCCACTCAGATTTGGCTAGTTATCTGCTTTCTTTTGCGGTAATAATTTGTCACTGCATGATAGTATTTAATCGTATGATCTACTTCCTACTGTATAATCAGTTATGAGCACTGCGTGATGGTATTTAATCGTCTGATCTACTTCCTACTGTATAATCAGTTATGAGCGAATTTCATTGTTTTGACTATTATTGCATTGACAATAAAATTGAACATGTTTGGTACATGTGGAAGGCGTATCTACCTTCTATTTGATAAAAAATCCACTTGCTTTAATTCTTAGCTTTTACTTGTATTTCCTCATTTATCGATTGTTTGTGTCAATTACAGATGATGAAAATTTATGTACTGTATAATATTTGATGATTTGGTGCCCATGCAGGAGGAGTTTGATGAACATGCTGAGAAAGCGAAGACCCTTCCTGAGTCAACAACCAATGAGAACAAGCTTATCCTCTATGGGCTGTACAAGCAAGCCACTGTTGGAGCTGTGAACACTAGTTAGTATAATGATCCCTGAAAAATATGAGAACGCACTATTTTGTTCTCTCATTGCAACACAAATTTTCCATTTATGAGATTGTCAACCATCCTCTAAATTTTCCCTTCGCGTTTGTTTCTTTGTGGCTGACTTGCAGGCCGCCCAGGAATGTTCAATATGAGGGACAGAGCAAAGTGGGATGCATGGAAGGCTGTTGAAGGTGATACTTCTGAGCATAATGTTTATTATTATTATTATATGTCAATCTTCTTCGTATGCTCTTGCATAATTGATACTTCTGAGCATATCGTTTATTATTATCATATGTCAATCTTCTTCGTATACTCTAGCATAATTCTAAGGTATAATTTTCGTTCTGGCAGGGAAATCCAAGGAGGAAGCCATGGGCGACTACATTACAAAGGTGAAACAGCTGCTGGAAGAAGCAGGAGCTTCTACTTGATGTTTTCGTATGGTGTTATTTGATTCAAAATAAACTTGTACACTTACGTATTGGTACTCTGTTATATCTTAATGTGTGCGAATGTAACATCCATGGGATACTTTCGGTAGAATGGTTGTACTTTTAGTTGTTTAATTGGAGGGGTTTGCAGTGTTAGTGAATTTGAGTTTGCCAATTTGCTTTTACCTTGACCATTAGTAATGCTTCCAAGTATGCTTAGTTGTGTAACAGACTAGCTTTTGGACTCGTGATATTTTTCCTTCCCAATTTTGGAAGAGAGAGGTTTGAATCTGTGCTTTGCATTGATTAAATATACTTTCTCATCCCAATTTAGGAAGAGATAAGTTCGAATCTTCACTCCGTATTGATTAAACAGAAGTTTAGTTTTTTAGATTGTTTACACTTGATTACATAAACCTGCACATCCATCAAAATGTTGGTGATAATACAGGATGAACGCTGCTCAGCTCTTTTCTTGTAACGAGTCATTCCTTTCCGCTTATATTTTTTATATAAATCACAGCTTGATGCGTATAAATTGCACAAATGAATTGTTTCGGATAAGGAGAAATGAAAGGGTTCATTTTCCTCAACTTTTTCCATGGACATGGACATGGTTGAGAAAAGTGAAGTTGTAGACCATGATTAGTAATTGCTACGCACCTACCGATAAGATTACAGAGTTTGAAAAGGAAGAAGGTGGTTGACTAATGACTACTCGATTCCCAAAGAAAAAAAATATGATCGATGGGTCAACATCTATCCAACTGATACATAACTGGTTCGAAATTGACGAAACTTGGGAAAGAGTAGTAGCCGGTAAACTAAATAATGTTTGGCTACTACGAGATGATTTAGAATTCCTTCTTCAAACACTTTGTGCCTGATTCCCAAAATTGTCTTTAAGATTCGAACTGGTAGTGTGCATCATTTGGCAAATAGTATCCTTGTCAAAAAAATTAATTTAAACAAATGTCGATTAGCCAATTCTCTCCAATACATCATAAAAGTTGGAATCCTATGACTTTGGAGTCGAGCATAAAAGTTTTGCATATTGGTTATGCATTGACTCTAAGAGTCATACGATTGCATTTGACTACAAGGGTTATATTTGATTCCTTTTTTTATGTGCATTGGGATGATATAACATTAAAGTTAAATTTGATTTCAAAACTAACTTCATAACTTTTAATTATTGGATTGGAGATGGCTTAATACAAAGTTTAATAAGTATCTAGAATCATCTATCTATAAATGGATGTTAGTAGTTGGGTTTCATGCTAGTGGAAGTGGTGGTGGCATCAAGGGCAGATGTATAATGGAACCAAAGGTGGGTCCTAGGACCACCAGAGTTCGGGAAACACGCATGTGAAAGTCCTCTGGAGACCCTTCGAATGTTTGCTATAATCCCTTTTGTGCCCACAAAGTACTTGATTTAATGTTTGCTAGGCATATCTCAGTAAGTTGCGTTGACAACACTCGACAAAAGCTCTCGATAGTACTCATCAGATTGTCGATATCTGTTGACATGCAACATGGTCCGGCTGACAAAAATAAACCTTTGTGAATAAATTGAATTTGTTTTTTTAACGCTTCACGCTCTGTTTCTATCTTAAAAACTTGAACCTTTAACACTAAGACCCCCCCAAAGTTCAAATTCTAGATCCGCCACTAAGTCACGATGGTCATGATGGCAACGATAGTGATGACAATGACGGTTGTTGGATGGTGATGGCTGCAGCAGTAGCAATGATAATGGTGGTGCTCATTGTTAGGTGGTGATGAAGACGACAACAGTGGCTGTCATTGCCTTGCCCATGCGATGGTGATGGCGGAGATGATGGTGGCAGGATTTGTGGCAATGGTAATGGTGGTAGCGGCACGTCCGCGGTGGGCGTGTAAGAAGAATAATGGTGATGGTGGCATAGTGTTCAATATTTTTTCCTATGCTTATGGTGCAAACAAAGAAATTGTTGTATGATTTAATATTATATGTCCAAATTCTATATATTTCTTCATCTTCATCGCAATGAAGAGTTATAATCTTAAAATCCCAATTGAAAACACCGCCCTAATTACCTTTAATACGACTTTCTGATTTTGTTTTGACTGTTGTGATGAGTTATTGAAGGCCAAGAAAAAACACAAAAAGAACAATAATGCTATTCTTACCACATTAATATACCACATTATGTGGCATCTGATGTGGCTGTCCACATCATCTAAATTAATTATAATTTAATTTAAATTTAAAATCATTTAATAAACCAATAATTAAAAAACAAAGGCTGAAATTAAATGGGGATTGTGGTATAGGAGGAGTCTTCTCCTTCCTTCCCCGTTCACTCCTGCTTTTTCAATCTAAAATTTCCGTTCACGCATCGTTTTCGAACACTCAAACGACTCACTTGCTCTTCCTACAAGCTTTGGACTTTCTGCAATGGCTTTTTTAACACCGGTTTCGCAATCCCAATTGCTTTTCAACAAAACCCGGTTCAAGTTACCACCAAATTGGAGCTCCGGTTTATTGCTGAACAAGTTCTCTGTTTCGTTCCGGAGGATGAGTTTCAGAGTGCCCATGAAGGTGGCGGCGGCGGCGTCCGAGGTGGTTTCCGCTACCACGGCGGAGAAGGCGAAGAAGAGGTACCCGGGGGAGGCGAAGGGGTTCGTGGAGGAGATGAGGTTTGTGGCGATGAAGTTGCACACCAGGGATCAGGCGAAGGAGGGGGAGAAGGAGGTGAAGGAGCCGCAGAAGGGGCTGGTGGCTAAGTGGGAACCAACAGTCGATGGGTATTTGAAGTTTTTGGTGGATAGATTGTTGGTTTATGATACCCTTGAAGAGATTGTTGAAAAAGCTTCATTTCCTTCTTGTGAGTAATTTTTTGATTGTTTTTAGATTGAAAGTTCTAATTATTTTGGGGGTGTTTGAATTCAAATTTGTATCTGTATGAATGTTTTCTGGGTGTTGTTTCTCTGTTTGAGATTTTGGCTTTGATATGGTTGTTTAAGTTTGGATTTCGATAATGTGTGTTGGCTGTTGGATGATGTTGTTATATTTTGGCTTTGTGGATTGCTTTTTTCATCGTGTTTGTGTATTTGATTTCGCATTTTATAGCGCCAAGGCATTGTTAATCATTTTGTTTTCATTACGTGTTATTGATCAATATATTTGTTTTAGATAACTAATAAGTTGATAAATCATAACATGTTTCACTTGCGACTTTTGTAGAAATCCATAGAAAGTGATGCAATATGCCATATTGATGGTCCACCTCCTTGTAAAAGTGATAACATAGTTGCAACACAAGAGAGTAATGTCGTTGTGGAGGTATGCGATAAATATATTGATCTTCTTGTTATCTTTTTCCTTAGTTAATAATCATTGTCATTATAATTACTATACTTACTCTTTGTAATTGTAATTACTTTTATTCTTTGGGATTTAGCATTCTCATCTTACACAAGGAGTTCAAATTTGCATGTCTGCCAACCAATATCCTATTGTTCTCCATACTAATGTAAGTTGTGCATTTTGTCCTATTGATAGTGATTTTGAATTGCTTTTGTGTTAGCTATTAAATAAATATTACCTATTGTAGGAAAACATGGCTTTGTTATTGGAACTCAGTCAAGGTGGTCATCCAAACCCGTTGTACAAAGAGTCTGAGATTGGAAATATAAGTTATCCTACTATGCATGGAAATTATGTCCAGGTAAACATTGAGAGGTTGCATATAATTCTTTTGTTGTTATTAATCAAATATTTATTTACATCACATAGTATAACGCTCAATCTGTAGTTCTTATGGTTTTTTTTTTCTCTTTATTTAGGGTCAACAATATCCATACTAGAATGGAGGTTTTAGTATGTACAATATGCATAGCTCTACTTCAACGGCAAATGATGACCAAGAGCTCAACTAAGCAATGGAAGCAAAAATGAAAGCAATTTCTTTATGCAGTTTGAGTTTTTGTGGATTTGGATCCTATTTCTTCTAAACATAGATTTCAATGCATTTCAAATATTTTGTAACAGTAGCCAGTATGCAGAGGTGTTGCTCTTCAAATTCTTGTTGTACTGAAAGTAGAGTTTAATCAAATTCTTAAAAGGAGCAGATGTTTAATCAACGAAATTGAAAAACGAAATGCCTATATCAAAACACTGCTTTCTAAAGCTATAAACCAAAAACCAATTTCTTCCAAGTTTCAATTTTGCAATCCTACAGCAACGCTTATAGCTCAAGAAGAATGCAGAGGAAGTTAAGCACAAATATTCATAATCTGATCATGAAAATGTTTCTACTATTTATTCACGTTTACAAGTTGTAGAACAATATTGATTGACCTGGTAAATCTACTGCATACAAAGTGTCTAAAAAATTGAAGCAAAATCCAAACCAGAAAAAAAGTACAAAAAATCTTAGAACCATAATGTTCATCTAACTGCAGAAGCAACAATATGAGCCCACCATTTGAGATTGTCTTTCATGTCAATTTCATTCTCCATTGCAGGAAACCTCCAAATTATCAATAGCTTCTCTATCTTCCTCTTCTCCCTGACCTCCCAAGCTTTAGAAAGGTACGACCTTGTAATTGCAGACTCATCAAAACTCCCATCTCTGCTATCATCCTTCTTTCCCAATCTTTGCAGCCCAGGAATGATTCTCTCCAAGAACCCTTCTGGCAACACAACCTCCAAATCAAAGTCGTCAACTCCGAGGACCTGCTTTATTTTCGCATCAACCAACGGCGTCAACTCCATGGTGATATTATGTTTGCCAATATCAGTAAGTAAATAACACCTTAAAAAAGTTTCTCGAAACAAAAAAGAAGCAGTGCTTTACCTGACTAGTGCATTCTAACGACATAATTTGCTGCTTTTGTAAATTTTCCAGACAATGGAAAATTGGATTGCATTAGCATCAAGAGGTGCAGTAGCATCATAACTAAAGGTAGCACAAGGTCACTTGAAAACTACAGAGAAAGGATACTCAGAAAATTATACACTCCTCATTTGTATGTAATTGTCAATGCTTTCTTGCTAAAACTCCAATGATGTCATACTCCCTACTATTCACATACATTCCCAAATTAATAAGTAATCAAATTATAAATTGCTACAGTCTAAGGCAGTACATCGTTTGCGCAACTTCCAATTATCAGTGGTAACATTTCAGTAGCATATAATATTGGAATAAAACAATCAGACTTGTTCAGAATTAACGGAAAATGTATAAAACATTAGGGTAGGTCACTTGATCTAGGAATTCTACACTCCTAACTGATGAATTAAGGTGCCTCACACATTAAACATATCCTCCCGAATCAACTGATGCAAGTGACTAAAAAGCTTAATCTTGATAAACCTGAATAGTTTTCAAACGCAAACACAAAAACCTTGTGCTCGTCTTGACATACTATCCTCTAAACAGGCTATAAATTCTTTAATTTGTTACTATATTAGAATGAATGTACAGTTGTAGATACATACCTGCGTTTGCCACTGCACAACGAAGGTTTCCAGTCGGAGAAAACATGAGAAGGACAATGGCGAACCGGTTGCTCGATTTCATGTTCTAGGTGTTCTTCGAAATTTGATGGGTTCGATGAAACCGGTTGTTTCTTGAAGATCCGGATCTCGAACCAGAAAGAATCGTTTAGCTTCATTACTTCGTCTGCTTCCATCAATGGCGAGGCTGCTGAAAAAAATCTGGGCTGAAACAAAAAAATGGCGTGGAAGAAGAAACGGGAGAAGAAGCAAGGGGAAAGAAAGAGAAGACTCCTCGATATTTTAATTTCATATTTTTTTTTAATTATTGGTTTATTATATGATTGGTTTTTGTGTTTGGGTAGGCTTTTTGATATTTTGGTCTGTCAAAGAAGGGGAGTTCAAGCGTAAGATTCGCACTTGAAAGTGTAGGATGGGAAGGGTAAAGCTAAAAATTAAGAGGTTGGAGAATACAAATGGGCGTCAAGCAACTTATGCTAACAGTACACAAGTACATGTAATTTTGCAAAACTCAGATACATGCATGAACATTTGGAATCTAAGCGGAAGTGCCCATTATATGGATCCTTAGTTTCCTCATTTCGTTGTTCATATCTAAAGGCTCAAACTATTTCATGATAAACAAAACCGAACAAGAATAAACCGTGTTGCTCAGATAAAGTACAGACCGCAAAATTAGAGTGGCAGAACCAATTGTTTAAGCAACAGCTACTACTCCCGAGTAATGGAAGGAAACCGGTATCTCAAACGAATACATTCACAAAGTGAACATAGAAATTACTAGCAATCCAACTATAATAGCACACAAACAAAGCTATAAAAAGTTGCACGACGGGGAAACATTATACCGGGCAGATTGTCAAAGAAAATTTGATCTAATATGGTGAACTGATGCAAAATACAGATCCATATATAGAACTCGATTTCTTTGTTGGTGCAATATCACAACACAATCAAAGAACTCGATTCCTTTCTATGGATTTCTACAAAAGTCGCAAGTGAAACATGTTATGATTTATCAACTTATTAGTTATCTAAAACAAATATATTGATCAATAACATGTAATGAAAACAAAACGATTAACAATGCCTTGGCGCTATAAAATGCGAAATCAAATACACAAACACGATGAAAAAAACAATCCACAAAGCCAAAATATAACAACATCATCCAACAGCCAACACACATTATCGAAATCCAAACTTAAACAACCATATCAAAGCCAAAATCTCAAACAGAGAAACAACACCCAGAAAACATTCATACAGATACAAATTCGAATTCAAACACCCCCAAAATAATTAGAACTTTCAATCTAAAAACAATCAAAAAATTACTCACAAGAAGGAAATGAAGCTTTTTCAACAATCTCTTCAAGGGTATCATAAACCAACAATCTATCCACCAAAAACTTCAAATACCCATCGACTGTTGGCTCCCACTTAGCCACCAGCCCCTCCTGCGGCTCCTTCACCTCCTTCTCCCCCTCCTTCGCCTGATCCCTGGTGTGCAACTTCATCGCCACAAACCTCATCTCCTCCACGAGCCCCTTCGCCTCCCCCGGGTGCCTCTTCTTCGCCTTCTCCGCCGTGGTAGCGGAAACCACCTCGGACGCCGCCGCCGCCACCTTCATGGGCACTCTGAAACTCATCATCCGGAACGAAACAGAGAACTTGTTCAGCAATAAACCGGAGCTCAAATTTGGTGGTAACTTGAACCGGGTTTTGTTGAAAAGCAATTGGGATTGCGAAACCGGTGTTAAAGAAGCCATTGCAGAAAGTCCAAAGCTTGTAGGAAGAGCAAGTGAGTCGTTTGAGTGTTCGAAAACGATGCGTGAACGGAAATTTTAGATTGAAAAAGCAGGAGTGGACGGGGAAGGAAGGAGAAGACTCCTCCTATACCACAATCCCCATTTAATTTCAGCCTTTGTTTTTTAATTATTGGTTTATTAAATGATTTTAAATTAAAATTAAATTAAAATTAATTTAGATGATGTGGACAGCCACATCAGATGCCACGTAATGTTGTATACTAATGTGGTATATTAATGTGGTAAGAATAGCATACAAAAGAAAAAGAGAATAAAAATGGAGAAGATATGCAAGTCGAGAGATCTACTGAACAAAAGGATATCTAGAGATTTAGTATTCCCTTACACGAGAAGCGCCGTCTCTAGCCAGAATACCTTCAAGATCTCCGATGATTCTGGCCAACCATATCTCCAAATTTCTTTGGATTTTTTTCAAGTTGTTTCTAATGGAATCTGAACACCGTCGTGTGTTGTGTTTGGGCTGGTTCCCCAGCTCATCTCCATAAGAACTCTTCCCAATCTCCGTTTGTACTGCCATCAACTTCTGTCCAGTTTCTGTCGCACGTTGTTGAAGTCTAAATGATTCGAGTAAAAATTCTGTTTGTCGTTGCGTACAAAACTCTGGACTGAGTGTAGGTTCAGAGGGATCACTGCCTTGCTGCAAAAACAAGAAAATTTAGCGAGCAATACGGCCCAATAGGGGGCGACTTCATACCACATGTACACGGGGTGCAGCGATAACTAAGTGTACGACATCACCTAAGAGATGTCTTGGGGTCAGCTAATTGGTGTGCTTGAGGCATAGTCACAGCAATACAACTTTGTTAACTTCAAACTAACGAAGCAGTTGCTTCTCATTTATAAAGAACCTCCTGTTTCGTTCCTTCTGCGCTCCTTTTTTTTCTTCAGTTGTACTATCTGTTGTTAATGGCGGATTTCAACTTTATTAGCGTTCCAATATAATCAGGATTTCAACTTTACTTTTGTTTTTCTTTCTGTTGTAGTACTTTCTTCTGTTAATACTTGGGCTCTCTACAACGTTTAACAGACGATAAAATGGCATAACAAAAGTAAAACATGGAACATAAAACATTACCATTCTTCTGCACAGATCATCAATCTTCCCCGCAAGAGCTTGATACCTCTTGGCCTGCTTCCTCATCAATGAAGGTAACTTTGAAATATCATTCTTTCCAACAGTTTCCAAATTCAGTAATTCCAGTTCAAGTAATTTTAGCCTAGAGGATATTCTTGTCGACTCACCATCTAGCTTCCAAGGCGACTCCCTAGGAAAGAAAGACGTGTTGATATTTAAGTTGCTGCAGAATATTAACTAGAAGCCTCAGAAATGAACAGTAAGTAGGCTGGCGGATATATACCTTAGTACAAAATGCTTCATGTGAACGGTTCAAGGGATTCATACTGTACATCCTGCATAGGGAGGAGAACGGATTAAAACAAGTTCGAACCTTTCCAATTTGATAAATTCGGAGAAGAGAAAATACGCCAACATAACTCAATAAAAAACTCAAGCAGCAAAGCAGTGAAAAAAGACCACATTGAATTGCTTTTAATAGTTTCCAATTACATTTGACGTTTGATGGCTCAGATGGAAAGTATTAAAAAGCAATTAAGTTAAACTTCCGTTTCAGAACACAAGAAGTCAGAACAAATAAACAAATTTGAGGAGACTTGATGGAAAAGAAAACGACAAAATTTCTTCTCTTTTCTTTCAGTTTTCCAAAAAAACTGGAACAGTTGATCAAATCATTGCAGAGAATATTGGTGTCCAACTTCATTACAGCGATAAGTGCCAAACAAAAGGGTAAACTTGAGAGGCCAAGTTACACAGTTTTGGGATAACGATTCGCTTTCCAGATATAACCAAACACATGCCTTGTAAATTGCAACTTGTTTGCTAGTGATGAAGGAGACAACGCACCTCAGTATCTGGCAAAGGATTTGAAGATGATAATAATAATAATGGATTAAGATTTAGTCTTTTTTTTATTTTTTTTATTTTTGTTATGATCATCCAGATGCCAAATTGAAACGAAATCGAAGCCCCAGTGTGTGAAAGTGATGGAGGCAAACCTACCAGAGCTTGGAAGCACCAGCTACCAAGTGGGAGTCGAAGCCGAAGCCAACGGCATTGTCATAGACAATGACTTCCTCCTTGCCTCGGTGCTGGTGGCGGTGACAGTGGTTGTCGCCGTCAACTTCAGCCTCAGGTCCTCCTCCGCTCCTGGTGGCCATGAAACCAATCATGTCGTCCCTCTCCTCAACCATCATCTCCAAATCATGAATCCTGGTTGTTCGTCTTAAGGAATATCCAGTGAGGACGTTCCCTGGCCAACGAGCACACAACTCACCGAGAGATTGGCGCTGGTTGATGTTGTCTGTCGGGCTTCTGCTTATTGGCGGGCTGTAAAAGAATGATAGAGTTAATTCTGAAAGGTGCCTTTGTGGGGCCTTAGGTATAGGCCTTGAGGCTCACAATCAAAATTAACTTTAAGTACCCAGGCATGCCACTGCCATCTTTAGCATGACAGATGTAAAACCGATGTTAAGTTTTATTGTATATATATGTCCGAGAGACCAAGTTGGTTATGAAAGGTGCATTTGTGGGGCCTTAAGTGTAGGCCTTGAGGCTTCCTGTCAAAACTAACCAAATACTTGAACATATATTGGTTGTTTCATTGTTGCAGAAGTATCACAACCGTTATACTTTAATCGCCCGAGCCCGCAAAGCAGAACGAATTCAGATAGGTGCCTTTGTCGGGCCTTAGGTATAGGCCTTGAGGCTTCCTATCAGAGTTAATTCTATACCCAAGCGTTCTGTAGCAATCACAATATAACAGAAATAAAACTAGAGAATAAGCCAATTACTTGCGCCCCAAGTAACTTCGGACTTCTTGTTATCAAGGATTATCGTGGATGGATTAAGTCCACATAGGGTTCTTTTTATGCCTTGAGACCAAGGACTTTTAATTGATCAATCTTGTCTGCTCGAATGGTTAGAACTGAGAAGTCTTTTAATCATAAACTGGCTAGAAATAACTTGGATGCAGATGGAAATATACATTATATTACTAGATATATGAATGAAAGACAAAAAACAAATGAGGTCGGGCAAGGTTTCACCTTGTCGGGAAGGCTGATCGTCTTGCAACTTCCTCTCTTTGTGATTTACAAAGGGTTTGAATGCTAGAAGGGGAGATTGGAAGATGAGTTTATATGAGGGAATCGATACTACAACAAGATTTAAACAGGGTAGCAAAGCTTTTACAAAGACTTTCTGGTGAAGGTTGATCCCGAAAAGGATGAAGGCTTGGGGGCTGACTACAACTTTGTGAAGGTAAATCTGGTTTAAGCAGAGTTTGTGCTTGTATTTGTTTGTTTGATTGAGTGTCCTTGTCTCTGATTTTTCTTCCTCCTTTTATAGACGATTTGGCTTGGCTGCCTGCAGTATTGATTTTGCCCGAATGCATCTGAAGGGCAGTGACTCATCAACTTTTTACTTATACTGCCATTGTAAAGTACTTTTGGGCTGATTAGCTAGTTGGTCTACACCACTTGACCTCTAGGTAGGTGAGTAGGTGGTTTGAATGATCTGCACTTGGTTGGGAAACAAGCTTATTCTTTCTTCTGGGCTTCTGCTGGGCCTTGGACTTTTCCTTCTTCTGAACCTTCTTTTGGGCTAACCCCTTTTTAACCTAAAGTTCAAGTTTTATCCCAAACATTGGCACTGGAATCGTCCTAGGTTTTCTCCACCTCCAGAATCCTGGCATGGAGGTGGGCGATTTCTTGGTGGGCGTCGTCGATCTGGTTGAGCAGCCCCTTCTCCTTGGCTTGCCAAGCGTTGCGGTGGCTGGCGAAGATCTCGACGACCCTGGCATTGGCTTTGGAGTCCTCTTTTCGCCTAGAAGTCATGAAGCTCACTTGCTCTTCCACCTGCCATAGTCGCGCAGAGAGCTTACCCACTTGGCTCTGGAGCTCCTGGAAGTTGTCGGGAGCTAAAGCCAGGAAAACACCCAGGCTCAAGCCAAGGTATGAGCAGAATAGCTTCTTCGTAGCATCATCATCATCATCTTCTTCTTCTAATTGTTGTTGTTGTAGTTTGTGCCGTTTTCAGCCATGACTAGTGCCTGTAGGCTGTAGGAGAGAGAGACAGAGAGAACGCGAGATATTTTGTGTTGGGGTTTTGGGAAGTGAGTCGCTTTTTGGTGTGTGCGATGGACAAGGATTGTCTATCCTTCGGTTAAGGGTGGTTTCAAAAAAACGAAAACAAAAAAAAATCGAAAGCCAAACCGAACCAAAACCGAAAAAACCCAACCGAACTGAAAATACCGAACCGAACCGAATTCTTTTGGTTCGGTTCGATTTTAGTGATCTAGAAACCGAACCAACCCAAACCGAACCGAATTAATTAAATTAATTTTTTTATTTAATTATTTATTTTGGGTATTATTTTCTAAACCCAATTTGTAAGTTAAAATGTGCTAAACCCAATGTGTTGCCAAACTTTAAGCTCAAAATATTAAAAAAAGACCTATAAAAACTCTAAACCCTAACCTATTATTTCTCCCCCATATAAGGTTCCGGAACCAAACCTCCTCTTGAAGAACCTACTTCTATCTCCATAGCATTGTCTACTTCTGCCCCAGCTTTCTTTTCCAAATCTACTCTCATATAACATGTAACATAATCCATAAACATTTATTTCAGGTAGATTAATTGTGTAATTTGTTATGGAAAAGATTCCAACACACACTAAATAAATTCACCCACGCATTACTTTTACTAATCAAGTTGTCAACATGTAGTTACAAGCAAACAACCCTGATCTTTGAACAACATCATACAATTTAACTTTTCTAAGTCATTTGTACGATTTTTGTGTTATGAGGTTGTTAGTTTGGACTTTGGAAGACTTGATTGATGATTTTAGTTCAACTTTAAATGTTTATTTTCATTGTCTTTGATTCTAGTTAGAATGCTTATGTTATGATTGTGTTGGAAATGTTAAAATTTAAAATTTCAATGTTTTTCATTTTTTGAAAAAAACAAAACAAAAAACCGAAACCAGACCGAAACCGAACCGGAAAAACCAAACCGAAAAAAATGAACCGAACCGAAATTTCGGTTTTGGCAAAAAACCGAACTGATTTGAACTGAACCCACCCCTACTTCCGGTGTCCTCCTTGCCCTCCTGTTTTGTGTAGTCACGATTAAGTCACGTTAATATTTTATATTGTTTTTTTTATAAATATAATAAGACAAAAATAAATAGTAATATAAAATGTTGATGTGGCTTAACCGTGACTATACAAACAGGAGGGCACGAGGAGGGCACCGAAAGTGGAGGGCAGACAATCCTTGTCCGTGTGCGACTGTGGGTAACAGAGGACGATAGGGAAAAAAACGGCTTTTGGGGGTTGAGATTGTGCGAGTTTGGGAAGGAAGAGAAGACACTCGCTTTTTGCTTTTGGCACTACGGTTGGAGTCTACCTCTACCAACTTTGATGGGTTCTTAACTGGTGTTTTTGTACTCGTTAAAATTAACAGGTCAAATAATCTGACCCATTGAGAAAAAGGAAAAATTTAAATTAACGGGCCGTGTCGTACATTGTTCTTTATTATTGTAACTATTGTCGTTAATGGTTATTTCTCATTCTTTGTCAACGTTACATCGCTGTAAAATATGTTTGTGAACATTTTAACCAAAAAGAATTCAAATTCTGGCACCAAATCTTTATTCTTCAAAAAAACATAACTAGAATTGCTTCATTATTAGATTATATCCTTGCAAATTGATTAGGTACGTAGTTTGGCACATAATGAAAAAAATTAGGGTTCATATATTGTAATGTGTTAAACCTGTTCTTGTTTTTATTTTTTTATAATTAAACTAGATCAATGGTGAAAATATAAGAAATAACTAGGGACATAGAAAGATGACATTAGCTTACAATTAATTAAAAAAAAATGATTCAATACCTAAGGAACAAAACATCAACTTAATACTTACTTTAAAAGAATGAGAAATTAGGTTCTCATCCCTATTTTTTCTACTCCATTGATTAGGTCTTTATTCCTTTTCAATTTTTAATCAAGGTCCTTAAGTTTTATTAACCTCATCAATTATTTCAATAATAAAATATTTACATGTCAAGATAATTAAATTTATTTTTTTCAATTAAATTATATTTCTAAATATATTCATTTAGTGTTTAGAAACTTTACCTTTGGTATATTTATATTTATGGCTAAACTTTGTATCATATATTTCTATTTTTAGTTTGTACTCATTTTTAATTTGCAACCTTTTTTTTTTTAAATTATACCAATTTTCTTTTCAGTTTTAATTTGTATTCATATATTAATTTCTTTTTGTGCTCGTATTTTTTAAACTTTTATTTGTAATCATGATTTTTTAAACTTTTATTTGTACCTGTAATGTATTTATAATGTACCCATATTTATTTAAAAATGTATCACTTTGTTACATACCAAATGTACCAATTTTTTTTTGTTTTGTAAGTATCATTCCTTTTATGTAAAATATATCTATTTTTTAATGTAAAATCTATTTATTTTTTTTAATCTAAGATATACCCGTTGTTTTTTTTTTATATAAAATGTACCTCTTGTTTTATATATATATATGTGCCCAATTTTTTGTACGTGCAATGTACCCACATTTTTATATAAACGTACCAATTTTGTATATGTAAAAATGTACCCAAAATTTTATTACATAAATGTACTCACATTATATGTGACGACCCGTCCCTAATTTTCCTATGTAATTTCTCCCTGAGTATGTATTTTGACGATTATGCTCTTATGGGCAAGTGACGTGGACGTATTCGTATCGCTTTTATTCTATTTTTCGCTATTGTATCTAAATTGTGCATGTCGTTACGGGTGAACGTAAATTTTTATCAGTGTGAAAACACTATCCTGGATAGATTTTCGATACTCTTTTCAGTAGACAATCTAAAACTCTATCCCTAGCTTTTACCTAACTCATCTCGTGCACCCTTCTTTATTATTCACTCTCTCACCAATCACATCACCCCCTCATTTCTGTCCCCCAATCAGAAAAGAGAAAAATGAACTCTCTTTCTCTCTCTTCTCTCTCTCTCCCTCTCTCGTATGCTATATCTCTTTGCAAAACCTTCAACGAGTTTCAAAGCTCACAGATCGAACCCAAGAACCTCGTTTTCGTGTTCGTCTCATCCTCACGAACACAACCCTATTCTTGAAGCCTAGAATAGACGAGTTTTCAACGTCAAACTCGTGAGGTCTCGGGCAAACTGAGTTCGACGTGTTTTGAAGCTTGGGGAAACTTCTACGCAACTCCTCGAGGTTCCTACAACAATTTGGGAGAAGTTTGGAAGTAAAACGATCGAGTTTCGATGAGTTCACTTTTGGCCGGAACTTTCAAGGCTTTTTCCGGCGAACTCCATCCACTTTTTAGACTCTAAATAGGTATAACACGATTCTACTCTTCATTAGCTTCAAATCCATATATAGTGCGTCGAAAATGGTTGAGAAATGAAGGAGAATAGTGAATTTGAAATTTTTCCAGAAATTCGACGAAAAATCGAGTTGCAGACGGCGAGGCTCACCGGAGAAGAAGACGGAATATTCCGTCAAGGCCCTGAATTTCGTCATCTTTTAGAAAGTCTTGGGCACTTTCTCTCTCTACTGTATCAGTCTCTCTCTTTCTCTCTGTGAGAATTGAGGTGGCTCACCGGAAGCTTCAACCTAACTAGCCACTTTACTTTCTTCCTCCATAAGGATACCATGTCTCTTAACTCAGGATGAGTCAGAGTGGCCTCATCTTCCAGTGCTGCCTTCATATAGGAGAGGCAGAGATGCCCTGGGTGAAAAGTTCAGCAGTCTTATCTTCAGAACAAACCTCACCAACGTTACCCGGAAGAAGATAAGTTTCTATAACAATTCTATTATTATTCCCTACCATCTGCCAAAAGAAAAAAGAAAAGAGTTTTACTTTTCTTTTGTCTGCCTCAATTATTCTATAAATGGTGCCCCATCTCCTGCGAATGCTAGGGCAAAAGCGGAGATAAGATTCTTTCCTTATAATATTTCTATTATTATTCTACTTTGTGTTGTCTACCATGCCTGCTGACCAAACATGCCTCCACGTGAAGGTTTCCTCCAACGGCTGGATTGTTGAGGTTTATGTGAAGAGAGAAATCTCGCTGTTGCCAAGTCCCGGCAGTTTTTTTTTAATGATGTGATTTACTTTTCTTATCTTTTGGAGACATCTGTATAACCCCACCAGAGGCTAATCATAAATAAAGAAAGAAGGCAGCATGCCAAAAAAAAAAAAGTCAAAATGTCGGCAAGCCCAAAATAGTGGGCTGGAATGTTATGTGGAGGGCGAAGGCCTATATGCCCAAAAGAGCCAGGCCCTATGACTTCAAACTCCAACCTTCATCCCTTCACTTAAGATTCACTCTCTATTATCACCAACCAAGTAATAAAAAGTACGTCCAGACTAAAAAATTATTCAGCAGCCTGCCGTTATTATCACCAACCAGGTGATCAAAAGTACAACCCGTCCTCTAAAAAATCATACGTGAGCATCACTCATGACAATCACCATCATACATGAGCATCACTCATGTCAATCATACATAAACCTTCATGAGCATCACTCATGTCAATCATACATAAACATTCATGAGCATCACTCATGTCTACATCCATGAGCATCACTCATGTCAATCAACATAAACATTCATGAGCATCACTCATGTCAATCAGCTTCGAAAGCTTCATTTACAAAGTTCTAGCTTTGAAAGCTTCATTTATAGAGCTCCAGCTTCGAAAGCTTCATTTATAGAGCTCCAGCTTTGAAAGCTTCATTTACATAGCTCTAGCTTCGAAAGCTTCATTTATAGAGCTCCAACTTCGAAAGCTTCATTTATAGAGGTCTAACTTCGAAAGCTTTATTTACATAGCTCTAGCTTCATTTATAAAGCTCCAGCTTCGAAAGCTTTATTTACAGAGCTCTAGCTTACAAAGCTCTAGCTTCGAAAGCTCTAACTTCGAAAGCTTCATTTACAGAGCTCTAGCTTCGAAAGCTTCATTTATAGAGCTCCAGCTTCGAAAGCTTCATTTACAGAGCTTCACCTTCGAAAGCTTCATTTACAAGAGCTCCAGCTTCGAAAGCTTCATTTACAGAGCTCCGACTTCAAAGCTTCATTTACAAAAACTCCAGCTTCAAAGCTTCACTTTCAAAGCCTCACCTATAAAACTTCACTTTCAAAGCTTCACCTACAAAGCTTCATTGCATGGTATACAAAGACCGCCTGTGAACAACCGCCACTTCAGCCCATACATGGATTGAATTTGAAGTCTCCAGCCAACAGACTCTATTGACTGAAAACTTGGGGGACTACACTATGTACCATATATAGGGCTTCCGCAACTGGGCCTCATGAAAAATACTTAGGGGACTTAGCCCATCATTTATGTATTGAGGAGCGAACCCTTATTCTATAAAAGGGATTCCCTCACTTTCATTAGAGAGCACCCATTATTCATGTATTGAGGAGCAAACCCTTATTTTATAAAAGGGGCTCCCTCACCTTTATTAGAGAGACTATTAGCCCATCACTTATGTATTGAGGAGTGAACCCTTATTCTATAAAAGGGACTCTCTCACCTTCATTAGAGAGCATCGCTGCCAGCTGAGCAACCGCCTCGCCGCGAGCATTACCTATGTATTGAGGAGTCGAGCCTTTATTCTATAAAAATGGACTCCCTCACCTTCATTAGAGAGCATCACCGCCAGCTGAGCAACCACCTCGCATCGAGTATCACTCATAATCCATCACTTATGTATTGAGAAGTCGAGCCCTTATTCTATAAAAGGGACTCCCTCACCATCATTAGAGAGCATCGCCGCTTGCTGAGCAACCGCATCGCCGCGAGCATCAACTCTAGCCCATCATTTATGTATTGATGAGCGAGCCCTTATTCTATAAAAAGGACTCCCTCACCTTCAATGCCACAAGCCGAGCCAACCAAGGCAACATAAGCCACAAGCCGAGCAGCCTTGCAACATGTGCTACTTCTAGTTGAGCATCATTTCACATTGAGCACCGCCTCATATCGAGTATCAGTTCTAGACGACATCTAGTTACTTCGGCCCACACATGGACTGAATTTCAAGTCTCCAGCCAAAAGACTCTTTTGACTGAAGACTTAGGGGACTACTGTTTGTACCATATTTAGGGCCTTCGTATTTAGACCTCATATAAATACTCGGGAGGCAATGGCGTTCTAGGATTCATATAGCCGACCCCACTTAGTGGGAAAAGGCTTTGTTGTTGTTGTTGTATAAATACTCGGGAGACTCAAATATAATTATGTAATAAATGAAGGGGTAAATATGTAATAAGTGAGGAGCTCTTATTCTATAAAAGGACTCCTCATTCTTCTCATTAGGAGAGGTCAATGTTTAGGCCATGGGAAGAGAGAAAACATCTCAGAGAGGGCAAACACAGAAAATAGGCTAGAGAGCACACTACCTCTAGCCTTCTTGTATATTCACCATTCAGAGTGAAACAATATCAACATCAGTGTGGACGTAGCCCAAACATTGGGGTGAACCACGATATATCTTGTGTTCTTTACTTTCTTGCAGATTCACGATCGGATTTACGTTGTTCTAAGACCCCTTCGGTTTTGTGCATTAACACATCATAATCCCGGATAATATATGGAGACGCTTGAGAAGGGGAAGATTGAAACCATCATTGTTCGGCCATTTTTCTAAATTTTGTAATCACCCAACAATGATCCATGCAAAAAGGATGTCGTACCTTCTCATGTTACATTTTTTTTTTTTGCATTATTTATCTATGCATGATATTTTTTTTTAAGAAAAGGTTTAAGTTAGCTCACAAAAATGAAACAAGTAATTTGTGCAAGTAACTAGTAAAAATATAATTAAATAATATCACCTTATCTGACAGACCCCGACCCGGGATGTCCACTAGGATTCCAAATCAAGTTGTGCTGGCCGACACCTGGAAGGTGACGAAAGCCATAAAGTGTAGTGATGTGGAAAATGTGAATAAATTTAAAACCTAAAAGTGCCTGAATACAAGAGAGCGATGTGAGAGGGAATGAACCCAATTCACACGTGATGACAGAACATAAGTACAGTACAGTAAAACAGGGTGAGAAATTATACCATCAAAGGTAACTGTCTACCCTAAGATTTGCCAAGAATCCTCGTCGGCACGAGAGCATAGCTACTAAACCTGGAGGGGCGAAAAACAAAGGTGAGTGAGCCTAAAAATAAAGTTTTAATTAAAAACCTTTTGAAAATGTTATAACCCCTCACCGTAAAACATGTAGAGTTTCTAAAATATACATACTATGTATAGTATGAAAATACTTACCGTAGCTTGCAAAATGTAAATAAGGCATGCTATCCCAAAATCTCCACAGTAATATAAGTAAAATTAGGTGCTCAATACCCTATGCTAGCACATTAGTCGGAGTCGCCTAATGTGACCTGTACGACTGAACCTGTTGCTCATCCATCTATGCTGACACACGGGTCAGAGTCACCTAATGTGACCTGTACGACAGGACTAGGTGTAATAATATACGTTCTAGTGCTACAATCACGTGAAGACTAGCGTTATTCACTGTCACATACGAGTCGGAATTGCATATTGCAATCTGTATGAAAGAACTAGCACCTACTTGGATCCAAGGCGAGCGTGCGGTGCTGATGCGAACAACACGTGAAAGACTAGCCTGGCCCTAGGTTGAGCATTAACACCTAGGTGTAGCAATGATGAGTATACTATATAAATATAAGCATGCCATAACCATTTAATAATTTTAATCAACATACTATCATTCATAGCCGTAAACATAATTATGACATCAATAATCATACCATACATGTGCATCCCGTAGGATGTAGCATATTTCATAAGTTTCGTCATTTCGCTGACTCTTATAAACTTTAGTCAAATCCAGGCGTACGTAAGGAATTCTTTTTCGATTGCATAAATGGAAACTACCAATCATATATATATATATACACACCACACACTATAAAAAGGAAAAGACCCACTCACCTAGAGTCGGCACTACAACTCCTTAGCACGAATATCAAGGCGTCACGAACGATCATCGCCTAGAACAATTATCAAATCACGTCTCAGAATTCTTATCAATAGAATGTAACTTACAGAAAACATATCCCCAAGGACGTTCTAAAATGATTGAAACCCATTGATCAAAAATCAATTGTTGGTCAAAGGTCGACGGCAGGGTCCACAACCCTACATAACTCGATCCGGAAGATCCACACCTCGGAATTCTGATTCGTAACTTCCAAAGATCCATATTATGCTTCTAGAACATCATTCTAAAGTTTCATTATGATCCAACGGTTGAATCTCCATTAATTGCAAATTCAAGTGACGGTTAATGTTTTATTTTACGAGCTTACAAATCCAATTCGGCAAGATCTGTACGTCGAATTCCTGATCTGTAAGTTTCTAATATCCTCAAATATTACATACTATAACGTATGAAAGTTTGGTGATAATCCAATAGTTGAATCATTGATTCATATAAGGATCAAGTGACGGTCTCTATCAAAACTATGTTCAAACGATGAGATTTCATCAATTGGACTTCACCTATGGAATTGGGGTATCAAACTAAGCCTAGAAAGGTCGGGGGGTGCCTCGGCCCACCCGTTGCCACACACGGCGATCAGCCGCCCTGACTTGGCGAAAAATCAACTATTTCTAAAAAGTATCAAACTCCACAGAAATGAAGATTTCAATGAGTATAGCAAGTTTTATACATGTGGTCAAGTCCAATTTGGCGGAAAAAGCCTCAAATCACAACAAACCCGTTGGAAACCCCATAATGGGTGTTCGTCGATTCGACTTCTCCAGTGTTCCAACGCCCCTATCACTGGTTAGGTCTTGTTCTTGGGTCTAAGGGGAGTTGATTAAGGGGTAGTGGTGGGTGGTGAAACTCGCCGGATCGAAGGAATCACCGTCGAGCACCTCCGGTGCTCCAATGAGGTTCTACACGATTTTGGACCTAAAACCTTTGAATTTGGGTAGAGATGGTAAAGGGAAGGTTGAGGAAGAGGTTGTAGGTGATGGATGGTGATGATTCGACGGAAAGAATGGCGAAAATCGCTAGAATGGAGTTGGGTTGGTGCACGGGTGCACATGCGACAGAAAGGTTGGGCTTTCCCTTTTTGATTAGCTGCTGCCCTCTTTTCTCAAATTCTGATTGGTCCACCACTCTTTTATCTGATTGGTCACTTAACCAATAATCTGATTGGCCTCTTTCTCACAAGGTGGGAGTTTAATTCATTTCTAATCTAAAATTTAATAAAACGACTTCAAATATCCGTAACTATACCATTAAAACCCGGATTCGCAAACGGCTTTTGCCTATGTGCTCGTAATGACAAGTATTACGAGGATATGCTAAAATAATGAGTCATATGTCTCTCTAACCGATGGTCAACGAAAGTCAAAATATTTGCCTCTAAGGGCATTTTCAAAAAAATCACTATTTTAAAATTTATAAAACTTAAAATTTGGGACGGGTTGTTACATTATCGAAATCACTTGTCCAACTTTCTTGTGACACGCTCACTAAATTTGGTAAATTTTGAGTTGTTTGTATTATACCATTGAGTTCTAAGACTTTTAGCACCTCATTTTTCTCCTATGTCAGCCATGATTTTGTTGAATGCCTCGAAAACGCGTTCCCAAAATTTCATCAAAGCTTGGCCATTTCTAATAATAGGATATTCACTAATTGCTTTAAAATCATAACATAGAGCAACATTGCTTCAACTGAGTAATTTCCACCCTTGGTTGGAGCCTCACTTGAACCCACCATTGATGGATAAAATAAATCAACAAAAAGAACAAATTAAATTGTATGAAATGAGAGAATTGAGTATAGAAAATGAAGTTGTGGTAAATTTTGGTTATATGAAAATGGTATTTATAGGGACCATTGATCATAAGCAATGGTAAGAACAAAAGCTCATAACCTTAAAATAATGTACTTAACCAGGGGTATCATAGTTGCCTGAAGGCACATCCATCACTCGAGGGTAAAGTTGTATGACACTGGGTTACGCCAGTGAAGAAATATGGTAGGTCCCATCGTCGAAGGTGAAATTGTGCGACTCTGGGTTACACCAAAGGAAATATAACATAACACATTGACACTAGCCGTGGCTAGTAAAGCTGTTCGACACTGGTTTCACCAGTGAAGCTAGGAATATGTCATAAATATCTCACTACTCATATACTGTGTCTTATGGCCATAGACATATACATACTCGTGTTGTGTGTATGTGTTGTATGATTACCCATTAATAAGCATAGAAAACATAAATCACATTCTCGTATCAAATCATCGGAGTTCAAAAGCTCAAAGCATCATCTCATAAACCATATTCATTGATCCATCTCGAAAGGTGTAAAAGTAATAGCTCATAAATCTTTTGTAAGATGTAAATTCAATAAATCAGAAACGTTTCATAAAACATAAGTTTGATAAATCATAAATGTTTGGGAAAATTGAGTGTGGATTTGGAATCAGGGCGTTGAAATACCCCAAAGAGGGGTCTCAGGCAAATTTCATAAAAAGTCAACGAAAAAGTCAATCGAGTCGCTGAGGCAGTCAACTACGTTAAAACTTCATAATTTCACTAAATGGATACTAAAAATGGACTAGGGGCATCAAAATTAGTCTAGAAGGATTCCCTAGAAAATTTCGTAAAAGTCAACGCAAGGAATATTCAGTTGCTGGTAGTCGAAATCTGGGTAAACTTGCTTGATTTTCTGGAAAAATTTTCAAATGGCCATATCTCTCTCATTTCTCATCCAAATTCGACCCATAATATATCAAAACGAAGCTAGAGAAGAGTAAAACAAGATTATACCTATTTAGAAGCCAAAAACTGGTCGGAGTTGGCTGGTAAATGCCTGCAAAAGTCATGGTTCTCGCCAAAAAACTAGGGAAAGCTCAAATTGATATAACTTCTTCAATGCTTAACAAAATCGAGTGATTCAAAAATGAAAATCATACCTCTCTATGAAACGAAGAGAATGGTACCTTTCTTGACGGCTAACTCACCATGGATCGACTAAAAAATGGCTCAGAAGCCGTCGGATCCTTCGTAAAAAAACTATGGAAGAATCCCTTCGCCGTTTCTGGGTTCATGGGTCGCCAAAGTGCAAGGGAGGTGATGGTGGTGTTCGTTGCTGTTGTTGTGATTGTATGAGAGAGTGTGTGGATGTGTGTGTGTGCTTGGAGAATAAGAGAGAGTGCAGAGAGATGAGGGAGAAAGAAAGGGAAAGAGAGTGAAGAAAGAAAATGAGTGACGGGAAGAGAGGGAACTGGGGAACTGGGGAACTAGGGAACAATGAAACATATGTGGGCCCTAGTGGCTCATATAACAAGGCCAAAATAGACAAAATAGGAAAATATCCTGCGAACGTAAAATTATTGAAATACCCTTAACGTTTCGCATTCTGTAAAATTAAGGACGAGTTATTACATCATTTTTCTAAATGAATGTCACCAATGGGGCTTTTGAGCTTTTTTATGCGCCCACAAGCTTATATGTGTTTCACCTCAGTACTATTTACTTCGAAGTTAGCTTACTTCTGAAAGATTGACAGATTAAACTATATTATGCAATTAGGAAGCAAATGATGAAAAACTCCAAGTGTTTTACCCTAACAGTGAAATTGATACCAGACGGATTACCCTACAATAAAAACTTTGAAACCAACAGTATTGACTAGTCAAACATACTAGTCAACTGAGTATAGATTGTTAGGTACCCACAAACATAAAAACCAAGCAAACTTATAATGCTAAAACAAGACAGTGTGATCTTCAGTTATGTTTTAGCCTTAATTCTTGAGTTATGTTTACCTGGTTAACAAAGTGTCAATACTAGCAAACCTTACAGTGTTTATCTCTAATAATGATTATTTGATCATAAATGATTCTTTGTAAAGTATTGAATACAAGGAAGTTTTTTGCCGAAAAAACCCACATCTGGGTTAAAAAATCGGGGACTCTCCACTGAGTTCAATCCATTAGTGTAAACAAGGTTGTTACAAAGACCATACAAGCTCAATTCATAAATCCCTATCTATGGAGCAGCTTTACCTTTGTGCAACTTTGCCTTACACAAGATGGACTCATTCGGTCTTTATGAAGTGACAGCTCCTTATGAGCTCATCACCTTGTGGCACAAAGATCAACACGATCAATGATATGATGTTATGATATGCTTATGAAATCTGGATTCAAATGACCAGTCAGGTTTTCTAGCCAAATAGTTGAAGAAGAACCCCAACATGAATCCAAAAGATAGGTTTGTGAAAGATATAGAACTCAAGGTTTAGACCAAAAGCTTAATGCAAAACCATTAAAACAATGCAACCCTAATATGTAGTGATTGAGTGTTTGGTCATGAGATGGTTTTGTGGCTAGGGTTTCGGTTTGGAAGCTTAAGAGGTAGCTCTAGGCTAAATGCACTATTCTTCTTGAAATGTGAATAACCTAGCCAAAGAACAAATGAATCCTTGAAATCCCTTTTAATGGGAAAGATGAATGTTTCAGACAAGGGGAACAAGGGGACACGTGTCACAAGCCAAAAAAACTTTTTAGATCAAGGGTGAGAAATCCACGCAAAGGAAAAGTTGTCAGATGGCTCATGTGGGCTATCTTAATTTACGTGCCAAAACAGCTGGACAATAGATGAAATTTCTGACTAGGCAACTGCACTAAACAAAAAGAATCTAGAAAAATAAGCTTGATAAGTAAATGCAAATGTATGATTCAAACCTTTTGTAGTGTGGGAGGCTGGTTCTTTGACAAGTTCAATCCTAGTAGAAATCCCAGTAGTGTACTCTAACTCTAAATTATGAGTATGTGTTGTAACATTTACAATTTTTGACAAGGGAAGCCAAATATTAAACCTAGTGCTTAACAAACAAGCTTAATAACTTGAGTAAAATACAGTTAGAAAAATATTTCCTAAGGCATCTAAGTTATTCCAATAATACATAGGCACAGTTTACCTCACATCTAGTTTACTGCGACCAGGGGTTTACAATATGGTTCAGAACTCTGAAAGATCAAACCATTGAAACACAAGCAGGACTAGCTGGACATGGCCAACTCTAGATTAACAAGAACTTGGAAGGTTATTTTGTTATGCATTGTGGAGAAGTTATCCTAGGTTGATTCATTCATGATCTGTTGGTAACTATCCATCTCTGAAGTAGAGCGCACTTTCAAAATCATAGTTAATGGAAATTGTAGGACTATGATTTCTTGAGCCCATGACACACAGTAAAAATGAATGGAATGCTCTAGGTCCTTGGAGTGTAGTCCAACGAACTAAGGTTTGGCCTATTGAAGATATTACTTGTCTACCAAGTGAGGAAACCTGATTCAAGTCAAATTAAGATATCTTAGGGATTAGGCAACATAATCAAGATTCTATGAGGATTAGGTATCTTATCCTAGATTTCCTCCTAAATAGTCTCCCGATATGATGAAGATTACTTTCCCTACAAAGACTCTCAAGATCCCTATAAATACACTAGCTTGTGTATTTATCAAGGGGACATCCACATCTATCTTTCTCTATGTCAATTATTTTATACAAGACATACATATTCTCTCTATCCTTAATAGAGGCCCTTACACCACCGTCTGCGTGTAGACACGTCCATGGAGAACTCATCTTCTTAGCACCCTGCCATAGGCTATTCCTTAAAGATGGTTAACTCCATTCTTTCTTAAAACTACATCCGTTGTTTGATTTTCCTTCCCGGAGATATGTTGGTAATCCTATTCAGATTCAACCACACCCCCAATCAACCCCATTACCGAAGATCATGGGCTATTCTGATTGGATTTCGCATCCGTCCACGAATGTATGCGAATTTGGTTCCAATAGATGTGAAGAGACATCACGGTGCATGAAGCCACGCTTGCCCTGTAATGCATCGATGCGAAGGCGCCTCGATCACTCTGCCAATCTATCACTGGCACGTATACCATTTGCACAAACATGCCCAATCGTTTTTCTAGATGAAACGCCGACAAGACAGAACCAAGCACTAGACAAACCATTCAACCTGGAGCGCTCTATAAGAAAGGAGCGCCCAAGGTGCTCTTTCCAGCCATTAATTGTTTTGAGGTCCGATCGACTGTTATAACTCCATGCCCAAGAAAGAACCCTTGAACGAGGAGTTGGGGGAGTTGTTAATATGGGGTACTTTTTGACCCTCAAAATAGTACTTGTAGGGAAAAAACCACAAAATGCCCAATAAAGGTCAATGTCTAAAAAAAGAACAGGAAGTCCAAGGCCCAAACGAATTAGAATGAGGCATTTTTTAGGGCTATAGCCAATCGAACACGAGTTTGGTTCAACTAAGCAACATAAAGTGCTTTTCGACCGTTAAGGACACATGGGAAGACTAGCAACTTTACGACAGAAAACTTTAGGAGTAGACCTACCCAAACACCAATCAGGCTACGTGTCGATCACCAGCCAGTGGCATAAGTCTAGGACAAGACATAAAGATAGTTGGGCCACTACTTGGAAGAGGGATCGTTGACTAGTCAAGGCAGAGCACATTGCTTGGCACATAATGATCAAGAAATATGTGCAATCTTGACTGAGTAATTGTCACTTCCTTACTGAAATCGACTGACGGGCAAAAATATTGTTAGCACACCAATCTATGTAGGTGGCGCATTAAATGCTAGAAAAGTAAAAATAGGTGAGCCCAAGGCTTTTTGGATTCATTGAGGGCCTACATAAAGGAGTGGGAACCTCGTGTAATGGGGTAGGACGATTGAGAAGAAAGAGAATATTAATCTTTAATCAAACGCCATTTGTAACGTTTGAATCATATATTTAGAGCAACACAATATATGTAGTCTAGTTTTGAGGGATGAACCACCTATATCTTGAGTTCATTTCATTTAGAGCTTTAAAATCGAGCCCATTAAAGACTAATTGTTCTAGTTTGTTAACTTACAAATTTTGAGTTAACAACCACATATATACCAATGAGATGACATTCCTAAGGAGAAGGTGAGATGAAAATCAACTTTTAACATCAAAACTACCCTCACATTTTTCAATTATGAAAAGTAAAATTTGTTTTCTTCTAGGGTATTTAAGTAATCAACCAACCAATTGTTTTATTCCGATTCCTATCATTTGAAAAACACTTGATTGAGTTTCAACTTTGCTTAAGTGGAAAGACCCTTTTGTCACTCCGATTCGTTTGTGATCCAATTACGAGTCAGGCAAGAATCCCATACGTGTCATCTCTCAGTTACTTATTCGGGGTTGCGAATACAAAACGACAAATAAGGTGTCAGATATGTTGTTGATTCACGGGAGAGCTTCGCATTTCCAGAAGCAGCGCATGTGTCATTGTCGTCAAGGCCCCAAAGGCCCAATGGGAAGTTGCCTGTTCAATCACAAAAATAATAAATAAATAAATAAATAATAAAGTATTAAATAAGGGAGTGCGGTGAGATATGGGAGAGGTAGGAGTAGCAGTGAGTGGCAGTGTAGTTGGTGGCGGAGGAGGATCATCGAAATTCGCTCTGAGGCATCCTCTTTCTCCGTTTGCGGTGGTCGGATTGAGGAACCTCCGTGCTCTTGAATTTGGGATCATCACCATCAGGTTCTTATTACTTGTCACTTTATTTAATGCAATCCGAATTCCAAATTAAGTAGTAATTAAGGATCAAACATGATGATCTGAGTGATTCTTTGCAATTTGCATGTCGAGATCCTTCCAAATTTCCAATCCACAGTGTAAGTATTTGGTATATTCAATGGCAACCAATGACTCCAGCTTAATGTGTATGTAGCATTAGAAACTCTTTTTAATTTATCTTTTAATATTTTTTCTTAAGGAAAACTAATTAAAATAGTTTGAGAATTTTGAGTTTTAACGAAAATGACAAAATAAAGGGTAAATTGAATAGCAGTTAATTTTTTAGCGTAAAAATATGATTTTTCTTTAAAATAAACAGTACCAGAGCTTTTCGTTAAAGTTCCATTTTTCTTATGGTAGGCAGATTTTCATATACGAGAAATGACATTTTCCCTTCGCAAGGCCAAGGGTGGGGAGTATAAATCAAGAAATGGTTTAAAAGATATGCATATGGGGTGTGCTATCTCCACACCTCTTTTTATTTCTCACACATCCTTGTTAATTTCTATCTTTGATCTTCTTCAATTCATCTGGTCCAACAGGTGAAAATTAAAAAGGTTGCATATATGTACATCTAGATATTGAAATGCACCATTTTATAATAATTGTGTGGTAGCTGAGTTGTGATACTTTCTCAAAGGATACAAGCCCACTCAAATTTCTCTGTTTTGTATTTTCCAAAATGATTAAGTAATCTTTGTTTCAGTATTTTGTCATAGAGATGTGGAGTAAACTGTTGGATTCAAAAATGCACTTTCCCTTAAGATATTGTTGTTTCTCGTGCAAGGCGTTTGATCATTACTGAAAGATTTACGGTGAAAATTTTGGCATGCAGAAAGAAGAGGTCTGCTGAAAGGTTGGTTACTGAATGTTTGGTATCTAAAATGGCTGATTACAAAGGGAAGGCAGTCACTGCAGATGCCACGTCAGGAGCTATGATTTTCGAGCCTATTGTTGAGGATGGAATATTCCGATTTGATTGTTCTGCAAATGATCGAAATGCAGCACATCCTAGTGTCTCTTTTACTAATAGCAAGGATAGAGAAACACCAATAATGAATCACAACACACCTTCATATGTCCCAAGTTTCGAATGCCTTTTGGGGCAGCAGATTGTCAAACTTGAGGTCAGCAATGGGCTTTCATACTGCATTTGGTGCTCTTATTATTAGCTATTTCTTTTTGTGTTTTCTTAACAAGTGTATTGCCCTTGCAATGTGAGAATTCCCCTATGCATCAACTAACGTGATAGAATTGCTTCTGGTGTAGCTTCCTTCCGGGACCTCTTTCTATGGAACTGGGGAAGTTAGTGGGCAACTTGAGCGAACAGGGAAAAGAGTAAGTCACTTTTGTTGGTCCATCCATGGAAAGTTTCCCCTCTCCTAAATATTTTGTACTTCTGTTTGATTTAAGGTTTTTACTTGGAACACGGATGCATGGGGCTATGGTCCTGGAACTACATCATTGTATCAGTCACATCCTTGGGTGCTGGCTGTTCTTCCAACTGGAGAGGCATTAGGAATTCTTGCTGATACAACACGGCGCTGTGAGGTGCCATGACATCTGAATCTCTTCCCTTTTGGTGTAACTTATATGTGAAATTGTGAACGTTAAACTTGTAAATTTATTGACCTACTTTTTGATTAATTGTATTTTCTTATGAGCAGATTGATCTGAGGAAAGAATCGATGATACAGTTCATTGCTCCATCCTCTTATCCGGTCATTACATTCGGTCCATTTGCTTCACCTGATGGTGTTTTGATATCTTTATCACATGTAATTGGTAAGTTCTTTAACTATTTACCACGTTCTCTTATGCTATCAAAGTGAACCATACAATATATGCACACACACACATATATAGAAAGTAAAGGGGGAAGTGCTTGTTGGTACTAATTCATGATTCAAGTTTTCTTCCTGTCTGTTTCATTTCCTCTTTCTTTTGACTAAAAGGTGACCAAACTGTAGGATTGTACACCCAGTTGAAGAGCCTTATAATTAAGTTTGTACAAATTATGATAATTTGATAGTTGTACGAGTCTTCTAGTGCTGAATTTTGCATTGACAGTTAATAAATTGTCTTAGCATTCATAATTTCAATTTGACGTCTAATATACCTGTAATATAAGATAAATTTAATAATATAAGTACTAAATGTGGTGAGTTTTGAAGAGAACACAGGTATATGACAGAAATTATATGTTATGTGATTTCTTTTGATAATTCTTTTTAATTTTAGTGTATTTGTTTTTATTGTTGCTAATTTTCTCACTAGGGACTGTATTTATGCCCCCAAAGTGGTCCTTAGGCTATCATCAATGTCGTTGGAGCTATGACTCTGATAAGAAAGTTCAAGAGGTAGGTTCATAAAAAATATCTCAAGTTAAAACTCTCTCTCTCTCTCTTTCTTAGGCTATCACCCATGCATAGTTTTCTCTCACTTTCTCTTGTTGGTTACATGTTTCGTCAAATACATTTTCAAATACTATGCCATCAATTGTTTATGGTGATACGGACAACATATAAATGAGCTTGACAAATAGAATCTCACCAGTTTTACATCATAGTTATGTAAATTCTTTGACACATATAGTTAGTACCAATTTCTACAGCATGTGATCAATTTGCATGATCATTGACCGGCTTACACTTGCAGATTACAAGAACATTTCGAGCGAAGGGTATTCCTTGTGACGTCATATGGATGGATATTGATTACATGGATGGCTTTCGTTGTTTCACTTTTGACAAGGTATACTTTCCCTTAAATGTTCTTTATTAGTGACTATACATTGGGTGGTTTCCATCACATCATGTCTTCTGATTAGCTTGGTGCTATTTTGAATGAGTCGTTCTGACTGGGTTCATTTGTGGAATTTTTCTGGATGTCTTTGACTTTTACTTCTAGTGTGAGTCGTCTCATTTTATGTTACTTTTGGAGATGTAGAGAGAATTTACATGGACATATTTAATTGCTTGTCAGACCCGCAACTTATGTGGTGTGAAGTGTAAACATAAGTGTAGCTTGTTGGTGTGTAGCTGTGGCATTAATAACCACATGAGAAACTAGTAACATGCACTGAAAAGACAAAAAAATAAAAAAGAATTAAAGTTACAGAACAACATCTATGAAATGTCCCATTTTATGATTGACTGAAACTAACCATTTGAATCCATCTGTAGCGTACTATCGTAATTAATATGTTGTTATTGACTTCAACCTCTGAAGCTATGAGAAATAGGATCAAAGTCGGTAGCTAGATAGATGAGTTCCAGGGAAAAGATCCCAAGGGAATCTTTCTGATGTTTCTGAGGGAAAAAAAAGAATACAAAGTCTGGTAACATCCTTACCCTCGACTGCTTAAACAAGTATTTAGTAGCAGTCCTCCCAGAATACTGAAAAAGTCACACGACTGTCACATGACCATTTAAGAAAAGACTATAAACAGCATCCATAAAATTATATGAAACATAATTGATAAGAAAACAACTAAGCCAAGCAGCTAGTGAGTAAAGTTACTCTTGGAAAACCTCGTACGTGCTCCAACTTCAACCCCATCGTGAAGGAAAAAGTTAATTCTCTGAGAAAGCCTCCAAAAATCAAGCATAGTCTTCTTCAGAAATACATGTACTGTCACTAGTAAGTTTACCGAACTATACTAAGAATTGCATAAACTGGTTGCTTGAAGTTGCTTGACTTCTAATTGCGTTGAAAGTTGTCCTTTATTATGTTTTTCTAACAAATACACCATCGTGAACAGTTAAGAGTGGGCTAATTTGAACGCTCCGATGGAATCTATTTTATTTTATTTTGGATGAGAAACTTATTGCCATTCATTATGGACTGACATACGCAGATGTTGTCATTGTTGGCTCAATCAACAATGGACAAGATCGTGAGCAAGTCAAATAGTTCTAGTATGAGACACTTCTCAATCCTACACTTATGTATTTGTATTAAACTGAGCCTAGGAAATTAGAATAGTACTCTCATTCTAGAAGTAAAGTAAACACTAACAGTTCTTTCGGGTGGTTTGGCTAAAAGAATGGCATAATTTTGTGGATAACAGTGGGACTGCATTTAATTTCTTATGGATCAAGGTTAGACTGTAGGAGTGTTTCCTAGGCCCATTGTTTATTTTTTTATGGTCCAGGTTGTTTGGCTGTATTTTATTGGTCTTCTGTTCAATGTTTGTATTGCCTGCCCATTGTGGTGGTTGTGTTTAGTGATCCCTCTATGGACTACTGGTTCACTGTATATGTTTACTGTTCCTGTTATTATATAAAGCTGTTGTCTTCCTATTAACAGAATGGGCATTGGACTGTCATTCCTTACAAAAGAATTTCATCATGATGATATCTTTCAGGAACATTGTTCTGTTCCTATAAACACAATGGATTCTTAGTTTCATTCCTTACAAAGCAATTTCATTTTGATGATATCTTTCAGGAGCGCTTTCCAGATCCAAAATCATTGGTAAAGGGTCTAAATCAAAATGGTATCAAGGCAATCTGGATGCTTGACCCAGGGATAAAACAGGAAGATGGTTATTTTGTCTATGATAGTGGTTGTAAAAGTGATGTCTGGATTTCAAGGGCAGATGGAAGACCATTTGTTGGTACATTTTCTCTATGTAATGGAAATAGAAACCGAACCTAATAAGTTACCATGTTAAGATTTTCTTTCCATTTTCAGGGGATGTGTGGCCTGGGCCTTGTGTTTTTCCAGACTACACACAGGCAAAAGTTCGATCTTGGTGGTCCAATTTAGTCAAAGATTTCACTTTAAATGGTGTTGACGGAATATGGAATGATATGAATGAACCAGCTGTTTTTAAGGTAGCTTTATAATTGTTTATTGTGCTTTGCAGTTTTTTCATTGGTGTTGAATCTATTTTCCTTGCTCCCTTTTTCAGACTGTCACAAAAACGATGCCCGAGAGCAATATTCATAAGGGGGATGATGAACTTGGAGGGTGTCAGAATCATTCACACTATCACAATGTATAATTTACTCAACCTTACTGCTGTGTTCTTCATATTACGTGCTTTTCACGGTTAGTTTTAGCCTTTTAGGTTCAACTCTTTTGAACATCCCTTTCTTATGGCATCCTGGTAGGCGAATGAGCCGTACTGGTTTGTGAATGTCTTTTGTTTCATTGTTGTATCACCAATACTATATGTGCAAAACTTCTGAGCTTCAGTTTGCTGATTTTTCTGCATTCTAGGTCTATGGCATGCTAATGGCAAGGTCTACTTATGAAGGAATGAAGCTGGGTAATGAAAAAAAACGCCCTTTTGTTCTCACCAGAGCTGGATTTAGTGGTAGCCAACGGTATGCTGCAACGTGGACAGGAGATAATCTTTCAACTTGGGAGCACCTCCATATGAGCATTTCCATGGTTCTTCAATTGGTATGTTTACTCACTGTTTACCTAAAGCAAAGTTGTGGACTTCAATTTGTTTTCCTTGCCTGTTCATCTATAGTTGGTTTGTTGTACAAGAACCATGTGTGCTCTGTATGACAGATCATATCTACAAAAGAAGGTTGAATTTAAATTATGGTCAACTCTTCTTCTCTAGACTTTCTGTTATAAGTATTTTCTTTCGATAAGCTATATTTATTGGCAGCTACATTCTTATTTGTGCTTCATATGCTCTCTCTCTCTCTCTCTCACGCACACACATCGGTGCTCTTAATATTTCCTTCTTCTTTTTTCCTTCAGTCTTAATGACAATATTAGTTTGAGATTTTTCAAAGGTTTGAATTATTTTTAAAGGGGATGAACCCCCACCCAAAATACATAAAAAAAAAAGTTTGTCTGAGCATCTTTGTCCTACCCTTTTTGTAATTACTTTGACTTTGTTTTCAGGGACTTAGTGGTCAGCCACTATCAGGGCCTGATATTGGTGGTTTTGGTGGAAATGCAACACCCAAGCTCTTTGGACGGTGGATGGGTATAGGTTCTATGTTTCCCTTTTGCCGTGGGCACTCTGAAATGGACACGATTGACCATGAGCCCTGGTCGTTTGGGGAAGAGGTTTGTCCTGCTTGAGCTTTATGAAAAAGTTTTGTGTTTCCTGAATTATCCCTTTATTTATGGTGGCTGGTGCATCTGGTTGAGCCACTTTACCGTTACAGTGGAGTAAGATAATCTTCTTTCAAACCAGATAATAACTGTTATACATATAGGACTCCAGCTATGTCTTCTACTCTATTAGTTTTTCCAATTATTTTTGTGTAGTGCCCCTATGATTTTAATTTCTAATCATTTATTACCTACAAAATAAAACACTTGGAAACCTAGGTTTTGGGTGTGTTTTCTATGCAGCTCCATGTTTCTTTATGCACTTTGGTGCCTATCTACAAGAATAAGGGCGACGTACAAAATTGCATGAACTATAGAGGTATTAAGCTAATGAGTCATATAATGAAGCTTTGGGAGAGAGTCATTGAGCATAGATTGAGGCAAGAGACACGGGTTTCGGACAACCAATTCGGGTTCATGCCAGGATGCTCAACCATGGAGGCAATCTATCTCTTACGAAGATTGATGGAAAGATATAGAGATGGGAAAAAAGATTTACACATGGTCTTTATAGATTTGGAAAAAGCGTATGATAGGGTTCCAAGAGACATTCTTTGGAGGATTTTAGAGAAGAAATGAGTACGAGTAGCATATATCTAAGCTATAAATGATATGTATGATGGAGCAAGGATTGCCGTAAGAACTCATGAAGGACAAACCGAAAGCTTCCTCATAACTGTAGGGTTACATCAAGGCTCATCCTTAAGTCCTTACCTTTTTGCATTGGTAATGGATGAGTTAACATGACATATTCAAGTTGATATCCCTTAGTGTATGTTTTTCGCAGACGATATAGTGTTGATAGATGAAACTCAGGAAGCGGTAAATGCGAAGCTTAACCTTTGGAGAGAAATGTTGGAATCTAAAGGTCTTCGCCTAAGCCGATAAAAGACAGAATATATGGAGTGCAAGTTCAGTGCAAATGGAGGCCAAAATGAGTTAGGGGTGAGGATCGGAGATCAGGAAATACCAAAGAGCGACAGCTTTTGCTACCTAGGATCTATCTTGCAAAAGAACGGAGAATTAGATGGAGACCTCAACCATAGAATACAAGCTGGATGGATGAAGTGGAAGAGTGCATTCGGCGTGTTGTGTGATCGCCGTATGCCACTGAAGCTCAAGGGAAAATTTTATAGGATGGCAATAAGGCCGGCGATGCTGTATGGCACAGAATGTTGGGCTGTGAAGAATCAACACGTACATAAAATGGGTGTAGCGGAGATGAGGATGCTTCGTTGGATGTGTAGGCACACAAGAAAGGATAAGATTAGGAATGAGGATATCCGAGGTAAAGTAGGAGTAGCCGAAATTGAAGGAAATATGAGAGAAAATCAGTTACGGTGGTTTGGACATGTGCAAAGAAGGCCTACTGACGCTCTGGTTTGAAGATATGACTACAGGACAGAGGTTCAGAGTCAAAAGATTAAAGGAAGAGCTAGGAAAACTTTGGAAAAGACCCTAAGAAAAGATTTGGAGTACTTGGATCTAACGGAAGAAATGACACAGAACCGAGCGCAATGGCGTTCTAGGATTCATATAGCCGACCCCACTTAGTGGGAAAAGGCTTTGTTGTTGTTGTAAGGAAGTTGGAACAATTTATATACTCGTAATTATGTTGACAAACCCTAAAAAGTCTAATGCTTCTGTGGTTTCTACATATACTGTTATGTTATATATATAGAGTTGTAGACATGTATATGTATATATACATATATATATATATAATAATTATATATAGATAAAATGTTTCAAAAACGTACAAAAAAGAATCCAGCAGTAGATAAAAGGTTCACAATCTTAACAGCACAAAGAATCTCTAAAGAGCATTCAATTTCACAATCGAAACCTGATGGTCACTGAAATTCACTTTGCACCCTAAACTTTAAAACGTTGCAATGATAAACCTAAATTTTGGATACCATGTAATGTCGACCCTCAGTTAGTTGGACCCTTACCTGCTGTGTGGGACCCATTTTTGTGACAGGGATGCCAAATTTACACCACATAGAAAATAAAAAGATAACAAACTGTAAAAAGACACATGGCCTTTTGAAAATATGTAAAAATGTAAACACTCTATAATGCTAAAAGAAGAAATGAAACTGCTTCTCCTCCATGGAGCAGCAGTGTCTCACCACCTTGGCCAAGTATCATCTCCAATCTATGTTCTTTTATAAGTCCAGAGCATGCTTCTGTCGGGACAGAAAGATACCCTGTACTTTGATCTTGCAACTTTGATGCCCAAATTTACTTCAGTGCTTTGATCGTATGTTCTGTTTTACTTCAGTTTATGACGTTACCTCAACTCTTATGTGAAATCAATCATGCAGAAAATGATATTCAGTTGTAATCCACTGCTGCTTGTTTAATTTGTGCTTTTGTGTTTTTAGATTTACGGATGGTTTTGTGCCTACCATGATTCAGAACTAATTTCAATTTTATGTCAGTGTGAAGAAGTATGCCGTTTAGCATTAATTAGGCGCTACCGTCTTCTACCACATATTTACACTCTCTTCTATATGGCTCATACAACAGGCACTCCAGTGGCAAGTCCTACATTTTTTGCTGGTGGGTTTTTTATGCTCTTGAATTGTCTATTGGACCTGATCACCTTTTTAAGCAGCTAATTACATTGTCAAATGCTTGTGTAGATCTCAAGGACTCCAGCTTAAGGAAATTGGAGAATTCTTTTTTGTTGGGTCCACTTCTAGTCATTGCCAGGTTCTCGCACTTTTCCCACAAGATAAAAAGCCAAATCATTTTACATTATGCTTTTAATTGTTCAGCTTCCATCTTCTATGGTTTTTGTAGTCTGTCCTTGTGCTTTTTAGCAGACCGATAGTGAATTTGACATCATCTTTGAGAAAAAAAGGCTTACCAATCTTCTGTTTTACCTCTTCTTATTAGTAAATCTTTTCATTTATATAGAAAAACAACTTTGCAGAACAGATGCCTCATGCAATACATTTATATGCATCATGCAATAGTCAATGTGCTTGCAATATCTTTTCTAAATTGTTTATTTTCTGTTGTGAGAACTAAGACCTGAGTTTACCAAAGATTTTGGTTAGAATTAAGTGTTACTTCCTTTCCTGCTTCAGTTGGATGTGATTCTATCACTCATGTTCCTGACTTTTTATTTCCACCTTATAGTTTGCTTCCATCATTGGGAAATATACAAAAAGTTATATATTTATTACTGTTCCCTCTGAACCTGTTGCGTGAATGCTTTCTGGTTAAATTTAATTCATGGATGGTGTAGAGGGGATTCAGTTTTGGAATTTCATTGATTAGAAACGATCCTCACATTTTGTTCTGACATCCTTTTTTTCATGGTCAGCACTGAGCCTGGTCAGGGGATGGATAGTTTGCAGTTCACATTGCCCAAAGGAATTTGGTTGAGTTTTGATTTTGGTGATTCACATCCAGTATGTATTACCGTACATATTGATATGTTTAAGTTTCCAATTTTGTCTTAATATTTACTTTCCACCTCATTTCTTTGTTTCTCTTTTCATTCTCTTCTGGTTATTGCAGGATTTACCAGCTTTATATTTGCAAGGTGGAGCAATTATTCCCGTGGGTCCTCCTCATCAGCATCTTGGCGAATCTAATCAATTAGAAGACTTGACACTCCTTGTGGCTTTAGATGAAGATGGTAATTGTGTTCTGTCAATTTCCTCCCGAAAAAATTGGATTGTTTGGTTGTTATTTAGTAACATCAACAGTTTCAAGTTTTAGTGGTCTTGCCGTACTTGAGGTCAAATGATTTATCATACTTGGTATGTACCTATCTATTATAATATACATAAGAAATTATGAGGTTGAACCCAGAAGGATTGATTAGGACAACCTAATTTTGAAAATCTTGCCTAACTAATTGATCAAAAGTTGTATCTCTTCTTGAATAAAAATTATGTTCACTAGAACCATAAAAAATTTCAATTGTAGATAGCTCTAAGGCCTTGACAACATGAAGAGGAGTCCATAATCCATGTGTTTTGCAGTTCTTCTCGTTTTTCTTAATAAAACCAGTTCTTATTAGGAAAGAATTACAATTAGGTTTTGTTTTTCAACATTTGTAGTAAAAACTTTGCACTTAGAAGCTTTATGAATGATCTCATTATTTACAGGGAAAGCTAAAGGTGTTCTCTATGAAGATGATGGTGATGGATACGAGTTCATGAATGGTGGATTCTTGTTGACACACTATATTGCTGAACTTCAATCTTCTACTGTTACCATTGAAGTTTTAAAAACTGAAGGATCTTGGAAGAGGCCAAAACGTCGGCTGCATGTGCAATTATTGCTTGGTGGAGGGGCAATGGTATGGCTTCTTTTCTGGAGGTATACCAATTAGGTGTCTGAGACTATCTTGTGCTAATAAAGTACCATATCAATCCTGAATCCCTCAAACAGGTTGATACATGGGGCAATGATGGAGAGGTTCTTCAGATCGTAATGCCTTCAGAACAGGAAGTTGGGAAGCTGGTTTCCACTAGTGAGAAGCAATACCGAACTCGTTTGGGTAACACTTCTATTCTTACTTTATTCGGTCTCATATTATCCTCAACGTGTAGCTAAAGTTTTTCTAATGCCACTTAGTTTTCAGCTATAATTAGCTTCTCTGAAACTGTCTAAATAGATTGCATGAAGTAGGCTCCATGTAACCATCTGGATTTCATAAAGCAAGGGCAAGGATGATCCTTAGTACAGGACCTAAAAAATGGATGGTCCCAATCATTGAGCAGACTGAAATTGGGATGTTCCCGATTAATGCATGTATCAGTGACAGTGCTCCTGACTAATGCATCTTAAATTGTTAATGTAGAAACTGCCAAGCCTATTCCAGATGCGGAAGTGACTTCTGCGCACAAAGGAATAGAACTTTCGAGGATTCCTATTGAACTGAAAGGTGGTGATTGGGATATTAAAGTCGTTCCCTGGATTGGTGGTAGAATTATTTCCATGATGCACCGCCCTTCAGGTAGTTCTTTTACGATTATCTTTTATTTATTAATATATGTAGAGTGTATTTTATTTATATGGTCGCTAAATATATTTAACTTGTGAATAAACCATTGTCCAATATTCATGTACTCATGGTGGATATCATACTTCACTCCACTGTAGTTATCAAATAGATTTATTTTTCTGTTCAACAAAATTACCCAAGGAACAGCTACCACTGCACGATTCCACAAAATACTAGTTTTCCACCACCAAAAGACATACTTTTCACAATGAATGTTTAAGAATGAATTAAGAATTTAGCCCAACCAATCCCTGCAACCTCAACCAACCGCCACCACAGCCCCAAAGAACATAGAGAATGTAAAACTAAGTGAGTTTAAAATGAACCTCCTTTTTGCACTAATAACACCAATGAGGAGAAAGATAAATATTGGGTCTTCTTGTTTGTGACTAATTACAAATGTTTGCTCTTCTTTGAGATACGATTCATGCCAAAAGGCGAACCTTAGGAGCGGACTTTCAAATCATTTTAGCAGGCTGGAACACAGCAAGTGTCTACTTTCAGTTATTACACGGAGAATTAAAAATATCTTACAAGTTACAATCCCTAGTGTGTCAAACTCCTAGTGTGGACTATGTGCTGAAACCTGAATATTCTCCAAAACAATCCCTAGTGTGGCAAACTCCTTGATCTCTTATGTTCACATAAATTTCTTCAAAAAACCAAAAAGTCCAATTTTCTTGTTCTGCACAAACCTCTGCCATATCGGCCACCCTATAATTTTGACCCATAGCCTCAAAAGGCTAGGAAATTTTGAGCACGAGGGTTAGTCATGAAGTGATAAATATTGAAGTGAGGGATGAGGTTTGCTATGTATTTTGTAGTTTGGCAATGACTGAGATTTTTAGCTACCATGAGTCTATTCTGTTACACAAAGGCGTTATCTATCAAAGAAATTTCTAAACCCGCCCTGAGTTTAAGTCATTTTCTTCCCATTTTTGGGTGATGAGGCTGAATAGACTAAATTTTGTTTTAGTGATACTCTTATGATTGATACTTTCATGTGGTGATTGCAGGGACACAGTGGCTTCACAGTAGAGTTGACATTAATGGGTATGAAGAGTATAGTGGTACTGAGTACCGCTCTGCTGGATGTACTGAGGAATACAATGTTACAGAGTGAGTTACTGAAATGAAATATTGGGGTTTTTAGCCAATAGGCTTAATCATTATGCCATAAGTATCTTTAGTTCCCAAAGACATTCTTGTAGTCAAACTAGAAAGTTTTTTCATGTAAATAATCCTTTAGTTTTGAGCCTCAAACATCCCATTGGGTTTTGAAGATTTTGTCAACCGGTAGGAATTTAAAATATTAGGTCGTTTTTTATCCTAGACAGCTCTTGCGTTAGGCACAAAAGAAGGGGTGAAACCACAACTTTACACCTCACTTCATATTATTGTGTTTTATCTAGTTTCCATCAATTAATACGTCATTCTATGTTCATTGCAAAATATGTGAGAGTTTGAGCCACATTTTTTTTTTTGGTCAATGAGTTTGAGCCACATTGAATCTTCATGAAGGATCCCCTTTTTTTTTTTTTTTTTTTTTTTTAAATCTGATCGAGTAAAAATAAAGGGAGTAAATGGATACATATGGGTAGGGTAATAATATACATATATAAGTACAGATGTGCATGTATGTATTCTCAGTAGTTAGGAATCCACAATCTGTATATCGAACCTAAAGTACATTTTGATAGTTCTTGTAGCTCCATTTTATTCTGTCAAATCTCTATGCAGACGGAATCTTGAGCATGCTGGAGAGGAGGAATCTATTCTGTTAGAAGGTGATATTGGGGGTGGTTTGGTTCTCCAACGACAGTTACATATTCCAAAGAATGATCCCAAGGTTTTCCGAGTTGACTCTAGCATTATAGCATGCAAAGTTGGTGCTGGTTCTGGTGGATATTCAAGGTTTGTTCCAAATTACAATTTCCCATCCCTTTTCTTTTATCTCTAATCACACAGAAACATATAACCAGTAAAAACTTTGTATACATTGTCCCCTCTTAGTTCTATGCCTTTTAATTTATTGTCATTTGCAATAAAATTTGGTTTCCTTTTAAAAACAATGTATAAGTTATATTGCATAATTTGTTTTGTAATTTTTTCTTTGCAGGCTGGTCTGCCTGAGAGTACACCCAATGTTCACCCTCTTGCACCCTACAGAATCTTATGTCTCATTTACAGCCATCGATGGGTCAAAGCATGAAATTTGGCCTGAATCCGATGAGCAGTTGTTTCAAGGGGATTTACTGCCTAATGGTAATGCTATCTTTCTTGCAGTCTTTTTACCTTCATTACAAAGTGACATTTGAATTTTATTATCCTACTGAAGATGCAGAACTACTTTTGATCCCTTAAGTAAACGACTAACAACACAGTATGGACTATACCACTTTGATTTTGAATGTTCTACTTCCAGAGGGTTTTTTGTGGAAAACAATAATATTAGATACAATTTGAGTACGAACAAATCAACAAAGAAGAAAATTAGCTAAGTATGGGTTTTAGGCCTTGCCTAGTTTAAGAACATAGGATCTCAACGTGACTGGAGAAGTGAAGACAATTTTGGGATTCTTAGCATTTCTCGTTCCTTTTTCCTCTTGCTTTCTATGTCATTACATTCATAAAAACATTTAGGTTATTAAGGTTTTTTACTTTGACAAGGATTGTCCCGAAACCGAAAGATTAGACTATTGGAAAGAGGCAACATGAAACTCATACCACACCATGTTAAATGGACGTGGGTAAATGAGTGGTTTACAAGTCTTGCCTAGGTTTCAGAAAGTGGAGCAAAAGGATTAGTCCCCATTATCATTCTTTCCCTTGCTCAAATGTGTGTGGAGATGATGACGCGAATTATCAACGGGGCATTGTTTTCTATCAAATGCAGTCTCCTTTTAAATCTGGTTTTCTTAGATCCTACTTATAGACACTAATTGATATTAGAAGATCGTCACTGCAACATAAGAGTTTGAAAAGAGATATCTGAGGAAATTTGTGATGTCTTCCCTGAATGGTTATTTATCCCATTTTGGGCTACAACTGAGCTGATTCATTATATGAACCGCACGACTGTAGAGCTCAACTGCTGAAAATAATCATTTTTGAAAAGTTTTGAGTTCACTCTTCTCGGAGTTGTATCATGAATTGCTGTAACTTACCTCTGATATAAAAAAAAATTCGTCGTTATTTTTGGACAGGTGAATGGATGCTCATCGATAAATGCGTTGGGTTGGGGCTTGTGAATCGCTTTGATGCTAGCCAAGTTTACAAGTGCCTAATCCATTGGGGAACTGGAACTGTTAATTTGGAGCTGTGGTCCGAGGACAGGCCGGTTTCTAAGCAATCACCTCTTAGAATTGCCCACGAGTATGAGGTTGTGACACTCCCGTAGAATAGTTAGTCATCTTCATCCAACTCATTTGCATTTACCAATTCCAAACTAGTAAATAAAAAATGTCTCAACTTGGAGGTACAAAGTGTCGATTCGAGAAGTGCATCTTGATACTACATTTTCATGTGAAATTTGGGATTCTGAAATTGTACATTGTAGTAAGGGAGTTTTAACAAAACACTTCCGGTACTATTCACTTTTAAATAAAAAACCATATTTATACATTTTCCTGGTACCATTCACTATACCTTTAAAAATGATTTTTCATTAAAAAGAGAAGTTTTTTTTTAGATTTTTCGTTAGTTTTCCTTTGTTATATAAAGCAATATAGTGCCATTTCATCAGTGATAACCAATTGGAGCTGGTGATTCCCTCAGTTCCCGTCCATTGTAGTGTATATCCTGCAGTTCAAGGCACATATAAGGATATTAAACACCAATTTGAAACTAATCAAGCAAGAACAACCGAATCGATTTAAACAAGTTAATCCTTATTACCGATGCAAAGTGATTGACATCGCGGTGGTGTGCCTCATCCGCCCTAACAACCGCAACAACATCTCTCAGAGTCGAGTCGGGTGGCAGCTGCCAGTAATCAATGGCAATCGCCGGAGCTGGCACATTCTCTATGTTCCCTTTATCCAGCTCCTTGAGGAACTCAGTGTACGAGTGGATTGCTTCCTCCTCAAGGTACCCAACCATTCGATGAGCGAATTTCGGGGAAACCATATACCCTACGAAGTAGGCGTTGAAGAAGACGCCTTGAACCGCAAAGACGAGGGCACGCTCGTACCACTTGGGGTTGGCTACTTCCATAAATGTCATGAGGTGCATTCGCTCGTTCTCGGCTTCTTCCAGCAGAGCTTTGATCCACCCTCCGCTGTGCTCGAACCGCCGTAGGGACTTGCAGTGCAGCAGCATCCCTCCTACCATTCCGGGAACTGCTGCCACTGTTTCTAGCATCATTGCTCGGCACCCATACCGCCTCTGATATTGTATATACCCATTACCCACCCACCCAGCATTATATTATTTCACAAGAAATTATAAATCAAAGTAAATAAAAACCCTAATTAACAGTTGATCCTAATATAGGAGCACCAAAACTTGAGCAACACACTTTCGATAGCAATATTTTCTCTACTATTATAAAATCAAGAAATTTACGGATTCACCATGATAGAAAGTGCCAAACAAATTTTATTTAGACATAAATTGATTCATCGAGAAATCATGTAATTAGTTAAATAGGAAAATAAAAGTCAGACATGGGATGCCATGTTTGTGAGAACAATTAATTATGAAAAAGGCATGCATATACCCAAGTAATCACCATAGAGATTAAAACATTCAAGAAAGTATTCACGTAAAAGAAAAAAGTCATTTGTCACTCTTTAATGAAGATATATAAAACAAAATAATGAGGCAAATAGGATTTTTTTTTAGTACTAATAACAATTGGAAAATGATGACCACACTTTACTGTTTATTTTTAGTCGTTGTGTTATCAATTCTCTTAATTAGGGTACTATAAGACGGTGACATCATATTTTTTACACAGAAGCAGATTCTCTGCCCTCGCACTTCCCATGCCCTCTTGTACCCTCCTGTTTTGTGTGGTCATGGTTAAACCACGTCAACGTTTTATAATATTTTTTTATAGAGATAATAATAAGACAAAAATGAATAGTAATATAAAATGTTGACGTGGCTTAACCGTGACCACACAAACAGGAGGGCACGGGAAGTGGGAGGGCAGAGAATCTGCCTCCTTTTTACACAAGTTCTAAACCATTAAATTTGTTTACTTTTAAGAGTAATGCTAGGGAGACTAAATTTGTAGACTTATTTTGCAACTAAATTACATGTCACCAATAAGAAATGAGCACGTTTATCAACATTTAAGTAATAATTCAATCATCAACTTCTATGTCATTTAGTTTACAAAATTTAGTCTACAAATTTAGTTTCCCTAGCATTACTTTACTTTTAATTGTAGAGATTTAATCTAATTAAGTTAATTAATTTTCTTTATTAAATCCAAAGTGAGTTAAACAAATTATTAAGGGAAAACGTTTTTCTCTCTCCTCCCCTCTATTTCCCCCTCACGTTCTCTCCTTCTCTCTCCCCTCGTCTCTTTCGTTTCAAGTCTCTGCAAACCAAAAAAATTTCTGTAGTGCAAACATTCATCAACTCCTTTCTTCCTAGACCAGAATATGACTTATGTCGTTCTCTTTTGAAAAAAAATATGTGAATATGATTGTACACAGAAGATTAATAACTAAAATTCCAGTCAATTTGAAAAGGAAAATAAACTCGAGATGAACTTTAAAAAAGAAAGAAGGGAGAAGAAATTTCTTGTTCTGCATATACCGAAGGAACAAAATTTATATGGAATGGAGTTAGAGTTTACCCTTATAACTTGTAAATTTATCATCGAAATTGTGATTTTATACCTATTTGATTATTTGAAAGGAATATCGTATATATGTAGTAGAACCAAATATATACCCCATGTATACCTGGAAGAATAGATCAGTAGGCCATCGGAGAGATTTGACGGTCCGGTAAGCCATTCTGTCCAACAAAGTCGTTGGCACGTGATGCTTCTTCAGATCTATCGAGACGTCCGCTTTGTACGTCTCCCATGGCTGCATCCAATATCAAGTATTTTTATTATTTCACAATATTAAACAAATAAACAAACAAACAAACAAACAAACATAAATGGTTTGTATATATATGTTTCTATTTTGCAGCAAAACAGAATTAACACTACTAATACGTACGTACGTACCCTAAAGCAAGTCCACTTCCATTCGGTTCCATCTTGCTTGGTGACTTTGGTGGGTCCCACACCCCAGTAGCTGGTGATCGTCTTCTCATCATCCTTACCACCGCCGTGGCCAGCAGCGGAAGGGGCCGTAGTGTTATGACCCTCTGCAGCCACGTCCACAGTTGCAGCACTGGTGCTAGCACTCCGGACTAGGGCACCACCACAACTGCTATGAAGATAATTCAGAGGAAGAAGATGAACGGCAGCAGCCATCAGAGGCTTATTGGCAGCGGTTGCAGTGGTGAACAGCCGTACTGTGCCCGCCATCGAGTTCGCCGCGTGTCTCCGGCTCGCCATCATCATATTATGTAGACAAAGAGAGAAGATGTAGCTAGCGTTTGTTTGTTTAATTGTTTGTAACTTTGTGAGGTATGTGTGTGATGATTTTTTAGGGATTAGGGTTTATGGTTTCTCATGAGATCTGTGTCAGGGTTTATATACCCAAGTCTCAATTGATTATTAGGTAATTTACTGATATTCTCTTGTCGCCCACGCAATTGATGAGCTGGTAGAGCCGTTCGGTGATGGAGATGAATGGCTCTAATTGTGACACGTCGTCTCTTGTTCATGGCTGTACCAAAAAGACGGGATCCTGATGGACGCTTGCCAAACACGGCCTTGCAAACCTTGCATTTTCACTCGTGTAATGACTAACGTACCCTTGAAATATTGGAACTTGCTGGCCACAGCCACACATTAATTTCAATTTAAATGACTCATTTATATATTAAGGGTAATGTTAAAGATACTAAATTAATAAATTAAATTTGCAAATTAAATTATGTATCACCAATAAGAAATAATTGTGCAATTTTTATAAGAGTTTTTTTTTTTTCAAATATAGAAAGTTTGAAGTGCACTATTAAATTTTTAAAATGTTATTTCTATTGCTACCTAGTACTAGGATCTAGTGTTATTCTTCTTCACTTGTAAGTAAATGGTCTTAGGTTTGATTTTTGCCAAAATTAAATTTGAATCACATTATTGTTAACCAATTATGAGGTTTAGTCCACTCTTTCATCCCGTTAATATAGATAATATCGTTTATTAAAAAAAATTCTTATTTATTATCGTCGGGTGCGGTGCAACTTCATGACTATGCATATTCTTAGATGAGATCGAGGTCATATAACATTATTAATTTTGTAATTGACCTCAAGCAGTATTTTTTAGCACACCGTTTCAAATATCCGGTTTAAGATTTCCTTGGGGAGCAAGTATGATGAGGCTGGATGGATGAGATCGTATTTGCCAAATTGGCATTTCTCCTACTTTAATTGGGATAATGATAGGAAGACTAAATCTGCAAACTAAATTTTGTAAACTAATAATATGAAAGTTGATTATTAGATTATTATTTAAGTATTGATTTCTGTATTTATTTTTTATTGATAATACTGCAATTTTAATCTACAAATTTAGTTAACCGAGCGTTACTCTTTCAATTGCATCATGACAAATTTGATGAAACATTCATAATACCAAAAATGCCCCTTTTTTACAACTTTTAAAAGTAAAAAGAAAAACTGAATTAAATAAGTGAAATAATTTTCAAATAAAAATTCAAAAGAAACAACCTCGTCCACGTAAAGAAGTTAGCTCATTTCGGCATGTCTATCTCTAACACTCACTTTTGGGACCATTGCATTCCTAAACTTGCTTTTCATGCTTTTCATTTTGACTGTGCTGGAACAAGTTGTACTAGAGGTTTTGTTCTTTAATGTATTTACTTTATAAAAAAACAGAAACAAAAAAACAAAAAAAAAGAAGTTAGTGGCTTTATTTTGAGTTTATTATAAAAATCAAGTTTATTTAATAATTAAAAATGCAACAAAGAAATAAATAAAATACAAAAGAGTGGCGATCGTGTCGTGTTTGTTGTGTTCATGTCGTTTTCGTAACATACCCTATATCAGTATATTTTAACAGATCGTGTAGTGTCAAACCGTTAAAATAAAAGGTAATATGATGTGACCCAAACTCAACCTGTTAAAATTAATAGATAATATGATTTGACCCATTACTAGTTAAATAAAATATATTTTATTTCAATAAATAATCAAATAAAAAAAGTCATACTAAATTAATATCTACATACCACATTGTAACATAAATATTACTTTAAAACATAAAAACATATAATATCAAAGCTGTATAACACAGGTTGTGTCAGTTGACAACCCTAAATTCTAAATTCTAATTATGAAATACCTAATTTTACAAACCCTAATTTGGAATTATACAATCCCTAAATCTACACAACCCTAACTTCTTCTTCAATCGGAAAATATAACAATCAAATTAAAGAAATTACCTTTTGGGAGTATTAGTGGTCAAATATGAATGTTAGATGGGAATTTGTATCTCGATTCGCAACCTTGCATTGGATTATGGGCGGAGTCGATGGTGGTGATCGTGATTCATTACTAGTGTGGTGGTATCTTAGATGGCGAGATTAGATACACATTTGTCGTGGTAATGACTTGGAGAGAGAGTGCGCGTCGAGTGTCAAGATAGAGAGAATACAAATAGAGTTGTTACTGGACTCTGGCCTGGGAAAGAAATAATATAGACTGAGAGTGTATCAAAAAATCCAATGGTAAGGATTTAGGGTTGAGACTAAATCCTATGGCTATTGTAGTAAGATTTTTTAAATAGTCTAAAATTATCAATTTAACATTTTTCTTAATTGGTTGAAACGAGTTACCTCTGGATTTTTAACGGATGACCGATAACACTCCAATTATCTAACCTAACCATGCATTTTCCCTCGCGTTGTGACTAATGTACCCTTGAAATATTGGAACTCGTCCATACATATACTAATAGGGTTTAATTGACTCATCCATACATTATATGTGATTATTATGGAAACTATTATTAATACTTTAAAAATTCAATTGTGCATCCACACTCTATAAAACTTTTTTTTCTTTTTTAAATATAGAAAGTTTGAAGTGCACAATTAAATATTTTAGAATGCTAATAACAATTCTCTTGCCACGTACTACTACGATCTAGTGATATTCTTTTTCACTAGTAGTGAGAGGTCTTAGGTTTGATTCTCGTCAAAGACGAATTTGGACCATATTATTGCTAACCCATTGTGAGACTTAACTCACTCACTTTTATTTTAATGCAGATAATATCGTTTGTTAAAAAAAAAAAACAACAATTCTCTTAATTATATACATTTATATTTATTATCGTCCTTTACGTTTTTAGGGTGCAACTTGGACATTGGCGTATGTGGTCGAGGTGACATGTTAGGGGTACATGAGTAATTTTGTAATTGATCTCAATCAGAATTCTAGATCACACCGTTTCAAAAACCCGATTTAAGATTTTCTTGGGGAGCAAGTAGATGAGGTTGCGTGGGATCCAAGTCGCAACGAGATCGTAGTTGCCAAATTCGCATTTCACTCCTATTTTTAATTGCACCTATTATTACAAGGGGGAAGTCAAATTTGATGCAACATTCGTAATGTAAACCTGTCCCTTATTCTTACAACTTTTAAATGTAAAAATGAAAAACTTAATTAAATATACAATTTTTCAAATAAAAATTCAAAAGAAGCAACCTATCCAAGTAAAGAAGTTCGTAGTTGTGGAACAAAAAATAATCAAGAAAATTATAAAGGCGACACATGGATTTTTGGGTAAAAAAGCTAAAATTACCCTCGATGTACACCGGGATTCACACGCGCAAGCTGCGGACAATAACGACTCAATCAAGGTCAAAGGTGATCAAAATAGGTATTTATTCAAAAACTATTTCATCAATCCTCATCAAATCCTCCCCACAAGGGTAACCTCCCAATTATTCTTTTCAAATTAGGATTGATTAGCAAATTAATTGATTAATTACCCAATTAATTGATTACCATTACACTCAAAGTACCACCATAAGTGGCTGATCCCTATTTCTCCAAATAAATAGCCCTCATTTCTCCAAAAAACCTAAGTTCAATTATCTTCTAAAATTCTTCAAATTTCTCTTAACATTTTTCCCTCAAATTCTAACTTTGGCATCGGAGGTTCTTCGGCCAAAGCCCCCCTCCCATTCATCGTGGGCGCATGAGTCTCTTGGCCTTGACCTAAGGTGTTAATTGTTTTGCAGGGGCATTTTATCCGAGAAGAAAAAGGCAGAAATTTGCATCCAGTGCTTTCATTGAGAGTCTTGAACAAACGCTCAAAAAAGACTCTTGCATTCAAGGTTTCTAATTTTTTTGTTCATCCGTAGATTTTTCGTACATTCTTATTCCTAGAACTTTTTATACAAAAATTCTTTGAATAAACGTAAAAGAAAAGTACGATGGCAAGAGATTCGGAAACCACGACGAACGGAAATTCCAACATTCAAGAGTTAAGACCACGGTGATCCACGAGGCTCAACGCGACAACAAGTGGAGTGGCACCATCACAGCAACCACCACCATGGCAACCTTTGGCAAGTCCTTAGCCCATGGTGAACAACAAGCCCAGGTGCAAAAAGCAACCCAAGTTGCTGCTGCCTTAGCATCGCGAGCCCAAGCTCAGCACACGACCTAAAGCATGCAAGCTCGCGCCCCAAAGGAACCCAGCTTGGCCCAGCGCAAGAATGCTCACGGTGAGCAAACCATCATGCAGTTATAGCAAGAGCAGCAGCTCAAACCTAACGGGCCCAAAGTCATCGCGAACCCAGTCCACTCCAAGGCTGAGCCTAAGACCGAATGGCCTAAGCCGTGCCGTTTCAAACCACACAGGCCTAAGCCCAAGGTGAGCCGACCTGGCTCGAGCCCAGCACACATCTGAGCCAAGCCCAAGCCCAACGCGCAACTTTGCCGCAAATGGAGTAGCCCACCTCCATGGCCCAACCCACTCCCGTGACATTCTAAGCTGCCCAAACTAGTCCAAGGCCAGTTTAACCGTCCTAACTCCAAATTTATGGGCTGATGATTGAACTAAGGGCATTTCACCCTATTTCTCCGTGGATTTGACATTCCTTAACTCAAATCTTGCGCCCATAGTCTACCACACTTCTGTTGCTCAAGGAGATGCATTCATTCCAAGCTCTTCCAACCCAAATGGGGAACAACAATTGTCTTAACAAGTAATGGAGTTGACGAGCACCCTTGCACAGCAGACGACCTTAGTGAATCAACTCTTTCAGCACACGGAGATGCAACGTGCCCCAGACGAGGTGTCTAGAAGTAGGACAAGGGCAGACAAAGAACCTCTCCAGTAGTGTCCCGGCAAGCTGCCACTTGACTAACTGCAAACCAAGCATTCCAGCAGTGTACACTTCCGATTGGGCCCCCGAGATAGCATATACTCCTGTCTTAGAGCGTGAAAGAATGTGCACTTTTGGTTAGGCCCACAGACGAGCATACATTCATGGTTGGGCCACACTTCAATAATCAACATGAACAACCTTTTAGGAGAAGTGCTCATTTGCGGCAAGGCCCACAAGGAGCATCATCTACCTCACATCGGAGTAGGCAGCTCGACAGATAGAGAGAAGCAGTTACTCAATCTGGGTCTTGTTCAATTGGCAGCCTGTGAGAAGTTTGCTCGTCTGCTACGAATGTACCACATGCACCGTAGCCGTGACATAGACCAGCTGAGCACATATAAGAGCAATCTAGACTGAGCGATTGCGTGACTTCCAACACAACGAGGTTATTGATAAGGCATTACGACAGGACATGACCAACATAAGCCGATCATCCTTCACGGACGAGATCGAGCATGCAGAGCCACTTGTTCAACATCAAGAAGAACCCAAAGAAGTCGCTTCGCGACTATGTGAAGAGGTTCAAAGCAGAAAAGACAAAGATAGTTAGATGCCACGACTCGATAGCTAGAGTAGCCTTCCAAAAAAGACTTCCAGCGGACCACCTGCTGTTCAGAGAATTAATCATGAAAGAAGATCTAACTCTGGCAGACTCTTTCACTCTGACAGAGAAGCATGCACTTTGGGACGAGGCTCACCGATGCACATTGAAGGCAAATCCAAGTGAAGTATGTTGAACCCTTTCGAAGCACAGTTGGCTTATGTATGAATGTGTTGGAATGTATAATTGAACGAATATACTGTGAAGCTGTTCGTTTATTTGTATAGTCTTGTTGACATATACTTAGACTTTGTTTCATGTTGGGAAACATTCATGTTGAAGCTTTGAACCCGAGTGTTTCATTGTTAGGAATGTAAGAGGATTAGGACCGAGTTGTCTAAATCACCTCTTTATTGAATTCATGCCAAATAGTCTTCGTTACATAGGATGCCGAATGGCTGAAGCTTAACACTTGTACAATGTGAGTTTACTTGTAATAGTACTTCAAGTGATCAGTGTTCCATGGATGGCCAAGGTTCTTGCCATCGGAGCTTCTAAGCTTGTAGGAGCCAGGGCGACTGATGCCAATAACTTCAAATGGTCCATTCCAGTTTGGACTAGTCGCAGAGTAATCTTTTCTTCAATATCCAATCCCCCACTTTGAAAGAACGAGGTTTGACCCTTGAGTCATAGTAGTTGGAGATGAGCTGCTTGTAGGCGACATTCCTCAAGTGAGCCTGGTTTCTATGTTCCTCGACTAGATCTAAGTTGAGGGTAAGTTGTTTGTCATTTTTGCTTTGCACGTAGTTCTGGACTCGGAACGTTGCTTGCTCAAGCTCAACTGGGACAACTGCTTTTGTACCAAAGGCAAGTGAGAATGGGGTTTCTCCTGTTGATGTCCGATACGAAGTGCGGCATGACCAAAGAATTTGGGGTACAAATTCTGGCCAACAACCTGTAGCCTTGTCCAAGCTAGTTTTCAAAGTTCGCTTGATTATTTTGTTGATGGTTTCAACTTGTCCATTAGACAAGGGATGAGCTGGAGAGGCAAAACATAAGTTGATGTTGAACCTAGAGTAGAACATCCTGAACTTATTGTTGTCGAACTGCCGCCCATTGTTAGTGACTATCGCATTGGGAATGTCGAATTTGTAAAGGATGTTTTTCCATACAAAGTTTTCTATTTTTGCCTCGGTAATGGTTGCCAAGGGTTCTACTTTGGCCCACTTTGTGAAGTAGTCAGCTGCAATGATTGCATAGCGAACCTTGCCCTTCCCTGCAGGCATTGGGCCAATCAAATCAAGTCCCTATTGGGCCAAGGGCCAAGGGCTAATCATAGGAATGAGCAGCTCGGGAAATGAGTGAGGAATAGTTACGTAGCGTTGGCACTTATCACATGAGCAAGATATTCTGATGGTATCTTGGTAGAGTGTTGGCCAGTAATATCCTTGGCGAAAAGCCTTGTGTGCTAGGGATCGAGATCCAGCATGATCTCCACAGACTCCTTCATGTATTTCCCGAAAGACAGTTTTCGCCTCTGCGGGTGTAAGACATCTTAGGTATGGTAGGTTAAAACCCTGCTTGTAGAGTTGGTCATTAATGATCAAGTAACGGGTAGCCTTGTATCGAATCTGCTTAGCTTAGACTTTGTCATTTGGAAGGGTGCCATGAGCAAGGAATCTATAAATTGGGGTAATCCATCTATCCCCCTGTTGTAAGTTGCACACTTCCGGAGCTATGGTGCTTGGTGCTGCCAACATTCGACCTGAATTTTTCTCCCAATCTTGTCTTCCATCGTTAAGGCGAGGCGAGCCAAAGCATCTGCATAACTGTTTGCAGCTCAAGGAATTTGGGTGATTTGGTAGTGGAAGTGCTTGAGCAACAATTGTGTTTGTGCCAGATATGCTGCCATAGAACTATCCTTAGCGTCAAAGTTATTGGTGACCTGGTTAACCACCATTTGGGAGTCACTGAAGATATCAATTCGTTTAACCTCAATGTGTTTGGCCAAACGTAAGCCTGCTAGGAGGGCTTCATATTAAGCCTCATTGTTCGACGCATTGAATTTGAAACGAAGAGCATACTTTATCGCCACTTTGTTAGGGGTCATAAGGACTAGTCCTGCTCCACAACCCTGTTGGTTAGAGGAGCCATCAACATATAGACTCCATGCTGGGGCTGTTGGTTCTTTTTTCTGAGCTTTCAAGGGTAATGAAACCACTTCTTTTGGCATATAATCAATATCAACAGGATATGTGAAGTTGGCAATGAAGTCTCCCACTGTTTGGCCCTTCTCAGCTGGCTTTGGTTGGCAGGAGATGTCAAACTCACCCAATGATATTGCCCATTTTATCATTCGCCTTGAAGTGTCAGGACTTTGGAGTATCTGTCAAAGATGATGATTGGTAAGCATAATGATGAAGTGTGCTTAGAAGTAAGGGCAAAGTTTTCGAGCAGACATGACCAATGCTAGAGCTAATTTCTCAATGTTGGAGTATCGTGTCTCCGTATCTTGTAAGGCCTTGCTAGCGTAGTAGATAGGTTGTTCGACATTACCATCATTTCGAATGAGAACAGAACTTACTGCTAAAGCCGATACTGACAGATAATAATGAGAGTGTCACCAACCTTAGGTTTGAAGAGCAGAAGGGCTTTACTCATGTAGTCTTTGAGGATCTTGAATGTCTCGGCACATTCATCAGTCCATGTAATGTACTTCTTACTTCCCTTAAGTGCTTTGAAGAAAGGAACACATCTGTTTGTGGCCTTAGAGATGAACCTAGTTAAGGCTGCCACCTTGCCAGTAAGGCTCTGGATGCCTTTTGAAGTTATCGGTTCCTTCATGTCGAGGATTGCTTTAATCTTTTCGGGAGTAGCCTTAATGCCTTGTTGGCTTATCATGAAGCCTAAGAATTTACCAGAACCTACGCCAAAGGCACATTTGTTGGGGTTCAACCTCATTCGATACCTCTTCAAAATGGTGAAAGTTTCAGATAGGTTGATGTGTGTTGGTCAGCATGTTTGCTCTTGACTAGCACATCATCAACGTAAACTTTCATGCTCTTCCTAATCTGTTTGGCGAACATTGAATTGACCAATCTTTGATAAGTCACTCTTACATTCTTTAGGCCTAAAGGCATGACTTTATAGCAATATAGTCCCTTATCAGTAGTGAAGGTTGTGTGTTCTTGGTCCGGATGGTTTATGAAGATTTGATTGTATCCTGAGTAAACATCCATAAAGCTCAGGAGTTCACACCCTATCGTAGAGTCTATAAGTCTGTCAATGAAAGGAAGAGGAAAGCTATCCTTCGGGCATCTTTTGTTTAGGTCAGTGTAATCGACACACATTATCCACAAGACCTTTTAGAGCATGAGACTTTCCTTGGTCGGATTCTTCTTAACAAGGATAACATTTGCTACCCACGTTGGATAATTGACTTGGCGAATGAAGCCTATACCTTTGAGTTTTCAACTTCTACCTTCGTTGCCTCGTACCGTTCAGTGTCATAAGATCTTCGCTTCTGTCTCACTGGCTTGGTCTTTGGGTCAATACTTAAGCGATGACAGATTATATCGGGAGAGATGCTGGGCATGTCCTCGTATGACCAGGCAAATACCTCAGTGTTTTCTTGCAAAAAATATATCAATGCCAACTGAATGGGTGGTGACAAGGTGGTGCCAATCTTCACCATATGATCCGGATAATCTTTTGAGATAGAGACCTTCTCCAACTCTTCAGCGGGTTGTGCTTGCTGGGTGAAAGAGTCATCTCGAGGATCGTCAGGTTGACTGTTGCCACCGTGAATATCCAAGTTGGCTTCGTCTAGGCTGGTCTTTATGACTTAGTCATGTATTGAAAGGGTTTCCTTGGGCACAGGCAAGTGATGTTGCTTGACCGAAGTGTTGTAACATGATCGTGCACTAAGTTGATCTCCTCTGATGTAACCATTGCCATATGGGGTTGGAAATTTCATCAACAACATATGTGTGGATACCATGGCCTTGAGATCATTGATGTCTGTGCGTCCCAAAATGACATGGTATGCCGTTGGGCAATCAACCACCAAGAAGTTAGTGGTAATGGTAGCTGTGTAAGGGCCTGTACCAATGGTGAAAGGTAAGTGTATGCTCCCCAAAGGTTGCACGATATCACCGGAGAAGCTTATCAGAGGAGAAATCGAGCGATCGAGCAAGTGTTCAGCTACAGTAAGTGCCTTGAAAGCTTCAACAAACATGATATTGACCGAAGCCCCCGTGTCGACCAGGATTCGTCGTACTTCCAAGTTGGCTATGTGAGCTTCCACGATCAGTGGGTCGTTATGAGGGTAGATGATACCTCTTTTTTCTTCAGGGTAGAAACATATTGGATCCCAGTTAGGCTTTTGATACTTGCCTCCCCTGATGTCTTCCACGTGAAACACTTGGTGGCCAGACCTTAAAGCTCATTCACTATTTTTCATGGCCTTGTTGGAAGATAAATGGGTGTGCCACAACTTATGGAATATATCATATTCACCTGGCGTTGGTTATGGTTACCCCTTGGAGGGTGAATGAAGAATTGATCAATTTTTCCTTCATGCGTTAAAGCTTCAATATGATCACGAAGGGTGATACACTTCTCGCCGTCATGGCCATTATGATTGTGGTAGCAGCAAAATGTGCCTGTGTTCTTCGTGGGTTTGTAACCTGACCTCGGTATTGGCTTCGATATCAGGTGTGCTATGCTGGGGTAAATGGCCACACATATGGCGTTCAAAGGTGTGTATGTCTCATACCTCGAGGTAAGGCCTATGCTGACACGTGCTTGGCCTACGATGTTGACTGCCTGGGGGCGGGCATTATCGTGGCGATTCCCTTGGTTATCGCGATAGTGTCCCTTACTTCTTCTACTAAAATAAGACTGGTGAGGTTGGGAATCTTTCTTTTTACCTTAAGATTGATATGTTTGTTGACTTGGCGAAGTATTAAGTAAGGCATGAGGAGGCACCACTGCCGTTTGGAAGGTCGAGGTCATCTCATTTGGTTGGATCTGGCTTCCACTCCTTACTTGCTGATAAAGGGTGGTTGTGGGGGGTTTCCCTTGATATGTCATTGCCTCAGCGGAGGCATGGTTGTAAGCTTGTGCCATCACCTCAAAGTAAGTTTTCCAAGTGTTGGCATTGATCATGTACTTGAAGAAACAATCACGTAGGCCTGCCGTGAAGGCTTTGAGGGCAGTCTTGTCGTCTACCTTAGCATAACGGGAATACTTATGGCTGAAGTGGCTAGCATACATACGTAATGACTCATCCGTAAAGTGCAAGCGATCAGTCTGGAAAATGTGTTGAGAAACAAACAGTTTCCTTAATTCCTCAAATGAGTCTACCGTCTTAAGTGGAAGACGACAATACCAGTTTAGAGCTCCGTCAAAGAGGGTGGAGGGGAAGAGAAGACATCGCTCTTCGTCGGTGTGCATCTGGTATGCCATGGTGGACTCAAAGTAAGTCTTCCAAGTGTTAGCATTGATCATGTATTTGAAGAAACAATCACGTAGGCCTGCCGTGAAGGCTTTGAGGGCAGTCTTGTCGTCTACCTTGGCACAACGGGAATACTTATGGCTGAAGCGGCTAGCATACATACGTAATGACTCATCCGTAAAGTGCAAACGATCAGTCTGGAAAATGTGTTGAGAAAAAAACAGTTTCCTTAATTCCTCAAATGAGTTTACCGTCTTAGGTGGAGGACGACAATACCAGTTTAGAGCTCCGTCAAAGAGGGTGGAGAGGAAGAGAAGACATTGCTCTTCGTCGGTGTGCATCTGGTATGCCATGGTGGACTCAAAGAGGTTAAGGTGTTCAATCGGGTCCTCATTTCCAGTATAAAGTTGCAAGCTAAGCTTCTGCTTTGTCTTTGTTTGGAAGGGGTGTCGAAGATCCTTCTTGTAAGGGGGCCAGGCCTAGGTTCATTCCAATCAGGTATCTCAGCTTGTCGTTCGGCCTTCAACTTGTTTACTTCCTTAAGAAGCTGTAGGACAAGAGGGTCCTGAGTATAGTCATGTATCACTAGATCTTTCTTTCGTAAATCTCCATCTCCTCTTGGAAGTAGGAAGGTTTGATCAAGAGCATGTGATTTTTCTCTGGACCTGCCGTACTGACTTCCAAGGTATGTATGTCGGAACATCTTTGAGTCCCCTATACCTTCGTGTTTCTCTAGGACTTGTTGCCCCTTCCTCAAATTGGTAGCCGGCCTGGGACATGGGAGGGGACCGAGTCTTTTAGAAACCCTTGGTCATTGATCTTAGAGCTTAAATGGATGGGATTGTCTCGACGTTGCTTTAGGAAGTCTTGACAGTTGCGAAAGACAGCTTTCGATCCTTCCACTCATTCTATAAGGAGGTGCCTTCCTCCACTCCTCTTGCTTCGGGTCGAAGCAGCTGGGTTGAGAGAAGTCTCATGTTGGTCGTCATTTCGATGAGTAGCTCACTCCTTAACAGGAATACCCATGTCGAGAGCAAATGACCCTCCGTGTAGGGGGCACCTAGTTGATGGTTGACTTCTGCAGGGGTGATGAGCTCATGTGTTTTAATATATCTAACCTCGTGGAGCATCTCGAAAACCTTCTCATACTGCTCTTAGAGGATCTCAATCTTCATCGCTATCTTGTTATTCTGAGCTTCCAGCTCATCGACTTTAGCCTGAAGAGCAAACTTCTTTTGTTCCTTCACACCAAGTGCAAAAGGGGTGTCATTCTGTGTGTTGTGGCTTCCTTCGCTCTTCATGTTAGAAAGGGATGCCTGGTAAAAAAAGAGTATACGAATGGTGGAAACCAACTTAACAAAGCTGAAAAGAGTGGGAATAAGTGTCGTTCCCAAAGACGGCGCCAAATGTTGATGCACAAAATCAGTGAGGACTATGGTACAACGGAAAGTGTTGAGTTTGTGACCATCGCTAGATTGCTCTAGTCACTAATGTGGATAAGTATGCAAATGGATAGAGATAGAGAAGAAAACACAAGATGTATGTGGTTAACCCAGATTGGCTACGTCCACGGAGTAGAGGAGTTCTCATTAATTGTGAAGGGTTTACACAAGTACATAGGTTCAAGCTCTCCTTTAGTGAATACTAGTGAATGATTTAGTACAAATGACATTAGGAAATATTGTGAGAGAATGATCTCTATTTATAGAAGAGAGTTTCTAGTTTCATTCTAACATTGACACGTGTCGTGTTGTGATTTGCTTCTAATGTTGACACATGTCTTGCTATGATTGGCTTCTGATGTCGACACGTTTCGCGCTATGATTGGCCTCCTGGTTGGAGGGAAACTCTTCTGGGTCCTTGACGATATAACATTGACTGGTGTTCAGTAGTTTCGGGATTGGTCAAGTATGGTACAAACACTGCTTACAACTTGCCCTTCGAGTAGTAAAGCCACGTTAGACTTATACAACCTCACATTCTTGTGAAAGGTTAAACAAGCTAGCGTGTACATATGAAGCTTTATCCAAATGCCGACATGCTACGCAGTCGATAAGCTTCACCTCTGCCAAGCATGGAATGATCAATTAAATCTACACTAATTCCTAAAGTGTTGTGATACTTGCTACGCAACGCACGAAATTGGTTACATAAAGAACAATGAGTTCTCTCGAACCTTTGCTTACAAAATTCCATACAACCACGTACTTTTGATATAGATGGTTAGCAAATTTCATGACCCAAAAATCTTTAGTATGTTGTGATGCAGGCAATACAGCTCAAATGATTGAAGAAAGCCAAGGTTAAACAACCAAATGGTCACATGGACTCGTCTGCTTCTGTAAGTAAGGCGTCCGGCTGCGAACCCTATGGTTAACAACCTTGCAAAAGTTTTACACCAACACCTATGACTAATAGCCTATGCAGGCGTGTCTTCTTATAGAAAAGCAGCACGTTTGTCGCTGGTCTAAAAGTCAAAGGTTAGGCGTAAATAAAAAAAGCGAAGATGGAGAAAAGCAAAGATGCAAGTTTATTAAATTTTCTAGCAAAATTGATAAACGACTAGCAAAGGCCGAATGTTACATACCTTAGACTCAAGATCTTGAATCTAAGGTATGTAACATCCAATCTCATTTTCTGCATTTTCATACTTAACTTGGATCGCGTCAAGCCTAGTCTTCAAGTCAACGATCTCTTGGCAAGCAATCTCAAGCTGTAGAGAAGTAGGGCTAGAGATATTAGACCCATTCAAAGCAACAAGTTTAGACTCCAACCTCTTGATCTTCTCGGCAGAAGAACAAGCTTCAGCTGCCATAGTCTTTAGCACTTTTTTGGCAGCCTTGGTATCCTTTTAATCAAGGAGTATAGACTCGGCTGCCAAAATCGCCATTTTTCTGCATCGTAGCAAGTAGAGCAGTTCTTCTATATTCGGTCATATGCTTCGCAAAGGAACTTGGCAAACCCTCTAACTCAATTAACAAGCTTGGCACACGTGTTCATATCTTCAAACAGACCTAGTTTCAAGAGCACACAAATCTCAGAACCTCCCTAGAAATAGGCTTGGTGGATTTCTCACAACTACCCATGCAAGCAGTCTTCATTTTCTCAACAGGCGAACCAGTCTTAGCAACAAAAGGAATAGGCCTTGGCGCCAATGGACTCTTGGTACAGATTTCGACATTTGGGGCATGACAGAACCTCTACGCTGAGCAATCCTATCAGCAATCGTACTAGCCATTTTTGGCATGGTAAACGTCACAGGCTCAGATCTAGCAGCCTCATTTTTATTCCCATTGAAAGAAGTCAAATCAATTATAGACCTATCAGTAGCAGGTAGACCCTCATGAGCAGCGGAGGAAGTCTTCAGTTTTTTCTCAACCAGCATCTCTTAAGCAGGCAGGGAAGATCTCTTTTTTCCACCTTCATTCATAGTAGGCTCCACGACAGTGATCAGACGAGCCAATGCATCCTCCTTGATCCTCTTTATCTCATATCTCAAGAGTAACCCACTTTTCTCCCGGTGAATAAGACTAAGCAGCCAACACCATCCACGGAACTCAACAAAAAAGCTCAACCCACATTGGCTTTTCCCTTATTTTTTTTCTCTCGGACCAGTTGGCATGAGTCTTGCATACCTAGCATTTCAGCAGCCCATTAGGCTCGCGACCTCCTCATTTCTCTCAATCGACGACTTGGCCCACGTCAGGTCCTAGAGCCTAAAGGACATGAGCCATGCGGTTCACTATAAACACAAAAAATTCCTGAAACAAACGAGACAAGAACACGTGTTCAAAATAATATTTTGTATTAATGATTTAGGGTTACAATCTCTTTATAGTTTGATTATCTGATTCGATCTCCGTAAGGTGTTGATTTGTGGATGTGCAATTGATCTAAGGGTCGTCGAGGCTTGATCTTAGATGAACGGTTGGAAGTTTCTTCAAGGGTCATTAGGGCTTGATCTTGAAGGTTGAGGGAAGTTTCTTCAAGGGCTTTTGGGCTTGATCTTAAAGGTTGATGGATGAACGGATCTTCAAGGGCTTTTGGGCTTGATCTTGAAGAATGGTTGTGCGGATTTCTTCAAGGGCTTTTGGGCTTGATCTTGAAGAGTGGATGTGTGGGTTTGTTGATGTTGTTGATCCGAAGGGCCATTGTGGCTTGATCTTAGGATGAACGGATGATGAACGATGAACATTTTCTTCAAGGGCTGTCGATGGTTAATCTTGAATTGGTGGAAGTTCTTTAAGGGCCGTTGGGCTTGATCTTGAAGGAGGATTTGACGAAGAATGAAGAGAGCTTTCTTGATCCTTCGGGATTTGCTTGGGAGCTTTGGAGTTTCAAAGCTTTAAGGTTTTTGTGTGATGTGAATTGGTTATGAATTGGTGTCCCTAAAATGAAAGCCTTGGCTTCCTATTTATAGAATTCCAAAACTTGATTTTTGGATTTAAATAATCAGATGAAATAAATCATTTCTGCTAAGTGTTGACACGTGTCATGTTTGATGACTTTTCTGATGATTCTCGATTTTTTGTTGAGTCACATGCTATGTGTAAAATTTATGTGACACGTGAACGTTGAAATTTTAATTATTGATCAACATTTATTTCACCGAAATTTCGATGTCTACACTCACCTAACATTGTGCTCCAGCACCTCAATCCACAGCCCCAGCCTCACAGCTACCATTAGCTTTGGCCAAACGAAGCAGCCCAAGTAATGGTCCCTACCACAACACCTCCTTGCACATGCCGAACCAACTCCTGGCCCCTGCCAGCCGACGTGCCACACCATCCCGACAGATGCCCTGTGGCAGCATTATCCAAGAAGAAGACAAGGAAAATTAATTTTTTTCTTACCTTGGTGCGGTGCGGAGAAGACAAAGAAAGCAACAAAAGACGGTCCTTTGCACTGGCAAGTGTAGAAGATTGCTAGGGGACTTTCTCTCAACTGTAAGGTAGAATAAATTGCTCTTTAAAGTTAATTTAATCATCAACTTAAGATAGACTTAAATAGACTTTAGAAGTAATTTATTTTCCTTTCCTAGAAGGATCTAATTTCCGATTAAAAAGGGAATCTACATCAAAATAGAAAACAATACTATGTTTCCTAAAGCAAGAGAAGATCTTTACACTTGCTACCCTTTCTTGCGAGCAGCCCAACAGGAGTGGGGGCATTTGTGGAGCAAAAAATAATCAAGAAAATTATGATCGTGACACATGGATTTTTGGGTAAAAAAGATAAAATTACTCTCGAGGCACATCAGGACTCCCACGCACAAGCAGCGGACAATAAAGGCTCAATCAAGGTCAAATGTGATCAAAATAGGTATTTATTCAAAACATATTACATCAATCCTCATCAAATCTCCCCTCCCCCCACCTCAATCCATTATTCTTTTCAAATTAGGATTAATTAGCTAATTAATTGATTAATTACCCAGTTAATTGATTAATTGCCTAATTGATTACAATTACACTCAAATCACCACCATAAGTGGCTGCTCCCTATTTCTCCAAATAGGGCTAGCCACACCCCTATAAATAGCCCTCATTTCTCCAAAAAACCTAAGTTCAATTCTCTTCTAAAATTCTCCAAATTTCTCTAAACACTTTTCCCACAAATTCTAACTTTAGCATCGAAGGTTCTTCGGCCAAAGCCCCCCCCTAAATTCATCGTGGGCGCTTGAGGCTTTTGGCCTTGATCTAAGATGTTAATTGTTTTGCAGGTGCATTTTCGTCCAAAAAGAAGAAAACGAAAATTTGCATCCACAGTGACCTTTATTATGAATTTATTACCAAAAAAAATTGTAAATTGTTTTTTAAGAATTAAAATGCAACAAAAAAAAAAAATCAATTTCCATGCATGTTAGCGAGTGAAAAAAAGTTAGTAGTTTATTAAACGAAAATAAAAGAACTACTCACTCAATATGTAAGAAACATTTGGCAGTTTGATTGAGATTCATCCCACGTTAGTTTTCTCGCCATATAGGGAAAATCCACGACACCATACTTATGACTGAGACCATATTACTTGTTATTTTGATAAACGGAAATGCCTAATTACATATTATTTTGATAAAGTGTTTTTAAATTTGTCTTAAAGTATTGTTAAATGAATAAGAATAAATTAGTGTTTAGTTTAATCTCAGCCATCGATATGCTCTCTATCTAATGGTAGAATTTGTGTCTAAAATATGGTTAGAAATTTGTAAGTATCTAATAACTCGAAATTTAAACTCATCCAATGATATTAAGTGGGGACCATTGTGGGTGGTGAGTTAAACTGCACTTATATATACCTCTTGCCATCCCCTTACGTGAGTGGCAATTTTTTTATTTTTAATTTAATTTAAAAAAAAAGTAAATTATGTTGCAGTCCTTTTAGATTAGGAATGTGATTGTATAAATTCTATCATATTTAGTATATCCTTATTATATCTCGTAGGATATATATTATCCTATTAGAGTTGTAATCCTATTGGGTAAAGAATTTACTTTCCCTACTACCAATCGCGAAGCCAGGAATTGATGGGGGGAGGGGACGAAAGATTGCAAGGTTAAAAAAAAATAGCAACAACCAAATCCTTTTATATAGTAATGTCTTTCATAATTTATCAATACAAACAAATTACAATTGTTGCCAGCGATGTTTCATATCATGAAAATGTCGCATAATAGGCTCATTATCAATAAAAACAAATACATCTCTCTCAACGTAAACAAGCATGCTATCACTCAACCATTGATTTCCCATTTTATTACTCAATGGTGTTTTCACAATCTTCATAACAAAAAAAACTCTCTCCACCAAAACGGTTGCAACCTGTAACACCAAAGCCAATGTCAGAAGCTTATGCACTAAAATATAGTTTGCACACCTCCAGGTCTTCATCAACTCCTTTGCAAGATCACCAACAATTCAATTAAGCAATACCAATAATTAATCCAACCAACAATTCAATTAAGCAATACCATTAAGCATACAAATTATTCAATAAATAAATATTCAATTCAACTAATCATATGAATAATTGTATATACTATGTAATAATTCAATTAATTAATCAATAATCAAGAATTCAAATTTTAATTTTTACCCTAGAAAATAATTTTAATTTCATATCAATAATCATAGAATCAGATCAATAATCAATAATCAATAATCAATAACCAATAACCATATTAGTGCATTACCATAAAATTCTATACCAATCAAACAAAATTTTTATTAAATAATTAATTAGGGTTAGGGATTGTAAATTTAGGAATTAAAAAATTTACCTTTGAAGACTGAAGTTGGCGACTCAGCAGCTGGAGAAGTGGAAAGTGGTTGGAAGGTTGACAATTCAATTCAAATTAAAAAAAAAAAAATCTTCTATTACTGTTGGGACTTTGGGGGGCAGCTTTGCTGTGCTCTCTTGCAGAAAGGTTGAAAAACAAAAGGGGGAGGGCCACGACACTGAGAGTGAAAGGGGGACATGCAATCCCCCCAATATATATATATATATATTTTTTTTTTCGAAACATACGAAATGGTGCCGCTTCAATTATTTTTTTTATTTTTTTACCAAGATCAAAACGACGTCGTTTTGGCCTGGATGTTAAAAGAAAAAAAAAACCCAAACATCACCAAACAGTATGGAACAAGCACTGAACATTTCGACGAGGGGAGGGGCTGACCCAAAAATCCAGTTTTGTTTTTTGGCGTGGGGAGTGGCGGCTGCCACTCCTCGCCCTCACGTGGCTTCGCCACTGCCTACTACTATAAATAAAGGCGAATGGGTGGCATGACAAATACCTCACAACTACACATATCTCTTTCTCTTTCTTTCCATTGTTGTCACACCCCTTCTCTATGTCCTTTATATTGTTTAGTAAATTAGGGCTAAACACATTATCAACACGTTCTTATCAGAAGCTAAGAAATTGAAGGTTCGTGGTGGAGGTTCTTAAGGCTCAATTGTTTTCTACCTATCAGGTTCTTTAAAAATAAATTAAGATGTTTGAAACGATCGTGAAGCATGAAAACATTCATCATGATGCACGAACCCCCTACATTTATACGTAAAAACAAAATGACCCACTCACAAATACATGCATGTCGTAACTGTCCAACTATTATGCTCGTGGTACACCTTCCGAGTGTTGCATGGCTAAGGAGTTGCGAAGAATGCTTGTGGAGCTTTAATAAAAAAATTCAGGTGGTGCTTTTTTTGTTATGTTTGGCCGAGAGAGACAGGGAATGGAGAGCGAGGGAGCTACGGGAGAGGCAGAGAGTAGAGATGTGAGGAAGATAAGTGTACAACGAGAGGGAGTGAGCAAGGTATAAAATATTGATGATATCGGAAATATCGGTAGTCCAAAAACACGGAAATTTCAATGGAAATATCGGGATATTATCGGTATTGATAAAAATTAAATAAAAACCATGGAAATTGTAAGAAAAACTTGGAATTTTTTATTAAAACTTTGCAAGATGTTTATTTAGTTAATTATCTATTAGTTTATCACAAACCAATAAATTGGAAGGAAATGTATTGCATGATGGATTTAACTGATTTAAGTTGATATATAGCGAGCTGGCAAACATTGTGAGTGTAGAAAATATGTAGTAATTAATGAAAGAAGTTTAAACACACCATAATCATTTATATATAATGAATTAGTATAATATTTTACACTTTGTTGATGCACAAAATCAGCGAAGACTTTGGTAGAACAGAAAGTGTCAGGTTTTGTGACCTTCGCTTGGTTGCTTCGGTCACTAGTGAGGATAAGTACGTAAATGAATAGAGACAGAGAAGCAAACACAGGATGTACGTGGTTCACCCAGATTGGCTACGTCCACGGAGTAGAGGAGTTCTTATTAGTAGTGAAGGGCTTACACAAGTACAAAGGATCAAGCTCTCAATTTAGTGAGTTCTTGTGAATGATTTTAACACAAATGGCATTAGGCCATATTGTGGGGGAATGACCCCTATTTATAGAAAAACTTGTAGCTTTGTCACATTGACATGTGTCATGTTATGATTGGTTCTTGATGTCGACACGTGCTGCGCTCTGATTGGCTTCTAATCTTGACACGTGTCGAGTAGTGATTGGCCTCCTGGTCGAAGGGGAACTCTTCTGGGTCCTTGACAGTATAGCGTTGGCCGGTGCTCGGTAGTTTCGGGATTGGTCAAGTATGGTACAAACAGTGTTCCCCTAAGTTCCCGAGTGAGGGAAACTCCTCGGTTGGGGACTTGCAAGATCCAATCCCTTGAGTAATCACGAAACTTCTAAGTACCGAAGTGTGGTCTGATCTTCATCTGCCCTTCTCTGGAAGTACCTTTCCTCCATCCGGGAATGGTGTACTTAGCTGATGAAGATGCACAAGGTAATGTATCAATTTCACTTTGAAGCTTACTTGTAGTTTCGGGCTTGGTCAAGTGCGATACAAACCCTATAGTAGGAGTCCCCCAAGTCGCCGAGCTAGGAGATCTGCCGAAAGAGGTGACAGACAAGGTAAGCAGTCAAACTTCCAAGTAAGCAACCCAGGATCAGAGGTTTGACTTCGGCTTCCGGTTGATTGTTCTCCTTCTCCTTGTCTCTCATTCAACTGCCAGGATAAGGAGAAGCAAATGGATAAGAGATGATATGAGATACTTTTGCTTTTGAAGAAGTAACTTTCCACAGGCTTATTCTTGAACTGTGCTGGAGGGTTTTCTGGTGCCCTTCAGAGTATAAGGCCGACTCAAAAATTTGAGGGTCAAAACAAGTCCATCAAATCTAGAGTACGTTCGACCTTGATGATATGGGATACTTTTGTTGTTGACGGAATAATGAATGTGGTATGGAAAGGTGTCGTGCTGTAGTGATCTGTTTCAGCTCACCGTTGAACCTTCTGCTTCAATCTTTTGCATGGCAGAAGTGGTGTGCAACCTTTGCATTTAAATGGTCCTTCAGAACATTCCTTCATAGTGACTCATCCACGCTTGGCAGCTTCAGTGTAAAGAGCCAATATCTGATCAACTGTCATGAGGTATTTGCCGGTGGAATTCGTGACCTTGACAGCAGTTGAGGATGAGTACTCGAGAGCAATGCTAAGTAAGCAACCAGGCAAAGGCTCCAGGCAGTCAGTTCCAAATTGGAGGTTTGATTTCAGGTTCCGACTGACTGCTCTCTTTCTCCTTGTACTGCAGGTGTGGACAAGGACAAAGACAAAGACAGGGAGAAAGCATGATATGGGATACTCTTGCTTTCGACCCTGATGATATGAGATACTCTTGTTCTTGGTGTGGCTTATTTGCTGAGGTATTATCGGGGGGAAATAAAGCTGAGTATTTCGAGAGGTTATGTTGAGGGTGCCTTTTCGAATGCGAGAAAGGGTTGAGCATTTTTGCAGGTTTGCCTGTCCGTTGAGGAGGGAGGTCAATGTATATAGGGATTTCCCAATAACAAGTAGTAATGTTATTCCTTTACCCTTCTTGGTCACAGCAATGTAGTGGGAGCTGCCAGCTTCACGTGTTTTAATTTTGTCAGAGCACTTTGAAAAAGTGGTATGTGGTATCTGGAAAGCTGATATTACGTGTGAAGATTACAGACAAGCTTTATCTAAGGAAATCTGGCTCTCGAAGTTCTGAGAGTTGTGCCTCTTCGGTTTTCGAACAAGCAATCCCGTCGAGGATCTGACTCTCGAGATTCGGAAAGCGGTGCTACTCCGGTTTTTGAGAAAGTAATTATGTTGGGAGTCTTTTCTCGAATGTGAGTAAAGGTTGGACGTTCTTGCCAACCTGTCTTGCCGCAAAACACGGAGGTCGACACACATAGGGACTTTCCAGTTGTCAAGCAGTGGTGTTGTTCCTTTACCCTTATGGGTAATAGTAGGGTAGCTGGAACTTCGAAATTCTCGTGCCTAAACTTTGTCAGAGATCTTTGACAAAGTTATATGTGGTACCCGAGGAGTTGATGGTGCATATGGAGAGCGGTGATTGAACAGTAAGATTCACGTGCTTTCTACTTCACCAGAAATCTTCGACAGATTGCCCGTAATTTTCGCAAAGCTGAGTGTGCATGTGACAGGTGCTGACGAGGCTGAAAAAGCAGGTGCTTCTTCGATTTCTGAGATCGGCCCTCGTGGTCTCTGAGCAGCCCAGCTTTTGAGAAAGCAAACGCCTCTTCGATTTCTGAGATCGGCCCTCGTGGTCTCTGAGCAGCCCAGCTTTTGAGAAAGCAAACGCCTCTTCGATTTCTGAAGCTCCGTCGAGTGCAGATTTTTATAGAGGCTGGCATTAAGTTCCACAGCACACTTGAATCTCTACCAGTAGAAGCTCATTTCTTGCACTTCTAAGATCTTGATTTGTCTGACCTCTTCCTTCTTCAACACATTTGAAAATGTCTGGACCCTCCGACCGTCGTTTTGACTTGAACCTTGGAGAAGAGACAGCCACGCCTTCTCCAGACAACATATGGCGCCCATCCTTCATATCCCCTACTGGTCCTCTTACCGTTGGGGATTCTGTGATGAAGAATGATATGACCGCTGCAGTGGTGGCCAGGAACCTTCTCACTCCCAAAGATAACAGACTACCTTCCAAACGGTCTGATGAGTTGGCTGTTAAGGAGTCTCTGGCTCTTAGTGTTCAGTGTGCAGGTTCTGTGTCTAATATGGCCCAACGCCTATTTGCTAGAACCCGCTAAGTTGAATCATTGGCTGCTGAAGTGATGAGTCTCAAACAGGAGATTAGAGGGCTCAAGCATGAGAATAAGCAGTTGCACCGGTTCGCCCATGACTATGCTACAAACATGAAGAGGAAGCTTGACCAGATGAAGGAATCTGATGGTAAGGTTTTACTTGATCATCAGCGGTTTGTGGGTTTGTTCCAAAGGCATTTATTGCCTTCGTCCTCTAGGGTTGTACCTGGTAATGAAGCTTCAAATGATGAACCTCCAATGCCTCATCCTTCTGGGGTTTTGTCAAGTACTGAGGCTCCGGATAACCACCCTCCGGTGCTTTCTCTTTCTGGGGCTCTACCGACTGCTGAGACTTCCCCTAAGCAAACTTTGTGAAGGCTCCCTTTTGTTTGTTTATTTTGACTCATGTATATGTACATATTTGTGGCTTATCGAAAATATTAATAAATAAGCTTTGCTTCATTTCAACATATTGTGTTAAATACACCAAAGCCTTCTTCATAAAGTTCTTTGAATTTTTGCTTTTGTTGAAACCTGTATTGTTGAAGCTTTGTGAGTGAAGCATGTAGTTTGAGGTAGTGTTCCCTTAATTTCCCGAGTGAGGAAAACTTCTCGGTTGGAGACTTGAAAAATCCAAGTCACTGAGTGGTTGTGAGACTGCCGAGTATCAAGGTGCAGTAGCATATGGTGGGAGTCCCCCAAGTCTTCAGGCGAAGAGAGTTGCCGAATGAGGTGTCTCGCGTGTTACTAATTTGTCAAAGTAACGAATCCTTGTTTCGATGTCACACATTCGTATATGCTTTATCTAAAAATATTTCCAACTTTTGTGTGTTTGATGCTGCATGCTATTGACTAGACAAGATCAAGTGCAATTAGTAGCTTTTCTCTCTTTTTCATCTTTTCTTTGGTGGAATTGCTTTTCGTTTCCACTAATCAGCCTGAGTGGATGCAAGATAACACCTTTCTCTATAGCTCAGATTGCAAAGTCGTCTTCATGAAAGTTTTTCCTTATCTTGTGAACTACAACATATCCAAATTTGAGATCCATCGGAGTAGTACAACTTCAGAAATTCAAGTATGATGAGTAACTGTTCATCAATGTTCTGTTAATCCGTCAGACTTGTTGTGAGCTTCGAAACTCCATTTTCTCTTGTTCAGATCAACATACTTTCTTCATCGAAGTTGTTCCTTAACTTGTGAACTACAACATATCCAAATTTGAGGTCCCTCGGAGCAGTATAACTCCAGAAATCCAGGTATGATGAGTGACTGTTTATCATTTGTCTGTCAACCCGTCAGATTTGTTGTGAGCTTTGAAACTCTATTTTCTATTGCTCAGATCAGCATGCTTTCTTCATTGAAGTTGTTCCTCAGCTTGTGAACTACAACATATCCAAATTTGAGATCCCGCGGAGCAGTATAACTCCAGAAATCCATGTATGATGAATGACTGGTTATTATTTTTCTGTCAACCCGTCAGATTTGTTGTGAGCTTTGAAACTCCATTTTCACTTGTTCAGATCGGTATGCTTTCTTCATTGAAGTTGTTCCTCATCGACTCTTTCATAACATATCAAAAATTCAGGATGAACTAACGGTTAAATATTTCCAGAGCTTCGAAACATCACAACAGCTTCGAAATCTGCAAGAAGCCGACTATCATGTTTGGAGCTTCAACACTGTAATTTCCGTCCCTCAAACAGAAATGGTTCCTTCTTGAAAGTTGTTCATATGCTCAAGAACTATAGGGTGTCTAAAATTCAGCTCCATTGGAGAAGAGCAGAGGTTGCAGAAATTTGATAGATGAAAGGAGGCGGAAGAGGGAGAGAGAGAAAAAGTCTCTTGGGTTGGATTTCTATTTTGGGGCAGATTCCAATTTTTGTAGCACCTTCATTATTGATGAATTGCTTGTACTTTTGTCCATTATGAAACTTGGGACTTTGGCTTGTTGTTGGATCTATTATAATATGTTTGGGAACATATATAAGTGAATAAATAAGAAGGAAAATTTTGGGCCCTTGTGGGTGTAAAACAAAAAATGTTTATGTTTACCCAAGTGTTTTTGTACAAGTTCAAGGGCATCTTGGGTTTTGTGAACAAAATTTGTTTATTTGGAGCAAGGTTTTGTGTTGAAGCTTTGTAGGTGAAGCTTTGGTGTTGAAGCTTTCTAGGTGAAGCTTTGATGGTGAAGCTTTGTAGATGAAGCTTTGTAGATGAAGCTTTCTAGGTGAAGCTTTGATGGTGAAGCTTTGATGGTGAAAGTATGTAGAGGGAGCTTTCTAGGTGAAGCTTTTTTAGGTGAAGCTTTTTTAGGTGAAGCTTTGTAGGTGAAGCTTTTTTAAGTGAAGCTTTTCGGGTGAAGTTTTTTTTTTGGGTGAAGCTTTGTGGGTGAAGCTTTTTAGGTGAAGCTTTGTGGGTGAAGCTTTGGAGGTGAAGCTTTTCGGGTGAAGCTTTTTGGGTGAAGCTTTTTAGGTGAAGCTTTGTGGGTGAAGCTTTGGAGGTGAAGCTTTGGAGGTGAAGCTTTTCGGGTGAAGCTTTTTGGATGAAGCTGTTTTTTTTTTTTTTTTTTTTTTTTTTTTTGGCGCTTGACACGGTCTTCATTTGCTTGTTTTGTAGTGACTGTGGAAGACAGATTGCTTTCTGATTGAGAAGGGTTCCGGCATCGCTTGCTATGAATGTAAAAGAGTGAGGGCTGAGTTGGCTAAATTACCTCTTTATTGAATTCATTGCCAAATGGCCTTCATTACATAGGATGCCGAACGGCTATAGCTCAACACTTGTACATTGTGAGTCTATTTGTAGTAGTACTTCAAGTGATCAGCGTTCCATGGATGGCCAAGGGTCTTGCCATCGGAGCTTCTAAGTGTGTAAGAGCCAGGGCGACTGATGTCAATGACTTCATACGGTCCATCCCAGTTTGGACTAAGTGTGCCTTCACTCGGGACTCTGTCGCAGAGTAATCTTTTCTTTAAGACCCAGTCTCCTATTTTGAAAGAACGAGGCTTGACCCTAGAGTCATAATAGTTGGAGATGCGCTGCTTGTAGGCGACATTCCTCAAGTGAGCTTGGTTTCTGTGTTCCTCGACTAAATCCAAGTTGAGGGTGAGTTGTTTGTCATTTTCACTTTGAATGTAGTTCTGGACTCGGAATGTTGCTTGCTCGAGCTCAACAGGGACAACCGCCTCTGTGCCAAAGGCAAGTGAGAATGGAGTTTCTCCTGTTGAAGTCCGATATGAAGTGCGATATGACCAAAGAACTTGGGGTACAAATTCTGGCCAACAGCCTTTAGCTTTGTCCACGCTGGTTTTCAAAGTGCGCTTGATTATTTTGTTGATGGCCTCAACTTGTCCATTAGACTGGGGATGAGCTGGAGAGGCAAAGCATAAGTTGATGTTGAACTTAGAGCAGAACAACCTGAACTTCTTGTTGTCGAACTGTCGCCCATTGTCAGTGACTATCGTATTGGGAATGCCGAATCTACAAAGGATGTTCTTCCACACGAAGTCTTCTATCTTTGCCTCAGTAATGGTTGCCAAGGGTTCTACTTCGGCCCACTTTGTGAAGTAGTCCACTGCAACGACTGCGTAACAGACTTTGCCCTTCCCTGCCGGCATTGGGCCGATCAAATCAAGTCCCCACTGGGCGAAGGGCCAAGGGCTGATCATAGGAGTAAGAGGCTCTGGAGGGGAATGAGGAATAGCCGCATATCGTTGACATTTGTCACATGAGCGGGATACTTTGATGGCATCCTGGTGGAGTGTTGGCCAGTAATATCCTTGGCAAAAAGTCTTGTGTGCTAGGGACCGAGATCCAGCATGATCTCCACAGACTCCCTCATGTATTTCCCGAATGACGATTTCCGCCTCGGCAGGCGTAAGACACCTTAAGTATGGCAGGCTAAAACCTCGCTTCTAGAGTTGATCATTGATGATCAGGTAGCGGGTAGACTTGTATCGAATTTGCTTAGCCTGGACTTTATCATTTGGGAGGGTGCCATGAGCAAGGAAATTATAGATCGGGGTGATCCAACTATCCCCCTGTTGTAAGTTGCATACTTCTGCGGCCATGGTGCTTGGTGTTGCCAACAGTTCGACATGAATTTTTCTTCCAATCTTGTCTTCCACAGCCGAGGCGAGGCGAGCCAGGGCGTCTGCATGACTGTTTGCCGCTCGAGGAACTTGGGTGATCTGGTAGTGGAAGTGCTTGAGCAAAAGTTGTGTTTGCGCAAGATATGCTGCCATGGAGCTGTCCTTAGCATCAAAGTTGTTGGTAACCTGGTTGACCACCAATTGGGAGTCACTGAAAATATCAATTTGTTTAACCCCGAGGTGTTTGGCCAAACGTAATCCTGCTAGAAGGGCTTCATACTCGGCCTCATTATTTGATGCCTTGAATTTGAAACGAAGAGCATACTCCATTGCTACTTTGTCGGGTGTAGTCAAGACTAGTCCCGCTCCACAGCCCTGTTGGTTGGATGAGCCATCAACATACAGACTCCATGCTGGGGTTGTTGGTTCTATCTTCTGAGCTTCCGGGGGTAATGAAGCCACTGCTTCAGGTGTAGAAGCAATGTCAACCGGATATGTGAAGTCGGCAATGAAGTCTGCCACTGCTTGGCCCTTCTCAGCTGGCTTTGGTTGGTAGGAGATGTCAAACTCACCCAACGCTATTGCCCATTTGATCATTCGCCCTGAAGTGTCAGGACTTTGGAGTATCTGTCGAAGAGGATAATTGGTAAGCACGATGATGGAGTGCGCTTGGAAGTAAGGGCGGAGTTTTCGAGCAGACATGACCAATGCCAGAGCCAATTTCTCAATGTTAGAGTACCGTGTCTCCGCATCTTGTAAGGCTTTGCTAGCGTAGTAGACAGGTCGCTCAATATTCCCATCCTTTCGAATGAGAACGGAACTTACGGCTGAAGCTGATACCGATAGGTAGATAATGAGAATGTCTCCTACCTCGGGCTTGGAGAGTAGAGGGGCTTTACTCATGTACTCCTTGAGGTTTTTGAATGCCTCGGCACATTCATCAGTCCATGTAATGTACTTCCTACTTCCCTTAAGTGCTTTAAAAAAGGGAGCACATTTGTCTGTGGCCTTAGAAATGAACCTGGTTAAAGCTGCCACCTTGCCAGTAAGGCTCTGGATGTCCTTTGAAGTTACCGGTTCCTTCATGTCGAGGATTGCTTTGATCTTCTCGGGATTAGCTTCAATGCCTCGTTGGCTAATCATGAAACCTAAGAATTTGCCAGAGCCTACGAAGGCACATTTGTTGGGGTTTAACCTCATTCGATACCTCTTCAAAATAGTGAAAGTTTCAGATAGGTTGGTGATGTGTTGGTCAGCATGTTTGCTCTTGACTAACATATCATCAACGTAAACTTCCATGCTCTTCCCAATCTGCTCGGCGAACATTGAGTTGACTAGTCTCTGATAAGTCGCTCCTGCATTCTTTAGGCCGAAAGGCATGACTTTATAGCAGTATAGTCCTCTGTCGGTAGTGAAGGCTGTGTGTTCTTGATCCGAAGGGTTCATGAGGATTTGGTTGTATCCTGAGTAAGCATCCATGAAGCTCAGGAGTTCACACCCGGCCGTAGAGTCTATAAGTCTGTCAATAAGAGGAAGAGGGAAGCTATCTTTCGGACACCCTTTGTTTAGGTCGGTGTAGTCAACACACATTCTCCACAAGACCTTTTGAAGCAAAAGACTTTCTTTGGTCGGATTTTTCTTAACAAGGACCACATTTGCTACCCATGTCGGGTAATTGACTTCGCGGACAAAACCTATGCCTTTGAGTTTTTCAACTTCTGCTTTCATTGCCTCGTATCATTCAGCGTCATAAGATCTTCGCTTCTGTCTCACCGGCTTGATCTTGGGGTCAATACTCAAACGATGACAGATGACATCGGGAGAGATGCCTGGCATGTCCTCGTATGACCAGGCGAAGACTTCAGTGTTCTCTTTCAAAAAAGATATCAATGCTAACCGAATGGGTGGTGACAATGTGGTGCCAATCTTCACCATGCGATCTGGATAATCTCTTGAGATAGGTACCTTCTCCAACTCTTCAGCAGGTTGGGCTTGCTGGGTGAAAGAGTCATCTCGAGGATCATCGGGTTGATTGTTGCTATCAGGAAGATCCAAGTTCGCTTCATCTAGGCTGGTCTTTGTGACTTGGTCATGTACAGACATGGTTTCCTTGGGTCCGGGCAAGTGTTGTTGCTTAACTGAAGTGTTGTAACATGATCGTGCACTAAGCTGATCTCCTCTGATGTAGCCGTTGCCATGGGGGGTTGGAAATTTCATCAACAGCATATGCGTGGATACCATAGCCTTGAGATCATTGATGCCTGTGCGCCCAAAGATGACATTGTATGCCGTTGGGCAGTCAACCACTAGGAAGTTAGTGGTAATGGTAGCCGTGTAAGGGCCTGTACCAATAGTAAAGGGTAAATGTATGCTCCCTAAGGGTTGCACGATATCACTGGAGAAGCTTATCAGAGGAGAAATCGAGCGATCGAGCAAGTGTTCAGCTACACTGAGTGCCCTGAAAGCTTCGGCAAACATGATATTGACCGAAGCCCCTGTGTCTACGAGGATTCGTCGAACATCAAAGTTGGCTATGTGAGCCTCCACGATCAATGGGTCGTTATGAGGGTAGATGATGCCTCTTTCTTCCTCAGGGTAGAAACATATCGGATCCCAGTTAGGCTTTTGATACTTCCCTCCCCTGATGTCTTCCACGTGAAACACTTGGTGACCAGGCCTCAGAATTCGTTCACTGTTTTTCATGGCCCTATTGGAAGATTCAGATATGGGTGTGCCGCCGCTTATGGAATATATGACATTCACCTGGCGTTGGTTACGGTTATCCCTTTAAGGGTGAAGGAGGAATTGATCAATTTTTCCTTCTCATGCCAAAGCTTCAATACGATCACGGAGGATGATACATTTCTCGCTATCATGGCCGTTATGCTCATGGTAGCAACAAAACATGCCCGCGTTATTCGGGGGCGTGTAATCTGGGTGTCTCGGCTTTGGCTTTGGTATCAGGTGAGCTATGCTGGGGTAAATGGCCGCGCATGTGGCATTCAATGGCGTGTATGTCTCATACCTTGGGGTAGGGGGTATCTTGACGCGGGTTTGACCCACTGCATTGACTGCCTGGGGGCGAGCGTTATTGTGGCGATACCCTTGGTTATCGGGATAGTGTCCCTTACTCTTTTTACTGAAATGAGAGTGGTGAGGATGGAAATCCTTCCTCTTGCCTTGAAATTGATATGTCTGTTGATTCGGCGAAGCATTATGCAAGGCATGGGGAGGTGCCACTGCTGTTTGGAAAGTCGAGGTCTTCTCATTTAGGTGAGTCTGGCTTCCACCTCCCACTTGTTGATAAAGGATGGTTGTAGGGGGTTTCTCCTGATATGTCTTTGCCTCGGCGGAGGCATGGTTATAAGCCTGCGCCATCACCTCAGAGTAAGTCTTCCAAGTATTGGCATTGATCATGTATTTAAAGAAACAATCACGTAGGCCTGCCGTGAAGGCTTTGAGGGCAGTCTTGTCGTCTGCCTCGGCACACCGGGAGTATTCATGGCTGAAGCGGCCAGCATACATACGTAATGACTCGTCTGGCTTCTGGCGGATAGTGTACAGGTCATCTGCAGAGTGCAAGCAATCGGTTTGGAAAATGTGTTGGGAAACAAATAGTTTCCTCAATTCCTCAAATGAGTCTACCGTCTTAGGTGTAAGACGACAATACCAATTTAGAGCTCCGCCAGAGAGGGTGGAGGGGAAGAGAAGACATCGCTCTTCGTCGGTGTGCATCCGGTATGCCATGGTGGACTCAAAGAGGTTAAGGTGCTCAATCGGGTCCTCTTTTCCAGTATAAAGTTGCAAGCCAAGCTTTTGCTTTGTCTTTGCTTGAAGGGGGGTGTTGAAGATCCTCCTTGTAAGAGGGCCAGGCCTGGGTTGGTTCCAGTCAGGTATTTCAGCCTGACGTTCAGCCTTCAACTTGTTTACTTCCTCAAGAAGTTGTAGGACAAGGGGGTCCTGAGCGGAGTTATGTGCCACTGGAGCTTTCTTTCGTAAATCTCCATCTCCTCTTGGAATTAGGAAGGTTTGATCAAGGGCATGTGATTTTTCCCTGGACTCGTTGTACTGGCTTCCAGGGTATGTCTGTCGGAACACCTCTGAGTCCCCTGTACCCTCATGTCTCTCTAGGACTTGTTGCCCCTTCCCCAAATTGGTGGCCGGCTCGGGCCGTGGCAGGGGACCGAGTCTCTCAGAAATCCTTGGGTCATTGATCTTTGAGCTTATATGGATGGAATTCTCTCGACGTTGCTTCAGGAAATCCTGACAATCGCGAAAGACGGCTTTCGATCCTTCTGCCCCTTCAGCAAAGAGGTGTCTCCCTCCACTTCTCATGGTTCGGGTCGAAGCAACTGGGTTAAGAGAAGCCTCATGTTGATTATCAAGTCGAGGGGTAATCTGTTCCTTATCAGGGATATCTATGTCGAATGCATGTGACCCTCCATGTTGGAGGGCACCCAGTTGATGGTTGACTTCCACGGGGGCAACAAGCTCGCGTGTCTGAGCTTGCCTAGCTTCGTGGAGTGTCTCGAAGAGCTTCTCATATTGCTCCTGGAGGACCTCATTCCTCATTGCTATCTTGTTGTTCTGAGCTTCCAACTCATCGACTTTAGCTTGAAGAAGAACTCGTTTTCCTTCCTTCTTTCGTTGTTTCGCACTATGTGCAAGGGGGGTGTCATTCTGTGTGCTGTGGCTTCCTTCGTTTCCCATGTTGGAGAGGGATGCCTGATCAAAAGAAAGTGTACGAATGATAGAAACCAGCTTGACACAGCTGAAGAGAGTAGGAATAAGTGTCGTTTCCCACAGACGGCGCCAAATGTTGATGCACAAAATCAGCGAAGACTTTGGTACAACAGAAAGTGTCAGGTTTTGTGACCTTCGCTTGGTTGCTTCGGTCACTAGTGAGGATAAGTACGTAAATGAATAGAGACAGAGAAGCAAACACAGGATGTACGTGGTTCACCCAGATTGGCTACGTCCGCGGAGTAGAGGAGTTCTTATTAGTAGTGAAGGGCTTACACAAGTACAAAGGATCAAGCTCTCAATTTAGTGAGTTCTTGTGAATGATTTTAACACAAATGGCATTAGGCCATATTGTGGGGGAATGACCCCTATTTATAGAAAAACTTGTAGCTTTGTCACATTGACATGTGTCATGTTATGATTGGTTCTTGATGTCGACACGTGCTGCGCTCTGATTGGCTTCTAATCTTGACACGTGTCGAGTAGTGATTGGCCTCCTGGTCGGAGGGGAACTCTTCTGGGTCCTTGACAGTATAGCGTTGGCCGGTGCTCGGTAGTTTCGGGATTGGTCAAGTATGGTACAAACACACTTCATACATTGCATGGTAAGATACATGAGTGATATAGTACCACATAGAGTTCCTATCAAGGTCTAAAATATCGATGATATCGGAAATATCGGTAGTCTAAAAATACGGAAATTTCGATAAAATTATCGGGATAATATCGATATTTTAAACCTTGGGAGTGAGTGATATGAGGCGTGAGAAATAATGGGAGAGGATGAGTGAAGTGTTAATAGGATGAATCTGATGGACTGTGTATATGACATGGGTTAATGTGGAATAGAGAGTGTGAGAGTAATATTGAGTGAACAGGTGGAGAGAGAGATGATGTCACGTGAGAGAGAGTAGTGGCAAATGGTGTCCGGTGGATTTGATGGGTTATAAGAATGGGCGGCAAATGGTGTCCGGTGGATTTGATGGGTTATAAGAATGGGCGGCAAATGGTGTCCGGTGGATTTGATGGGTTATAAGAATGGGCTTCTAATAGAGAATTTTAACAAAAAGTTTTCGATACTGTTTATTTAAACGAAAAATTACATTTTTATACTAAAAAATCAATTATGATACTATTCACTTTATCCTTTATTTTGTCCTTATAGTTAAGGGGTGTGATATCCACACACTCTATTTTACTTCTTACACACTTTTTTAATTTTCGACCGTCAAATCGGATGAATTGAAGAAGACCAACAAACATAAATTATCAAGAGGTGTGTGAGAAGTAAAATGGAGTGTGTGAATAGCACATCCCTATCGTTAAAACTAAAAATTTTCAAACTATTTTCATTAGTTTTTTTTTTTAAATTCAATTAAAACAATATTAAATGGTCCCCTTGTTTCTCAAATAAAACCATTTCAGAACATTGTTCTGTTCGAAGCCTTTTTAAGGCTATTCTAGGTTTCCTATGCAGCACAACCCACAAGACCAATCAGAAAATTGAACCAAAGCAGTGGCGTGCACTGCACAAGTAACATTTTGAATGTAAGTCAGTCCATATAAACTTCATAGTTTTAAGCACAATTATAACTCCGAATTGAATTCTTTCTGCGCCACGTGTTCGTATAAATGAGTGCTATTTGGAAATAGTAAAATAAGAGTGAAAAAAGTTAAAGGAAAATTGAGATCCACGTGGAAGGCCTATGTGGCATCTCATGGGCATTTTAATAATTTCACTACTATTGAGAATAAAATATAATAAATTCGGTCCAAGACGTCACACTGTGTTAACAAATGTGTTGTAAAATAATTCTCAAGCAGGGTGAGAGAGGGACGACAGAGAGATAGTGTCAAAACCCGTCCCGAATTATTTTTATCGGTGGTGTGAAAAGACTAAAGTACCCTTGAACGTTTATGGTGTTGTGTGGTTTAGGTTTTGGTTGTGGACCAATTAAAATTTTTCCTAAGTGTTTGGACCCAATTAGAAAAAAGATTTTTGTTTGTTTTGGTTGGTAGCCCAAACTGGACCACACACACACACACCCAAACTCCCGTTGACCTTTCTCTCTCTCATTCTCTAGGATTTTTTCTGAAAGTTCGTACAGCTATACGAACAAACCTCAACCAGACCATTTCTTAACGGATCGACGTCGAGGAGCCTGTTTTCGTGTTCCTTGTGAGCTTAGGAGTCGAATGGTGGTGGTGGTTGGACGTGAAAACCCCGGAAACTTGAGAACCCAGAATTCCCAATTTGGGTCACACTATTCATGTGATCGTGATCATGGACTTTTCAGTGAGTTCTAAGGTTCTAGGAAGCTTTATGACGTCTTCATAAAGCTTGGGGAAGAAAGTTGGAGTGTTTTGGACATCAGGAAGCTTAGTTTGACGAGTTTCAATTTTGGCCGGATTATCGAGGTTTCTCATGCAAGATTTCGTGGATTTTAAGGCTTGAAATTGGTAAGGTTTTGTTCTACTCATTGTAAGCTTCATTTTGGTACAAATTTCATGAATTTTGGTTGAGAAATGAAGAAGATATGAAGTTTTAAAGTTTTTCTAGAAACCGTCAATAGCAGCGACACCGACGACGATCTCCGGTGAACCAAGGAAGATGAAGGGGAATATTCCGCCAAGTTTGACAGAATATTCTAACTGGATTACTTATGGCATTTCATTGAGATACTTGGGCATGGTATATTTCTATGGATTTTCATCTTGAGCATAATTTTTGTTTTAGCATATGTTGATGCACAAAATCAGTGAGGACTTTGGTACAACTGAAAGTGTTAAGTTTGTGACCTTCGCTAGATTGCTCTGGTCATTAGTGTGGATAAGTATGTAAATGGATAGAGACAGAGAAGCAAACACAAGATGTACGTGGTTCACCCAAATTGGTTACGTCCACGGAGTTGAGGAGTTCTCATTAATTGTGAAAGGTTTACACAAGTACATAGGTTCAAGCTCTCCTTTTGTGAGTACTAGTGAATAATTTAGTACAAATAACATTAGGAAATATTGTGAGAGAATGATCTCTATTTGTAGAAGAGAGTTTCTAGTTTCATTCTGACATTGACGCGTGTCGTGTTGTGATTGGCTTCTAATGTTGACACGTGTCGTGCTATGATTGGCTTCTGATGTCGACACGTGTCGCGCTGTGATTGGCCTCCTGGTTGGAGGGAAACTCTTCTGGGTCCTTGACGGTACAACGTTGACTGGTGCTCAGTAGTTTCGGGATTGAGTGCTCCCCTAAGTTTCCGAATGAGAGAAGCTCATCGGTTGAGGACTTGTAAGATCCAAGCCATTGAGTAATCACGAAACTTCTAACTACCGAAGTGTGTTATCATTTTCACTTGCCTTATCTGTCTCATACGTAGATGTGGCATCTTCTCTGGAAGTACTTTTCCTCCATCCAGGGTTGGTATCTTTAATTGATGAAGATACATAAGGTAATGTATCAATTTCACTTGAAGCTTACTTGTAGTTTCAGGCTTGGTCAAGTGCAATACAAAACCCTATAGTAGGAGTCCCCCAAGTCGCCAAGCTAGGAGATTTGTCGAAAGAGGTAACAGACAAGGTAAGCAATCAAACTTCCAAGCAAGCAACCTGGATCGGAGGTTCAACTTCGGCTTCTGGTTGATTGTTCTCATTCTCCTTGTGTCGTAAACAGCAACAAGGATAATGAGAAGCAAATGGAGAAAATATTATATGACATACTTTTGCTTTTGAAGAAGTAACTTTCCACAAGCTTATTCTTGAACTGGGCTGGAGGGTTTTCTGGTTTCCTCCAAAGTATAAGGCCGACTCAAGAATTTGAGGGTCAAAACAAGTCCATCAAATCAAAAGTGCGTTCGACCTTGATGATATGGGATACTTTTGTTGTTGACGAAGTAATAGATAAATCGGCACTTGTTCTAGGCAAGGGGTTCCAGGCAGTCAGTTCCTGACTGTAAGCTTGATTCCAAGTGCTGACTCATTGCTCTCTTTCTCCCTGTCTTATAAATAAGAACAAGGCCAAAGGAAAAGACAGGGAAAAAGCATGATATGGGATACCCTTGCTTTTAACCCTGATGATATGAGATACTCTTGCTCTGGTGTGGCTTGTTTGCAGAGGTATTATCGGGGGGAAAAGAAGCTGAGTATTTCGAAAGACTCTGCTGAGAGTGCCCTTTCGGATGTGAAGAAAAGTTTAGCATTTTTTTTATTTGCAGATCTACCTGGCTGTGAAGGATGGAGGTTGACATATATAGAAGTCCACCTAACAACAAGTAGTAGTGCTATTCCTTTACCTTCTTGGTCATAGCAATGTAGTAGGAGCTGCAAGCTTCACGTGTTTTAACTTTGTCAGAGCACTTTGAAAAAGTGGTATGTGGTATCTGGAAAGCTAATGTTGTGTGTGAAGATTGCAAACAAGCTTTATCCAAGGAAATCTGGCTCTTGAAGTTTGGAGAACGGTGCCTCTTCGGTTTTCGAACAAGCAATCCTGTCGGGGATCTGGCTCTCGAGATTCAGAGAACGGTGCCTCTTTGATTTTTAAGAAAGCAATCCTGTTGGGAGTTTGACTCTTGAGATTCGGAGAGCAGTGTCTCTTCTATTTTTTAGAAAGTAATCCTGATGGGAGTCTGGCTCTCGAGATTCGAAGGGCGATGCCTTTCGATTTTTGAGCACGTAATCCTGTTGGGAGTCTGGCTCTCAAGATTCGAATGGCGGTGCTTCGTCGATTTTTGAGCAAGCAATCTTGTTGGGAGTGTTTTCTCGAATGTGAGTAAAGGTTGGGTATTTTTGCCAGTCTGCCTTGCCATGGAGCATGGAGGTTGACACACATTGGGACTTTCTAGTTATCAAGCAGTGGTGCTGTTCCTTTACCCCTATGGGTAATAGTAGGGTAGTTGGACCTTCAAAATTTATGTGTTTAAACTTTGTCAGAGATCTTTGGCAAAGTTAACTGTGGTACCCGAGTAGCTGATGTTGCATGTGAAAAGTGGTGCCTCTTCGATTTTTAAACCAACGACCATGTTGCCCTTTCTTTTATAAGGGCACCAATTCTGTGCAAGAAGTACATTCAGAAAGTTATTGCTTGTAGGAATTTTCCCCTTACTTCAGAGATTTATTGCACCTCATTTTTCCTTCATCATTTCTAAGAATGTCTGGCCCATCCGACCATCGTTTTAACTTGAACTTTGGTGAAGAGGCAGCCATGCCTTCTCAAGACAACATATGGCGCCCATCCTTCTTATCCCCTACTGGTCTTCTTACCGTTGGGGACTCTGTGATGAAGAATGATATGAACGCTGCGGTGGTGGCCAAGAATCTTCTCACTCCCAAAGATAACAGACTACTTTCCAAACGGTCTGATGAGTTGGCTATTAAAGATTCTCTAGCTCTCAATGTTCAATGTGCAGGTTCTGTGTCTAATATGGCCCAACGCCTATTTGCTCGAACCCACCAAGTTGAATCATTGGTTGTTGAAGTGATAAGTCTCAAACAGGAGATCAGAGGGCTCAAGCATAAGAATAAACAGTTGCACAGGCTCGCACATGACTATGCTACAAACATGAAGAGGAAGCTCGACCAGCTGCAGGAATCTGATGGTCAGATTTTATTTGATCATCAAAAGTTTGTGAGTTTGTTCCAAAGGCATTTATTGCCTTCGTCTTCTGTGGCTGTACCGCGTAATGAAGCTCTAAATGATCAACCTTCGGTGCCTCCTCCTTCTGTGGTTCTGCCTAGTACTGAGGCTTTGAATAATCACCATCTGGTGCCTCCTCTTTCTAGGGTTTTGCCGACTACTGAGACTTCTCCTGAGGAACCATTGTGAAGGCTCCCTCTTGTTTATTTATTTTGATTTATGTATATGTACATATTTGTAACTTATCGGAGATATCAATAAACAAGCTTTGCTTCATTTCAACGTATTGTGTTAAATACACCAAGGCCTTCTTCACTAAGTTCTTTGATTTTTTTCCTTTTGTTGAAGCTTGTATGTTGAAGCTTTGTGAGTGAAGCATGTAGGTTGAGGTAGTGCTCCCTTAATTTCCTGAGTGAAGAAAACTTCTCGATTGGAGACTTGAAAAAATCCAAGTCACTAAGTGGTCGTGAGACTTCCGAGTATCAAGGTACAGTAGCATATGGTAACAGTTCCCCAAGTCTCCGGTAGAGGGAGTTGACGAAGGAGGTGTCTTGCTAGTAGCCAGTTTCCAAAGTAACAAAACTTCACCATTTTCCTTTCTATGTGGTAGCCCAAAACTCCTCCTTTATATATATTTGTTATGAAAGTTGTTAGGATCAAATAAGATGAGGCCTAGGCAATTTTTTTTTTCGATTTTTTTTAAATTTTTTTTTTTCGAAATTTCAAATTTTTGAATTTTCGAAAATATATATATATATATATATTTAAAGCTTTGTAGGTGAAGATTTAAGGTTGAAGCTTTGTTAGGCACCATGAATTGATTTTGCTCCACACTATCTTGATCAAGATAGTGTGAAGCTTTTGTAGGTGAAGCTTTTGTGTTGAAGCTTTTGTGGGCGAAGCTTTTGTAGGTGAAGCTTTTGTGGGTCAAGCTTTTGTAGGTGAAGCTTTTGTGGGCGAAGCTTTTGTAGGTCAAGCTTTGGTAGGTAGGTCAAGCTTTTGTGGGTTAAGCTTTTGTAGGTGAAGCTTTTGTGGATGAAGCTTTTGTGTTGAAGCTTTTGTGGGTCAAGCTTTTGTGTTGAAGCTTTTATACGTGAAGCTTTGGAGTTGAAGCTTTGTAGGTGAAGCTTTCGAGTTGAAGCTTTTGTCGGGTACCATGAATTGATTTTGCTTCACACTATCATGATTAAGATAATGTGAAGCTTTTGAGAATTTGTAGTTGTCCTCCATTGATGATGCTTTTGTTGGTGATGCTTTTGTGTTGAAGCTTTTGTTGGGTACCATGAATTGATTTTGCATCACACTATCTTGATCAAGATATTGTGAAGCTTTTGAGAATTTGTAGTTGTCCTCCATTGATGAAGCTTTTGTTGGCACCATAAATTAGTTTTGTTTCACACTGTCTTGATCAAGAGTGTGTGAAGCTTTTGAGAGTTGTGGTTGCCCTCCATTGATAAAGCTCTTGTTGGCACCATAAATTGGTTTTGCTTCACACTGTCTTGATCAAGAGTGTGTGAAGCTTTTGAGAGTTGTGGTTGCCCTCCATTGATGAAGCTCTTGTTGGCACCATAAATTGGTTTTAGAATTGTAGTTGCCCTTCATTGATGAAGCTTTTGTTGGCACCATAAATTGGTTTTGCTTCACACTGTCTTGATCAAGAGTGTGTGAAGCTTTTGAGAGTTGTGGTTGAACTCATTTGATGAAGCTCTTATTAGCACCATAAATTGGTTTTGCTTCACACTGTCTTGATCAAGAGTGTGTGAAGCTTTTGAGAATTATGGTTGCCCTCCATTGATGAAGCTCTTGTTGGCACCATAAATTGGTTTTGCTTCACATTGTCTTGATCAAGAGTGTGTGAAACTTTTGAGAATTGTGGTTGAACTCCTTTGATGAAGCTCTTGTTGGCACCATAAATTGGTTTTGCTTCACACTGTCTTGATCAAAAGTGTGTGAAGCTTTTGAGAATTATGGTTGCCTTCCATTGATGAAGCTCTTGTTGGCACCATAAATTGGTTTTGCTTCACACTGTCTTGATCAAGAATGTGTGAAGCTTTTGAGAATTGTGGTTGAACTCCTTTGATGAAGCTCTTGTTGACACTATAAATTGGTTTTGCTTCACACTGTCTTGATCAAGAGTATGTGAAGCTTTTGAGAATTATGGTTGAACTCCTTTGTTGAAACTCTTGCTGGCACCATAAATTGATAAAGCTAATGTGTTTACCTCCTCGCCCTTTTTTTTTTCCGATTTTTTTTTTTTTTTGAGAGGGAGAGGGGGTGCTGCAAGATCCAAGCCATTGAGTAATCACGAAACTTCTAAGTACCAAAGTGTGGTATCATTTTCACTTGCCTTATCTGTCTCATATGTAGATGTGGCATCTTCTCTGGAAGTAGTTTTCTTCCATCCAGGGGTGGTATCTTTAACCGATGAAGATGCACAAGGTAATGTATCAATTTCCCTTGAAGCTTACTTGTAGTTTCGGGCATGCACAAGGTAATGTATCAATTTCACTTGAAGCTTACTTGTAGTTTCGGGCATGCACAAGGTAATGTATCAATTTCACTTGAAACTTACTTGTAGTTTCGGGCTCAGTTAAGTGTGATACAAACCCTATAGTAGAAGTCCCCCAAGTCGCCGAGCTAGGAGGTTTACCGAATGAGGTAATAGACAAGGTAAGCAATTAGACTTCCAAGTAAGCAACCTGGATCGAAGGTTCGACTTCAACTTCCAGTTGATTGTTCTCTTTCTCCTTGTGTCGTAAACAGCAACAAGGATAAGGAGAAGCAAATGGAGAAGAGATGATATGAGATACTTTTGCTTTTGAAGAAGTAACTTTCCACAAGCTTATTCTTAAACTGGGCTGGAGGGCTTTCTGGTTTCCTCCAGAGACAAGGCCGACTCAAGTATTTGAGGGTTAAAACAAGTCCATCAAATCTAGGTACATTCGACCTTGATGATATGGGATACTTCTACTGTTGACAAAGTAGTGGATGTATTGGCACGTGTTCTGTTACGCTTGTCTCCACATGCTTCCTTGTATCCTTCTCACTTGCCCTATCTGTTCCTCAGACAGATGTCGTATCTTCTCTGGAAGCATAAGATGCTGAAGATGAGTACTCGAGAGCAATGCCAGGTAAGTAATCAGGTAAGGGGTTCCAGGCAGTCAGTTCTTGACTGGAAGCTTGATTCCAAGTGCTGACTAATTGCTCTCTTTCTCCTTGTCTTGCAAGTAAGAACAAGGCCAAAGGAAAAGACAGGGAAAAAGCATGATATGGGATACTCTTGCTTTTAACCCTAATGATATGAGATACTCTTGCTCTGGTGTGGCTTGTTTGCAGAGATATTATCGGGAGGAAAAGAAGCTAATTATTTCGAAAGACTCCGCTGAGAGTGCCCTCTCGAATGTGAAGAAAAGTTGAGCATTTTTTTTATTTGCAGGTCTGTTTGGCTGTGGAGGACGGAGGTCGATACATATAGGAGTCTCCCTAATAACAAGTAGTAGTGTTATTCCTTTACCCTTCTTGGTCATAGCAATGTAGTGGGAGCTGTAAGCTTCACGTGCTTTAACTTTGTCAGAGCACTTTGAAAAAGTGGTCTATGGTATCTAGAAAGCTGATGTTGAGTGTAAAAATTGTAGACAAGCTTTATCCAAGGCAATCTTGCTCTCAAAGTTCGGAGAGTGATGCCTCTTCGGTTTTCGAACAAGCAATCCTGTCGGGGATCTGGCTTTCGAAATTCAGAGAACGGTGCCTCTTCAATTTTGATAAAGTAATCATGTTGGGAGTCTGACTCATGAGATTCGGAGAGCAGTATCTCTTCGATTTTTTAGAAAGTAATCCTATTGGGAGTCTGGCTCTCGAGATTCGGAGGGTGGTGCCTCTTCGATTTTTGAGCACGTAATCCTGTTGAGAGTCTAGCTCTTGAGATTCGGAGAGCGGTGCCTTTTCGATTTTTGAGAAAGCAATCATGTTGGGAGTCTGACTCTTGAGATTCGGAGAGCAGTGTTTCTTTGATTTTTTGAAAAAGTAATCATGTTGGGAGTCTGGCTCTCGAGATTCGAAGAGCGGTGCCTCTTTGATTTTTGAGAAGGAAATCCTGTTAGGAGTCTGACTCTTGAGATTCGAAGAGCAGTGTCTCTTCGATTTTTTAGAAAGTAATCATGTTGGGAGTCTGGCTCTCGAGATTCAGAGGGCAATGCCTCTTCGATTTTTGAGCACGTAATCATGTTGGGAGTCTGGCTCTCTAGGTTTGGAAAGCCATGCCTCTCCGATTTTTGAGCAAGCAATCTTGTTGGGAGTGTTTTCTCGAATGTGAGTAAAGGTTGGGCATTTTTGCCAGTTTGCCTTGCCATAGAGCACGGAGGTTGACACACATTGGGACTTTCTAGTTATCAAGCAGTGGTGCTGTTCTTTTACCCTGTGGGTAATAGAATGGCAGCTGGACCTTCAAAATTTATGTGTCTAAACTTTGTCAGAGATCTTAGGCAAAGTTATATGTGGTACCCGAGGAGCTGATGTTGCGTATGAAGAGTGGTGCCTCTTCGAAATCCGAAGAGTTGTGCCTCTTCAATTTTTGAACCAACGGCCTTGTTACCCTTTCTTTTATAAGGGCACCAATTGTGTGCAAAAAGTACCTTCAGAAAGTTATTGCTTGTAAGAATTTTCCCCTTATTTTTGTACTTAAGAGATTTATTGCACCTCATTTCTCCTTCATCATTTCTGAGAATGTCTGGCCCATCCGATCGTCGTTTTGACTTGAACTTTGGTGAAGAGGCAACCATGCCTTCTCAAGACAACATATGGCGCCCATCCTTCTTATCCCTTACTGGTTCTCTTACCGTTGGGGACTCTGTGATGAAGAATGATATGACCGCTGCGGTGGTGGCCAAGAACCTTCTCACTCCTAAAGATAACAGACTACTTTCCAAATGGTATAATGAGTTGGCTATTAAGGATTCTCTAGCTCTTAGTGTTCAGTGTGTAGGTTCTGTGTCTAATATGGCCCAACGCCTATTTGCTCGAACCTGCCAAGTTGAATCATTGGTGGCTGAAGTGATAAGTCTCAAACATGAGATCAGAAGGCTCAAGCATGAGAATAAACAGTTGCACAGGCTCGCACATGACTATGCTACAACCATGAAGAGGAAGCTCGACCAGCTGCAGGAATCTGATGGTCAGATTTTACTTGATCATCAAAGGTTTGTGGGTTTGTTCCAAAGGCATTTATTGTCTTCGTCTTCTGGGGCTGTATTGTGTAATGAAGCTCCAAATGATCAACCTTCAGTGCCTCTTCCTTCTGGGATTCTGCCTAGTACTAAGGCTCCGAATAATCACCCTCTAATGCCTCCTCTTTCTGGGGCTCTGCCGACTGCTGAGACTTCTCCTTAGCAACCTTTGTGAAGGCTCCCTCTTGTTTGTTTATTTTGATTCATGTATATGTACATATTTGTAACTTATCGGAGATATCAATAAACAAGCTTTGCTTCATTTTAACGTATTGTGTTAAATACACCAAGGCCTTCTTCACTAAGTTCTTTGAATTTTTTCTTTTGTTAAAGCTTGTATGTTGAAGCTTTGAGAGTGAAGCATGTATGTTGAGGTTGTGCTCCCTTAATTTCTCGAGTGAGGAAAACTTCTCGGTTGGAGACTTGAAAAATCCAAGTCACTGAGTGGTCGTGAGACTTCTGAGTATCAAGGTGCAGTAGCATATAATAAGAGCCCCCCAAGTCTCTGGTCGAGGGAGTTGACGAATAAGGCATTTCCTTTCTAAGTGGTAGCCCAAAACTCCTCCTTCATATATATCTGTTATGTAAGTTGTTAGGCCCAAAGAAGATGAGGCCTAGGCAATTTTTTTTTGAATTTTCGAACCTTTTTTTTTTTAATTTTCAAAACTTCGAATTTTCAAATTTTCAAATTTCCGAAAATATATATATATATATATATATATATATATATATTTTAAGCTTTGGTGTTGAAGCTTTGTAGGTGAAGCTTTGAGGTTGAAGCTTTGTTGGGCACCAAGAATTGATTTTGCTTCACACTATCTTGATCAAGATAGTGTGAAGCTTTTGTAGGTGAAGCTTTTGTAGGTGAAATTTTTGTGGTGAAGCTTTTGTTGGTGAAGTTTTTGTGGGTCAAGCTTTTGTAGGTGAAGCTTTTGTGGGTCAAACTTTTGTAGGTGGAGCTTTTGTGGAAGTTTTTGTTGGTGAAGCTTTTGTGGGTGAAGCTTTTGTGGGTGAAGCTTTTGTGGTGGGGGAAGCTTTTATGGGTGAAGCTTTTGTTGGTGAAGCTTTTGTTGGTGAAGCTTTTATGGGTGAAGCTTTTGTGTTGAAGCTTTTGTAGGTGAAGCTTTTGTTTTGAAGCTTTTGTTTTGAAGCTTTTGTGGGTGAAACTTTTGTGTTGAAGCTTTGGAGTTGAAGCTTTGGTAGGTAAAGCTTTGGAGTTGAAGCTTTGTAGGTGAAACTTTGGAGTTGAAGCTTTTGTTGGGTACCATGAATTGATTTTGCTTCACACTATCTTGATCAAGATAGTATGAAGCTTTTGAGAATTTGTAGTTGTCCTCGATTGATGAAACTTTTGTTGGTGAGGCTTTTGTAGTAAAGCTTTGTTGGGTACCACAAATTGATTTTGCTTCACACTATCTTGATCAAGATAGTGTGAAGCTTTTGAGAATTTATAGTTGTCCTCCATTGATGAAGCCTTGTTTAATTTCCTTTTTTTTTTCTTTTTTTTTTTTGGGAAACTAGAAATTTGAAAATGTGGAAGAGACAACATATACAAATTTTGCTTCCATACTGTTGAGCAAGAGATTATGATGCAAGCCACACCGTGTAGCAGTCGAAGGTTTGGATAAACCATATAAATTGAATTTGCTTCGAACAGTCTTGAATTTGTTTCAAAGGTTTGAGAAATGTAGTTGCCCTTAGTTTATGAAGCTTTCGTTGGCACCATAAATTGGTTTTACTTCACACTATCTTGATCAAGAGTGTGTGAAGCTTTTGAGAATTGTGGTTGCCCTCCATTGATGAAGCTCTGGTTAACACCATAAATTGGTTTTGCTTCACACTGTCTTGATCAAGAGTGTGTGAAGCTTTTGAGAATTGTGGTTGAACTCCTTTGATGAAGCTTTTGTTGGCACCATAAATTGGTTTTGCTTCACACTGTCTTGATCAAGAGTGTGTGAAGCTTTTGAGAATTGTGGTTGCCCTCCATTGATGAAGCTCTTGTTGGCACCATAAATTGGTTTTGCTTCACACTGTCTTGATCAAGAGTGTGTGAAGCTTTTGAGAATTGTGGTTACCCTCCATTGATGAAGCTCTTGTTGGCACCATAAATTGGCTTTGCTTCACAAAGTTTTGATCAAGAGTGTGTGAAGCTTTCTACGAGTTGTAGTGTTTGCATTGTTACAGAGGAGAAATGTCTTAAGCAGATTCAAGAGGGCTGAATAGCTTAATCTTCGTATGCCATGCACTGAAGTTGTTGTGGGCTTGCAATAAGACTTTGTTGGTGACTATAACTTTTATTGGGCATAAGTGCTCCCCTAGTTGAGTTGTCAAGCTTGAGGGTTTTTTATTATTTGTGAATGCTAAGAGTTCACATGTAAAAGTTGTACCACTCATCTTCTGGTAGGTGGAATGAATGGTGAGTTGCTTTCATCACTTGGTTGGTGGTACGAATGTGAGTTCCTTCATCACCTTTCATCACATTTCATCACCTGGTTGGTGGCACGAGGATGAGTTCCTTCTTCACCTAGTTGGTGGCATGAATGGCAAGTTGCCAAATGATATTAGAGTACGGGTTGTACATTTCATCACCTGGTTGGTGGCATGAAGGAGAGTACGGGTTGTACATTTCATCACCTGGTTGGTGGCATGAAGATTTCTTCACCTAGTTGGTGGCATGAGTGGCAAGTTTCCAAATGATATTAGAGTACTGGTTGTACATTTCATCACCTAGTTGGTGGCATGAAGGAGAGTACGGGTTGTACATTTCATCACCTAGTTTGTGGCATGAAGATGAGTTCCTTCTTCACCTGGTTGGTGGCATGAATGGCAAGTTGCTAAATGATATTAGAGTACAGGTTGTACATTTCATCACCTGGTTGGTGGCATGAAGGAAAGTACAGGTTGTACATTTTATCACCTAGTTGGTGGCACGAAGATGAGTTACTTCTTCACCTGGTTGGTGGCATGAGTGACAAGTTAGCAAATGATATTAGAGTACGGGTTGTACATTTCATCACCTGGTTGGTGGCATGAAGGAAAGTACAGGTTGTACATTTCATCACCTGGTTGGTGAGAATAAAGGCAAGGTGTTGAGGCACATTGTAGCAAGTGTCGAAGACACAAAGTATGTTGAACCATTTCAAAGCACAGTTGGCTTATGTATGGATGTGTTGGAATGTATGATGTTTATGTATGAATGTGTTGGAATGTATAATGATTATGTTGATTGATATGAGTGATGCTTATGAATGTTTTGTTATGCATGAAGGGATCCATGCTTTTGATATGTGAACCATGTTGGTTGTAACACTTAGTATCACATACTTTGTGTCAAAGTACGCATGTTGAAGCTCTGTAGTTCTAGTATAAAGGTAGGTTAATGTAGACCAAGTGTTCCAGTGCTAGGAATGCAAAAGACTCAGAAGAAGTTGTCTGAATTCCCTCTTCTTTAATATTTACCGAATAGCTTGTGTGACAAAAGATCTCAAGCGGTTAAGAGTCAAAACATTTGTAATGTGTATGCTATCTTATAATAGCATTTCCTTCAGTACCTAGTCCTCCACTTTGAAAGAGTGAGGCTTGGCCCCATAGTCATAATAGTCGACGGTACATTCACCCTTGGTTGGCTTGATACGAACTTTTATCCCTCTTGTTGTAATGGGCTTGCTGAGAGTAAAAATCATTCCTTTTACCAAGAGACAGATACGTTTGGTGACTTAACGAGTAGCTAAATGAGGCAGAAGATGATGCAATGGGTGTCTGAATGGCCAATATCTCCTCACTTGGTAGAACTTGACTTCCACTTCCCATTTGTTGATAGGGGTTAACCATATGGGGGTTCCCTTGGTATGTCCTTGTTTCGGCGAATGCGTGGTTGTAAACCTATGCCATCACCTCAGAGTAAGTTTTCCAAGTGTTGGCATTGATCATGTACTTGAAAAAACAATGACGTAGGCCTGCCGTGAAGGCCTTAAGGGCGGTCTTGTCATCTGCCTCAGTGCAACGAGAATACTCATGGCTGAAGCGTCCGGCATACTCTCGTAGTGACTCGTCGGGCTTCTGGCAAATAGTGTACAAGTCATCTGCAGAATGCAAGTGATCGGTCTAGAAGATGTGTTGAGAGAGAAACAGTTTCCTCAATTCCTCAAATGAGTTTACTGTCTCAGGTAGAAGACGGCAATATCAGTTTAGAGCTCCGCCAGAGAGGGTGGAGGGGAAGAGAAGACATTGCTCTTCGTCGTTGTGCATCTGATATGCCATGGTGGACTCAAAGAGGTTAAAGTGTTCAATTGGGTCCTCCCTTCTAATATAGAGTTGTAAACTAAGCTTTTGTTTTGTCTTCGCTTGAAGAGGGTTATCGATGATTCTTCTTGTGAGAGGGCCAGGCCTGGGTTGGTTCCAGTCAGGTATCTCGGCCTGACGTTCAGCCTTCAACTTGTTTACTTCCTTAATGAGTTGTAGGAGAAGAGGGTCATGAGTGAAGTCATGTACTACTGGAATTTTCTTTCGTAAGTCTCCATCACCTCTTGGAAGTAGGAAAGTTTGAGCAAGGGTGTGTGGTTTTTTTTGGACTCGCCGTACTGACTTTTAGGGCGAGTCTGTCGGAATACCTCAAAGTCCCCCGTACCTTTATGTTCCTCTGGGACATATCGTTCCTTCCCTAGATTGGCAGCTGGCCTGGATCATGGGAGGGGACTGAGTCTTTCAGAAACCCTTGGGTCATTGATCTTCGAGCATATGTGGAGGGGATTCTCTCGACGTTGCTTTAAGAAGTCTCGGCAGTCACGATAAACGACTTTCGATCCTTCCAAGATTTCTACAATAAGATGTCTTCCTCCACTTCTTCTACTTCGGGTGGAAGCATCTGGGTTAAGAGAAGTCTCATGTTAATAAATGTTTTGATGATTAGCTCGCTTCTCATCAGGGATACCTATATCGAAGGAATGTGACCTTCCGTGTTGGAGGGCACCCAGATGATGGTTAACGTCCACAGGGGCAACGAGCTCGCGTGTTTGAGTATGCCTAGTTTCGTGGAACGTCTCAAAGAGCTTCTCATACTGCTCCTGGATGACCTCATTTTTCATTGCTATCTTGTTGTTCTGAGCTTCTAGCTCATCGACTTTAGCTTGAAGAGCAACCCTCTTTCCTTCCTTCTTTCGTTGCTTCGCATTAGGTGCAAAAGGGGTGTCATTCTATGTGTTGTGGCTTCTTTCGCTCCCTATGTTGGAGAGGGATGCCTGGTCAAAAGAGAGTGTACGAATGGTGGAAACCAGCTTGGCAAAGCTGAAGAGAGTGGGAATAAGTGTCGTTCCCACAGAAGATGCCAAATGTTGATGCACAAAATCAGCGAAGACTTTGGTATAACAGAAAGTGTTAAGTTTGTGACCTTCGCTAGATTGCTCCGGTCTTTAGTGTGGATAAATATGTAAATGGATAGGGAAGCAAACACAAGATGTACGTCGTTCACCCAGATTGGCTACGTCCACGGAGTAGAGAAGTTCTCATTAATTGTGAAGGGTTTACACAAGTACATAGGTTCAAGCTCTACTTTAGTGAGTACTAGTGAATGATTTAGTACAAATAACGTTAGGAAATATTGTGAGAGAATGATCTCTATTTATAGAAGAGAGTTTCTAGTTTCATTCTGACATGTGTCGTGTTGTGATTGGCTTCTAATGTTGACATATGTCGCGCTATGATTGGCTTCTGATGTCGACATGTGTAGCGCTGTGATAGGCCTCCTGGTTGGAGGGAAACTCTTATGGGTTCTTGACGATATAACGTTGATCGGTGCTCAGTAGTTTCGGGATTGGTCAAGTATGGTACAAACAAATTTAAAGCAGAACATCATGAACTTATTGTTGTCGAACTGTCACCCGTTGTCAGTGACTATTGCATTGGGAATGCCGAATTTGCAAAGGATGTTCTTCCATACGAAGTCTTTTATTTTTGCCTCAGTAATGGTTGTCAAGGGTTTTACTTCGGCCCACTTTATGAAGTAGTCGACTGCGACGATTGCATAGCGGACCTTGCCCTTCCCTGCAGGCATTGGGTCGATCAAATCAAGTCCTCATTGGGCGAAGGGCTAATGGCTGATCATAGGAGTGAGCGGCTAGGGAGGGGAGTGAGGAATAGTTGCGTAGCGTTGACACTTATCACATGAGCGGGATATTCTGATGGCATCTTGGTGAAGTGTTGGCCAATAATATCCTTGACGAAAAGCCTTGTGTGCTAGGGATCGAGATCTAGCATGATCTCCGCAAACTCCTTGATGTATTTCCCGAATAACAGTTTTCGCCTCTGCGGGCATAAGGCATCTTAGGTATGGTAGGTTAAACCCCGTTTGTAGAGTTGGTCATTAATGATCAAGTAACGAGTAACCTTTGAGGTTCTTAAATGCCTCAGCACATTCATCAGTCCATGTAATATACTTCTTACTTCCCTTAAGTGCTTTAAAAAAAAGAAGCACATTTGTCTGTGGCCTTAGAGATGAACCTAGTTAAGGCTGCCACCTTGCCAGTAAGGCTCTAGATGTCTTTTGAAGTTACCGGTTCCTTCATGTCGATAATTGCTTTGATCTTCTCGGGATTAGCCTCAATGTCTCGTTGGCTTATCATGAAGCCTAAGAATTTGCCAGAGCCTACGCCAAAGGCACATTTGTTGAGGTTCAACCTTATTCGATACCTCTTCAGAATGGTGAAAGTTTCAGATAGGTTGATGATATGTTAGTCAGCATGTTTGTTCTTGACTAGCATATCATCAACGTAAACTTCCATGCTCTTCCCAATCTGTTCGGCGAACATTGAATTGACCAGTCTCTGATAAGTTGCTCCTGCATTCTTTAGGCGAAGGGCATAACTTTATAGCAATATAGTCCCTTGTCAGTAGTGAAGGCTGTGCGTTCTTGGTTTGGAGGGTTCATGAAGATTTGGTTGTATCCTGAGTAAGCATCTATGAAGCTCAAAAGTTCACACTCTGCTGTAGAATCTATAAGTCTGTCTATGAGAGGAAGAGGAAAGCTATCATTCGGGCATCCTTTGTTTAGGTCAGTGTAATCGACACACATTCTCGAGAAGACCTTTTAGAGCAAGAGACATTCCTTAGTCGGATTCTTCTTAACTAGGACAACATTTGCTACCCACGTTGGATAATTGACTTCGTGGACGAAGCTTATGCCTTTGAGTTTTTCAACTTCTGCCTTCATTGCCTCGTACCATTCAGCGTCATAAAATCTTCGCTTTTGTCTCACTGGCTTGGTCTTGGGATCAATACTTAAGTGATGACAAATGATATCGGGAGAGATGTCTGGCATGTCCTCGTATGACCAGGCGAAGACCTCAGTGTTCTCTTTCAAAAAAGAGATCAATGTTAACTGAATGAGTGGTGACAAGGTGGTGTCAATCTTCACCATGCGATCCAGATAATCTTTTGAGATAGAGACCTTTTCCAACTCTTCAGTGGGTTGTGCGTGCTAGGTGAAAGAGTCATCTCGAGGATCGTCGGGTTGACTGTTGCCACAGTGAAGATCCAAGTTGGCTTCATCTGGGCTGGTCTTTATGACTTGGTCATGTATAGAAAGGGTTTCCTTGGGCACATGCAGGTGTTGTTGCTTGGCCGAAGTGTTGTAACATGATCGTGCACTAAGTTGATTTCCTCTGATGTAACCATTGCCATAGGGGGTTGGAAATTTCATCAATAACATATATGTGGATACCATGGCCTTGAGATCATTGATGCATGTGCGTCCAAATATGACATTGTATATCGTTGGGCAATCAACCACCAGGAAGTTAGTGGTAATGGTAGTTGTGTAAGAGCCTGCACCAATGGTGAAAGTTAAGTGTATGCTCCTCAAAGGTTGCACGATATCACCATAGAAGCTTATCAGAAGGGAAATCGAGCGATCGAGCAAGTGTTCAGCTACATTAAATGCCTTGAAAGCTTCAGAAAACATGATATTGACCGAAGCCCCCATGTTTACCAGGATTCGTCATACTTCAAAGTTGGCTATGTGAGCTTCCACGATCAGTGGGTCGTTGTGAGGGTAGATGCTACCTCTTTCTTCCTCAAGGTAGAAACATATTGGATCCCAGTTCGGCTTTTGATACTTACCTCCCTTGATGTCTTCCATGTGAAACACTTGGTGGCCAGACCTTAAAGCTCGTTCACTATTTTTCATGGCCCTGTTGGAAGATTTAGATACAGGTGTACCACCGCTTATGGAATATATCACATTCACCTGGCGTTGGTTACGGTTACCCTTTAGAGGGTGAATGAGGAATTGATCAATTTTTCCTTCAGTGCCAAAGCTTTAATATGATCACGAAGGGTGATACACTTCTCGCCGCCATGGCCATTATGCTCGTGGTAGCAGTAAAACGTGCCCGTGTTCTTCGTGGGCTTGTAATCCGGGTGGCTTCGGTATCAGGTGTGCTAAGCTAGGGTAAATGGCCACGCATGTGGCATTCAAAAGTGTGTATACCTTATACCTCGAGGTAGGGGCCATCCTGACACGTGTTTGACCCACTATGTTGATTGCCTGGGGTCGGGGATTATCATGGCGATACCCTTGGTTATCGCGGTAGTGTCCCTTACTCATTTTACTAAAATGAGACTGGTGAGGATAGAAATCTTTCCTTTTGCTCTGAGATTGATATGTCTGTTGACTTGGCAAAGTATTACGTAAGGTAGAGTAAGGCACCACTGCCATTTGGAAGGTCGAGGTCTTCTCATTTGGTTGGATCTGGGTTCCACTCCCTACTTGCTGATAAGGGGTGGTTGTGGGGGGTTTCCCTTGATATGTCTTTGCCTCGGCGAAGGCATGGTTGTAAGCCTCTGCCATCACATTAGAGTAAGTCTTCTAAGTGTTGGCACTGATTATGTACTTGAAGAAACAATCACGTAGGCCTGCCGTGAAGGCCTTGAGGGCGGTCTTGTCATCTGCCTCAACGCAGCGAGAATACTCTTAGCTGAAACGACCAGCATACTCTCGTAGTGACTCGGCCGGCTTCTGGCGAATAGTGTACAAGTCATCTGCAGAATGCAAGCGATCGGTCTGGAAGATATGTTGAAAGACAAACAGGTTCTTCAGTTCCTTAAATAAGCCTACTGTCTTAGGTGGAAGACGGCAATACCAGTTTAGAGCTCCACCAGAGAGGGTGGAGGGGAAGAGAAGACATCGCTCTTCGTCGGTGTGCATCCGATATGCCATGGTGGACTCAAAGAGGTTAAGATGTTCAATTGGGTCCTCCCTTCCAGTATAGAGTTGTAAACCAAGCTTTTGTTTTGTTTTGGCTTGAAGGGGGTGTCGAGGATCCTCATTGTGAGAGGGTCAGGCCTGGGTTGGTTCCAGTCAGGTATCTCAGCCTGACGTTCGGCCTTCAACTTGTTTACTTCCTCAAGGAGTTGTAGGACAATGGGGTCCTAAGTAGAGTCATGTACCACTGGGATTTTCTTTTGTAAGTCTTCATCGCCTCTTGGAAGTAGGAAAGTTTGAGCAAAGGCGTGTGATTTTTCCTGGGACTCGCCGTACTGACTTCTAGGGCGATTCTGTCGGCATACCTCAGAGTCATCTGTACCTTTATGTTCCTCTGGGACCTGTCATTCCTTCCCTAGATTGGCAGCTGACTTAGGTCGTGAGAGGGGACCGAGTTTTTCAGAAACCCTTGGATCATTGATCTTCGAGCATATGTGGAGGGGATTCTCTCGACGTTACTTTAGGAAGTCTCAGCATTCATGATAAATAGTTTTCGATCCTTCCAACCCTTATGCAAGAAGGTGTTTTCCTCCACTTCTCCTGCTTCAGGTCAAAATAGTTAGGTTGAGAGAAGTCTCATGTTGATCAATGTTTTGATGATTAGCTCGCTCTTCATCAGGGATACCCATATCGAAAAAAGGTGACCCTCCGTGTTGGGAGGCACCCAGATACTGGTTGATGTCCACAGGGGCAATGAGCTCGCGTGTTTGAGTACGCCTAGTTTCATGGAGCGTCTCAAAGAGCTTCTCATACTGCTCCTAGAGGACCTCATCCTTCATTGCTATCTTGTTGTTCTGAGCTTTTAGCTCATCAATTTTAGTTTGCAGAGCAACCCTCTTTCCTTCCTTCTTTTGTTGCTTTGCACTAGGTGCAAGATAGGTGTCATTCTATGTGTTATGGCTTCCTTCGCTCCCCATGTTGGAGAGGGATGCCTAGTCAAAAGAGAGTGTACAAATAGTGGAAACCAGCTTGACAAAGCTAAAGAGAGTGGGAATAAGTGTCGTTCCCACAGATGGCGCCAAATGTTGATGCACAAAATCAGTGAGGACTTTGGTACAACAGAAAGTGTTAAGTTTGTGACCTTCACTAGATTGCTCTAGTCACTAGTGTGGATAAGTATGTAAATGGATAGAGACAGGGAAGCAAACACAAGATGTACGTGGTTCACCCAGATTGGCTACGTCGACGGAGTAGATGAGTTCTCATTAATTGTGAAAGGTTTACACAAATACATAGGTTCAAGCTCTCCTTTTGTGAGTACTAGTGAATGATTTAGTACAAATGACATTAGGAAATATTGTGAGAGAATGATCTTTATTTATAGAAGAGAATTTCTAGTTTCATTTTGACATTGACACGTGTCATGTTGTGATTGGCTTCTGATGTTGACACGTGTCGCGCTATGATTGGCTTCTGATGTCGACACATGTCGCGCTGTGATTGGCCTCCTGGTTAGAGGGAAACTCTTCTGGGTCCTTGACGGTATAACGTTAACCGGTACTCAGTAGTTTCGGGACTGGTCAAGTGTGGTACAAACAACATATATTATTTTTTGGGAAATTATACAGGTTTTACGGCGAAGGGTTAGAACTTTTGAGAAATGAAATGATTTTGAAAAGCTTTGTTTTTGCCCATTCACACTTTTTGTTTTACGCCCTTCCATGTTTTAGGTAGAAGTGCTTTGGTGGCTCACGATGATTTCGACGGTGGTTCTGACAGAACATCATAAATGTAGGATCACCTTTGGGTGTTGTATAATTAATACTTGTCCAGTCGGATTGTACTTAGGCTACTTATGCTCTAATTGTGTATTTCACACTTAATCTCGCACTAACACCTTATCTTAGCTAGTACTTTTAGTAGTTTGGTTTTTATTCACTCGTATTTCTTCATATCATTATTGCTTCCACACTGTGCACATGGTTACGTCACTCTCACGTGACGGCCAGCATGCCTCGATTTTGGTTGGGGTGTGTCAGATAAAATGGCTCATGTGTTTGTGAAATTGCGTTTTCATCCCCTAATGTTGTGCCTTTATTTGTACTAATCATGATGGGCTTTACTTGTCTTACAAGTAATACAAGTTGTAAAGGATTTGATCTCCCAAATCCGATGGAATTCCGATTTCTAGTTTACACAATCACATTTCTAAATGAACACTAACTATAAAAAAAATTCATAATAAATTGTTGCATTTTTTATTTATTTATGAATATTGATTCACGTTGATATGAGGGTATATTTTAGCTAAATGTTAGAGAATTTTTCTTTGGTTAATTGGGGCTTGAAAACTTTGATTTTTAACTATAAGGACAAAATAAAGGGTAAAGTGAATGGTATCATAATTAACTTTTTAGTGTAAAAATGTGGTTTTTCGTTGAAGTGAACAGTACCGTGAGCTTTTCGTTAAAGTTCCCTTAATTGTTAGGGATTGTTTTTTAGTTGATAAATCAAATACACATCAAGCTATAATGCTATGTTTCAAATTTTGAAAATTAGTCATGGAAACTTTTAGTTTGCAATTTTGATTTTACCATTAATTTGAATGAAAGTACTATCGTTTAATTTTTAGTGTTATTTTTTGTCTAATAATTTTTTTAACACTTTTACAAACTGATCTCTTGGGGAAAATTTGGATCCGCCATTGGTATCCACTCCATTAATCTATCATGTTTGTCAACGACCTTATCTTTCATACTTTAGCCACGAAAAATATTCACCAACCATACTCGATAGGCGTCAAAATTGGCTTGAGTTGTTCTCGATGGGATCTCAAGTAATGGGGAGTGAGACTTAGGTAAAGTTTTGTTTTTTCAATATTTAGGTGTTCTAAGGGGGTTGGGAAGCCTCAGCCCTGGTTTGATGCTGAGGTGATTTTAAAAAAGTGGGTATCAAAAAAAGTAAACCCCAAACTAACTTTATTTCAAAGTTTAGGATGAAAAAAAAGCCAAAAACCTGAAGCTGCAAAAAACAGCTTCAAAAAACTAGCTTATTTGAAAAACATGGGTGAACAGTAAATTCATTAATGAATTTTTCAATTTGCTAACATTGCCCTCCTGCCTTCCTCCCACTTTCACTCTCGCAAGTCCCTCCGCTCCAGGCGATCTCATGGGTTCTCATCTACCACACCAACTCCTACAAGTCCCTTCGCTCCTCCATCGACAAAGCTGCCAAGAAGCTCGAGACCATGAAGCCTGACTCTTCCTCCGCCGCCAAAATTACCAAAAAGTCCAAGACTAAGAAGATCAACCGCATTGAGAACAACCTCAAGGAATCCAGCTGCGATTTGTCGCTCTTCAAGTTCAAGTCTTGCGCCATCGTCGCCCTTGTCCTCTTCGTCGTCTTCGGACTGCTCAACTTGCTGTTTGAGGACTACCACTCAAAAAACACACTAGAGTTGAGTCACGAAACCAAACGGCTAGCCAGCACTTAGAATTTGCCCTAAAACAAATTTGGTTATGAAGAAACCAAATGCCCATATAAAAGTATGTGCCACTATAATCCAAAGTTTTCGAGTAGAACCAAAAAAATTTCTAAGAAATGTTTCTGAAAAAACATGTAACATTGATTATGCCACTAGAGAAGGATGACGAAAAAGCTCCAACAACCAAGACCAATAGTCCAAAAGCATTCTAAATTTTTTTTAGGGAGATACTCAAGAGCTGAATTACAAAATGCGCAACGAGAAACCTTATGTTGAAGCACCATGTTAGTTAGGAGACTACCGTGGAAGACTTTTCCAAACCAAATGATTTTCCACCAAAGCACTTGGCTATCAATGTTAAGCAAGTGAGAATAAGTATTTTTAGCTATAAGAATACAAAAAAAAAAAAAGATCTAGACCAACATAAAGAGTCAAAAGATGCCAGCACCAGAAGAGGAGTAGTTGTAATTAAAGCAAAACTTCAAGAAAAATAGTAGTAGTGAAATGCTACAACAATTCCAAATGAGAACTGCATAAAATCTCTTATTGAGGCTTTGACAGTATGAGCAAGAGCATCAAGGATGTTGAGATAGGAAATCCAAGCAGCCTGCCCAACCAATTATCAAACCAAAAAGAAACTTGAGAACCATCACCCACAATCCAAGTCGAATGTGAAGAGATAATAGGGAGCACCTTTTTAAAACCTAGCCACACCGAGCATTTTTTTTAAGTGGAAGGAGGAACCAAACCTCTATGCAAGAAGCGAGATCCACCATATCCCAAGAATGCTTTGGGTGAAAACGTGCCAAGAAATTAGAGGAGTACCACGATAGACTAGATCACCTAGAAACCAAATTATTTTGGTTACGTCTGGTTCAATTTTAGTTTATTTACTCTTTTTTGTTGTTGTTAACCTAGAAATTGAAGAAAAGAATGAAGAAAAAAAATATAGTGAATAAGGCTTTCAGTATATTTGGACCTTTAAGTGTGCTTACAACCTTGGAATTGAAGTTTGGCTAAAGATTGACTTGGAGTTGGGCTTGAAAATGAGTACTAACAAAGGCTCGTCACACTAAATGAAGTCCGACGGATGAATTCTAAAACGACATGTGCTTGGTTTCATGCAAACTCTTCTATTAGTTCTATGTTTTTTCTTGAAGTAGGTTGCGGTTGAATTCAGCTCAGTTCAATTCTGAACCACCAAAATTGAATCCAAATCAATAATATTCTTTTTCGTTTTCAATCGGTTCAAATTTTTATAGGTTTTCGAGCCCACCCCCTACGCTGAGTAGCCAACTGATTTTTTTTTCTTTTTTGAGTGTCTAGAAAAGAAAAAAAAAACAATAATAACTTTTAGTGTTGGAATTGCGTACGCTGTGCTGCATAGCGGTGAACAGCAGTTCCGAATCACCCTCTCTCTGAGTCTCTCTCTGTCGCGTAAGGAGCTTGGCATGGAAACGGAAGACATAATAGCAGAAGAGCTGCAAAACGTAGAGGCTGAAATCCAAGGCGTCCAAGGTAACCAACCCCTCTCTATCTCTCTCTCCGCTTTCTGTTTTCCTTTTCCCTTTTTTTTTTTCAAAAATTTTATTTCATCATTTGATACTTTCTATGCTTCAGTTTTTGAAACCTAATTTACTATAGGATTATTATGATAAACCAGAAAAGAAAATGGTTTATGAGGAATTAAAGTATTAATCTTTACGAATTTTGAGTACTAGTTTAAGAAATTGGCTTTATTTGGAGCTGGGTAAATTTGTTAAGTCTATATTATAATGCAATTGCAAGTGTAACCAATATTTTCTGGAGAGTAATCACGAATTCACTATAAGAGGAATTAAGTGCCAATTGTCTGGTTGTTCAAGTCATGGAGCCTCTCTGGAGACAGGGGTATCGCTGCATACGTATTAGGTGTTATTGTTCCCATAAATCTCATGTCCGAAGCCTCGTGCGCTAGGCTGCCCTGTAATGTATGATGTTTTTGGTCTGTGTTAGGTTCACCTCTTTTTTTTTTTTTTTGTCAAATGATAGATTTTGTTAGATTAGATGTTTAGTAAGCCACCGACGGGGTTTGAACCCACACCCTCATGCAAGGGATCAACACCTTTCCACCATTGTGGTAAAAGGCCACTTGCATAAAATCATCAGATTACAAGAATGGGGATTCAAATTTGGGTTCAGAAGACCTCATTTTTCAATTTTGCTAATATTGTTTTTCTTCCTGTTGTTTCTGATTTGATTCATTGGATCATTTGTATTTTAGCCTTCTCACTCATTTGAGGATTTAAAATATATGTTTTGGTTGATCAATGCGGATAATATTTTCTGATAGACAATTCGTATTAAAATATAGAAAAGATAGTAAATGTATGTTATCTGATATGATCCGTCTTGAATAAGTTACAGAAGTTTGTCCACGTTTTTCTTATATATTAAGAACACAGTGACTTATGCATATGTCTCGTTTTTCAGACCAAATTAAGATATTGCTTGACCAACAAGAGAGGTTATATGAAAGGCAATCTGAACTGCAAGCTTTACTTGAAGCATCTAAAGATTCAGCATATCCTGTTAATGGTGCTTCAAATGCTGAGGAAAACTGGTCTGGGATATTTGAGTGGGATTCTCGAGCTAATGATGTTAGGTTCAATATATTTGGCATATCCACATATCGTGCAAATCAGCGAGAGGTAACTTCTGCTTCTGGATTGTTCTTTTTCAAATTTCCTGCTCCTTTGTTTGCTATCATATTGTCAGCTCTCCACTAAGAAAGAGAATATAAGGGATCTTATTGCACTCTCCCTTTGGGTACTTCTTATTTGTAAACAGATGTTGAATAAATTCATGGTTTGAGTCAGGTAAAAATTCATATAAATTCATATCTAAGTTTACTTAATGGAGGAGTTCCTTTGCAAGTTGTCAATAAGCATGAGCTCTGTCTACAAGAAAGATGTTTTAAGTAAATCATGTTTCAGCTTTAATGAAAGCAATTGAACATAAGTTAGTGATAAGAAATTGAACACAAGTAAACAAGATTTTTGCAAATATTTTGAACACCATATCTGCGTGCAACTATCGACATAAATATGTAGTATAAACTGAAGATGCCAATTTCCATTTGAATAGGTAGCAACAGTTTCAGATGGTTCAGTAGTCTTTCAAAAGTAACCCAGTTTACCTCTCTCTGTGACTTATATTTCCACAACTGTAGACCGCACAGAATAACTGGATCCATCTAGATTAACTGTGACCTGCATCAGCACATTGTTGCTTTTCACTGTCTCAGTTGAGGGTGTGGAGATTGGCTGGCCAAAGGAGAGAAAAAAAAATAGCTTAGTAATCAGTCGTATAAAAATTGGAAGAGCAGCGGAAAAAATCATGACAGTACAAGCATTTTTCTTTTCATTTCACGTTTAAAGACAAAAACCCCATTATTTGCTCATTCTTCTTCATAGAATCATATGGAAAGTTAGAAATTCTGGGGCAGCGGTGGCAGTAAACAGCTGAGGGTGTTGTATTCTTCTCGGGACGAGATTGATGTGTTCTGGAAAATGGATAGATTTTGCTCACTGGGAAGATCACAGGGAAATTGGCTAACAAAACCTAGTTTGCCGACAGCTAGGGTTTGGGCAGGGGCCAACTGCTAGGTAAGAAGCACAAAGTCCTAGTTTTCTCTAGGCTTTGGTATATGTAGAGAATATTTGAGATTAATCTTTGTATGTACTTCTCGGTGAAAATGAGGGAGTCAATAGCTACACAAAGAATACAAAGAGGAAGTATTACAGTTACTAGTAATTATAATTAATGACCTTATCAGTACTTCTGTAATTCAAAAAGTCAACTCCTACGCTCGCATAAATAGTTGTTTGCGAGTCTTTATAGCTGATTCATTGAACTGTGGTTTCATATGTCATTTTATTGTATATATAATACAAGTATTAGTTTTGATCATTCAAACTGAAAACTAATTCTTCCAATCAGATAAACCACGTGGGCCTTGGCCTGAGTAGTGTCTGGATATGGTAGCTGGAATTGTGAATGTTTTATCTTTCTCCTGTACCAGTTGTGTTTCTCTTGGTGGTATCGTTAATTGCACTCCAGTAGTTCTAGCGTTATATTAGTGCCAGTTCGCCCTTTAGTTGTTAAAGTTCAAACTGTTTTTTAGATGCTTATCCCCATCTCTTTCTTTAGATTTGCTGATAGTGGCTAATTCGTGCCAGATTATCAATGCTGTGATGAGTGGAAGAGATGTTTTAGTGATTATGGCTGCGGGTGGTGGCAAGAGCCTCTGTTACCAGCTTCCAGCAATCCTTCGTGATGGAGTTGCTCTTGTTGTCAGTCCTTTGCTTTCATTGATTCAGGACCAGGTTGTAATAAATTCTATCCATCACTTTACAAAAACTGTGTCCTGAAGATTTTAATCAGGTTATTCAACAAACTACCATTGCTTCAGGTGATGGGTTTGTCAGCTTTAGGCATTCCAGCTCATATGTTGACATCAACTACTAATAAGGAGGAGGAGAAGTCAATATACAAGACCCTCGAAAAGGGGGAGGGAGATTTGAAAATATTGTACGTGACGCCAGAAAAGATATCAAAGAGTAAGAGGTTTATGTCAAAACTTGAAAAGTGCCATCACGCTGGTCGTCTATCTCTCATTTCTATTGACGTAAGTATGTTGCCTTGAATGATTCATTATACCTTGAAGCAAAAATAGGCATATTGGTATTTTGGCTTTATCATCCCTTCAGCAATCAATACTTTTTGATTCTTTAGTTAGTAAGTTGAATATCTCTGTAGTGTCTAATATCATGGTGTATTTTTTTTCAGGAGGCACATTGCTGCAGCCAGTGGGGTCATGATTTTCGACCTGACTACAAAAGTCTTGGTATCCTCAAGACTCAGTTTCCCAATGTTCCTGTGATTGCTCTGACTGTAAGTTTTTTTTTCTGTCTTTAATTCTTATATCCTCTTTAGAGGCACTATCACAATTCCATAGCTTCTTCCACTCCCATCTCGAATAAACAAAAAGTCCCCAATTTAAATTCTGGGTATTCAATAGAAGTTAAAGTACCTTGTTAATTTTATTTCTCTTGATTGGCGAGAGCTTTGATTTCATTGTGCATTGTATCAGTTTCCTTATTAATAAAATTTAGGGAATTGTTATTGGCACTCCAACAATCTCATTTTGCACTCCAAACTTTCTATAATTGGAAAGAAAATTACATTTGTAAGGAGTGTAGAATGAGATTTTTGGAGTGCTAATAACAGTTCCCAAAATGTATGGTAATAATTTGCTGAATACTGGTCACAATTTTCTCTTCCATGCTGGTGGTAGAGAAGCAAAGGAAAGCATGACAGAGGGGCTGTTATTTTTTGTTTTGTATCGGCAAAATGATGCTATTGAGTGCTTACAAATTTGATAATAAATTCCTTAAATATTGGGGCATTTCAATCAACTCATATGAAACTAATAGAACGGGAAAAAGCAGTTTGGGGTTTGCGGTTTCACCTTCATTCGTAGATAATATAGAGGAATGAAAAGAATGGAGTAACCATGTGCTTGCTTCTAATTGCATTTTTTTGTTGAACTGATGGATTTGTGATATATACTGCAGGCCACTGCTACCCAGAAAGTGCAAAGTGATCTGATGGAGATGCTTCACATTCCTAGATGTGTAAAATTTGTCAGCACAGTCAACAGGCCAAATCTATTTTATATGGTTTGTTTGTTTTTTCATGGTTTCTGGCTTTGAATTTGAAGAGAGGTAGCCATAATTCTTTATGCTTTAGGTACGAGAGAAGTCTTCAGTTGGCAAGGTGGTGGTTGATGAAATTGCAGAATTTATTCATCACTCTTATTCAGATCATGAATCTGGCATAGTGTATTGCTTTTCTCGAAAGGAATGTGAACAGGTCTGTGTTGTTCGTTTATTTTCATTGTTGGTTGCTTTTGGTTGACTGTCACATAATTTGTAAAAAGTGATAACAGATATGGACAAAATAAATCCTGAAATGATGGAAGTGTAAGCAGTTTTAAAGCACAATGCCTGAATTTGGTTAGATAAACTTTTGATAAGTTAACAAGTTTCCAAAATTTTTTTGGAGTCAAAACAGAATTGCTTAAGGATTGCAGTTTTGAGCATATTTCCTAAATATAGAAATCTTTCCCTATAGATAACTTTCACTTAGAACACACTTTGTATACTGTTTTGTAAACATAAGTTTTATAGGATTCTGTTGTTGAGTCTCTCTCTCTCTCTCTCTCTCTCTCTCTCTCTCTCTCTCTGTCTTGTTGGCTACAGTGAGTCTGATATGACCCATGACCACAACTATTTAATTTATCTAAACTGGATTATTATATATATTTTTTCCATGAATTTGCTTACTTAGCGTAAATTCACACATGATCAGGGCTTTAGCATAATTGTCATGCATAGATAGGAGTTTTAGGTTGTAGCAATGCATCATACATAATTGCTTGTCCAAAATAGCATTATACATAATTCCTTACGTTTAGAATTCTAGGTTGCAAAGGAGCTGCGTGAGAAAGGAATATCAGCTCATCATTATCATGCAGACATGGATGCAAATGCTCGTGAAAATGTTCATAAGCGGTAAATTTATTGACTCATTATAGATATTTTGCAGAGATTATTTTTCCAGTATGATTTGTGGCTGAGGGTTGTTTTTACTTTGACTCTCCTCTGGAACTTGCTCTTTTGATGTATCCGGCAATAAATTAAACTTAGCAAATTAGAGAATAACCAGAAACACATAAGATTTATACCGGTTTGGTAGAACTTGTGCCTATGTCCAGTTGTGATTTCTCTAGATAGAGAAACCATGACTTCTTTGATAAATAATAGAGCGTACAGTACTTTTGCAAACCCTAGAACTAATCCCTTTCCTCCCTTGGCTATCTCTCTGTTTTCTCTCACTTTCCTTTTAGCCTTTCCCGCGCCTCTATTTATAAATATAGGGTGCGGTTTACATCCTATTTTCTGATTAGGTTTCCTATTCTATATGGGACAGAAAAAGTACACTTTCTTTCCTATCCAGTTTGGCTTCTAGGATTCCTAATCTAATTTTACAAGAAAACTTAATTCTTTTCTAATCCTTGTAGGACAAGAATCTGTTCACCTTTTGGTTTCCTAATACAACCCTAAACAAGATAGGAGGTTAACAAAAGACGGACCAAAAAGCTAATAATCTCCACCTTGGTGAGTCGAACCAAGTCTTGACTGTTGCACTCCAGATTATCTTCGAACCTTCTTGAAGCAGCTTTGGAAATCTTCAAGAACCTTCACCTTGGCAAACTTCTTATTGCCTCATTGGACCTCAAGTGAGGAGGTGCTCCACCTTGATCAATCAATGAGATTGATTAAGTTCAAGCAATGCTTGAATTTCTTCCAAGTCCACTGCAGAGTCAGCATCAATGTACCCTAACACCCTTGCATTTGTGTTCCACTTCTTCTCAAACATAATCCCTTGTCACCAAGAACCTCTCAAGTAATGCAGAATCAACTTTACTGCATCCCATTGTTGCTTTCCTAGATTTGCCATGTACTTGGAAATGACGCTGATTGCTTGAGTTAAGTCGGGTCACACCATTGCAAACCTTGGACAGCCCCCAACATTAGCATAGGGAACCTTCTCCATCTCTGATTTCTCTTTTTCTGACTTGGGACATTGTTGGCCACTCAAGGAGTCGAAACTGCCTTTGCTTCTAGCATGTTGAACTTCTCAAGAACCTTTTGGATATATTTGGCTTGTGATATCTAGATCCTACCATCGGTCCTATCTCTCTGAATTTCCATGCCAAGGATGTTTTATGTACCACCTAGATCCTTTATGTCAAACTCCTTGCTTAACATCTTTTTCAAGTCTTGAATTCTAGACTTGAAGTGCAAGTTCAGTGCAAATGGAGGCCCAAATGAGTTAGGGGTGAGGATCGGAGATCAAGAAGTACCAAAGAGCGACCGCTTTCGTTACCTAAGATCTATCTTGCAAAAGAATGGAGAATTAGATGGAGACCTCAACCATAGAATACATGCTGGATGGATGAAGTGGAAGAGTGCATCCGGCGTGTTGTGTGAACATAGGATGCTTCGTTGGATGTGTGGGCACACGAGAAAGGATAAGATTAGGAATGAGGATATCCGAGTTAAAGTAGGAGTAGCCAAAATTGAGGGAAAGATGAGAGAAAATCGGTTACGGTGGTTTGGACATGTGCAAAGAAGGCTTACTGACGCTTCGGTTAGAAGATGCAACTACGGGACAGAGGTCCAAGGCCGAAGGGGTAGAAGAAGACCTAGGAAAACTTTGGAAGAGACTCTTAAGAAAAGACTTAGAGTACTTGGATCTAAAGGAGGACATGACACAGAACCGAGCGCAATGGCGTTCTAGGATTCTGTTTGGGCCCAATATACTGGTTTGGGCCGAGTTTAGAATTGGTCTCGGCCTGGAGGGGGTTGCTCAGGGAGCTGGTCGTGTCCTATCAGGATGGGGTAGTTGAATCCTGACACAATAAGGAGTCTCGGTAGGATGAGGATGCTGAAATTTGGGAATGAATTTGGCCTGATAAGTGGTTGAGTTCAAAGTCTTAATAGGAGTAGGATTGACCGAGATAAGATTGGATCGGGGTAAGGAGTCCTAATCTAAGTATAGGTTTGATTCGATAAATAGAGGGAGGGGTGCATCATTCAAGGCCCCTCCAATTCAACACACAAACTGCCCTACGCAAACTCTCGCTCTACGCGAAACCTCTCAACAACCTTGAGATTTTTATTTTCTTTTATGCCGACACACCTTCAGTTTGGATAAACAGCATTGTGAAGGCAACCGGTGATACCTTCAGTTTGGATAAACATCACTATCGTCGTAGAACTAGTCGATCGCGGAACATCTTCAGTTTGAATAAACAGCACTGCGTCGAGGCCGACTGGTTATCTATCCAAGTCTCGGTTGAGAAAGACTTTCGGGTCTTTGTTGGCAGAAGTCATCTCATTAGCCTTTTTGGCGAGGTGAGGTGCTACAATTTACTAGGGCTTGGCACATTGAACGCCGAGTTGTTTTATGATTGGGTCACAAGCTTTAGAGTTCGGTATTCTGACGGCTGAACCACATTTACCATCAAGACATATCTGTTTTGAGTATCTGTGCCCCTATACTCTGGTCGATTCGGCGTGCTTATACCCTTACAAATATAATCACTGTGACCGAATTCGGCGCCGACGATTTGTGAACTTTGTAGAACTAGCAGCCTTGTCTTCAGGCTCTAGAACCCGAAGGCCGAGAATGTTCCTTCCTTGGCCGCAATCGCAAGATCGAGAAGTCAACAGGGCACCCAATGCAACATCAACATATTTTACTCCTCGGCCGAGCTCGGCCGACGAGTTGGCACGCCCTGCATCAACCGAAGGACGTAGTTAGCTCACTAGTTACTCAGCCTGCGCACCAAGTAGGCTTGGTAGTTTTTAGGGTCAACAGATTCATATAGCCGACCCCACTTAGTGGGAAAAGGCTTTGTTGTTGTTGTTGTTGTTGTTGTTGTTGGTTCCTAATCTAATTGTATAAGAAAACTTAATTCTTTCCTAATCCTTGTAGGACAAGAATCTGTGCACCTTTGGCTTTCCAAAATACAATCCTAAACAAAATAGGACTTTAACAAAAGACAAACCAAAAACCTAACAAGGGTATCATGGAATTACATGACTGTTGCTAAGTATGCTGGTCTGTTCTTTTTTTTTTTTAAGGGACAAAATCTTTCTGGATTGTTTTGCTGAGTGCTGACTAAAGTTTACCATGGATTAACCTCTTATTTGTCACATTCCTTGAAATTCTGGATATCTTTTCCCAAAGTACCATATCCAAAAGTCAAAGTTGCCCAAAATTCAGACGATACACAGAATGAAGAATTGGACATGCATATCGTATTTACTACCCAAGCTTATGACCATTTTGATTGTTAATTACCATTCCTAGCTCATGTGTTAGGAGGTGGAGGACAGGGATTAGTAGTGAGTTTATCTAATTTTTAAGAGATAATTGATGGCAAACCGAGAGGTAGGTTTAGAGCCTTGAGAGGGCTAAGACAGAGGCATTTTGCTCTCCACAATTCGTTTTACATTAATTGTTGATCTTTAGATGCTTGAAAACTTGGTTTAGGTTGTCAACCCTTATGGGTTACCTTCAGGATGGAAGATTAATAGATAGTTTTTTTTTAACTGAATGCCCAGCTCATATTATTCAAGCCCGCTTCTTAAAACTCAATTGTTACCCTTTATTATCTATTTTTAGCAACTAGTATTATCTTTATGGATGTTGAGGTAACTCTGTATACGTATCGCCTATTCTGAGCTCACACATGATCACGTGTTAATGCATATTCCTTTGTTTAGTCACTTTCTCCTCTTTCGTATGTTTGATAGCACAGGTGGAGCAATGGAAGGCTACAAGTCATCGTAGGCACTGTATGTTTGTTTTCAGTTCCCTTTTTCACCGTAAGGAACTTTATTGTTTTCCTATTTATCTTCCTTACACCTTAGCTTGCATATGCATTCCAGGTGGCATTTGGCATGGGAATCAACAAACCAGATGGTTAGTCCTTCAACATTATTTGTTTTGATTTTGTGTTGTATGGGTTCTCCAATCGAAATTTATCTTCTTTGCATTGACAGTATGTGGGGACTTAATAGATTATGGTGGTTTTCTGGTCATCATATTTGGACTTGACTCCTAATGGGAGTCATGGATGAATCATGAAGTTCTGAAAACTATTATGCATACAGGTCAAGATATTCCTAATTTCCCAGCACATACGCGCACATGGGTGCGGTCACACACTATCGGTACTGTACATAAGGTCTGAATCTGCAAAAATATTCACTAAACTAAGAGAACCTTAATAGATAATTGAATGGTGATTTGATTCTTTTAACATGGTGAGTCCCAAAAGGGAAAGGAGCTTTAGCTCGAATCTGCAACTTGATTTATAATTTACTCCTTTTACATCATAATGACCATGTTTTTATTTCTTCGATCAATAGTACTATCAAAACTGAGACCTAAGGGGCCCGAGCTGGTTACTTGGGGCCTTTGTTTCTCACTGAATTGAGCATTATGACCAGCACACATAGCCCAACTCTTGGGCACTTGGTCTTAAATTTGCAATGTTCATGTATTTTCCCCAATAAAAGCATATTATCATTAATGTGTAGAAATAACCTAATTGCTCGGAATCTTTACAGAGCTAATACAACTAGAGGTTCAGAAAATAAAGAAAGGTGCAGTTTGATTCGGGCAATCCCAGAATCTTGTATTGCATTATTTGTGAGAAGCCTAAGTTGTGAAAAGGCTCGGTGCTGGCAGTTTTATTTTGTTTTGTTTGAATGGAGAGAAATAGGGGAAACATTTAGGGTGTGAAGGGGGAGAATGTGGATTACTTGTGGGTTAGAGTTTGTTTCTGGACATCCTTTTGGCTTCAGATAGTATGGACTGATTGTTTATGCTATTTTATTTCCTGATTGGGGACTGTTCTATGTTTGTCAGTTCTTTCGTTTTTTTTTTCTTGCTTTTATCTTTTCTTGTTCTTTAATTGCATGTAGTTCAGGGAACACCATGTCTCTTGTGTTGTAATTTCGTTTTGTTTTCAATGGAAATCTTAGCACCTTATAAATATAATGATATTAAGGGGGGGAATAATTTTTCATAATAATTAATAACATAAGAATTTAAATTGGTAAGTATGAGTAACATGTTATGGGGAAAAGTTTCATATATGGGTGGATCAGGGACAAGTTCAGTCTAATGTTCAAAGTCTTGGGATCACAGACAACAAAACTTGTGCAGTCAATGCTTTCTTTCTTCACTTATCTTCTATTTCCTTATGTTGTCTTGTTTTTCCATGCCATTTGAAGTTTGCATACAAATACAAATTTAATCTTATTTTACTGTTCCGTCAAAGAAGTCTTTTTCTTTTCCTGTTATATCTAATACTGGTAACTGCTTGTAGTCCGGTTTGTCATCCATCACAGCCTAAGTAAATCAATGGAAACATACTACCAGGTTTTTCACCTTCCCAGCTGCTAACTTACATATCCTTTAATTTTATCCCTTCTGTAACCTTCGTAAGTCCAGGAAAGCGGCCGAGCTGGACGAGATGGACTCCCTTCTCAATGCCTACTTTATTTTAGACCCGGTGATGTTCCTAGACAGGTATTATTTTCTGCTATTGCACTGGTTCATTTATAATTTCCTAAACAATGTGATCTTTAGATATTATTTTCTCTGAGCAGAGTTCAATGGTCTTCTATGAAAATTCTGGATTGCAGAACCTTTATGACATAGTACGATATTGTCAGGTAGTATCCGTTTTCATTTTAGTCATCCTACCAGTTACATCGTTTCGTAATATTTGTAGCCTTGCGCCACATGCATTTGATTTTTTGTAATAAAAGTAGTAAATCTAACATTAGTCTTATCAATTTCTCTTTAAAATTGCAGTCAAAAAGACAATGCCGCCATAGTTCGTTTTTCCGCCATTTTGCTGAGCCATTACAGGACTGCAATGGTAATAGTGTTATTGGTTGTTCCTCTGTATGCTCAAGAGCACATGCATACGCACACACGGGGACACACGTCATTTGTTTGGTTTTACTAATTCTTATAACTAATGTATGCTATCTCAGGGATGTGTGACAACTGTGCATTTTCCAATGAGGTTAAAGAACTGGATGTGTCACGTATGTTTCTTTGTGTTCTCTTCAATGGAAAAGAGTACAATTCTTTATAATTGTCTATTAGTTCGTTCATAATGTTGGCATGCTTTACAGGACATGCAAAGGTTATTATTTCTTTGCTGCAAGATGTACAAGAAAATGATCAAAGATTGACTGTGCTGCAATTAGTTGATAAAATCAAAATAAAGCACAAGGAACTAGGTATGTTTATTGCTCCATTATATAATTCTTTTTGTATTAGATGATTGATTCCGGTGTAGTAGATCTAGGAATAAGTTCAGGGATTATTCTCTTTCTCATATAGTGTGGGATATGTTAGCAGCCGTAAAATGATTTTGATTCAGTTTTAGTTATTTGTAAATAGATCTATTTGAGAGGTCTTAGCTAGTTTTGTTGGATGGTGGATTTCTTATCCACTATTTTGTAATTCATGTTATTGTTTTAATAAATTGTTATCATTTCTTCTATAAAAAAAAAAAAAAATTGATTCCGGTGTAATAAATGTACCATTTTAGCTATCAAGGAAATGTTTGTACCACCAGAAAATAATGGTAAACTAATTCAGTTTTGTAATTTCAATCTGAGTTACATACTAGCACAATGCATTGATCAGCTTTCCCTATAATAGTGATATCTACTGAGGAGTGAAAAAGAAATAGAGGGTTTTTAGTTTACTTAGGAAAAATGAAGTTTGTGTAGGTCGAAGGCTGTGCCTTTATTATGTTATTATATGAATGCTAGAACTGTCTCTGTCATATTATATTTTGGTCTATTCACGATTTCTGCTTGTCTAAGATCTAGTGATGGGAACAAGGGGTTGTTTTCTGTATTGTGTAGGCCTTGTAGGGTCAAAGGCGTGAGAGGCATGAAACTTTTGGAAAGAACTGGAGGGGCATATTGTATTTTCCTTTTTGTAGTTCCAAGTGGTGTCAATGGCGGAGCCATATAGTTAGTTCACACGGCGCACTACTCAATTGCACATTATTTAGTAGTTACTGTATAATTGACGAGTTAATCAGTTTTCTATCGCACAAAGTAATATTATTGAAAACATATAATGAACCAACAATCATATAGCCTTTCACTTATACATTAATAAATTATGGAACAAAAAGAAAAAAAAAATTAAGAGAGATTTGACTTAAAACACAAATTCTGACATGTTATCATTTAATGAATGGAAACTTATCATTGGTGTATGAATTACTCAGGTTCTGAGCTGAACAGAGAGGAAATAGAGCAGCTTGTCATACAGCTTATATTAGATCGATTTTTGGTAAGAAGTTGAACTCTTGGACCTTGAAAAAGTCATCGTTCTTAATTTTTTGATTTTTTTCTGATCTGGTTTTTGACAATCACAGAAAACTCTTTAAGAATTCTAATTTTTAATGTTCTGGCATGTGCAAGTATTCGGTCTTAAACCTTGATGTTCCTGCAATGTTTTAAATAATATTTGTTAGTGTGATATACATTTTTGGCCATTCCTGAACCCCTAAGGTTCCTTTGGCCCATTTGGTTTGCGGGATTTGCTCTTTGGGCAGGAAATACCTATGCTCATTCCTGGGGGATGGGAATAGAAGTTTTTGAGTGTTCCAAAATGTGGAAATGAGAATGACATCAAGGAAAATTTCGTTGTTTTTCATTCTGACTATGCAGTTATCAGAACCAATTTTTTTTTAGCCCTTGAATCATACCCCAGCATTGTGTATAAAAAAGTTGTATTCTAAATTTTCAACCAAGATAATTTAGTCAGAAAAGATGCATTGTTTGCATTTCTCTAGTCATGGGAAAAACACCCCAAAGGGTATGAGATTCCCCTTTCATGTGCTTGGAATACCATGTGGCGGTTATCTGTTTCCATCAATGGTCTTCCTAAACATGAGAATGGGATCTCGTTCTCATCTATCTCATCGGCGAATCAAACAGACCGTTAAGCCTTTTGGGGTCTGCTTATTTGCCAAAAATTATGGGAAGGCTCCGGTTTCGAGGGTCCTAAAATCTCCAATCTCTATCTGCATTTGTTTGCTTGTCCATGCATAGGGTGGGGCTGCAGGTGAGGATTGTAAGTTTGATATACATTGATGTGGGCTCTCAGCTTAAGCTTTGGGCCTTATAATTCTGTTACAGTTCCATTTTCTTTTAGTTTCTGAATTATTTCGTTAAAGCATATTGTTGTTGTTATTAATTTTTTTTTTTTTTTTTGCAAGACAAAAAGTTTGTCTCCCAAGGTTTTTATTTTTCATTCTCTATAAATGATGCCCTGTTAAATCTTCTGTAAGCATGTTATTATTTTTTTTGAATCTTTATAACTCTCATATGGTTGTTTCAAGTACGTGATATAGAATCACACTGTTCTTGATGCAGAAAGAAGAATTTCAGCATACAGCTTATGCTACAAATGCATATGTAACAATAGGACCCTTGGCAAAGCAAGTATTGCAAGGTCAGAAATTATTCTTTCTCAAAAGATGCCACGTAAAAGAAGTTGTGTTGTCGAAATCTAATAAGAGATTTGTATTCCAGTCTCTTTATATTAACATATTTTATACAGGAAAAGTTTATGGTATTATCTGAAATGCTATGTTTTGAAAGTTACAGTTTGAGGCATTTTATTTTAAGAACGACATGTCTTGTAGCATAATGTTGAAAACCACGCCCACTAGACCTTGTTCTCTAATGTAACCAACGACAATAGACTAGACTAGCAAATATAGAAAACCTTAGAAACACACAAAAATTATACTGGTTCGGCAGAACTTTTGCCTACGTCATGTTGTGATTTCTCTAGAACATTTATATAGGGACACACCGCACTAGAATTCAGTGATCCAAACAGTCAAATTTACAGCTTATTCTCAAAGACTACATCTGCTAGGATCACCCAAATCAAAAGGTGCTTGTGCCTTTAAGATATTGCCAATGAGACAGTCATGAGTCCTTTTGGGCTCTCCTATTCCAAAGTAATACTGCAGCGTTTTAAGTTTTAATTTACTTACCAGTTCTGTTATAGAAGTTTGCAGAAGCTTTACCCATACCCTAGAGGATATCTTTGAAGGTGGAATGCTAACCGTGAGAATTGCGAAACTTGAGCCATTTTCCATCCCATTTGGAGTGAGTTTCTAGTTTTTCTGTTCTCAAGTCTAACCCTTATGTGAATTGCAGAACGTCAGATAGTTTTACATTTTGAGGTATTCTAAGAAACGGAGTCGCATATTATCACAAGTTTCCTTGAATGCTATTCTTGATATGTCTATATTCATTAATAATAGCAAAATAAAACATGTCGGTTACAGTATGAAAGTGATTAACTGTGGAAGTAAAGATCCGCTTTTACACTAACTTTGGATATATGTCTATATTGGTCAATCTGGCCAAATTGCACGCCCCTGTAATTTGGTGTAAAATATTTACACCTGTGGGTGCTACTGCACGTGATACATGTTTATTAAAGAAAATATCGTTGATGGTCCAATTTACCTAGAGCCTACTTTATACCTGTTTTATGTCGGTTGTTTAGGTTCCTGTACTGAAAATTTGGTCTAAGAGCATCTCCAATGGAGTAGGCAAACCCATTTGATTGCTTAATCCATTGGAGTGTCACACTTTTTCCATGAGGCAATTGAGTAGCCATCATGCCACATCAGCCTTTATGGTACAATTTTGCCTACTTTAATTGTCTATACCATTGGAGATGCTCTAATAAGATGCATATTTTCCTTTTTGAGCACCGTACCTGCAAATAGAAAGAAAGAGAATTGTGATGTAACTCGACTCAATTTCAGTGTCATGATCACCTACATTTCACCTTTCACTGTCCATAAACTACTGAAACTCATATTAACCGCTTGGAAAGAAGGTTTTATGTTACTCTTGACTCCGTTTTCACTTCTTTTCTGGTTAGCTCTAATTGACACCAATTCATTTCACATTTAGGTAAGAGAAGCATAAAGCTTGAAATGACTAGCGGGCAAAAGAAAGTAGCTGGTATGAGATCAGTTAAACACTGTCGTGCTTCCTCTACTCTGGAATTGAAGCTTGACGAGCTGAGGAAGGAACTATCTTCAGTTCATGGAGGAATATTTCCACATTCTGTTCTGTCTACTCAGCAAATCAGCTTGATAAGTGCCCAGAAGCCAAATTCGATGGAACTGGTTAGTTTTGTGAACACTATTCCAATTAAGATACATACAAAAAGTTTCAGCCTCATTACGTTAACATTTCAGCTTGTTAGTGGGGGGGTTGTGTAGGGGGAGATCTCTTGCAACAATTTAAGTAGTTCGAGATCTTCTGTTTGATGAAAACTTGTAGTGCGATGTATTATATGCTATTAATCTATGCTGTTGCTATGCAAACAAGGCGTAGGTGTCCTGAATTTATGCATGAAGCATATTTAATTTCTTTGCAGTTGGAGAATATAATTGGAAAAGTGAAGACGGAGAAATACGGAAATAGAATCCTTGAACAAGTGACAAAGTATGCTGATTCGGCGCAGCCTGATGAGGTTAAAGAAGAAGAAGAAGAAGAAAATGAAAACAGAGCCTCAAAAAGGCTAAAGAGCAAAAAGCAACTTATCCTTGTTGAGAGTAGTGATGATGAATCATGATAGGATCAGTTCTAACTCTCTTTTGTTTGACTTCCCACAACATAGACACTATCTGGGTAAGGAGCTCGTTTGAGTGCATAATATGCTGGAGATGGAAACACGGATGGAAAAATATGTTTCTTATCAGTTTTCTTTGTAAAAGGGATAAAAAGCCAAACCAATTATAGCTCTGTCTTCGAAATCAGAAAAATTACGTAATGAGCTGTGAGTTTTTACAATTTATATGCGAGTATTTTCGTCATTTTGCTTTTGTGCATGGTGTGTATGGAGTGTGCAATGTGCATGGCCGGTTTGTCCTATTTTGGTCTAAACATTAAGAAAATGGCCTATTTATGTCAATTTCCCAAATATTTGTGTTATGAATAACATATCTAGGAATATGATTGTGTGAACTTAATGTAAACTGGATTTGAAGATCAAATTCTTATAGGCTTGTATTACTTGTTGGCAAGTAAAGTTCATCATGATTAGTATAAATAAAAGCGCAAGGCCCAGATGGTGAAACTACATTATCACAAATCACTTGTGCCCTTCTCTCTCGGCCGTTTCTCTCTCACCCTACTTGTGAATTATTTTACAATATGATATTAGAACGAACGTGACATTGCGAGAAGAAGAGGATCCTGAATAATCAAAACCTGAAGAAACGTTCTCGAAATTGCTCATCATCCAAGTGTTCTTTTTTGTTCTTTTTTTTTTTTTGGAAATTACGTCTTGTTATAATTATTTATTGTTGTGATTCAATGTGTCGATTACTTGTTGAGATATAATATCGAAAAGCATAAAATAGTGGGTTTTCAAAACCCTAATCGCGCAGAAACCACGGCTTTGAGCCGCGCCACCGAGCCGCGAAGCCACCATCGTCCAAAACCCTAAGCCCAAGTGAGCGGCATGTCGTTTTCAACATGTATCCTTCCTTCAAACTTGGTGGCCGCCGCCATCTCCAAGTCGAGGGACCACGAGGCTGCAAGTTGATCGCCGCGTTGGTCAGTCTGCAGTCATCTTCGAGCACCATAAGACCATTCCAAAAACTAGGAATGTTAATCCAAGTTTTTTTGTTAAAAATATAAGTTCTTTATTTTTGCAAAATATTTTTCGTTAGTATTAAGGAAATTTTTATAAAGCATTTGAAAGCTGGTTTTACTATTTACTGATCAATAAATGTATATTTAGTATATACTAGCATTTGAGCCCACGATGTCGCAGATTGCAAGACTATGTTATACATATGACATAAAAGCTACCTCTCAACCCATGCCAAAATGTTCCCAATCAAGATCAATCACAATTGTCACAGAGCAATGCTCCGATCAAAGCTTCTAAAAAGGAACATAGCTAATAAGATGTAATAACTATCAAACTCATATAAATATAAACACATATTCCATTACATTTCTAGTAAACTAAAACTCATAAAACTCTTTTTGACATTGCATTGTAAATCCCCTTCCAGAACAGAAAAGATAACCATATTTCCAAAATAATATTTTACACACAAATAGATAATCAGGTAAACATATTGTCCATTGGTTTACCATATGTTTTCCAAAAAAATATTCACAATTTTCATGCAATAAATTGGCAAGTGGTGCTGAATACTAAATTACGAATACAATTATATGTACTGGGCAAATGTGCCATGAAGCTCAGAAACACAAAATACACATAGCCAAAAACTCAGTAAAAAACAAGGAATCGTTAACCCATTAAGGAAAAACAACAAAGAAAGCCTTTGGGTTAACATCGTTGAATGGTCTCATTTGCCTTGAAATGGGGGTACCGCCCGAGCTTGAATTTTCATGCCCTGAAAAATTCAGAAAAAGGACCTGTTTCGTGTTGGAAATGTGTCCTACAACCAATCATATGATGATACAAGGAACTGAGGAAGAGGTGTGGAGATGCAGAAATTTAAAATATTTTAATAATATTATTATTATTTTATTTTATTAAAAAGTTAGAAAATAAAAGTCAAATTATTATTTTATAATAAAAATTAATAATATTTTAATAAAATTGACTAGGCTATTTAGTTTTAGGGATGGAGACGCATTTGACCTATTACTGTTCATTGGGGTCTATCACTGTTCACTGAGTGGATTAAATGGGCTGGGTGCTGGTGCATTTTTTTAGGGGGTGGAACTGCTCTAAGAGGAGCAACGGACCCTCAAGATTCAGACTTGATGGCTTACGTGACAATTTGACGTTTTGTAAAAGATAACGAATGTGCTTCATTCTTTCCACACGAGTTTGAATATCTCTCTGCAATTTAGATTAGTGTACCGTAGAATATCGCTTATATATATATATATATATATATATATATATATATATCTATATAAAAGCAATGGGACGCATATAGTGCAAAAAACTTTATATTCAGGAGACCAACAAATTGTTAATGCGTAAAATAATGCAATGCGATCCAATACCAAGAGTAAGTAATTAAGCGCATGTGTGGTGTAGTGTGGAGGGGGGGTGTTGGGGGGTAGGAGGAGGGGGAGCAATAATTACGGGCTGTATTTGGGATCACTTGATCGACTTTCAACTTCAATGGCTGGCCAACTAACCCAAGGATTAGTCTAGTGAAAAGTGAGCAAATGTTTAAAACCCTCAATCCAAGTTTGAATTTCTACGGAGGCATTCAACCGGCTTTGGTTTGGCGTACAGTTTGACCTGATTGTCCAAAGTACACTATTGCCTCATGCATTACCGCGACTACATGAGAATGAAAATTAGTCTGCCATCAATGTATAGTGGAATGCAACCTATATATATATATATATATATATATATCATAAACATGTTACAAGTAGGAATGGGTAAGGGTTATGGCAGACGGGTACCAATAACCTTTTATGTTCATATCCGTTGGAGAAGGAGCTTAGTTCTTGATTAGTTTTTTGTAACTTACAAGTATTCAAATTGCTATCACATTTTGAGGTCGCAGATTAGTGGGAAGGAGCTTAGTTCTTGATTAGTTTTTTGTTAGTCACTATCATCGCTTAAGAGTACACTGTGCTAAATGTAATATCTTAGTCTTCACAAAAATTTCTAACGGTGGTGATTTTTGCGTGTCTTCTTTTAACTTCTCAAACTTCTTTATTTTTAACCGTCGGGTTGAATAAAACACACAAAAACCAATACGGTTAAACAGAGCTGTGTGAGGCTAAAAAGAACATTTCCTTGTGTCACGGGCCATGTGTCAAGAACAAAGAAATGCCCAAGACATCATATATCTAAGCCCATGAAGCCATGTCTTCATGGAAGCTTCTGGAACGTCCCGGAGAAATCAAGAACATGGCGGAGCATTCAAGATAATCTAGGGAATTCCGGAACATTCCACACAAGTGTACCTATTTAAAGCCTCACCTAGAACAATCTAGATTAGGCAAGTTGTATCTAGAACTATGCTAGATATTTCTGGATGTAAGTAGGGGATTCTAGAACCCTCCATTGAGGAGGTGACTTAGGCCTATAAATAGGAGGCAAGGCCATTTGGCCAAACCATCCAAGAATTGTAAGCAATTGTAAAGTTCTCTTAACTTTCTATACAAAGCTTCCTTTCTCCCATCTTCTGAGTGATTTTAGCATTCTCCAAGCTATCTTAGCTTTCTTTGTGATTCGATCCGGGGAAGCGAGGCTTCGAAGGCTTACTTAGCTTGTTCATCGAGGTATTCAAGTATAAGTGCCGCACGGGCGGAAGGCTTAAAGAGTCATCCCGTGACAGCTGGTATCAGAGCCAAGCTCGTGAATCACTTGAAGGAAAGTAGGATATGGCAAGTGGAGAGACGGTGTCCGGAGTCTCCGAGCTAAGGGAGCGTGCTGCCGAGGTCCAAGACGTTGCCAAGAGCAAGCCAAAGTTAAAGGACTTGCAAGCATCGATGGAGACCATGGAAGAGCGACTCGAGAAGGTGGAACGAACCATACTCGAGTTCGATACTCGACTTGATGAGGACGTTGTCGACAAGGAGGAAATCCAAACCATGGTGGACAATGGTAAGGATGAGCTGCGTGGCTTGGTGGAAGGGCTACGAGATGAGCTCCTTGGCGCCCTCAACACCATGGCAGACAAGATGCGGAGGGAAGTCCAGGTTCACCTTGACAACATAGAGGCAAGGTTTGTGGCGCTTCAAGAAGAAATAAAGGACACAAGGGAACTCAAGGGAAATGTGGCGTTTTGTAAAGAAGCAGTCGTGAAGCAATTCGTGCAAGGGTCGAGGGAAATCAAGGCGTTGGACTCCAAGGTAATCGACTCCTTTAAACCCAAATCCTATAATGGGAAGAGGGAAGCAAAGGAGCTCGACACATTCGTGTGGAACGTGGAGCGATACTTCAAGTACCTGAAGCTTGAAGATGACGAGTCCAAAATCTCAACGGCAACCATGTTCTTAGCTGACAATGCCCTTATGTGGTGGCGTCGCCGAAGCATGGAGATTGAGCAAGGTACGTTCTCTCTCACCACTTGGGATGAATTTAAGAAAGATCTTATGTTGCACTTCTATCCCCAAAATGCCAAGTACGAAGCCAAGGAGAAACTAAGGTGGCTCAAGCAAACGGGGAGCGTCAAAGACTATGTCAACGCCTTCGTGAGCTTGTTATTCGAGGTGCCCAACATGTTAGAGGAGGACAAGCTCATGTACTTCATGAGTGGACTACAAAATTGGGCAAAACTCGAACTACAAATGAGACACGTGCAAACATTGTCTGATGCCATTGCCGCTGCTGAATCCTTGATTGAGTTTAAATCAAGCCACCAAGGTGATTCCAAGTCCACGGGGAAGAGGGGTAACCATGAGAGAAGTGGGGGAGAACATAAGCCGAAGGATAAGGCCGAGACAAGCAAACCGAAGGAGAAGAAAGCCGATAAGCATGACAAAGGCAAGGGTAAGTCTTGGCAACCCAACTGTTACCTATGCGACGGCCCTCACATGATGCGAGATTGCCCACAAAAGAAAGCCCTTAAGGCCATGGCTTTCAAGGAGGACAAGGCCGAGGAGAGTAACGATGCAAGCATGGGATGCATCCGTCTACTGAATGCCATCCAGACAACCCTCCCACAACCCAAGGCTCAGGTTGGAGGAGGATCATTGTTCGTCGACGTCAAGACTGGTGACAAGACGACGCGTGTGTTGGTGGACACGGGAGCAACACACAACTTCATGACGTCGGAGGAAGCCACAAGGCTTGGCCTCCGAGTCACAAAGGAGCCTGGTAGCGTGAAGACGGTAAATTCCGCTGCCACCCCCATTGTTGGAGTTGCGCGCAATGTACAAGTAGGCATTGGCGCATGGAAGGGAAATATCGACTTCACCGTAGTCAAGATGGACGACTATGGCGTAGTCATTGGGTTAGAGTTCATGGACAAGGTACGAGCCTTTCCCATTCCCTTCTACAATATCTTCTGTATCCTAGCCGACGGAAGACAACCTTGCCTGGTGCCATTGGAAAGGCAAACCAAGAAGTGTACCCAGCACTTGTCGGCAATTCAATTTGCCAAGTCTTGGAAGAAAGGCGAGGCCACATTTCTTGCAACCCTAATGTTGAATGAAGGGGAGGAGAAGCACGGGCCTTTGCCGAAACAAGTGGAAGACGTCATTGTGGAGTTTGCGGACGTGATGCCTAAGGAACTTCCAAAGAAGTTGCCACCAAGGAGAGAGGTCGACCATGCGATTGAGTTGGAGCCTGGTGCTAAGCCTCCCTCCAAATCACCTTATAGGATGTCGCCACCCGAGTTGGAGGAATTGAGGAAGCAACTCAACGAGCTACTTGATGCTGGCTACATCCAACCCTCCAAGTCCCCATATGGTGCACCCGTCTTGTTCCAACGCAAGAAGGATGGTAGCTTAAGGTTGTGCATCGACTATAGAGCATTGAACAAGATTACCATCAAGAACAAGTACCCACTTCCGTTAATCGCCGACTTATTTGATCAACTTGGTGAAGCAAGGTACTTCACAAAGTTAGATCTTCGATCGGGATACTACCAAGTGAGGATAGCCCCTGGAGATGAATCGAAGACAGCGATGGTGACCAGATATGGATCGTTCGAGTATAAAGTCATGCCATTTAGTCTGACCAATGCCCCCGCAACATTCTGCACATTGATGAACAAGGTATTCCATCCTTATCTTGACAAGTTTGTCGTGGTTTACATTGATGATATCGTTGTCTATAGCAAGACATTGGAGGAGCACGTCGAGCACTTGTGCATAGTGTTCAAGACCCTTCGGGAGCATGAACTCTATGTCAAGAAAGAGAAATGCTCATTTGCCGCAAAAGAAGTAGAATTTCTTGGCCACAAGATAAAGGAGGGAAAACTTATGATGGAAAAGGGCAAGATCAAGGCCATTCAAGAGTGGGAACCGCCGACCAAGGTACCGACACTACGATCCTTTCTGGGGCTAGCCAACTACTACCGGAGATTCATTAAAGGGTACTCAGCCATAGCGGCACCCTTGACAGACCTTCTTAAGAAGAACAAGGCATGGGAATGGACGGACCGGTGTCAAGAGGCCTTTGAGAGGTTGAAGAAGGCCCTAATGGAGGAACCTGTACTAAGGTTGCCCGACCTTAACAAGCCATTCGAGTTACACACTGATGCTTCCGACTTTGCCATAGGAGGAGTGTTGATGCAAGAGGGACATCCGATAGACTATGAAAGTCGCAAGCTAAACAATGCCGAGAAGAGGTACACGACCCATGAAAAGGAGATGACCGCCATCATCCATTGCCTTAGAGTTTGGAGGCATTACTTGCTTGGAACCCCATTCATCATCAAGACGGACAACGTTGCCACTAGCTACTTTCAAACCCAACAAAAGCTCACACCTAAGCAAGCAAGGTGGCAAGAGTTCTTAGCGGAGTTTGATTACAAGCTAGAGTACAAGCAAGGAAAGGAGAACGTGGTGGCCGATGCTCTAAGTAGACGAGTAGAGTTAATGGCTACGGTACTCAAGCCGCAAAGCCATCTCTTGGGCCGTGTCCGAGAAGGTTTATCACATGACGTCCAAGCCAAGAACATTGTGGAGTTTGTCAAGGATGGGAAGACAAGAAGGTTTTGGCTTGAGGACGGCTTGCTATACACCAAGGGCAAGCGGATCTACGTCCCAAAGTGGGGAAGCTTAAGGAAAGAAATCCTGAAGGAGTGCCATGACTCAATGTGGGCAGGACATCCTGGCACTCACCGCACGTTGGCTTTGGTGAGCGATGCTTATTATTGGCCACAAATGCGGGATGATGTAGATTCATACGTGAAGACTTGTCTTGTGTGCCAACAAGACAAAGTGGAACAAAGGCAACATGGAGGACTGTTGGAACCACTTCCCACCCCATCAAGACCATGGGAGTGTCTAACCATGGATTTCATCACACATTTGCCCAAGTCTGATGGATGTGGATCTATCTTCGTCGTGGTCGATAGATTCACCAAGTATGCCACTTTCATACCCGCACCTGTGGAGTGCACAGCCGAAGTAGCTGCACGCTTATTTCTAAAGCACGTGGTGAAGTATCGGGGTGTTCCGAGGAGCATAGTCAGTGATCGAGATGCTCGATTCACGGGCAGATTTTGGAAGGAGCTCTTCAAGCTACTTGGCTCAAGGTTAGACTTCTCCACAGCTTTTCATCCCCAAACCGATGGACAAACGGAGCGGGTTAATGCATTGTTGGAGACTTATTTGCGGCACTATGTTAGTGCCAATCAACGAGATTGGGCTAAGTTACTTGATATTGCCCAATTCTCTTATAACTTGCAACGTTCGGAGTCGACGGGGAAAAGTCCGTTCGAGTTGGCTACAGGGCAACAACCCTTGACCCCGAACACGGTCGTGACTGGCTACACGGGGAATAGTCCAGCCTCTTTCAAAACCGCTAAGGAGTGGCAATTAGCCCACGAACTTGCTCGAGCTCACTTGGAGAAGGCTTCAAAGAAGATGAAGAAATGGGCGGATCGTAAGCGAAGGAATGTGGAGTTCCAAACTGGCGACCAAGTCTTTGTGAAGCTCAATGCGTCTCAACACAAGAGTACTCGTGGCTTGCACAAAAGCTTGTTGCGGAAATATGAGGGACCATTCCCTATCATCAAGAAGGTTGGCAAAGCCGCTTATGTTGTGGAACTCCCACCCCGTCTCAAGTTTCACCCGGTGTTCCATGTGAGCAACTTGAAGCCTTATCATGCAGACAATGAGGAACCAAGCCGAGGTGAGTCTCATCGAGCACCCCCTTTGATGACAGAGGCATTTGACAAAGAAGTAGAGAGCATTGAAGCTAAGCGTGTCGTGGTGCGACCAAGACAACCAAAGCATGTGGAGTACTTTGTCAAATGGAAGGGGCTACCATACTCCGAAGCAACATGGGAGAAGGAGACGTCCTTATGGCAATATAAGGACTTGATTCAGACATTCGAGAGGCAGGAGTCGACGAGGACATCGACGGTTTAAGTGGGGGAGGATGTCACGGGCCATGTGTCAAGAACAAAGAAATGCCCAAGACATCATATATCTAAGCCCATGAAGCCATGTCTTCATGGAAGCTTCTGGAACGTCCCGGAGAAATCAAGAACATGGCGGAGCATTCAAGATAATCTAGGGAATTCCGGAACATTCCACACAAGTGTACCTATTTAAAGCCTCACCTAGAACAATCTAGATTAGGCAAGTTGTATCTAGAACTATGCTAGATATTTCTGGATGTAAGTAGGGGATTCTAGAACCCTCCATTGAGGAGGTGACTTAAGCCTATAAATAGGAGGCAAGGCCATTTGGCCAAACCATCCAAGAATTGTAAGCAATTGTAAAGTTCTCTTAACTTTCAATACAAAGCTTCCTTTCTCCCATCTTCTGAGTGATTTTAGCATTCTCCAAGCTATCTTAGCTTTCTTTGTGATTCGATCCGGGGAAGCGAGGCTTCGAAGGCTTACTTAGCTTGTTCATCGAGGTATTCAAGTCTAAGTGCCGCACGGGCGGAAGGCTTAAAGAGTCATCCCGTGACACTTGGACAATGTCAAACGACCATATAATTCATCAAAGTTTCAAAGAAAGGAGGAGGGTGCATGTAGGCCATAATCATTATTATCATATAACATTATTGTAAGGGTATCCATCATACCACACTCGAACATCTCGGATACATGACATCAGGAACCAAACATACAGACACGGTGACACAACAGCCAAGTCCACACAATCAATAGCTTTCAGAGCTACAAGAGTTCCCTTGACGAGCATAATGCGCCCATGATAACGTTCGAAACGACACAAAGACTTTTATAAGTACACCAGAACATCCTTCATGCAAGACAGGAGCAACCAAACACACCCAAGATGGTGACACAGGCGCATCTTGCATCTTATTTATCTCTGTGCTATATATTTATATAAACAAGACCAATCAACAAACCAACTGTCACGAAACTGCAGCAGTACTTAGCCTTCAGAGCTGCAAGAGCTCTCCCCCGATGATGCACTTTCTAGCTGAAGACGCTTCATCTCCTCGTAAGCCCACTCAAGCCCAGGGCAGTAATGGAGTGGAGGGTTAAACCGACAATCATACATGTCATCTGGCAAGAACGCTCCATTCTCTACCAGAAATTTCACTGCTTCCCTCCTCCTCTCTTTGGCTGCACTGTGAAGCGGAGTCCCTGTTTCAACAAATAAAGGAAGCAGAATGCGTCAGATAATACCTTAACTATTACAATTTCTTCATATTCTCAACTAAAACATATAAAACTTGAAAATAGCTACTCAAGAGGGAAAAAAAAAAGGAAGGGTGACGCTACTTACAGCCACAAGCACCCTTAGTTCTGGCATCAATGTTAGCTCCACGCTCAAGTAATTCATCCATAACATCTAAATGACCACCCTCAGCAGCTAGGTGGAGAGGGGTAACCCCTTTCGATTTGCGACCCCAAGCAGCAGCATTCACATCCATTCCCTCGTCAAGAAGCCGCCTCACCTGCCGGAGGAAAAGAATAGACAGAAAATTTTTAAATAATTAAATGACTCATTTTTAAAAGTAACAAATTAGTGGGGCAAAGCAGGTGAAAAAAAAAGATCAAGAAAACACAAAGCTTGTATTTCATATTAATTTGAAAAGGGTAATGCTAGGGAGACTAAATGTGTCGACTAACTTTTTGTAAACTAAATGACATGGAAGTTGATGATTGAATTATTACTTTGAGTGTTGATTACCATGCTTATTTCTTATTGGTGACACATCATTTAGTTTGCAAATTTAGTCTACCTAGCATTACCCATTTGAAAAATAGATTGTACTTTTGACCAGGGTGCTAATTTTCATTTCCTTGTAGCCACTTAAGTTACTATTAAGTCATTTTCATGGTCAGGAAAGTCCCCAAAAGAGACCGGTACTTTCTCTCCTAATTTACCATAGTTAGAAGGTGTTCAGAAAAGCAGCCAAATACGACAAAACAAGTGGGCTTTCATCAGGAACACAATTCATTTTACTCGTTATATAAGTAAAAACCACAAGAAGAATTAAAAAAGCCGTGGGAAATGAAAGGTTGAAGAAAGAGGGGATCAAAGTCCATACGGACTAGAGAGTTCCATTCAATACACAAGTCTCTAACAAGTTATTTATCAATTTCACGATTTAGAGTAGCAATCTGAAAGTCAATTTACAGTTATTAATTGTGTATTCTGGAAGCCAATTTTGAGTAAGAATCTGCAACTCTTAAGTCACTTTAGAGTCGCAATAGCGTATAAGTTTGGTTAATTAAGGGAGGAATTTGTTTAAGTTAATTATTAATCCTAAAGCCAAATTATGCAATTTCTACTCAAAAGTCAAATCCAGAAAACCTCATTTGAAATACTCTAAAGGACCCTTCACAAATAAATTACAACTACTTGTCTGAAAAAAGAACACGTTTGTGGTCCACCTACCGTAGCGCGCGCACAAATATATCTATAGTTGTAACACATAAATAATGCAGATCGTGTCCATGACCAATTAGACCTTGCAAAGCGTATAGAAAACCTTGATGTTGCAAATTTTCTGATATCTATTTTATCATCCAGACAAATCATAATCTGACACTAGACTTTTTCTCTCTATCAATTAGAATAGAAAAGAATTATCCAATACAATCTCAACAAGGGGCTTTATCATCGCTTCATATTGTATATTAGTTGTGCAAATCCTATGTAGCCGGCTCCGTTCAATGACATAATGAACTAGATTCGCAGGGCTAACAACAGTTATGAGCTTAAACAAGATATTACAACATCCAAATCTTAACAAATCACTCAACGCTTTTCCAACTTTACAACCAAACATTTAGCAACATTCTCAACACCGACAACATAGATGATATAATGGCACCAAGAATTTACCTGTTTCAGGTCGCCCTTTCGACAACCAATATGAAGCAGAGTCCATCCTCTATCATCCATGTCCACACTGGACCTAAACGACCGCCTTCGCGACAAGCTCCGCCTGAGCGTGCCCATTACCTCCGTCTCTCGGGGAAAGGTCTCAATTTCTTCCACAACCCAAAAACGCACGATTTGATACCAACAAAGAAAACACAAGCCCTCTTTTACGCAACTACAACAACAACAAATCTCACCCCCAGAAATTCAACACCCAGAACCCAAGATTTACATAATTTGTAGGAAAAACCACAGGGAAAAAAAAAAAGAGGACCGGAAGAACAATATTGAAAAGGAAGGGCGTGAGAGAGAAAGAGAGAGACTTAGCGAGAATGATTGGCCATGCAGTAGTTTGGAGCCAAAGGATTCAAGCCGGGACCGAGGACGCGAAGATTCTCAATCTCAAAGATGACGACGGCGGAGACGACGGAAGGGGATGAGATTATATTCATAGTTGATGCAAAACGACGACAATTTGTGCTGGTTTTTGCGGGAAGAACAAGGATGCCTATATGGTGTGGGATTCCCAATCGGTTTTTGTGGCCAGAGGAGAAGGAATTGGGGTTGGATTGGGAGAGGGCTTGGCGGTGGAGGAGAAACCCGAAGAAAACCAAACCCTAGAAGGAAACAGGATCGGCTTCCCCTTTTTGGTTGTTGTTGTTGTAGCCTTGTAGGGTGTCGGTCGGCACACGTACGGAAGGTCAGCGTAGACTCGTGCGAAACCACTTTCCTTGATTTTTCTCGCTTATTCTCTTTTCCAATTATTTATTTATTTTCTAAACTCCACTTGCTCACCTCCCCACACGCTCTCTCTCTCTCCCCCCCCCCCTCGTCTCACTGTCTCACCCAGACACTCGCCTCTCTCTCTTTCCCCTCTCTCCTGGCTAGGCATCACCCAAATCTCAGAGACCTGGGAGAGCCAGACAGAGTGGTGCGGTGTCGTTTTGGCTTCTGGTGCTCACGTCTCTCCGTCGCTGCTCAATCCGCATTGCATTCGTCTCAGATCGATCAAAAACCAGAGCAGCTTCTTTATCTTTCAACATTTATCGGTAAATCTGACTTCAATTTCACTTCAAGATTTTACCTTTTTTTAACCATCTAAGCTTAACCGTGTTCCCTTGTAATTGCTGGTGAATTGGAGGGTAATTGAATCGGTTTTAACTCTTAGGACCAGCAGTGGACTTGGATTTTCAAAAGTTTCTAATTTGAAAAATTGAAGAGTTGAAGTGAAGCTTAAGATGTTGTGTTTGTGGATGTTCCTTCTTTGTTTTAGGATAATTTCGATGCATTATTCGATTTACTAATTGCATTTATTGATTGACATTGCTTGATTAACCCTGATTGCTATGAGCTTGTTGTAGTAAATTACATATTGGATAAATATGCATTGTAACCTATCGTGCTCAATTTCGTTGGGGTTTGACGGTTTAATACCCATTTGCCCGGGTCAATATGCAAAGACTTACTGTGTGCTTTACTATTGGTATTGGTTTTGTCTTTCCTTGGATCTTTTTAAATTTTGTTGTATATTGTTTTCTTGCAATATGTGCTTTACTAGTTCGTGAATGCACTTTTACTTTATTACTTACTGTGTGTGTCGCAATTTAATTGTACATGATGCCTGTATAGTTCCTTTTCATTTTGCACCCCATTTATGGGAATTCTATTGGTTAAGATTTAAGTGTAGACCTTACAGAAATATATAATTACTGTTTTGGTGCTTTTGTTGCGAAACCAAACAAGGTTTCCTAACATGTAATATCCTATAGGTATCCGGTGAACATATGAAAATCTGTATATAGAGACTTTCATTTGCTAAGTCTAACAGATAATATTGTGTGATGTATTGGAATGGATGATCAAGCAGCTATTCATTTTTGGTCACGTTCAAACTGCTATTAAAATTAGTCATGCTCATTTTCAGGTTTCCTTTTTGTTTCATTTCCAGCTGCTGGATGTCAATGTCAAATAGAAGGAAGCACTGTAAACCTTGGCTTGACAGATGAATTATTGTTGCTGTATTATGCTTGACCAGTGCCACTATGGGCATCTTTTTGGTGAAATGGAGAGGGCTCTGGCTTCTTTACGTTCTATTGCTTTATATAACAAGGAACGAAATTAGAGCTATCAGTCCTGATGGTAATTTGACATATTTTAGTTTTTCAGTTGTCCTTTTCTTTTTTTTTATTTTAAATTTTGAGTTATCTTGACGCATGCCAAATTATAATGGATGAGAAATTATTGACTTACTCATTATCATTAAAACAAAACCTTGGGAATACTGGATGTCATTTTTTATTTTATTTTTTCTAATTTGCTGCTGTACTTTGTATTAGTCTGTGTGAAGTTTGGTAGAAGCACTAATTTGGTAATCATATAGGGCTTGTTTGGATGTGCTTTTAAAATGTCTGAAAGTGCTTTTGGGTAAATTGATTTTGAGTTCCAAAAGCACTTTAAGTGCTTTTTGGAAGAAGCACCAGATATGTGCTTCTTACAGGAAGCACTTAAAGTGCTTTTCCAGGATCCACTTAGATTTTTACTAAGAATTGGTGTCAAAAACATTTTCACCAAAAGCGGTTTCAGTCATTTTAAAAGCACATCCAAACGAACCCATAAAAATCTTTTCTGGAGATCCATTTTCCTAGAGAGATGGATAAGATATTCTGACACAGTGACATCTTTTACCATTGGGAATGGTAAAAAAAATTCAGTGATGCCATGTATGTGTCCATAGTAGTGTTTACATCTACTTAATTTGAAAAATTGGTTGTGCTAGTGTATCTAGAAATTTAAAAAGATTGGTTAGTTTGTAATCATAGAATAGAGTGGCCAAGTATATTTTTTGAGCAGGATATTGCATTATGGCTTCTTTCTTTTGTTTTTTTAACAAATAGAGTTATTACATTATAGATATTGGTCAATCAAAGGATACGACATGCCATAATCTGATATAAATATTCATCTATTTGTAGGTGAGGCACTTCTAAGCTTCAGGACAGCAGTTGTTAGTTCAGATGGTATCCTTCTTCGATGGAGACCAGAAGATCCTGATCCATGTAATTGGAAAGGAGTGAAATGTGATGACAAAACAAAGAGAGTAATCTACTTGTGAGTGTTAATGCCTACAATTATGTTTTGTTAATCACTTTCTGTGCTTATCGAACAAACACTTGTTTCATGGGATTTATGTTTATGGTTTTGGTTTTTGTTTTTCGCTTGTGGTTGATATCTTGTATTTGTTTTTTACGAGCTCTATTTGGTAATAAGTTCTTGTTTCCTACTAAAAGAACAAAAGATTATGTATTTCTCATCTCCACATTGGAGGTGGGCACCTCTTTCGACATTGTTCTTTCATAAGACATAGTCTTGGTTTTGAGGATGTTTGGTATTTTCAGGCTTGCCCTTGAGATTAGTATCTTTTGTTGGGATGTAATGCTCTGTTCTTGGGGGGTAACAAGAAAGCTGTGGCTCTCTGGAGGTGTATGATTTTGGCTCTTACATGGAGTCATGGACTATATGGTTGAAATGAAATAAGTAATGTTATTTTTTTCTATTATAATGCAAATTGCGGAGGCTGAGAACTAAAAGTACCCCCACAACAGAAATAATATAAAATGAAAAGTAGTATAACTTAACTGTCTAATTGGGGTCATTTTGATCGAATGGATGTCCTACCTGTACAGTGGCATTGAGGCATATACATTACTTAGCCCATTCGAAATTAGATGATTGAGACCTAATTTATTGTTCTCATTTGATCTGGGGAGGGCGTATCATGCTTAAACCTTCTGTCCTTTTAAATAAAGATATTGTGTCCACTTTTCAATAAATTTTCATCCTTTTTAAAATTAAAAAAAGGTTACAATTCATGAGTGTCGTAAATTTTGTGTGTTACAGTTATGAGTTTGATTCTCATGGCGTATCTTGCAGGAGTCTTGCTGGTCACAAATTAAGTGGATATATACCTCCAGACCTTGGGAAGCTAGATCAGCTGACGATTTTGTATGTGATGTTAAGAGATATAATAGCGGTTATGGTAATTGATGTATCTTTGTTATATCAAATTTTCTTCTCTGACTGATTATGTCTATGATGTATCATGTTGTAGAGCTCTTCATAACAACAACTTTTATGGGACTATTCCTTCAGACCTGGGGAATTGCACACAGTTGGAGAGAATGTAAGTCCACCTGTGCGAATTGTTATCTTACAATAATTGTTCTCATGTTCACTACTGCATGATGTTTGTATATGTTTCTAACCAGTTGTGGTCGGAGATTGTTTGATAACGTGATTTGGCAAAAAAATTGGTTGAATAACAGTTATTTGCCTATAGTTGAATGAAAAACTTTACTTTAGAAGGCTTTTTGTGAGAATCTAATATCTCCTGTCGTGACAACCAGTGCAGGAATAATTATTGCATCTAATCTCTCCTTAATAAATTTCTAGACAAATTCAATAAATTTTGGTCTTATCATGCTCAGTAGAATTGAGAGTTATACTGATTGAAGGCGTATTATCCATATGAAATTTCACAGGAACAGCTTGTTTAAAATTCAATTCCTTTAACAATATGTGTAACCAATAATAATTCACAAGTCCCATGACTCATAACCTGAAATTTCTGCTTTCACACATGATATCGCAACAATTGATTGTTTCTTAGTTTCTGGCTGACAATGTTCACAATGAAGGTGTAGTAGCTTAGAATAGACCTTCTATCACCAACAGAAACAACCTCCTAGGTGCCCGTGCATACTTCCTTTAAGTGTCCGTTCTTCGAAAATAAAAATCCCTATCCAGGAGCATAGTTCAAATATCACATGTAAAACTACCTCCAGATGGGGAGAATGGGGAGAATGGGGTGCATGCATAAACTGGCGGACTACACTCACAACATAAGCAATGTCAGAATATGTGTCCAAAAGGTAGATAAGTTTTACATTAAGCTTTTAATACCTTTCATCAACATGATTGGTTCATTTTAAGTATCAACTGGTTTACCTAACATCCCTCTATCTTGAAGAAGGTGCATTTTGTTTGGGAATATGCATTTTCCTGGGCAACTTCTTCTATACAAAGTAGTTATTTAATTTCTCCCAACCCTTTGATCTTTCTCATATTCATTGGCTAAGTGAGTTTTTCAACATCTCCTAAACATCATTCCCAGCAATAATAATAATCACAAAATACAATAGGAGCTGATTTATTACCTTGAAAATGGAAAATAAGTACAGTGTGACTAGTACAGCTTAGTTTATAACCAATTTTCACACACTTGGCATAGTTATTTGAAACTCGTCAAACCAAGCACTAGAAAATTGTTTCAATTAATACCATATTATAGAATATGGATATAGTGTAGGAAAATGGTATATTTATCCTAATTTTTACTCACAAATAATAAGATAGAGCGGCAAAGAGTGCTCCTAGTTGATCCTCTGTGTGTGTTGCTGCTCTGCACAGTTTCAGATGTGACCGCGTGCATGTCCTTTTCTTTTCTTTTTTATACTTTATTTATGAAAAGAAAAAAATCATTTTTTTCGTTCACATGCACTCCGAGAACATCAATATAAACTTCCTCCACCAGGGATCACATTCCTCACACAAACTAAAAAAGATACCGATCTTGGATGGTTGTTGAAGAGGATAAGACATAGATGAAATTCATCTTGGCAGGTGGGGCAAAAGTCTCTGATAATTGGTACCATAAGTCTTCCTATAAAAAAAACATTTGTAGCTTTATGAATAAATCCTTTGGCTACTAGTTGTGCATTCTTTCATTCTATGGTACCATTTGCATTATGTTTGACCTTGAATGCGCATTCTACCAAACAATCCTCTTACCTTTTTTCTATCATCCCAGTACCATGTTTTTTCAATAGCCGTCATGCTTTCTACGCAATGTTCTAAAAATTGCTAGGCGGTAGTCGGGTGGCGGGTAGGGTCCTAGTGCCTTGTGGACTGGGCAGGGCCTAGGCATTTTTAGCGTTTTTCTTTTCCCTTCATAGTATCTTTCATTTAACTTGTGCTTGAGTATATTTTGACTAGTTGTAGCTTTCACAATTTGGTTGACATTTGCAATAAAAAAAGTCCCAAATAATATCTGCATTTTCTTTTGAATTGGGCAATCCAGTTATGGAATTTTCAGTTATAGGATGTAGAATTTTCATAATTTGTTTACATTTCAATAGAAAAGTCTCCAGTAGGTATATCTGCGTTCCATTTTGAACTGTATAATACTGTTTGTATCATGCTGAAGTTGAGTTTTTTGGTTGCTGCAGATACTTGCAGGGTAATTACTTAAGTGGGTTAATTCCAAGTGAATTGGGAAAGCTGTCAGCCCTCAAATTTTTGTGAGTTGTTTTTAACATGCTGATCAATGTTCAATAAAAAAACGTTTTTCAATTTATTTTTTACTTCATTCACCTATTTTCTATGTGGGTTAAGAATAATTTGAACAAGTTAGATTTGTAGATATGCTTACTACGTTTGTAGCTACGCAGTTTATTTTCAATCAGGATATGCATTCATTGTTGAACGTTTAAGTAATTATCTCATCATCACCAAATGTAAAAATGCCACTGTAGTTTGTAGATACCATACGACTAACGTATTTATGCCTAAAATAATCTACGCATAAAATTTCGAGTTTCATATTATACCTTGTAGTTAGTGAAGTAGGATTTAAAGATACTGTTTGACACTTCTGACGCTTATTCGTTCCCAGTTCAGCATTATGTCATATTGCTTTCAGTTGAAGCTTTGTTGTTGTTGTCGAGGATATCTCTGTTATGATTTTATCACTATTCTATGATTTTATACTACAGAGATATTTCAAGTAACTCTCTCAGTGGAAATATTCCTGTGTCACTAGGGAAGTTGGATAAGCTTGTTGCGCTGTGAGTTACCTAATTCCTTGTCTGTCTTGTTAAAACTTGAATATTGGTGTTTTATTGAACATAAAATCATGTAATTTATTGCTTAATGGAATCTTGACTTCCTGTAGCAATGTGTCAAACAATTTTCTGGTTGGACCAATACCATCTGATGGAATGCTTACCAACTTACCTGAAAGCTCGTAAGTACTAATCATCTGGTAAAGTGTTGTGTGTTTTTTTGTTATAGGGGGGGTGGGGGGGGGGGGGGGGGGGAACTGCTACTTTATTTCAAACTCTTTAATGTTTTGTCTTCCAGTAAGATGATATATTTTGTAAGGTATGCGTGAAATGTGGGAAGGGATTATTCTCATGTCATTGCCTCTCTACATTCTAGTTGGTGGGACTTAGCTTAAGATCTCTATTGTGCCCTAGTTACTAACTGACCTGTTATACCCATATTAAACTATGACAATGTAGTCCCCAATGATTTTCATACCCTTTAGAGCCATTGACACCTTTCCTTGCAGCTTTGATGGAAATCGTGGTTTGTGTGGGAAACAAATCAATCTGGTATGCAAAGATGTCCCTGGGGAATCACCAAATTCCCAATCTCCAAGCTCAGGTAAACCTCCTTGGATGTGAAATAGATGGGTGCAATGTTTGTGATTATCTAGAGACTCTTTAGAACGTGAAAGCCTTCAAATTATTTTGTTTTCACTATGACTTCTCAAGTTCTCAAGTTGGTGAAGTCCTTGGAGAATTTTAAAATTTCCCTATGGAGAATCTCAAGTGCTGACAACATTATGGTACTCATACTTAGTATTGAAACTTTTGTAGAGCAAAATCAAGGTGGAAAGAAGAAATACTCTGGTAGGCTACTTATCAGTGCATCAGCAACTGTGGGTGCACTTCTTTTGGTGGCTCTCATGTGTTTCTGGGGTTGCTTTCTTTATAAAAAGTTCGGTAAACATGACAGTAAAGGTCTTGCAATGGATGTTACTGGAGGTACTGGTTACTTTCTGGGTTATATTTGATTTACGTCCACAAATCTTGAGTTCTAGTTTTTGAGATCTGACCAACAGTCTTGTTGCTCCAGGTGCATCAATTGTAATGTTTCATGGAGATTTGCCATATTCTTCTAAAGACATAATTAAGAAATTAGAGACTTTGAATGATGAACACATAATTGGTGTTGGTGGCTTTGGAACAGTGTACAAGCTTGCAATGGATGATGGCAAAGTATTTGCATTAAAAAGAATTGTAAAGATGAATGAGGGGTTTGATCGTTTTTTCGAGAGGGAGCTAGAAATTCTTGGAAGTATAAAACACCGGTACCTAGTGAATTTGAGGGGCTATTGCAATTCTCCCACATCAAAGTTGCTAATCTATGATTTCTTATCTGGTGGAAGCCTTGATGAAGCACTTCACGGTTAGATGCTCTTCTCTTGTGTTTATTTTCATTGCTTTAACATGTTACATGTGCATCTGGTTTAGATGAATGATAAAGTTATTTTCTATACATGAAGTTAGAGGGGTAATGAGTGTAGGACCCGGAAAGAGAAGGTTACAGAGAGTAAATTAAAAAAAGAAACCGTATAAGGAAACTTACTGTCTGCAAGAAATTCAATACTTAAAACTGTCCAACAAAAGGACAGTGGTGCCTTTGAGTTTATACGAATCCAAATAAAAATACTTGAATAAATTTAACCATAAATGTGTCAAATAACCTAAACTCACCATGCGATGTTGCACATAAGTGTTTAGATGCACATCATGATCTCCATCAGAGGAACATGTGGCATTGATCAGGCTCAGTATTTGGTATACATATGTACGTTTCTTGATAAAAGTTTTTAAAATATTTTACTACACATTATACGTATTTGTTACATGGAAATAAACCATTGGAACAATAATATTTCATAAACCATTGAACAGAAAGATCTGAGCAGCTTGATTGGGATGCACGATTGAATATTATTTTGGGAGCTGCAAAAGGCCTGGCTTACTTGCATCATGATTGCTCACCTAGGATCATACATCGAGACATAAAGTCAAGTAACATTTTACTTGATGGAAGTCTTGAGGCACGCGTATCAGACTTTGGACTTGCCAAACTGTTGGAGGACGAAGAATCTCACATTACAACAATTGTTGCGGGAACATTTGGTTATCTGGCTCCCGGTAAGAAAATGTTATTGTAGTTTCTGGTTTGTTATGCTGAGCTCTCAACTCTCTGAGCGTGGATATTGTTCTATAAATTACGGGAATGATTCTGTACACCCCTGTTTAGTTCTTTCCATTGATTCCCCTTTGAAATAAGCAGGGGTGTGTAGGGGGACAAAAAAGGTGTGGAAATCACTTCCTATTATAATGACTACATCCATGATAGATGGAAATAAATTATTATGATTTTCACCTATAGCAGATTTTCACGCTCTTCCATAACAGTTTCTTTGCATAATTAAATTTGGAGTAGTAAGTGATACAGAAGTGTACTAAACTAAACAACCAAACGGAGCAGCATAGCAGGCTAAAATAGCCTGAACAGTGGCAGAATAACAAACAATACAATAGAACCCCCAAGTAAAAACTAAACACGATTGAATGCATTTGCATGCACTTACAACTGCTCCAGTTATAGGTGTCTGGTAATGTAGATGCTTACAAATCAGCTTCCTGATGAAATGTGTTTTTGTTACACAAGGGGAGGAAAACTTTGTGTAGTCAATGTGCAGGCAGTTATTTCTGAAGTAGTACGATACAGTTTTTGTTATATTTATATACAACCTGAGTGATATGACCTCATTGGCAGAGTATATGCAAAGTGGCAGAGCAACTGAAAAGACTGATGTTTATAGTTTTGGGGTCCTGGTGCTTGAAGTATTAAGTGGAAAACGACCCACAGATGCATCATTTATTGAGAAGGGCCTCAACATTGTTGGCTGGGTATGTCTCTCTACGTGTGGTTTTTGTCAAAAATAATATTGCTTTTTGACATGAAGCTAAATCAGCAAGTGTAAATCATGTTCTCTAAAGTTGACTGCAGAATGGCCATGTTTGTTTTAGCGTTTATAAAATTTAGTTGGGAATAGTGGAAGCATAGTGAATTGTGAACTGCATATCCATGTCAACTGTTGGAAATCAATTGCACGTGTTGAATATAATAGGTGAAAGAATGATAAAGAAAATATTTTGGTTTTGATTGATTGTTCCAGTCAAGTAAATATTATGTAAAGTTCCTTAATGATATCATTTTTGGAATGGGTATCGTTTCTTCAAGTTAGTTCTAATTTATCTGCAATTCCCTCTGCAGTTAAATTTTCTGGTCACAGAAAATAGGCAAAGAGAAATTGTTGATCCACAGTGTGAGGGGGTGCAAGCTGAAAGCCTTGACGCCCTGCTCTCTGTCGCCATTCAATGCGTTTCTTCAACTTCAGAAGATCGACCCTCTATGCACAGGGTGCTCCAGCTGCTTGAATCTGAGGTCATGACACCATGCCCTAGTGACTTCTACGATTCCAGCTCTGAGTAAAAAGGCTTTGTGCAGATGGCAAGTCTGAATTTGTGTTTACATCGCTGTTGTATCAGATATGTAATGCAAACAGTGGAAGGGAATCAGAATCTGCAAAGGTACATTAGCCAATTCATTCGTTCATTCTTTCTTCAGGAAGACTACATTTAGAAGCTGGCATGCACATCTGTTGTCCACATTGCCTTTGTTCAGACATCGTATTCATCATCAACGAGATTCTGGATGCAATTTGCTCCTTGTGTTCTCATTTTGTGCAGTTGCGTTCAAACTCTTGTAATTCCTCTTGCCCGTTCACCAAAATTAAGTGTATATGATATTTATACAAACAGATCACTCTGCAAGTGATTCTTGTTGATGCCATTTTTGTAAAATATGATTACATGACAATAAACAGTAGGATGTGGGAGCACCTGCGCCCGCTGTTTTTCTTTCGTTTGTAATATTATGTTCCCCCTTTCATAATTTTATTTCTTAATCTGCCTTGATCTTGATTTAAATGTTTTGCCCTAATACGATTTGCAATGCCTATTCTGTTTGCGCTGGATTGCCAATCGACGGGTCAATTTCGTGTTTGCTGTAAATAAATATTCTAGAGATGGGGTTCCGACAAACATGGAATGCTTCCCACTGCCTATACCGCAGGAGAGATTTCTCATGCGTCCAATTATAGTTTGAGTAGCGTAACCGGCCAATCAATTCTTGTCACGTATCTATAGGAAACGTTGAAAAACTATTAACATGCAAACAAGTGCATCAAACGTTTATAAACCAAAATAATATATCGAATAGAGATGTATTTGAGTAAGAAGGGTGGGCTTAGCCTCACAATAGGCTAGCACTAATGTGGTTTGGTTTAAATTCACCTCTGGCAAGAATCGAATCTAAGACCTTTGAAGAGGAATACCACTAGACCGTAGTACTAAGTGATAGACCTTATGAATTTAAACCTGTTTAATGACAGCCAAAAGGAAAAAAGAACACACAACTAAATGAAAAAGAAAAAAAAGAACAATGGAAAAAACCTTAATGTGTTGTAGTCATATTTAGAATAGGAATGTGATTCTGTAAATCCTAATGTATATAGAGATATCTTTTATATTCCCTTTAGTAGTCTTTCCTATTAGAGTTGTAATCCTAAAAGGGTAAGAATTTTACCTATCCTACTACTATAAATAAAGGCACAATGGGGATGATACAACACACACCTCACAATTAAATCTCTCTAGTCTCTCTCTCATTACCGCCGGCCTCCCTCTCTCTATTTCCTTAGAATAGCTCAGTTAAATAGGCCTACAACACATTATTAGCACGCTCTTGCCAGAAGCTAAGAAACTAACGGATCGTAGGAGGCTATCTTCTACAAAATTCAAAGGCTCTTATTTGCTTTCTGCCAATTAGGTACGCTTAAAACAAAGGAAGATATTTGAAACATCCATGAAGCATGAAAGCATTCCCCATGATGCATGAACCCCTCTATGGTTTATATTTTCCTTCCATATATATATTGTAAATGTTTCATATATTTGTCAATATATATATGTTTCATGCATTACACAATTATATTGCTATGTGGAATTTGTGAGTCAAAGCATATAAATAAATTAGAAGCAATTAGGGTTTTTCAAACCTTAGGGATGTCGAAAAAAAAAAAAATTGGGAACTGTGTGGCACATTTGCTACATCAAACCACCGCCGCTGGCCTGAAGCTCAGTTGCATGCAACATGTCATGGCACGATGTTATTTGACACCTTGGACCTCACGGCAGCAGCCCTTTGGGCTTTGTTGTGCTGTCCCGGACCCTAGGCCTTGCGCCTAATTAGCTTTATACGGCCTAAAGTTTCTTAGCCTAACCAAAAAAGCCTACAGCCTTTTTGGCCTGTTGCCTCGAGTCCTTAGGCCTAACTCCAGCATCCCAAAGTTGCTGGGCTTCCTTTTTTACCCATGATTCAGCTCTCCCGCAACAACCCGTAGCTCATTGGGTTTCGCCACAATCTCGGCCTACTCGTTAGCAGCCTTATGTTGCTGGGCTTGATTTGCCTCGGACCCAAAAACCCTAAACCCAGCTTCGACTAGGCTTCCTCGGACAAACCTAATGGCCAGCTTTTGTTGGCCTCGCACCTGTTTTGACCCAATGCCAGCAGCTGTTACTGCTGGGCTCCCCAAACCCGCTCGGCCCGAGGCCTCCAACCCTCACCGAAGCTCAATTAGTCTGCAGCCGAACCTGCAGGGCTCTTCTCCCACATTATTTTTCTTCCACGATCGACCCCATTTGGTCCCGATCTATTGAATTAATTAAAAGTGACATGTAGTCCATTAACCTATACTTTGAACCGTTGACATCCTTTTGTAGTCCCGAAGCTCTCACACTTGAGTTTCTGAAGTAACTCAAATCCACTACACTTAAATCAACATATTGCATTCTGTGTTCTTCCAGGAACCTCTCCTTTATGAACTAATCGTTCATAAAATAAATTGAACATGTAGTTTCATATTTAGTGTCTTTGAAACCCGACACATGTCTATAGAACTTGAATGTTCTACGATATATGTCTATGGATTACCACATGACTAACCACGTTTTTGTTGTACCCTTCGTTTTAGGGACATGTCAAACTTGAACAAGCTTGATTTCACCACTTTGGAAGTATCTGAAAGAAACTACCTGAAATGGGTTCCAGATGTGAAGCTCCATCTTACTGCAAAGGGTATTAGAGCCACCATCGAGGCACTTATCGACGACAAACCTGTCGATGAAGCTCAGAAAGCTACTTCAATGATCTTCATTCGAAGACACATCCATGATGCACTGCAGACCGAGTATCTCGCTGAGAAGGACGCATACACCCTTTGGCTTGCTCTGGCTGACCGTTTTGATCACCAGAAAGACATCTACTTGCCTGAAGCAAGACACAACTGGCAGCATCTTCGCTTTCAAGACTTTAAGTCCGTGAATGAATGCAACTCTGAAGTTTGTAGAATCCGATAACTACTGAAGTTCTGTAAAGTGGAACTCACTGAATCAGATCTCCTGGAGAAGACTTATTCGCCCTTCCATGCCACCAATATTATCCTGCAACAACAATATAGGGCACATAAGTTCACCAAATTTTCAAATTTGATCTCTATTTTACTTCTTGTTGAAAAGCAGAACCAGCTTTTGATGACAACCAATTGGCTCGAACGCCGCGCCTGAAGTGCACGCAACCAATTATAGCAGCCACAAACGACGTAAGAACCGTCGTGGCAGTGGCAATGGGCGGCAAGCCCCACAACGGGCTCAAGGTCAACAGAATCAAGGCCCACCCAAGGGAGGAAATATGACCCAGCAGCACCAACCACTTGCCCCTAAGGCCCCAAACTTCAAGAACAAGGGAAAAGCTACTGTTCAACCGGTTTCCATTGAAATGGACATGTGCAACTGCTGTGGATCAAATGATCATTGGTCACACGTATGCAAAGCTAACCCCGAGGCTATTGCCAAGTATCATTCCCGTTGTGAGTCTAACTTTGCACATGTGGATCATTCGGAACATGCTACTACATTCATGGAGATATCAGATTTTCAAGAGGCATCAGCTCCTATGGACGAATGAATTTTAGACATATTTTAAGGTATTTTACCCCTAGTGGCCGAACCCACTATGAGTGGCCGAACCCCCCCTATTTTCTAGGTTTATGGTTTAATTTTGAACAATTTTTCTAAGTCTTTGGAATAATTTGTTTGGTTTTGGTTTGTTTTGAATTATGGATATTATTTCTTGAATTGCTTAATTGAATGAATGGAATTATATTTATGCATGTGACTAATTCAATCAATTTATTTCTAGGTATGTCTAGTGGGGAAGTTAGTTGTCTGGCTGATAATGTTACCACGCATACCATATTGCTTGAGCAACACTATTTTACTAACTTTATACCTAAGAAAGCACATTTGACAACTCTCTCAAGCCTATCCAACCTGATTGAAGGATACAGAAAGGCCCGTATCATGTTGTCCAATGGTACAGTCTTAACCATTAAAGAGGCCCTCTATTCTCCACGTTCCAGAAGAACGTTGCCGAGTGTTAGAGATATTCGAGATAATCAATATCATATTGAAACCACTGAAGATAATGGTTCTGAATTTCTTTGTATCACTTCCATTTGTGGCATGAGTTGGAACGTCTTTCGAGTAGGTTGTACATCACAACCATTCGCAGCATAGAAGCCCACTATATGGTTGGCCATGTGCCTGAGTTCTAGAGCACTTTGTTGCTTTAGCATGATCGTATGGGACATCCTAGATGTGACATGATGTGCCGTATCCTCAAAACATCACATTGGCATCATTTACCTCCCTATGTTAGATTTCCGCAATGCAAAGCGTGTTCTTTAAGGAGGTTGAATACTCAACCCTCGATTACAAAGATTATTCACAACCCCCTAAGTTTTTTCAGAGGATTCAAGGGGATATTTGTGGACCTATCTAACCAACATGCGGACCATTTAGATACTTTATGGTGTTGGTTGATGGATTGACACGATGGTCGCATGTTTTCCTATTGTCCACACGCAATGCTACATTTACGAAACTCCTAGTACAAATTATTAAGCTAAGAGTTCACCACCTTGATTATCCGATCAAGTCGGTTCGACTGGATAACGTTGGAGAGTTTACGTCACAGACTTTTGACGATTATTACATGTCAGTAGGGATTGATGTGGAACATCCTATATCCCATGTTCACACCCAAAATGGCCTAGCAGAAGCTTTCATAAAGCGCCTTCAATTGATAGCTCGAACTTTGGTTATGAGAACCAAATTGCCGGTATCTACCTCGGGCTATGCAATATTACACGCAGTTATCCTGGTCTGCCTGAGGCCCATTGCTACCCAACCTCATTCACCGTTACAATTGGTTACTCAATATGAGCCTGACGTTTCGCATTTACTTGTGTTTGGGTTTGCAGTTTATGTGCCAATAGCGTCACCACTACGTACCAAAATGGGTCCTTAGAGAAAAATGAGAATCTATGTCGGTTATGATTTGCCATCAATTGTTCGCTATTTAGAACCCTTGATAGGAGATCTCTTTACCGCACGTTTTGCGGATTGTTCCTTTGATGAGATAGTCTTCCCGTCATTAAGGGGAGATAAGAATGCTAACATTACTGGAGAACGTTGCGAATTGTTGTGGTATGCTCTAATTATGTCTCATTTAGATCCCTGCATTGCCCAGTCTGAAACTGAGGTGCGACAAATTATAGATCTTCATGCATTGCTCAGAGAACGCCTTATGCTTTTACTGATCTAGCTAAGGTGACAAGATCACATATACTCACTGCAAACGCACCTGCAAGGATAGATGTACCATGTGTATGTCATAATCCTTCCTGGAAGGCCGGACCATCCCTGAATGTGTGGAGGTCGCACATTCCACGCGGTCCGGTACATTGGCTGCTAGCCAATCATCTGCTCCGACCCTGAAGTGTGGCAAACCTCTTGGTTCAAAGGACTCACAACCCTGGAAGAGGAAATCGACACCAACTAGTGACCCTAGTTTAAATCCGACCATCGCTCACTCATCTGTTCCAACGCATGAGGTTCTTCTAGATTACGGTGATGTCTTGGTCGAGACAAACCGACATGCCGAGAATCGTGAGATTTCGGTCCACTACGCAGTATTAGATGAGGTTTGGAATCGGAATGAGATGATCGTCGATTATGCATTTGTGTACACAGTAGCTACTGAAATTATGCTTAACGATGACATTGAACCACGTTCCATTGATGAATGTCGATGTAAAACGAATTGGTCAAACTGGAAACAAGCAATCTAGGTTGAACTTGATTCACTCGCGAAACGTAAAGTGTTTGAACCTATTGTTCCTACACCACCATATGTGAAGCCCGTTGGCTACAAGTGGGTTTTCGTGAGGAAGCGTAATGAGAAGAATGAAATACTGCAATACAAAGCACGCCTCGTAGTGCAAGGCTTCTCTCAGCGCCTTGGGATTGATTACGAGGATACGTATTCGCCCATAATGGATGTTATAATGTTTCGTTACCTAATCAGTTTGGTAGTTTCTGAAAAAATGAATATGCAGCTTATAGACGTGGTAACCGCGTATCTCTATAGGGATCTAGATACAGAAATACACATGAAAGTTCTAGAAGGACTTCCATTAACTGGTTCAAATAGTTCTAGACTATGGAACGCTCTCTCGATTAGATTGAGGATATCACTCTACGGATTGAAACAATCCGGGCGGATGTGGTATAACCGTCTGAGTGAATATTTGACAAGTCAGGGTTATGTGAACAACGAATTATGTCTATGCGTGTTCATAAGAAGTCACATTCTGGATTTGCAATCTTTGCAGTTTATGTTGACAACATGAACCTCATCGGAACTCCCATAGAGCTTGAGGAAATTGCCACACACTTGAAATCGGAATTTGAAATGAAAGATCTTGGGAAAACTTGATATTGCCTCAGCCTAGAGATCGAGCATTGTTCGGATGGAATCCTAGTACATCAATTGAACTACACCCAAAAGGTGTTGTGACGTTTTAATGAGAATAAAGTGAAGCCTTCGAGTACACCTATGGTCGTTCGGACTCTAGATGCTAAACGAGATCCATTATGTCCAAAGGAGGATGAGGAAGAGATTTTGGAAGAAGTTCCATACCTAAGTGCAATTGGGGCTTTATTGTACTTATCTCAATCCACTAGACCCGACATCTCCTTTGCTGTTGTTGACCCTAAAAACTACCAAGCCTACGTGGCGCTAGGGGTGGGTTCAAAAAACCGAAAACCGAAAAAAACTGAAAACCGAACCGAATTCTTTTGGTTCGGTTCGGTTTTAGTGATCTAGAAACCGAACCAAACCGAACCAAACCGAACCGAATTAATTAAATTAATTTTTTTATTTAATTATTTGTTTTGGGTATTATTTTCTAAATCCAATTTGTAAGTTAAAATGTGCTAAACCCAATGTGTTGCCAAACTTTAAGCTCAAAATATTAAAAAAAGGCCTATTAAAACTCTAAACCCTAACCTATTATTTCTCCCCCATATAAGGTTCCGGAACCAAACCTCCTCCTAAAGTACCTACATCCATCTCCATAGCACTATCTACTTTTGCCCCAACTTTCTTTTCCAAATCTACTCTCATATAACATGTAACATAATCCATAAACATTTATTTCGGGTAGATTACTTAGGTAATTTGTGATGGAAAAGAATCCAACACACACTAAATAAATCCACCCACGCATTACTTTTACTAATCAAGTTGTCAACATGCAGTTACAAGCAAACAACCCTGATCTTTGAACAACATCATACAATTTAACTTTTCTAAGTCATTTGTACGATTTTTGTGTTGTGAGGTTGTTAGTTTGGACTTTGGAAGACTTGATTGATGATTTTAGTTCAACTTTAAATGTTTATTTTCATTGTCTTTGATTCTAGTTAGAATGCTTATGTTATGATTGTGTTGGATATGTTAAAGTTTAAAATTTCAATGTTTTTCATTTTTTGAAAAAAAAAAAAAAAAAAAAAACCGAAACCGAACCGGAAAAAACCGAACCAAAAAAAACCGAACCGAAAAAAACCGAAAAAAATGAACCGAACCGAACCGAATCGAAATTTCGGTTTGGTTTCGATTTTGGCAAAAAACCGAACCAATTTGAACCGAACCCACCCCTACGTGGTGCGCAGGCCGAATAATTAATAAGTTAACTACGTTCTTCGGTTGTGTGCGGGGCGTGCCAACTCAACGGCCGAGCTCGACTGGGGAGTAAATTTGTTGATGTTGCGTTGGGCGCGCTGCTGACTTTTAAATCTGGCAACTGCGGCCGAGGAAGGAACACGTCTCGACCTTCAGGTTCTAGAGCTTAAAGACAAGCCTGTAAACACGAATATTCCTGAAACGAAAGAGACAAGAACATGTGTACAAAGTAATATTTGTATTAATGATTTAGGGGTTACAATCTCTTCTACAAATTTAGCCTTTGATTTGATCTTCGTAATGTTTAGATTTGTGGATTGTGCTGTTGATCCAAGGGCCTTCGAGGCTTGATCTTAGGATGAACAGGTGATGAACGATGAACGCTTTCTTCAAGGGGGGGCCATTGGGGCTTGATCTTGAATGAGGATTTGACGAAGAACGAAGAACGAAGAGAGCTTTCTTGACCCTTTGGGATTTGCTTGGGAGCTTTGGAATTTCAAAGCTTCAAGATTTTGGTGTGATGTGAATTGGTTATGAATTGGTTCCTGAAAATGAATGCCTTGGCTTCCTATTTATAGAATTCCAAAACTTGATTTTTGGATTTAAATAATCAGATGAAATAAATCATTTCTGCCAGCTGTTGACACGTGTCATATTTGATGACTTTTCCGATGATTTTCGATTTTTCATTGAGTCACATGCTACGTGTAAAATTTATGTGACAGATGAACGTTGGGATTGTAATTATTGATCAACATTTATTTCACCGAAATTTCGATGTCTACAAAGGCTGTTAGTTCTGCGAAGTTCAATATCAAATTCGGCTCTCAGGGTGCCGAATGTAGTAACCTGGTAACACCTCACTTCGCCTAGAAGGCTGATGAGATGACCTCTGCCAATAAGGATTTGAAAATCCTTCTCGACCAAGACTTGGATAGATAACTAGTCGGCCTCGTTGCAGTGTTGTTTATCCAAAATGAAGGTGCTTCGCGGTAGGCTGATTCTACGGCAACAGTGCTGTTTATCCAAACTGAAGATGTTCGCCGGTTGCCTTCACAGTACTGTTTATCAAACTGAAGATGTGTTCGTGAAAAAGGAAAATAAAAATATCAAGGTTGTTGAGAGGTTTCGCGTAGAGCGAGAGTTTGTGCAAGGCAGTTTGTGTGTTGAATTGGAGGGGGCCTCAATGTAGCATGCGACTCTGTATTTATAGTGGTTGTCTTTTGCTTGACACGGCCTGATAACTTTGTAGAGTCCAACTGCAACTCTAACTTGTGGAACTGAAATTGATCTGTGTCAAATGCCAAGGCATATCCTTCAGATTTCGTGACTTTTCAAACAAAATAAAGCCTATCTAGGCTTTATCACATCACATTAGAAACCTAGCCCATCTAGGCTTCTTATCTCATCAAAAACCTCCATCAATGACCTTTAAACTCATCTGACAACATCCATCACCATGTAAAAAGGCCTAGCCTACCTAGGCTTCTTATCTCATCATTATCCAAGATCATCAAATCCTAGGCTATGCCACGTGATAAGAGTCCTAGGGGGAGCTGCTCTAATCCACATGGTACACTGCTAACAAATCCAAATTAAATTGGACTGTTCTGCTTGCTTCTAAGTACAAGACAATCAAGATAATTTATTAAAAGATAATTACTATGATTGAAAATCATACTATTATCTCTTAACAATAACAAAATTATTTAACTTTCTTATCCGATTGTCAAGAACCATGCTTACTCAATGGTCTCGATTACTCGGGCCGATGATGTAAAATAGGGTCCAAACAACTGTTAATCTTTTGGCTAGATACAACAATACGCCCACACGTAGGCACTGAAACGGTGTTAAAGACATTTTTTGCTACCTCAAGGGTACGACGGATTAGGGCTTGTTCTATACCTGTAAATCTTCTAGTGTTGCCGCTCCCTTTGGTTCTCGAATTGATTCTCGCCTTGTTGGTTACGCAGATGTTGGATATCTGTCTGACCCACATAGGACACGTTCTTAAATGGGCTATGTCTTTACTGTTGGAGACACCGTTATATCTTGGAGGTTTACCAAGCAACCGCTAGTTGCGACTTCTTCGAACCATGCTGAGATTCTTGCCCTACATGAAGCATCGCGTGAGTGTTTTTGGTTGAGAGCAGTCATGGAACATATTCGAAGCACTAGTGGTCTTACTTTCATCGTTGACCTTCCTACGACTATCTTTGAAGACAATGCAGCATGTATCAAGCAGTTAAAGAATGGATACATCAAGGGAGAAAACATCAAACACATAACGCCAAAGTTCTTTTATTCTCACCAGCAACAACAGCATGAGAACATTGAAGTCAATCAAATTCGTTCCCAGGACAACCTGGCCAATCTCTTCACCAAGTTACTGCCGAAGTCTACTTTTCAGAAGCTTGTCCAAGGAATCGGCATGCGTAAATTATCTAAGTTGAATCGCTTGTAGTACTCTTATTTTGAAGTTATGTCTTACTCAGGGGGAGTATCCTGAAGCATACTCACTTGATCTTAATGTACTCTTTTTCCTAGGATTAGGAGCATTTTTTCCATTGGGTTTTTGCTACCTAAAGAGGTTTTGATGAGGCACCCATCCTGGGATGATCATACTTCGTTGAGTTCACTACTTTCGTCCTGTTTGACCTTTGTTTTAGACATTATGCATACTTCTCACTTTTCTCCTTAGTCTATGGGTTTTCCCCATGCCTTGGGTTTTACTATAGAAAGGTTTTGTGAGTTTTACTACCAATGCATACTTTCTTTATATTTGAGACTCGCATTCGCCCGTTGTGCCGCCGACTTCATCAACTATTCTACCTTATCTGCTGAAGATCTGATGCGATGTTTTGTATAAGTATTTACACACTCAAGGGAGAGTGTTGCAGCCATATTTAGAATAGGAATGTGATTGTGTAAATCCTAGTGTATCTAGGGATATCTTTTATAATCCCTTTAGTAGTCTAATTCCTATTAGAGTTGTAATCCTAAAAGGGTAAGGATTTTACCTATCATACTACTATAAATAAAGGCACAATGGGGGTGATACAACACACACCTTACAATTAAATCTCTTTATTCTCTCTCTCACTACCGCCGGCCTCCCTCTCTCTATTCCCTTAGAATAGCTCAGTTAAATAGGCATACAACATAATGCATTTATTTTAATAATTAAAAGGGGCTGCAACAACAGATATGCTAAACAACAATACCATTTGTTCAAGGGACCTTGGGTTTAAAGAACATCTCACTTGGTCACCATCGAGAAAAAAATAAGCATCCCACTAGGTGACCGGAGCAACCGAGCGAAGGTCACAAACTCGACACTTTATATTATTTCAAAGTCTCACTGATTTTGTACATCAACACACTCAAATGCATCACCAGTCCACTTCTTCTTGTGAGGTCCTACGATACACGAAAAGAAGGATGTCATACGATTGAAAATAAATTAGGTGATCAAAATATGGAATAGGCAACAGAAAGTTTGGATAATGAAGAAAGGCATGTATTGAGACGTAGATGGAAGGAATAACTTGTCTAATGATCATATTAGAACTGCATCGAATAAGAATTTGATGTGGAAGAAGAGAGACTAATCAAATGTGGATTCACTCATACTACACCAGGAGATATAAAAAAAAAATCAATCATGCAGGATTGTCTTTGAAAAGATAAAACAGGCAGCATCTAAACAAAATTGAAGGAAACACTTCCAACCAGCTACTACGCCTTCGAGATCACGAAGAACTGATAATCAGTCATGCAGGATTGCTAAAAAGCTTACGCGACGAAGCTTTCGCCGGCTTAAATAGATTTTTTTTTTTTTTCAATAAAATAAAACTTTGCCCAATGAAATAGTTTGGTTGGACATGTCAGGTTTGCTGAACAAAGTTGGTCAATGCACTTTTGCTCGACGAAAGTGTCGTAGGGAAATCAGTCTGGCAAAGTGTTTTTGCTCAACAATTTGTTATTTTCGTTGGGCAAAATTTCCCGCACTGAAATTTGCCCAACGGATTTGTCGGTCAAACAAACACAAGGCGAAGAAATCTCATTTTGGCCGACTAGACCGATACGAAATTGAAGAATGTATCAGTTAAAACAAAATTGACAATGAAAAGATTATGTTGGACTTTTGAGTTCGCGTTTGAAAGATTAGATTTGGCTTTTCATTTTTTTTTCATTTTTATCATTGATACCTGAAAAAAAAAGTTAACTGAATCTTGTATTTATTACTGATCAGTTAAATTGGAATTCAATAAAATCTTAATTAAGTTGATAATTATATGCTTTTGCAGCAGTTCTAAGCATAAAAAAGAAAGTTCACCAGAACATATTTTATTATTATTCAGATGATGAGAAACTTAAAAGAACTAAACTAATTTGTTAATCAATGCTTGGTGCAATCAGCCGGCTTAAACGACACAGTTCTGTCCTCAAGATCATAACCCACCAGGAAGTTGATTTGAGCCAAGTTCCCAAATATTGCAACGTCACTGGACGGTATCATTGTCAGGCAAACCAAATCTTCCTCCATTCTAGCAAATGTGTTTACTGCCTGCATCTTCACATCCGCACCCTTGAAGTGCGCAGTTATAACGGGAACACCAATGTCATCGCCTTCGCTTCGAAAACAAAGGCTCAGAATCCCCCTCGGATCACTAACCCTCTCTGCGTTAATGGCAACCTCCAACGCCGATACCAAATCGTCATAAAATCCAGGTGGAAGGAATGTCAAAGTAGTACCTGAGTCGATGATAATGTTACCCTCATTGCCAGCAACAGCAACAGCAGGACTATCTTCGCAGTTCGGTGATTTGGTTTTGTAGGCCAACCTCTTCTCTCCAACGCTAATGGCCTCGAGTGTGAGGTAATAGAAAGTGTCGGGCTCTTTCGCAACTAGAGGAGTTGAAACAGCACCAGCACCCGAGACAATGCCGGCACTGCCAAAACTTATCTTGCTCGCCAAGTTATTGTTCGGATTCTCACTATTTGATGCCAGAGGCACCAAACAGTAGGAAAATTTACCACCACCGGTAGATTTAGTCAGTTGAGAAGCGAGGGAAAGAGGGCCGCCTCCGAGGCCAATCAAGCCAGAACCGGACTCGTCAAATGTACCACCATTTTGATGCCCACAACCGAAGAGAATTTTCGGAAGCGAAACTGGACGACCGGTAGTTGATCCAATGGTGAAGGTCTCAACAGCTAGAGTCCCTCTAGTGAAAGAGCGGTCGCCGTAACGATAGCTATAGTCACATGTTTCGTGTTCGTAGTCTTGGGTGCCGCAGGCGGCTTCTTCGAGATAAGTACATGAATTGGACTGACAGGGGATGGAGCGGTAGGTCGACGATTTCTTGGGATCGAAGAGAGGAGGTTTTTGGTTGAAGCATTGCTTGCATGGCTTGCATTGAGTCCAAATGAGATCGCTGCCAGTGTCGGCTATTCCGAGGACTTCAACTGGTGGGGTCCCAATTGATACGTTCATTAGGTATTCTCCATTACTTGATATTATTCTGGACTGGATATCTGCTGATGACGACAACGACGAAGATGAGGTGATTATTGGCTTGACGAAGCGATTGGCACGTGTGACAGAACGACAAAAGGCATCGTGCAAGCGATCGTAATGAGACACGGATGAATTGTACCAGGGAGAGAGGGGAGAGTCGCGGTGTATGAGATCAGCAGTGAAACCGTGGCTATTGGCTTGGGTGAGCAAAATGAAAAATGCAAGTAGGGCAAGTGGAAAATGATTCATATTGCTAGCAGAAGTAGGTAATGCCACCCTATCGGTTTGGTTTCGATTGGAGATGGAATGACGAAAGCGTTGGTGTTGCAACAAGTATTTATAGACGTTGTTGAACAAAATTCAATTACGACATTATGATTGGAAGATCAACATGCACAGCGGTTTTAGAGATGTAAAAAGACTGCAGGTCGATGAACAGGTTGTGAAAAATTAATAATCCAATTATATATTATTGAATAATTAATGTTATTACTGGATTATACCGCATTAGATAGATGACGACACATTTTCTTGATGATTTGATCGGAATGAAACAAAATGAGTTAATGGGTAAATCATATGATTACTTATTACAGAACTGATGGGCTCAACTCTTATGTATTCTGTCTATTCAGATCTCATTGTTTCTGCTTTTCTGACAATCGATGAGATTTAATATTCAAACCATTGTGTCGTGTAAATTTATTTACAAAGTTAACGCAAAGTTTATTGTCCCAATATTTTTTTTTTAAATTAGAGTAAAATGGTGGAAATTCTCTTTGAACTTATACTTGCCTCTCATTTGCAAGTGGCGCATGGCCTTGGTAGCTAGAGTTTTTTTTCTCTTCAACCTATAGTTTCATCGGTTCATACCATCCTTTCCCTTGTGTATAAATTAGTGTAAAATATCACCTAAAGTAGGTTGACGTCTAGTGGAACATCTTTCACAATCATTGGAGAGATAGCTCACTAATAGATCGAGGGACAAGTAATCCGACTCCTTTACATTCAAATCATGAATGTATGGAATCCAAATTATACAAAGAGACGGAGGTTCATTAACTTCATTTACAATTGAAGCACGCAACAAGGGCATGGACCCCCATAGCAACAAGAGCCCAAAACGGAAAAACACAAAACAAACCCCAGCGGCCAGTTTCCTCTGCCGCCGCCGGAGCACCAACCATCCACCACGAACCAGCTTCCCTGCAGACGCCGGAGATCCAACAAGGCAACGCCCCAGAAACGAAAAATCATTTCCCTGTGTGCATGTGCAATGGGATATCTGGCTCACTATAAAATCATGCCACAAATCACAAGCAGAGTGAATCCCATAAATTATTTGGAATTATAGGACTCCTACCATTCCGACAAATTGATGAAACAAAACATTATAACTTATACACCATATATCTTTCTATATATACGAAATTAAGATTGAACTTACTCATACAAAGGAAACATACTAACTTATTTTCTACGAAAATCCGAAATCCGAGAAATTACGTCGCTCTAATCATCACCAAGTTCATCTTCAATGGCAGCTGCACTCATCCTTGCCGACGCCTGCTTAGCCCACTTGACAATTTTCTCAGCCTCTCTGCAAATCTTCTCCTCCTCCTTCATCGCCTTCTTCAGCTTCCTCGCCTGCTCTTTCTTCGAAAAACTGCCCAAATCAGATAAAAGCCCATCATCGTCGCTGAAATTCAGACCAGCCCCGAAGTCAATTGCCCCTTTTTCTTTACTCTTTGTGTGAGAAGCCCTCTTTGTCTTCGGGGAACACCACAAGCAACCCGATTTCCTCGGGGGCGAAGGGGAGTCCGTCAACGAATTAGAAGAATCCGGCGGAGAATCAAACGACCGAGATTTCGGTTTGGGCGTAGAACGCTGCTTCTTATCTGGGTTCTGTTTGGATGGCGAGAAAATTGCACTTTCCGGAGAAGAATTGGAGGAATTTGAAGGGGATGAGACTGAACCACTTTTCAATTTCGCCTTTGAACCCCTTCTCCCACCTGGGTTGTATTTCGATTTCGCTACTGAAAATTCTGAGGGATCAGATTTGAGATTTGACCCCAATTTCTCATCTGGGTTCTGTTTGGAAGGCGAGAAAATGGCAGCATCAGAAACAGGGTCTGTCTTACCTTCAACCGAATTGCGCCGAGCTGAACCGGTGGTTAACAGTGGCGGGCGGGAGGCGGAGCTCTCTGGGAAGGATTTGAGTTTGCGGAAGCGGGATTCAAGTTCAGTGGGGAGGAGAGAGTCGGTGAAGCCGGAGCAGTTGATGGCGGAAACTTGCTCGAGAACGCAGAGGTCTTGGGCTTGGGAGATGAGGTCGTCCACAGCTGATTCGTCGGTATCGGAGAGGTAGAAGGAGAAATCCGCCATTTTTCAGATTGAGGCCGAGCTTTCTTGCTTACTGTCAGTCTGTCCCTGCCATAGACGGCTGAGAAAGCGAGGTCTAACGGCTATAAGTCGCGTTTTCCGCATTTGCTGGTTCAACTTTCAACGTGCGGGTCCCACTCCAGATTCAGCTCTAGCCAGAGCACAAGATGAGCTTGTCTCATAATTAGGCCTGGCAAACGGGTCGTGTCTGTTGTATTCATGTCATTTTTGTGTAACACTTATTATCTTAACGGGTAAAGTGACCCGACCCATTATGACCCGTTAAGAAAAATATTTTTTTTTCTTAAATTTGCACATACCACACATTGCCACATAAACATTACTTCAAAACATTAAAACAAATTTGTCATTTAAGTACTACATCTACACTAAAAAATAAGTGTCTAATAAAAAAATAATACATACACTACTAATCTATTACAAATATTAAATGTGCATGGATATGCAAAATGAAAAAAATTTTGTTTTCAAGGTTGTGAAGTCTTTCTCAAAAGTTTAAACCTCAATTTACAAAATCCTCGATTTACGTCGATCATCATGAAATTGTATTGGATCTTTGGCTTGATCTCAACCGATCCAATGGTCATCAATTTTTTAAATTAAATTTAATATATATATTTATATATATATATATAATTATATTATATAATTATTATAGTTTTTAGGGGTATAAAATTGTTAAATTAATATATATAAGTATTATAGTTTATTCATACTTTTATTAAGTATAACATAAGATTTTGTGATATCCACTAGTGTAAATATTTTAAATTGAAGATCGAATTCATTCTTTGTATTCATATAGGGTCAAGGACTGTAGCTGTAAAAAAATCATCAAAATCGGAGTTAAAATAACCGTTAAATCGTGATTTTTCGTTTTATAACCGTCAAAAAGTTTTGTCCCATTACTTAATCTTTGAATGTTTGTTTTTTGCAATTTTTGGCGTATGCGATCTCGAAGTATATACAAACATGTTTGACGGTTGGATCGTTGAAACTAGCTTCGTAGAATGCGTGTATCTCATCAAAACAATAGATTCACTAACACCTAAAAGTTTATTCATACTTTCATTAAGTATAACATAAGATTTTTTTGTATCCACTAGTGTAAATATTTTAAATTGAAGATCAAATTCATTCATATAGGGTCAAGGAGTGTAGCTGTAAAAAAATCATCAAAATCGGAGTTAAAATGACCGTTAAATCGTGCTTTTTCTTTTTATAACCGTCGAAAAGTTTTGTCCTGTTACTTTATCTCTGAATGTTCGTTTTTTGCAATTTTTGGCGTATGCGATCTCGAAGTATATACAAACATGTTTGACAGTTGGATCATTGAAACTAGTTTCGTAGAATGAGTATCCCATCAAAACAATAGATTCACTAATACTTAAGAGTTTATTCATACTTTCATTAAGTATAACATAAGATTTTGTGGTATCCACTAGTGTAAATATTTTAAATTGAAGATTGAATTCATTCATTATATTCATTTAGGGTCAAGGAGTGTAGCTGTAAAAAATCATCAAAATCGGAGTTAAAATAACCGTTAAATCGTGATTTTTCGTTTATAACCGTCGAAAAGTTTTGTCCCGTTACTTTATCTTTGAATGTTTGTTTTTTGCAATTTTTGGCGTATGCGATCTCGAAGTACATACAAACATGTTTGACGGTTGGATCATTGAAACTAGTTTCATAGAATGAGTATCTCATCAAAACAATAGATTAACTAATACTTAAGAGTTTATTCATACTTTCATTAAGTATAACATAAGATTTTGTGGTATCCACTAGTGTAAATATTTTAAATTGAAGATCAAATTCATTAATTGTATTCATATAGGGTCAAGGAGTGTAGCTGTAAAAAATCATCAAAATCGGAGTTAAAATAACCGTTAAATCGTGATTTTTCGTTTATAACCGTCGAAAAGTTTTGTCCCGTTACTTTATCTCTGAATGTTTGTTTTTTGCAATTTTTGGCGTATGCGATCTCGAAGTATATACAAACATTTTTGACGGTTGAATCATTGAAACTAATTTCGTAGAATGAGTATCCCATCAAAACAATAGATTCACTAATACTTAAGAGTTTATTCATACTTTCATTAAGTATACATAAGATTTTGTGGTATCCACTAGTGTAAATATTTTAAATTAAAGATCGAATTCATTCATTGTATTCATGTAGGATTAAGGAGTGTAGCTATAAAAAATAATCAAAATTGGAGTTAAAATAACCTTTAAATCGTGATTTTTCGTTTTATAACCATCGAAAATTTTGTTCGGTTACTTGATATCTGAATGTTTGTTTTTTGCGATTTTTTGCTAATACAATCTCGAAGCATATACAAACAAGTTCCATATCCCATCAAGTTCAATGGTATATATATATATATATATATATATTAAGTAGATTTAAATCTATTTATTTTGTACGTATAATTGACCGGTACACGGAGTAGTACATCACGTGTCATTATAAAAATAGTGGGATATGTCATATGTGTGATAAAAAGTTAATAACATAAAAAAAAAAAAAATTCTCACCACTTTTATTAATTTTCATTTTTCCCTCTCTTTTTTGTTTCCTTTTCAGCTTTTCTTATAATTTTCATTTTTCCCTTCCTTCTTTTTCTTCAAAGGGCAGCAGCCTACCCATCCTTCCCTCTCTTTTTTTGTTTCATTTTCAGTTTTTCTTATAATTTTCATTTTCCCTCCATTTTTCTTCAAAGGGTGCGGTAGGAATGGAATGGAATTATGGAATCAATGGATGCATATTAATTAATAATTATTATAGTTTTTATAAATTTTAATGTAAAATTTAATATATATATATATATATAATTATTATAGTTAATATTTTGGGGGTATAATTATTATAGTTAATTAATATATATATATATATATATATTTTTATTATAGTTTTTAGGAGTATAAAATTGTTAAATTAATATATATATAATTATTATAGTATTTTTTTAGGGTTATAAAATTATAAAATTAATATTCTGCTTATCGTGTATCGTGTTACCCACGTGTATATCCGAATCAACCCGTTATGTTAATAGGTGCTTATTGGGTTACCCGATAACGACCCGATTCGTTATCGTGTCGACCCAAACACCTGTTAATTTCGTGTCGTGTCGGGTTATCGGGCCGTGTCAGGAATTGCCAGGTCTACTCATAATATGCTAGAGTGATTCAAATTCACGATAATCGAATTTAAGATATTTTTTAATTAAATAGTTAAAACTTATATATATTGTGTCATATTAACACCTCACAAAATGTTGAATGTACCCCATACTAAAATTTAATATTAAATGACTTATTTACGCCATTATGCAATGACAATTTTGACCTTATTAGGTTTAAAAAAAATAAAAATTTCTAAATACACCCCAAATCACTTTTAGCATATTATTTATCTTCTCAACTATCAAAATCCTCCCATCCTCCATTGTTGAACAAAACCCTAACCAATGAAACTACGAACATGTTGATTGAGAAAAATTGTTTTGATGAATGAAACACGAAATCGATGTTTCAGAAGCTTCACATGAGGTAAGACTTCATATTTTTCATTGTTTTAGTGATTTCGATGACATCGATAATTATTTAATCTTGCGTTTGCTGCATTATTTAAACTTCTATATTCGTATTCATCTTTTAGGGTACAAACTTAGAGAAATAGCATTGGACTTGCTTTGTTGGACTATGTTGAGTTGGAAAAGTAAATTATGACCTAATGTATGTGTTTTTTCGTTCCTTTTTGGGTCTCAGGTTCGCACCGAAGAGGAGCTAACGGAAGCGATTGCAACAGCAACGGGGGAGAAGAAAGACTGCTTGTGCTTTGTTGAAGTGACTGTTCACAAGGATGACACAAGCAAAGAGCTGCTTGAATGGGGATCCAGGGTCTCTTCTGCCAATAGCCACCTGCCAAATCCTCAATAAAAAAGCCATGCTTTAGAATGATCTAAAAAAATCCAAATTAGAATAAGATCTTAGTACTTTAGTAGATTGAATTATTTTATGGATTTTCTCATTTACTTGGATGTGGAGTGTATGTACAAAATATAAGATGCATATTGAGAATGTGGGGTGTGGGGGTATTATGGAAAAGTATGTGGGGGTGTATTCAGATAATTTTTAAGTGAAAAAAGCAAATGTGGGGTGTATTAAGTATGTGAGGTTTATTCAACAATTTGTGAGGTGTTAATATAATAAGCCTTTTTTTTTAACAACTTAAGAGACTATAGAAAGTATTTAATTAGAATTTTAAGAGATTTTAATTATTTTTATAAATTTAGAGTTGTTCAATTAGAATTTTAAGTGATAATTTAAAAATCTAGATGTATTCAATCAGAATTTTAAAAGAAGTTTATAACATTTTAAGTGCATTCAATTAAAAATTGATTTTGAAAAAAAAAACAAATTAGAAGTTGATTTTAAAGGAGTTTTTAAAAAGTTGGAGAATTCAAGGGAATTAGAGACATTTCATAGTATATTTTAAACATTCTCAAATCTCATATCTCTCATGAGAATTTGAGGGAATTCATTCAAATTTGACATAAAATATATAGAAATCAATTAAACTCTATCAAAATCAATGAATTTATAAATCTATTAAAATCTCTCAAAATCTCAATTGAATACACCATGTTAAAAAACACTATCCCCCTACAATTACAAACACATAAAAAATACAATACAAATTTTCAATCATAGAGGATCCTTAGTCCTAAATGCTAAATCCTAGTCATGAGGACTAAATATTTCGAGCCTGAGAGATTTCACACCTTGAAGTTTTCTTTGACCTTTCATGGAAATATCTTTTGTATTTACACTATCTTTCTATTTAAGAATATTTTGAATGTCTAAGGCCTGTTCATTAATGTTTTACAAAATAATTTTTAGTTTTGCAGATACAAAAACAGGTGAACAATGCATTTAGCAAATCGTTTTGTGAAAACAAAATAAAAAAATGAAAATGCAAAAAGCAATATTTGGCCTAAGTTATGCAGAACATCAAATTGATGTTTTCTTTGTTTTTTAAGAATAATTTTCAAAATAATGAAAAATAAAAGATACATTATAAAACAAAGTTAAAATTTTATAGTTAAATTAAATTAAATTACATATGCGATGCTCACCGTCACTACCACTACCACCACAACATTCTCCACTTCACTGTTGGATCCATTAAGGAGCAAAAAAAAGGGGGGGGGAGTCATCTGACCCTCCAAACTTAGGTGAATCTCCATGGATGACTTGGGTGTTGCCTCCTTGAAGGTTGGAGTTGTTGACTTGGGTGTTCCCTCCATGAAGGTTAGAGTTGTTGACTTGGGTGTTCCCTCCTTGGAGGTTGGAGTTGTTGTCCTTCATACATGCTTTCCAATAGCTTGATAAAATACATCAAAGAGGCATTGCCATTCTTATTAATTTATTTTTATTTTTTTTAAATATCAACTTGCGAGCAATGCCTTTGTTCCATTGATAATGAAGCTGTAATGTGGCGTTTTCAAAATAAGAAAACATGTTGAGGACAGTTGTAACTTGTATTGTTATTTATTTGATAAATCATGAATGATGGAACTATGGTTTAACTTTTAAAGTTATTATATGTCTAAGATATGTTGTGAACTTTTTACATGTGACCCTCCGACTAACTTTTCCTGGATCCACCACTGCTCTACCCCATCACGCACACCGCTATAGCCTATTGGAAATATGCCTTAAAGCAAATAATGAGATGATACTTTACAACATTTCGCATATTAAACTATTTCAGTTTAATCTAAGAGAAAAGATTATTGTTTAGAGTCATCTCATTAAATGTTATAGCCTAAATAACAACTGCAAGTAATATGTGATTACGAGAATGTAATCTAAAGAAGTTAGATTCATGAGACTTTTCTCTCTCATACACATATCCTATACGTCCTGATCGAAGGATTTCTAATTAGGCATTCATCACAATCCGGATTCATTAGTACATACTATGTCTTCTCCCTAGAGAGTGACTGGTCTCGAGTCATTTGTGTCAAACACCAAGGCAAGTATGTAGGTGCTCAATAGAGAGTGAGTCCACTGGGCGTGATCAACTAGGAGTTCTTATACTCATGTCATATAAGAACTCACTAGTTGGGATAATACAAAGTAGTCCTTTAACCTACGACACTACATTTGACTTATGGCTAGGTCCTTAATCTTTGACTATTAAAGACACTCTGATGTGTGAGAGTGTCCGCGACATCGTTGTAGTTAAGCAATCTAATCATGGAGGAATGTGAATGTACAACAAGGGATCTCTAACCTTCAAATTGTTGAGGTAATAAAATACTCTCTGTGTCACGCGTTGATCCTGAGATACGTCCAAGATCGACACGTGATGTCACAACATACCTGTTCATCTATCTTGCCTCTATTTCAAAACATGACCAAAACAATCCAAACTGTTCAACATCGTAGTAATTTTTTTTCTTTTATTTCATGGTTGCATCTAACCTCTATGTTAGACTGCCTTCGTACCCAAAATGGGATCAAGCCATTCGTAATTCACATTTCTTTTAAGCTCTAAAAGTTCTCAAGCATTAACTAGAAAGAACATAGAGTTCTAGAACCACTCAATGGAACTCAACGAGCATGCCTCACTAGATTTCAGATTTCACAACAAAACCATATGAGAACTAGGATTGTCATTTCTCCATTCACCTATGTCACAATGGTTTCCAACACATATCCACAATCACAACAATTAATCCATTCAATGACTTAAAGACGCACAACATTAACATTTGAATACGTTAATCTAACAAGGGTTGAGTGATACACAAACTCATCACAACCCTTCAAAAGATGCTACAACTTCTACTAATCAATATAACGTTTTTGTTATATCCATCATCTCTATTAGTTTGATTTAGTTGTCATAAACTATCTTAGGTATGGACACTTTTAGTTTGAAAATGTTACCAAAGTTATTGTTAGGTAGATGAATAGATGACTAACTTGTTGAAGAGACTAAGGGCTGGTTTGGTATTGCTGTGCTTTGAAAAAAAACTGCTTTTGCTGTGCTGTGAGAATAAGCAGCTGAGTGTTTGGTAAACTTTTTTTGTAAAAGTGCTTTTGAAAAAAAAGTAGTATTATAGTGTTTGGTAAACTTTTATGTAAAACAGATGTGAAAAAAAAACTAGTTTTTCAAAGCTAGGTCTTGCAGCTTTGTGTTTTTGGCTTTTTTTCACCCAAAACTGTGAAAAAAAGTTGAAGCTGAATGTTTACCAAACACAAAAAAGCTGCCAGCTTTTTTTTATATCCACTTTTTTCATAATCACCTCAGTACCAAGCCAGGCCTAACACCAAGGGTGGACTTTACATGGCAATGGATAAACTTAACTTAGAATTATGTAGGTAATGCATGCGTACGCATAGGAAAGTAGTCTGAATCAATAAAGAAAGAAAAATAGGGAAGTGATAATTTATTCAGTTGGATGGCCATAAAATTGGATGGACCCTTACATAGCATAATCTAAACATCAGCTAGCGTTTTTGTATGAGAAATGATAAACATACATCTTTTTTAGCTTCTCACGCACTCTTATTTAATTTTGTCTATTGTTTTCATTCGATTTATCTTATCTATGTCCCTACATATGGCTAAAGATAAATAAAAAAAAAATGTGTGAGAAACTAAAAAAACGAGTGTGAAATCACTACCTTTCTATATTTGCATGCAGCTGAAAAACGCGCAGTTGCTGTGGACTTGTTCAAGTACACTGCAAACATAGGAACTTGAAATAAAACAACCTACTACGAGTGACATTAGGCTTACGTTTTATGGAGCAGGAAGATGGACGGCTATCTACATCACACAACACCATCATGTAAAATCGTCACACAAAAGAAACTCTAAAGTCTTGTATGATACATAGGCCTGGCAAACAGGTCGTGTCTGTCGTGTTCGTGTTGTTTTCGTGTAACACCTGTTATCTTAACGGGTCGTGTCGTATTACACCTGTTAACTTAAATGGTCCTTAACAGATCGGGTCACTTTATCTAACGGGTAAAGTGACCCGACCCGTTATGACCCGTTAAGAAAAATATATTTTTTTCTTAAATTTACACATACCACACTTTGCCACATAAATATTACTTCAAAACATTAAAACACATAATTTAATATATGTATATATAATTATATTATATAATTATTTTAGTTTTTAGGGGTATAAAATTGTTAAATTAATATATATATATATATATATATATATATATATAATTATTATAGTTTATTCATACTTTCATTAAGTATAACATAAGATTTTGTGGTATCCACTAATGTAGTTTTTTAAATTGAAGATCAAATTCATTCATTGTATTCATATAGGGTCAAGGAGTGTAGCTGTAAAAAATCATCAAAATCAGAGTTAAAATAACCGTTAAATCGTGATTTTTCGTTTTATAACCGTCGAAAAATTTTGTCCCGTTACTTGATCTTTGAATGTTTGTTTTTTGCAATTTTTAGTGTATGTGATCTCGAAGTATATACAAACATGTTTGACGGTTGGATTGTTGAAACTAGTTTCGTAGAATGCGTATCCCATCAAACAATAGATTCATTAACACTTAATAGTTTATTCATACTTTCATTAAGTATAACGTAAGATCTTGTGATATCCACCAGTGTAAATATTTTAAATTGAAGATTGAATTCATTCATTGTATTCATATAGGGTCGAGGAGTGTAGCTGTAAAAAAATCATCAAAATCGGAGTTAGAATAACCGCTAAATCGTGATTTTTCTTTTTATAACCGTCGAAAAGTTTTGTCCCGTTACTTGATCTCTATGTGTTTGTTTTTTGCAATTTTTGGTGTATGCGATCTCGAAGTATATACAAACATGTTTGACGGTTGGATCGTTGAAACTAGTTTCGTAGAATGCGTATCCCATCAAAACAATAGATTCACTAACACTTAAGAGTTTATTCATACTTTCATTAAGTATAACATAAGATTTTGAAGTATCCACTAGTGTAAATATTTTAAATTGAAGATCGAATTCATTCATTGTATTCATATAGGGTCAAGGAGTGTAGCTGTAAAAAATCATCAAAATCAGAGTTAAAATAACCGTTAAATCGTGAATTTTCGTTTTATAACTGTCGCAAAGTTTTGTTCGGTTACTTGATCTCTGAATGTTTGTTTTTTGCGATTTTTTAATGATGCGATCTCGAAGCATGTACAAACAAGTTTGACAGTTGGATCGTTGAAATTAGTTTCGTAGAATACGTATCCCATCAAAACAATAGATTTACTAACACTTAAGAGTTTATTCATACTTTAATTAAGTATAACATAAGATTTTGTGGTATCCACTAGTTTAAATATTTTAAATTGAAGATCGAATTGATTCATTGTATTCATATAAGGTTAAGGAGTGTAGCTGTAAAAAATTATAAAAATTGGAGTTAAAATAACCGTTAAATCATGATTTTTCGTTTTATAACCGTTGAAAAGTTTTGTTCGATTACTTGATCTTTGAATGTTTGTTTTTTGCGATTTTTTAGTGATGCGATCTCGAAGCATATACAAACAAGTTTGACGGTTGGATTGTTGAAATTAGTTTCGTATAATTCGTATCCCATCAAGTTCAATGGTATATATATATATATTTATTAAGTAGATTTAAATCTATTTATTTTGTACGTATAAGTATTATAGTTTTTAGGGGTATAAAATTTAATTTAAAATTATATATATATATATATATATAATTATTATAGTTAATATTTTGGGGGTATAATTATTATAGTTAATATTTTGGGGGGTATAATTATTATAGTATATAATTATTATAATTATTATAGTTAATTTAATATATATATATATATATATATATATATATATATATATATGTCACAGCCTGTCCTTGATTTTAAGAGTTTTTAAAGTTTAATAAAGGATTTTACAAAAATGCCCTTTTAGGCACGCACATTATTCGAGGTTAATCATTGTGTCGTGCCATCTAAGATTTGTTTTCTTGACATATCCTCGTAGTACTCGTCGCTACGGACGCGTGGGCACAGATGGTTCGCTATTTGGAGTTATAACGAAAAAGATTTTAACATTTAAAGTTTGTGACATTTTAGTAATTCAATTATTTGTGGTATAATTTCAGTTTTAAGAAGGGGAATTAAAGGTTGGGCGCTGCCCAGTTAGAGAGGGGAGAGAGGTGGACTGCCCTATCAGAAATAAAAGAAAGAAGAAGGGGGATTGGCTGCCCAACCAAGGAAGGAGGAGATGGATCAATCAGAACAGTGAGAGAAGGGAATGACCAATCAGAATCAGGGAAAGGAGGAAAGAAGGGAGAAGGAAAATGAGGGGATCGGCCGGACCCATTTCGACCCGCGACCCGTAGGGTTTTCTACAAATTGCCGTCGAAATTCCACCATTTTTCCGGCGAATTGCTTCAAGAAATCACTTGGAAACTTCTCTATGACCTCCCCTCTATCTATTTCATCTCAAATTTGGAGAGATTTGGCTTTGAAAATGGAGAAAACCGCAAGGAGGGGTGCGGCGGCTTTTGCTTCGAATCACCCAATCCCGAAGCAATTTATTCCAATTGCCACCACCCATAGCTTCTTCTTGAGGCCTAGAACAAAGCCCAAGCATTAGTTGGAGCATCGGAGTTGATTTGAGGACGAATTGGAACTCACCCAATTCTAGGGTTCCGCACGGATTTGGGTGAAATTGGAGCTCTTCCAGGCCAAATTGGCCTTGGCCTCAGGTATAAAGTTTACTCTACTCATTGAGATCTTAAATTCTGTATTTTTTTAGAATTTTTGGAAATAGTTGGATTTTCCGGCGAGCCGGGGCGGCCCGTGCGGCGGCGCGTGGCCAATGGCCCGCCAATGTCATTCTTAGCATGTGTTTAAGGTTCTAGGTTCAGTTTTGATAATTGATGGACATAAATTGAGTAATTGAACCTAAGTTCGTTTCGAGTCGTGGTTAGGTGAAAATGTGAATTGACGATCCGACCGTTGGATCATCACCAAACTTTGATACGTTGTGATACGTAATATTTGAGGATTATGGGAACTTACGGATCAGGAATCCGATTTACGTATCTTTCGGAATTGGAGTTGTAAGTTCATAAAATAGAATATTAACCGTCACTTGGTTTTGGAAATTGACGGAGATCCGACCGTTGGATGGTAATGAAATTTTAGGATGTTGTCCTAGAGGTATATTGTGTACCTCTGGAAGTTATGGATTTGAAATATGAGTTGCAGATCTTCCGGATCGAATTGCGTAGTGACGTGTTTTATATAAGTTATATTCTATCGATACGATTTCTGAGGTTGGATTTGATTATTATTCTAGGCGCCGATCGTCATGACGCCTTGATGTGTTGTGCTAGGGAGTTGTTGGGCGAACTCCAGGTGAGTGGGCAGTATTTTCTGTATTTACCTATATACTATCGATTTTCCCAGAAATTGAGTTAAAATGAAAGTATGTTTTAAAATGCCATGCATGCATATTGTGAATTTTATGAATTGATAATTGATGCATATATATATGTGTGAATTGGTGCTGTGGACGCACAGGTGAGTATCAGGTGAGTTTATGTTATTCATGTGCATTGATGATGTATATTATGTTGATAGCTCATAACCTGCAATCATGGTGTTAGTGCTTATATTATTCACCTCGCACCACACGCTCACCTTGGATCCAAGTAGGTGCATGTCATACAGACCATGAGAGGGTTCCGACATGTCGTACAGACCATGAGAGGGTTCCGACATACTAGTCGAACAGACCACCGAGGTGGTTCCGACTAGTAGGTGACTTTAGATTATGTGCACAGATGATTGATGAGAGAAGCACTAGAGCGTATTATTACACCATTCATGTCGTACAGACTACTTCAGGTAGTTCCGACTTATATGCAGTGTAGTGCCGTACAGGTCACCGAGGTGACTCCGGTTGGATTGGATATTGAGCTATAGAATTAACCGTACAGGACCAACTGCAGGGTCTCCGGTTGATTCATTATTTCACCTGTTATTTTGATGCATCATTCATTTTGTTTTTTAACAGTTATAACATGGCATACTTTCTGGTTTTAAGAAAAATTGATGATTTGAGATATAAGAAAAGTTATATGCTATTATGCTATTTTCTGGGAAAGTATACAGGTTTTACAGCGAGGGGTTAGAAATGTTTTAAATGAAATGTTTTCGAAAAACTTTGTTTTACTGACCCACTCAATTTTGTTTTGCGCCCCTCCAGGTTCTAGATAGCAGAGCTTTGGTGGCCACGAGGAATCCAACGGTGTTCTGACAGAATTCACAAAAGTAGGACTCACCCTCGGGTGTTTCATCTTAGTAATTGTATTTTTTTTAAAGCTTCCGAGCTGTGTAAATGGTTACGTCACTCTCACGTGACGGCCAGCATGCCCTCCTTCGGGACGGGGTGTGTCAATAAATAAATATATATATATATAATTATATAATTATAGTATTTTTAGGGTTATAAAATTATTAAATTAATATTCTGCTTATCGTGTATCGTGTTACCCAAGTGTATACCCGAACCAACCCGTTATCTTGACAGGTGCTTATCAGGTTACTCGATAACGACCCGATTCGTTATCGTGTTGACCCAAATACCTGTTAATTTTGTGTCGTGTCATGTCGAGTTATCGGGTGTATCAGGAATTACCAGGCCTAATGATACAATACTGGTTTGCGTATTATTCTCTGATTTAATCATAAATCTGGCTTGGGTTATATGATTTAATTGTCACACAAAAGAAACTCTAATAAGATCGTGCTATCTATTTACTGTTAACAAATTGGTTTAGGTATCTCAGATTGAATCATAGTACTAGCAAGTGCGCGTAACTTTTGGCGTGTAAGGCTTAGTTAGGCTACATGTGCATGTCACCTACTGTAATTGATTTATTGTCTTCATCAATCTGAATACTCATAAATAAGAGCAGTTGGATAAATCTCACTTCACGATGGTACTCGCACATAAAATTAAGGAGGCACCACACACACACTATAAAAAAAGAAAAGGAAAACTAATAAAAATAGTTTGAAAACTTTTAGTTTTAACGATGAAGACAAAATAAAGGGTAAAATGAATAGTACAAGAATTGACTTTTTAGTGTAAAAATGTGGTTTTTCGTTAAAGTGAACAGTACCAGAAGCTTTTAGTTAAAGTTCCCTAAAAAAAAAAAGGAAAACTAATGAAAAAGGCTTGAAAACTTTGAGTTTTAACGATAAAGACAAAATAAAGGGTAAATTGAATAGTACAAGAATTAACTTTTTAGTGTAAAAATGTGGTTTTTCGTTAAAGTAAACAGTACCAGTAGTTTTTCGTTAAAGTTCCAAAAAAAAGAAACCCTTTCCAGACAAAATTTATTCGTCGGGCAAGATAGGATTTTGTCACCTATCCTTTTGCCGAATGGAGCGCAAATCCCTTTGCTACGAACTTTCCCTTGGCAAACTCTGTTTGCCCGAAGAGACTATTTCATTGAGCAAAGTGCATTGACCAAGTTTGCCCCACAAATAAATCATGCCCGGGGCCATTATTTTATAGATTTTCATAAGAAAAAAAAATTGAAATATTTTACCCAACAAAAGTATCCGTTGGGCAAACCTTTAAATGTTTTTTAAATTCGTAATTTGAATCATATTAATCTAAAAAAATCACAATATTAAAGAAATTTATTTAATTATATTAAAAATAAAATATTCTTACAAAATGTATATAAAAAATCCTAAAGTAACAACGACAATTGGGGTGGTTGGTGAGATGGCAACTAAAAGTTGCTTGGAGGTTCATGAAGGAAATTTTGTGAAAAACATGTTTATTTAAGCAACATCTATAGCATGCAATTAACAATTAAAAGGCGGAATCATGCTTGTATGCACTTAAAACAAAACATTAACCATGAAATTCAAACCCTAGTAGATTGGTGAACCTTGACTCAACTAAAAACAACATTTGTTAGTTGAGAAATTATACCTTTGTAGATTCCTCTTTGCATAAGCAAAGACTAATCACCCAAAGAGAGGGCCTTCATTCCTTGCATCTTAGATCTATGGATTTGGATGGATGAAATGGTTCTCCAAGTTCCCAAAAATTGAGAACCTCTAAATCTCTTCACCAAGGTTAGATTGGAGAAGAAATGAGTGACCTTGGAGTAGTAGGATTGCTAGCTAAACCCTCCAAGGAGGCCGGCCACTTTAGAGAGAAATGAGAGCTTATGTTCTCATCCTTTCCCCAAAAGAAAACCCTAAATGAATTTTAGCTATAAAGTCATATTTATACCTTTATTCATTGGAGTGGCAAACTTGTAATTAAGTCCAAAACCCACTCCTTTAACAAAATGGCCGGCCATAGGGTTTCATTGGGCTTTTAAGGCCTTTGTGAATTATTTGTCATTAAGTTGTCATACAACTTAAGTCAATGGGCTTGACGTTCGAAGCCCATTGGGCATTAAGGTCCAAAACTATCCCGAGGTCTTTAACGAACTTATTCGTTTGATTAATTAATATATTAATTAATCCTTGCCATAAATAATTAAACCATTTAATTATTCTTACTCATCTCCATTGTTTCTTCAATTTCCACCTTACACGGTGTACGATCCATTAGGTTCCTTTTAGCGAGGCAGTGGGCGATTAAAACCATTTCAAATCGATTGTGAATTGAAACTTACTTTCAATTCTCCCTTTAGTGATTATACACGTTTAGGGCTTCCACAAACCATGAGTGACACCTAGCAGCATATCATGGTTACCCAAGCTAATAAGAAGAGGTGGAGAACCTATTCAGTTTAGGATTACAAATGCAATACGGTCTTTCTCTAATACAATACTCTTGACCACATTGTTTGGTTTGATAGTTTATTCATGTGTACTATCCAATGTGATTCGTGTGCTTATATGATTACCTTGAATGTGATTTGGAACGACTTCCTAAATCTCATTCATACTCTGGCCAAAGATTCTTAATCATATCATAGAGTATTCTCCCCCAAATGGTTTGAAGGTTAGAGATCCCTTGTTGCGCATTCACTTGCCTCCATGGCTAAGTGGCTTAACCCCAACGATGCCGTGGACACCCTCCTGATGGAGTGACTTTGACATAATCAAAGATTAAGGACTTAACCACAAGACAACTATGATGCCTCAGGTCAAAGGACTACTTTGCATTATCCCAACCATGAGTTCTCATGTGACATGACTATGAGAACTCCTCGTTGATCGTGTTCAGTGGACTCATTCATTATTGAGTACCTACATGCTTGTCTTGATGTCACACACCAATGACTCGAGACTAGTCACTCTCATTAAGAGAAGACATAGCATGTACTGATCTTAACGGACTGTCAATGCCCAATTGGCAATCCTATGATCAGGAACGTTTAGGATGTGTCTACGAAAGAATGGTCTCATGAATCTAACTTCTTTAGATCGCATTCTCCCAATCACATATTCCTTGGACTTATCGTTTAAGCGTATAACATTTATATGAGACGGCTCAAACAATAATCTTTGCCCTTGATATTAAACTAGATTAGTTTAACATGTGAAATGTCCGTAAAGTATCATCATATGATTGGTTTTAGGGCACATTTCCAACAGTTCAGGGAGGCAAATGTCAAAGACTGGCATACCTTAGGCCATCCCAGCAATGTACCTTAGAAGGCTCTTCTCTCCCTGGCAACTAACTGCTTTTCTCAATGACAGGCTTTTTTCCGAGCTTCTTATTCTTGTTGTTAGGTCCGCTAGCTCGATCTCCATGTGTTGCAGCCTGAAAGACACGCATCTTGAAGGTTGAGAGCTTGATGAAGAAGATCCCTTGAGGTCCCAACCCGCTTCTAGGCTGCAAAGTTCTTTGTCTTTTTGTCACCCAACCCTGTCCATCAACAACTATAGAGACACCTTTCGATCAAGTGCCAGCTTTTCCATTTACATGTTTGGTTGCTGATAAGAGAGGTTGGCGAGGTACTCGTCCTTCTTATGAAACATAGAAGCTTCAAAAAAGAGCAATGAAGATTATCAATAATAATTTTGAGAATTTCAAGTGTAATGAAATTTGAAATTAAAATTTTGAACAAAATACTTACAAAAATGTCGTCAGCCACTTGGTTGCCCAAAATTGGCATGTGTATCCCCCTAAACCTCGACTTCTTGGAAAAACTAACCATTTTCACGCATTTCCTCGACCCCAAAAGTGAGGGGCTGGGAACCATAATGATGAAGGTATGGTTTGGCTTTTCAGTTAGCCTTATTTGTCATGGATTTCAGCCGTAAACTTAAAAGTTTAATTAAATTAATAAAAACTTTAATCTAAAAAACAAAAAATTGGAATTAAATTAGAAAAAAAAAACTTACTAGAAATTCTAGGCTTTGAAAATGTCTGCACAAACCACTCCCACTGGGTAATCCTCAGTACAAACTCCGGTGATGGATCGGTATGAGCTTTAGTAGGAGATGCACAAGTCCTGTAGTACATGTGCAACTCGTACTTCCATTGCTTCTATTGCTCAACGCACACCCAGTTTTTATGTACTCGTTCGTACCTAGTTGCTACATGTCGATCTCGAAGTTTGTCTGAATCAAATAACAAAAATACATGCGTATAAGTACACTAAATAATTAAAAGGGACACCAATATATCTCTCATCATCTCCTCTCGCACATAGGGGGATAACTGCTTCCATAATAGGGTGAGCATGAGGCACTTAGTACGGATGATTGCTTCTGTGTCGTGAGTCAATAGGCAGTTGATTTTGAGGCTCCATTGCTGATGAAGTGGGTAGGTGTTTGGGCCCAAAATATCGGTTTGTGCCAAGTTTAGAGTTGTTCTCGGCCCAGAGACAGTACTTAGGAGTCGCTGGGGATCATCCGGTTTATGGGCCACATAGCCAAGGCTGGCCATGTCCTATTAGGAATCCATGGGTAGTTGAATCCTGATACGGGAAGGAGTTTCGACAAGATAAGGATGTTGGAGTTTGGGATTGAATCCGGCCTGATAAAGGGGCTGAGTTCAAAGTCCTAATAGGAGTAGGACTGGCCGAGATAAGGTTAGATCGGGGGAAAGAGTTCTAATCTGAATATGGTTGTGATTCGATTGATAGTAGGTTGACTACTATAAATAGAGGGAGAAGGACATCATTAAACTCCCCTCCAATTCAACACACAAACTGCCCTGCGCAAACCCTCGCTTTCGCGAAACCTCTCAACAACCTTGAGATTTTTATTTTCCTTTTCCGCTGACACATCTTCAGTTTGGATAAACATCACTGTGAAGGCAACCAGCGAACATCTTCAGTTTGGATAAATAGCACTGTTGCCGTAAAATCAGTTGACCGCGGAGTACCTTTAATTTGGATAAACAACACTACGTCGAGGCCGACTGGTTATCTATCCAAGTCTCGGTCAAGAAGGATTTTCGAATCCTTATTGGCAGAGGTCATCTTATTAGCCTTCTCGGCGAAGTGAGGTGTTACGAATTACTGGGCTCGGCACATTGAACGCCGAGTTGTTTATGATTGGTTATTCACAAGTAGGTTTTAGAGTTCGGCATTCTGACGGCCGAACCACTTTCACAATCAAGATGTACATTTGTTTTGAGTACTTGTGCCCATATAGTCTGGTGTCGATTCGATGTGCTTATACTTTAACGAATATAATCACTGTGACCGAATCCGGCACCGACGATTTATGAACTTCGCAGAACTAGCAGCCTTGTCTTCAGGCTCTAGAACCCGAAGGCTGAGACGTGTTCCTTCCTCGGTCGCAGTCGCAAGATCAAGAAGTCAGAAGCGCACCCAATGCAACATCAACATGTTTTACTCCTCGGTCGAGCTCGACCGACGAGTTGGCACTCCCGCATATAATCGAATGACGTAGTTAGCTCACTAGTTACTCGGCCTGTGCGCCAAGTGGGCTTGGTAGTTTTTAGGGTCCACATTTTGGCACGCCCAGTGGGACAAATTACTAAAACTACGAAGTTCATGACCATCGAGACACAATCAGTAAAAAAGAAAACAACCATGGGAAAATTAACGGCCGATCTGCCAGTTTAGAGTCCTGGATAAAAACTGTCACATGACCAAAATCCTCTCGTTGCTGAGGCTGCAAGTGTGACACATCGAGAAAAGGAAGTTTATCTCGGTACCTAACCTCGAAACACAGAGGTACCCAATCGAACCGCAGGCATTTTCATTGAAGGAATAGTGGAGGACTACAACGAAGACGGTGGTGAAGGCTCTGACCCTTCAACTAGGTCGTTTCTTCGAAGGCGACTTGATGAGCAATCTCGACAAGTTGAGCAGACAATTGTTCAAAAAATAAACAATTTGCTCGAGGTAATACGAAGTAATGGTGAGACCCACACCAAATTGCTCGAATTATTAGTTAGCAAAGTCTTCGAAGGAGGACCTGTTGATCAGGCTCAGCAGCTTCCACTTAAAAGTAATTTGCTATAGGCCGAAGTAGTGTCTACTTGGCCCAAAACGATTGACTTAGAAAAAAAGGGAGGATCAAGTAGTAGGTCAGATGGATCCGACCAGAGAATGGAAACAACATCCATCGATATGATCGAAGTTCAACGGATGATCGATTTGGCCATGAAAAAGGGGCCGAAGTTCATGAAATTCATCCATCCATATCAAGCTTATGTGGAAAAGTTCGAATATCCTAAAGGTTTCAAGATTCCAGATTTCAGCATTTTTGCTGGAGAATCGTCCTTATCCTCGTTAGAACATGTGGCCCGTTTCACTGCGCAATGCAGAGATGTCAATAGTGATTTCCATAAACTACGGTTGTTCAACTTTTCGTTGACAAGCTCATCATTCGCATGGTATATCAACCTCCCACCTAATTCTATCCAAAGCTGGGAGGAATTGGTCAAGAAGTTTCACGAATAGTTCTATTGGCCGGGGATGGAAATGTCAGTTTCTTCATTGGCTAGGATGGCTCAAGCATCTGATGAGTCACTAATGGACTATCTTACAAGGTTTAAATCGGCCAAGAATTGGTGCTGAGTACCTCTTCCTGAAGTCGAATTTGTTAGGCTTGCTCTGAATGGGCTCAACGTGAAGTATAAAAAGAAATTCCTGGGGGTAAACTTCCGGGATATGTATGAATTAGCCAAACATGTCGAGCAATATGATTATTTGCTCCGAGAAGAAAAGATCTCGAAATCCCCATCCCGAGGAAGGATTTACAAAAATCCCATGGTCAGCTATGCATCGGTCGAAGGTGAAGATTCCCAATGCGTCAGTGTGGACGCGACCGAGATAGTAATAGATAAACCATTTGTGTGCAAGGCATTGACTCATATTAATTCCAAAGATGCCAAAACCCACTCAACCACTCAAGAGACAACGAAAACATCGAAAGTTTATACTTTTGATATGACAAAGGCCAAGGTAATTTTCGACCAATTGTTGTTAGCCAAGATTATCAAACTTCGGTCAGGACATAACATTCTCAAGGCCGAAGAGCTTATAAGGAAGATGTATTGCAAGTATGATAACTCGACTAAGCATACCATGAACAATTGTGTCGTATTCCGTGATGATATTCAAAGCTGGATTGACAAGGGCAAGTTAAAGTTTCTCTAAAAACGAATGACAGTTGACGCTGATCCATTCCCTTCGGCAACAGTTGGCATGGTAGACTCCCATTTGCCCAAGAGCAAAGGGAAAGGGAAGGACAAGTTTGCCCCAGTACAACACGTCCCAAAGAAAAACTCCCAGCCACGACTAAAGATTGACCTATTTTCCAATGAACCACCCACTGAGTTATCGGGACAGGCTGTAGTCGAATCTATGTCAGATTCCGGTGCAGAAGAAATTGACGGGCTGATGGTTTTGTGCAGCAATTGTAGGGCACACGTCGTATTAACCGAACCCAAGGAGAGATCAACACCACGACAACCATCCAAGTCCGCGATGACACCCCCGAAGGAACTTGGCGAAGGCCAAAGCCAGAAAGTGTTCGATAGGCTCGGTGAATCAAAAAACCTTCAAACCATCTGAGCCACGCAACCAACGTTGGTACAGTTACAATTCCCCCACCAGTATGTATATTGCACTATCCAAATCTCAAAAATGTCGACGACAACGGATAGATTGCATGTCTCGACGACAGGCAGCACATGCTATTCCAACTACTAAATGGCAGCTGAAAGAGGCAACATGAAGCGACGATGACTGACGTACCCCGACCATCATGGTCGAATTACTTCAAGAGAAAAAGGCAGTTGATCGCGACTTCGAAACCACCATTGAAGAGTCCGAGAAACGTATCAAACTCCTTATTTGGCCTGGAGAGATGAAAGCTCGTTTCAAGCATTTCAGAAAAGAAGCTGAAAGTAAGCTTCCCTCATTGCCCCCACAAGTTCCATTAATAAAGGTCCAGTGAAACCTACACCCTCCATTCCTCGGCGAATCCTTGGAGTACATGCGCGAATTTCATAAGGAACATTATGCCAATGACTTGTACGACCTGCCTAAGACATGTCAAGAAGCCCTCGACCTGGCACTAACTTGCCCTGATGCTGAATAGATTATCCACAAAACCACTGATCCAGTAATGAAAGCCAGTTTCCAGCACATACCAGAAGCTAGGGTCCTTGGCTTCGAGGTTGATTCGTACACGGACATTGATATGGCCGAGCTCCCTTTTTCTCTTGAAGACCTTCAATATTTACGACACCACTTCGAAGTCTTTTCTGCTGTACCTCTCTTTGGTCTTACGACTGATGAAAAAGATCGAGTGGCACGTTTGGACGCCTACCTAGATACAAGGGACGCCCGAATCGCCTATGAGGAACGAGCTCGTAAAACACTGCAGGGGCGAAATCAGACACTAGAAACGAATGAGCTCGAAGACAACAGTCACAAGGAAGCAAGGTCGGGTTACCTGGCATAAGAGCAAGAACGTGTTGAGACACACGATAATCAAGCCAAAGATATTCTAACAAACGATGCTGTAGTCCTTGATAACCCGAAAGACGACGACCAGGATTTAATGGGCCCTTCAGTCCTTGAGAACATGGAAATCAACATGGTCCATGTTCTACCTGCTAAATTCCAGCCAACTGCACACCAACCAAATTTCTTGGATGGTGATGTGGTGACTGAGGAAGCAACACAAGTTGATTTCGTCACCACCACCGAAGATGAGCAAGCAAACAACGACGACAAACTTAAAACAACCCTGGCCATATTGTTTCCTCGCCCATCCTCGGCTAATCTTCAACATTTAAAGTTGTTGTATGTCACGACCCACATTGAAGGTTACCCAATCTCCAAAATTTTCGTTGATTGCGGGGCGACAGTCAATATCATGCTTGTATCTGTCTTGAAAGCATTACGACGATCCAACGATGAACTCATCCCATCAGGGATAACCATAAGCAGCTTCGTCGGTGATAAGTCCCAAACCAAAGGAGTGCTCCCTTTAAAGGTAAACATTGCAGGTCGCAATCACATGATCGTATTTTTCATCGTCAACTCTAAGACCGAATATAATGCTTTGCTCGGTCAAGATTGGATTCATCAAACGAATTGCATTCCCTCTTCCTTATACCAAGTTCTCATTTTTTGGGACGGCAAATCAGTTGTGGTCCACCCAGCCGATAATCAGCCATTCGAAACCAACATGATTCAGGCTCGCTATTATGACAATCACGTTGGCTACATTACCTTGCAAGGTTTTAATGAAGATGGACGGCCGACTCGGATCCCAGTCCAGAAAGCCATCAAAGTAGGTGCCGAGACTGTACACCAGGATTAGGCAAGACTCGGCTTGGCCGATTTAATTACCTACACTGATGACTGACGCCACAAGAGAGCGATGCCGGGCCGCGGTTTCATCCACGATGGAACAACTGTTGGCTCATTGGTATGCTATTTCTAAGCATCCACGTTCGGGCATCAACCTAATCGAATTTTTGGTCGAGGAAGATAACGACCCAGTAATATCGTTAGATAAAGCTCAGGCCGCACCGGCTGAACTCGAGGACAGTTGACCCCAAGTTAAGGACCCCTTAGAAGAAATAAATGTTGGAACGACCGACGACCCTCGACCGTTATTTGTTAGTGCATTGTTACCCCATTTTATGAAAATCGAACTCTGTAAATTACTTAACGAGTTTAAAGATTGTTTTGCTTGGAGTTATCATGAGATGCCGGGCCTTGATCGGACCCTTGTTGAACATGAATTACGCATCAAAGCTGGTTGTAAGCCTTTCCGTCAGCCCCCTCGCTGATTCTCGAACGAAGTACAACTCGGCATAAAAGATGAACTAGTTCGACTTTTAAAAGTCAGGTTTATTTAGACCGCTCGATATGTCGAGTGGCTGGCCAATATCGTCCCAGTGCTAAAGAAAAATGGCGCCCTACGCATCTGTATCGATTTTAGTAATCTGAACTTGGCAACACCCAAATATGAATACCCGATGCCGATATCTGATTTGTTAATTGACGTCGCAGCACACCATGAGATCTTATCCTTTATGGATGGGCATGCTGGTTATAACCATATTTTCATCGCCGAAGCTGATGTCCATAAAATCGCTTTTCGTTGCCCCGGGGCACTCGGCATATATAAATGGGTTGTCATGCCGTTCGGCCTTAAAAACACCAATGCCACATACCAACGAGCTATGAACACTATTTTCCATGATTTAATTGGTACCATTGTCGAAGTCTATATCGACGATGTGGTAATCAAATCAGCACACTGGCAGACACATTTGGATGACCTCCGTCAGGCTTTCTTGTGCATGTGTCGACATAATCTTAAGATGAATCCCGTCAAATGTGCTTTCAGCGTATCAGCCGACAATTTTGTAGGCTTTCTCATACATTATCGTGGGATTGAGGTGGACGACAACAAGGCTCGCGTAATCATTAATGCTCCACCCTGATGACTAAGAAACAATTACAATCGTTGCTCGGCAAGATCAACTTTCTCCGTTGATTTATTGTTAATTCGGTCGGGAAAATGAAAGCCTTCTCCACCCTTTTGAAGCTTAAGGACTCCGACAGCTTCGAATGGCATGCAAAGCACTAAGCGGCATTTACACAGGTCAAGGTCTCTTTAACAATTCCACCCGTCCTCGTCCCACCACGACGGGGTCGACCTCTTAAGCTATATATCTCGGCGGTCGAAGAATCCATTGGATGCCTTCTTGCACAAGACAATGACGTTGGGCGAGAACATGCCATTTTTACCTTAGTCGACATCTTCACCCACTAGAGATTAATTACTCCGCTGTCGAGAAGCTTTGTCTCGCCCTATTCTTTGCTGCATCAAAACTCAGACATTACATGCTCCCGTCAGTCACTTAGGTCATCACCCAGACCGATGTCATTCGTTACATGCTCACTCGGCCGATCGTAAAGGGCTGAATCGGTAAGTGGATGATGGCATTTTCTGAGTTCAGCTTGCAATATGTGCCTCAGAAAGCTGTCAAAGGTTAAGCTCTGGCCAATTTTTTGGCCCAACACCGTTCCCCTTATGAGTTTGGGGGCAATGATGTTGACATCAGCATGGTAGAAACACTTGATAATTACTAGACGATGTACTTTGATGGTTCCAGTACTTCAGTCTCGGTTGGCGTTGGGATCGCTATTCAATCCCCTACTCATAATCATTGGTATTTTTCTCTCAAGCTTGACTTCGATTGTACGAATAATTAGGCCAAATACGAAGCCCTTGTCATCGGCCTCGGTGTGCTACACGATTTACTGGTAACTCCTGTCCTTGTTCTTGGTGACTCTGAACTTGTCATTAATCAACTCAACAGAACTTTTCGTTGCATGAGTTGTACTCTGGTGCCTTACCACATGGTTGCTGGCTATTTGGCCGAATCTTTCGACAACGTTACTTTCAAACACATTTCACGAGTTCATAACACTGACACCGACAAATTAGCTCAAATAGCCTCCGGAGCATAACTCATGAGGGGCAAATTAGGCCGAGAAATACCTGTGTCACGACAAGCACATTCGGCCTTGATTAATCAGCAAGTTCTCCAATGTGCTTGCGTGATCCGTACACGGGTCATGTCCTTGCCTTTGTTGTTAGAACGGAAGGACACTATTGAGGTTTGTGCTGTCGAGGCATTACCAGACGATTGGAGAATGACGATTATGCAATATATTGATAACCCCAATGAAAAATAAGACCGACGAACAATGATTCATGCCACAAACTACGTATTATACCAGAATGAGTTGTATCGAAAATGTGAGGATGAGTTACTGTTGTTGTACCTTGGCCCATAAGAAGCTGTTCAAGTAATGGCAGAAGTACATGAAGGAATTTGCGGAGCCCACCAATCTGGATGAAAAATGCGTTGGTTATTTCGGCGACACGACTATTTCTGGCCAAGTATTCTGAAGGATTGTATTCAGTGCGCACAAGGTTGTGTACAATGTCAAATCCATGGGCCTATACAGAAAGTACCGGCCGAATCATTACATTCGGTCACCAAACCATGGCAGTTCCAAAGATGGGCCATGGATGTTATCGGTAAAATCACACCATCTTCTGGTGCAGCCAAACATGCGTGGATACTCGTTGCAATGGACTACTTCACCAAATGGGTCGAAGCTAGGTCATATGCCGAGCTAACGTCTAAAGAAGTTTGTAATTTTGTTGAAGAAAACATTATGACTAGATTTGGCGTGCCAGAAACAATCATAATAGATAATGGTACGATCTTTACATCCGACATGTTTAAGGAATATTTGGCAAATCTAAAGATTCGACTTGAGCAATCTACGTTGTATTATCCACAGGCGAATGGACAGGCCGAAGCAAGTAATAAGGTCCTAATCAGTATTCTTGAAAAAATGATAAAAGAAAGGCTGGGTATGTGGCATTTAAAGATAAACGAAGTGTTATGGGCTTATCGAATTTCTCTACGGACAGCCATTAGAACGACTCCATATGCGTTGACTTATGGACACGACGCAATGTTGCCAGTCGAGCTAAGTATAAACTCATTGCGAATAATTGAACAAAGTAGTTTGTTCAGCGTCGAATACAGTCGGGCCATGAGACAAGAGTTAGAAGATTTAGAAGAAGCTCGACTTGATGCTTATAACTTATTAGTTGCAAAAAAGAAGATCGTCGAGCGAGCTTATAATCAGCGAGTCAGACAAAAAACGTTTGGCGAATGAGAGTTGGTTTGGCAAACCGTACTACCCGTAGGAATTAAAGACCCCAGGTTCGGCAAGTGGTCGCTGAATTGGGAATGACCATTCGTTATTCATAAGGTTCTCGGTAAGGGAGCATACCATCTTAGGTATCGAACTGGTGGAGTTCATAAGTTGCCAATCAACGAGAGGTTTTAAAAAAAATACTATCCAGTCACGTGGGAGATGCAGGAATAAAAGTTCATTTCATTGAGCTCGTAAAAAGGTGTACAAATGGAGTTGGGCGATCAATTACAATCAAATAATTCTAGGGTGATGAAGGTATGAGAGATTCAAGAACGGCCTTCAACTTTAACCACCGCACCTCGCACCTCACCCATCGTGACCTCAGCTTGCTGATTCCTCTTGTCCATCTTCAGCTACTCAACCCGCTTCACACTAGCCGCGTAGTCGGCTAAGCAGGATTTGCCGCTCGACTCAAAATCTTTTGTAAACTCGGAAGCAATTGTTGACCTTCGATTTTGGAGTTCGGCAATTTGACGATCAAGGTCGGCCAATGTCTTTTTTTTTGCCTTTAAAACTTTGACCTGTGGACAAAGAGCGTGTCGAATGGCTGTTGCAGCTTTCAAATTGTCTTTAGCCCGAAGATCTTTCTCGAAAATACTAAAATATTCTCGGGCTCGTTCCAAGGTAGAAGACAATTGAGTAATAGCCTCAGTGCTTAATTGACCATCAGCTGCGAGGTCGTTCAAATATGCACCCACTGAATCAAGGCCCTGGCGTTCGAGAACTTGTGAAGCTGAAAGAGACAAGAGTTCCTGCAACCTAACAAGAACAGTCGATTCGGATGTTGATACGGAATGCCAGGTTGTAGCTGCGGAAGGGCCAGCCACTCCCGAAGTACTCGATAGGAGAGCATCGAACTCGACTTCCCATGAAGGCTGCACACGAAAAGAATTTAGGAGAAAGGAAAATCATAAAAGAATGTAGCAGAGAGAATTTGTTTTAGACTTGCCGATAGTAGACTTTGGCCATGTCTCCTGGTTCATTGCTTGAACCTAGAGAGCTTAATGGCCGAGCCCAGTGTTTTAGACTGCTTCTTAATTCACGTGGCCGATGAAGGTTATCTACGTCCGACGGCCACTGAGGTGGCCAGGAAATATAGATAACACCCTTTGGCGCATAGAATTTTTGGTGAAATGAATAACTAGGCACTTGACATTTAATATTTTTCTCGGTTCAGACTTGTTATAACAAAATTGACAAGAGAGTGTAATCGGGCCTTACAAAAGCTGAGGTCGCTTCTTGAGGGGAGATACCAAGGTCTTGGTACTGCGAGTGAATTGGAGATTCTGACGTCGCTTCAGGTTCAATGATAGGCCTTTTTCCACGATCGGCTGCAGGAGGATCAACCTGGTCGGTCACCTCAACCACAGGGGGAAGATCAATGGAAGGAGTTTCGGTTGGTCGAGAGTGACTCGCCGGCAGAATCTCGTCACTCTCGTCATCTTGAAACAAAAAAGCTGTGAATACTTTTGAATTTAATGAGTGAAGGGAGTTGTCAGCGTAATCATACCCTCTTCTAAGATGATCGCTGATTATTTTGGATTCTTAGGAAGATTCTTCCCAATCGAAGGGGTTGCCTCCCCCAGTACGAGTGTTACGGTTGGCCCTTGAGCTACAGGCTTTTCGATCAGCGGTACAGCAACTGGTTCGACCATGACCTCGGGGACCTTTGGGGTCGAGTCAGCTTGGGTTGTCGGGCTGGTTGAAGATGGTCATTTCTCCGCTGAGGCTTGGACAACAGGAGCATGAGGAGAGACACTAGGAGCGGTCGCTCTGGTGGTATGGCTGGAGATAACGTGAATTTCCCGTGCTCCTTTCTTCGCCAATTTCTTGACGTGTTTTGTGGGGCGAGGGGCTTCACCAGCCTTTTCGGTGTCCTAGCAAGGCCGTTTGCTTGGTGTGTTTTGCGCGGTGGTTTTAGACTTCTTAGATGAAGGGACTAATTTTTTCTTGGCTGTTCAATACTCAACTGCCTGAGAAAGCGAAATCTAATTAGTAAAATCGATTAAGTGTTTGAAGAATAAAACTAGAGATAGTCATATACACTGGGGCGTCTCTTTGGATTGAGGGGTATAAGTTTTTTTGGGTCGGTCACTAAAAATCTTGTTGACTATGTTTTCGACCGAAGCGCTAAAAAGTCATGGGTATATTCTTCCCACCAATCACCGAAGGTGTCGATGCCGAGAGATTCAGGAACAGTTGGTCGAAGGTGAAATTTCTTGTACCATTCCTGAAACTCCTTCTCGATGTCTCTGCACTCCCTTTCTGAGGAACCAGAGAGGCGTCCTCGGCTTAGAATGGAGCGGGAAGAAAGTAGAGGCACTGGGCAACCTTGGAGGTAGCCAAGCTGTCGGGCAGCAAAGTGGGGGTGGTAAACTTCTCAAGTTGTACGGCGAGCATCGCAACCGAGGGGAAGGTCGCGAGTTAACACGAACGACCCCCAGTTTTGACGAAAACCAACATCTTCGCTTTCATTCCAGGTTGATCTGGGAAGTCTGATGGAGTGAGGGTATTCCTGACGACGACATATCAAAAATTCATTGTCTGAAATGATGTCTAGGCCAAAGAAGTGTTTGAAGACTTCTCCAGCTCGGTGAAGAGGCACTGGTCGATGAGCCAACTGAAGGTCGAGTGCTGCAGTAGATTGGAGGTTGGGGATTTCTGGCTGAAGTGTGGAGAAATAAACCTGCAGCCAGAGTTGGAATACCCAGATAGGTCCATTTTGGTACGGGTCAATCTTGTTGACGGTCATTTTAGCCAGGCAGCGCAGAAGGTTGGTAAGGATAGCCGGATTGAGCACCAGAGAGTGACCACTAGCCAAGGCTTCCGCCGGCATATTTTTGACCAAACACTTATTCGACTTGGTACAACAGATAAACTTGTTATACCAATAAAATAAGAAGGCCTCGTGTTCGCCCCTCCGCAAACTCGCTTCTCCTCGGCCAGCAAAATAGAAGATGAGGGTATTGTTGTTGAATTTTTTTTATGTAACTTCTGAACTTCCTCTTTTGAAGGTTCTTGACCTTCTTGACTCAACGTCTCGATGACCCTTTCGTCGAATAGTACCTTGAGGTCAAGGTTTGATGGGCATCGAATAAGGGCGGCGTTTATTGGAATGCCAGAAGGAGAAGTCCTGAGGATAGCTGAGATGTCGAGGATGGTGGGGGTGATAGGGTTGAATGAAAGGACCATGGTGTTGGTGGCCGAGCACCAGAGGCTTAGAGCTGCCATAAGGAGTTCTTTATCCATGGTAATCTCCATGGTCGAAAGCTTAATGGCATCATGGATGCCGAGACGTGTTCCTTCCTCGGCCGCAGTTTGGAGCACCTTCAGTTTGGATAAACAGCACTGCGTCGAGGTCGACTGGTTATTTATCCAAGTCTTGGTCGAGAAGGATTTTCAAATCCTTATTGGCATAGGTCATCTCATTAGCCTTCTCGGCGAAGTGAGGTGTTACGAATTACTGGGCTCGGCACATTGAATGCCGAGTTGTTTATGATTAGTTATTCACCAGTAGGTTTTAGAGTTCGGCATTCTGACGGTTGAACCACTTTCATAATCAAAACGTACATTTGTTTTGAGTACTTATGCCCATATAGTCTGGTGTCGATTCGGCGTGCTTATACTTTAACAAATATAATCACTGTGATCGAATCCGGCGTCGACGATTTGTGAATTTTGCAGAACTAGCAGCCTTGTCTTCAGGCTCTAGAACCTGAAGGCCGAGACGTGTTCTTTCCTCGGCCGCAATCGCAAGATCAAGAAGTCAGGAGCGTACCAACGCAACATCAACATATTTTACTCCTCGGCCAAGCTCGGCTGACGAGTTGACACGCCCGCACATAACCGAATGACATAGTTAGCTCACTAGTTACTCGGCCTCCGCGCCACATAGGCTTGGTAGTTTTTAGGGTCAACAGTAGGAAACAACCACGATCCGGTTTTGCAATAAGCAAGTGATCTAGTTGGAGGCCAAGCCTCTATAGATCCCTTGTATTTTGTCATTCTTCCAGGTTGAGAATTCTCCGTCGCCCTCCGTGCGCATAGTCGTTGACGTCTTTGGCTATGAACACGCAGGGAAAATCAGGGCACTTGGCCTGATGAAGCCAAAGTCGTGCGCCCAACAGTCGACTAGGCACTAGTGGCCACCTGGTTGCCACTGTGTATATCTGTTTTCCTACAAATTTCCTTGGGTTTTTTTTTTTTTTAATTTTAGAAATTTCCTATTTTCCTAATAATTTCACAAATTTCCCCGTTTCTTACAATTTTCACAATTTTCACAATATTCCTATAATTTTCACAAAAAACCTACACCCGAGCCTTTTCCCCACCTGCAACCCACCCTTTCCCCACACCCCAGCCCGTACCTACCACCATACCGTCCCCTAAACTCGACTTTATTTCCCCACCCCACATCCCACCCCTTCCTCGTACCCACCTCAATCCACCCCACCAATCACAAATTACAATCACATATATTCATAAAATTTCAACAATTAATGAAAAATAAATTCAAAAAAGAGTAAGAGAGATAAAATTCCTTTGTGAGAGAGATGAGAGAGAGAGAGTTAAGAGGGAGATTGTAGAGAGAGTTGAGAGAGAGATTGCAGAGAGAGATGAGAGAGCAAAGAGAGAGTATTGAGGAAACAGAGTTTAGGAGAAGACGTCGTGAGGAGGAAGAAGAAGGCTATCTATGTTATAAAATATTAGATATTTGCCCAACGGACTGGTTCGTCGGCCAAATGTTTTAAATTATGACACGTGTTAAATCCTAAAATCTCAGAGCATATATAACTACATTGATGGTTGGCTTGTTAAAATTACTTTTGCAGACTATGAAAATCATTGAAGGAATTGGATATGTGAAAATGTCCCTCACTTTTGCCCGACGAACTATATGCCCTAAACCTTAAACCCTAAATCATAAAATATACATTTGCCCAACGAAAGTTGGAAGGTTCTTCGCACAAAGGTGACATAATATGCACCAATTTTTTCCTTTGGCTTGAATTCTTTGGCTGTTGAAAATTTTGATCGCCTAAAGTCTTTGAAAAAAAAAACTAAAACATTGATCACTTTTGTCCGACCAAATGATTTATTGTTGGGCAAAGTTTAGTTGCCCGACGAAATTGGGTTCGTCGAGCAAATGTTAATTTCTAGTAGTGGTATGAAAGAAGTAGTAGACTATGAACTAGTTGGGCAATAAACTTTGAGTTAGATACTCTTACTAGATCTAAAATGCTCGAACGGTTCGAGTTTGACTCGTGTAGTTGGCTTGTTTTTACTTGTTCAAGCTTGGTACGAAATGAGCTGAGCTTGAACATATAGCCTATCTTAAGCTATGATATATCTTCAGCTCATAATACTCGATCGTGAGTAGCTCGTATGTGTTGGACATGCAATCATATCTGTTCGTGGCAGGAATTTCCGTCGGGGATGTTTCCTGGCCGACGAGCACACAGCTCCCCGAGAGGTCGGCGCCGGTTGATGCTTTCTGTCGGGCTTTTGCTTTACTGGCGGGCTTGTCGGGCAAAGCCTGTCGGGCAGGGCTTATCGGGCAAGGCTTGTCGGGCAAGGCTAATCGTCTTACGACTTCCTATCTTTGTGGTTTATCAGGGGGTTTGAAAGCTTAGAAAAGGGGTTGGGAGATGAGTTTATAGAAAGAAATCGATACTACAGCAAGAGTTGAACAGGGTAGCAGAGCTATTACAAAGGGTTATCCCGAAAGGGATGAAGGCTAGGGCTGACTACAGCTTCGTTTTGAAGGCAAATCTGGCTTTGAGCAGAGTTTGTGCTTGTATTTGTTGGTTTGTTTGAGTGTCCTTAATCCTTGATTTCTCTTTCTTCTTTTGTAGACAACTCGGCTTGGCTTCCTGTAGTAGTAACCTTGCCCGAATGTAGTTTAAAGGATGGTGACTCATCAGCTATTTACTTGTACTGCCACTGTAAAGTCCTTTTGGGTTGATTAGCTGGCTGGTCTATACCACTTGGCCCTTGGGTAGGTGAGCAAGTGGTGCAAATGATCTGCACCTAGTCGGGAAAGGCCTTTTCTGCTTTCTGGGCTTGGGCTGTGCTTCGGGCTTTTCTCCTCTTTTTGGGCCAACTCCTTTCTGAGCCCAAAGTTTAAGTTTTAACCCAAACAATATCAAAGTATATTTAGCTTATTATATAGAGTTTAGTTTGCATGTATTCAATATTACTACCAACTTTTTATAATTTTTATTTTTTTTATATTAATTCTCAATAAATCGAGCCAAACAAAAGCTCAAGTTTAGTTTACAAATGAGTCGAGCTCAAGCTTGAAAATATCATTCGAGTTGAGCTTGAGCATGCATTTACGAGCTTTTTTAAGCTTGAGCTGCACTTGAGCAAGAACAATTTCAACTGAGCCGAGCTTGAGCATCTTGTACTCGACTTGGCTCAATTATATAATATGTACCTTATCATAAATTGCTCATGCCAATAGAGTAGTTCCACCAAATTTTTATCAACCTTATAAGCAAAGTGGGTCTCACATATATAAGTGGGGTTGATGAGCTTGTTACAAAATTTGGTCATGTTGTGTGCGTCCATAAAGAAAAAAAAGATTAAGATTTACTCAATTGCAGAATTTCTTAACCTTCTGCATGAAGACGTTGCGTTAAAGACAAATCACAACAAAAATTTTAACAGATTGCAAACGAAATACACTTCCCCCATTTAGCAGAGTGGTTAGAGCAGTTGAAGTAAGGACGTACACAACTTTCCCTCTTTAATTTGCTCAGTTTTAGAATAAGAAACCATGGTTCATGTGGTATTCTTTGCAACAAATGCATATCTCTTTCCACTAGCTTTTCTCTTCTCCTCCAATAATGATGAGGCGGCAGCAGCAGCAGCAGCACTCAAAGCCTTGGATACCATTGACAGCAAACTGCTGTTCATCTGAAAACCAAACAATCTTTGGCAACTTCAGCAGGTGCAGGCCATCAAGGTCTGATTTCTCCAAGGACGTTGCTTAACTGCCATCCTTCCGGCGGTTGTCTTTCTCCGATCTCAGCCGCTCTTCGTCCATGCGTATCAACGAGGATCTTGCAGAGTCTTTCGGGTCGGATTTGTATGATTTTCAACTGAGTGAGCTGCGTGCTGTGACTCAGAATTTTTCGGTCAATTTTTTACTTGGAGAAGGCGGGTTTGGAACTGTTCATAAGGGTTACATTGATGAGAATCTGAGGCAGGGTTTGAAAGCTCAGGCCGTTGCCATTAAGCTCCTCGACATTGAAGGCCTACAAGGACACCGCGAATGGCTAGTAAGGATTTTCTTATTTTACTTATAGGTTAGGAAATGATAAACATTCACTCGTTTTAGTCTCTCACACATCTTATTTAATTATGTATGTTGTTTTCGTTTAATATATTTAATTCGATAACTAAAAATAAAGAGAGGTTGAAAAATGAAAAAAATATGTGTAAAAATCACCTCCAAAATACGAAGGAAGATGGTATTACTAGGTATTATAAAGCACTAAGTAGAAAAAGTCGAGGTTAATTTAATGTATAAAGATGGGGTTAATTCGATTAATAACGATAATGGTTATCATTTTTAATAGTACAAATAATTTTTTTTCGAACAAGGCCAGATCTTTGTGAATCCGGATCCTCTTCGGATTCTCTTTGTGAGGATCCTATAGATCCGTGAATCGTATCCGTTCATCGTATATCGTGCGATCATAAATTATTTTAAATATTTTTATTTAAAATTAAATACAAACAATACTTGACAAAATGTCAAAAATTGATCGTACGATATACGATGAACGAACACGCTTCACTGATCTACAAGATCCTCACCAAAAGATCCGAAGAGGAACCTGTTGAGATCTTTGTACATAAAGAGTTTGAGTAAACTGTCGATTTACCCCCTGAACTTTCACTTAGCTTTCGATTTCCCCCCTGAACTTTTCTATTGGAAAATTAAGGACTCAAACTATTTTTTTTTTAGCCGATTTGCCCCCTACCATTAGTTTTTCATATATTCCATCCATCTTTCTATTAAGTGAGACCATATGCACAACATGTGAGGGTAGTTAAGTCATTTCACTCTTAAAAATGATTAAAAAACTGAAAATAAAAAAAAAACAAAACTTTCCCTCTATTTTTTCCCGCTAATTCTTATCCTCAATTTTATTTTTCCCTCTCATTCATATGCATGAGAAATGACATATGGTGTTATTGTCTTCATAAGTAGCTAAGTTAGTCTTTTTCTTGAAGCATGTACTACCATTTTTATTTTCTCTAACAAATTAATAATTTGACAAATGCTCATGGTGTTATTGTGTCCAAAGCAGTGCATTAATATAAGAAACATGTTCATAATACTCATAAAAAATGCTCAAGATAATTACATACTTTTCATAATGTCATAATAAAATTGACCCTCACATATTGTGCACATGGTCTCACTTAATAGAAATATGGATGGAATATATGAAAAACTAACGGTAGGGGGCAAATCGGCTAAAAAAATTAGTTTGACTCCTTAATTTTTGAATAGAAAAGTCCAGAGAGGAAATCGAAAGTTAATTGAAAGTTCAGGGAACAAATCGACAGTTTACTCTAAAGAGTTTTGACTAAAGCGTCATGCATAAATAAATAAATAATTGTATGTGGACGAATCTTCAAAATTCACAGCTCGGGTCAAATGATTTGATTTGAAAAAAGAAAGAGGACTTTTCCAGTTACGTTAGATAGGGTTAGTTTTGACAAATTTATTCATAACTCGTTAATTTGTTGCAGGCAGAAGTGATATTTCTGGGGCAGCTCAGGCACCATAATTTGGTGAAATTAATTGGCTACTGTTGCAAGAACGAGGAAAGACTCCTTGTTTACGAGTTTATGCCTCGAGGCAGCTTAGAGAATCACTTATTCAAAAGTGCGTTTGCATAATATTATCTCCATTCTCCAACCACATTATCATAATTATTTCTACTTACAGTTAGTTTTAGAATTATCAATCTGCATATGCATGCATGCGGTAATTATTATATCTGCTATATAACTGCAGGGCTTTCAATATCATTGCCTTGGGCCACAAGATTAAAGATTGCAATAGGAGCAGCCGAAGGCCTTGCTTTCTTGCATGGGGCTGAGACACCTGTCATATACCGGGATTTCAAAAGTTCAAATGTTTTGCTAGATTCTGTAAGTGTCATATAGCACTAATTATAAAACATTCTGCAAAATAAGTGACAGGGAGTGCAATATGATTTTTTATATTTTTTTTTATACAGCTCCTAAAGTAAAATGACAAAAATCAAACCTACTTTTAATTCAAGGAAATTTAAGCATTATATAAGCTGCATTTTACTCTGTATTTGGTAGGATTTCACAGCAAAGCTGTCAGATTTTGGACTAGCATAGATGGGACCCGAAGGATCAGAAACATATGCAGCCCCTGAATATGTCTCAACAGGTATAACTTGAAAATGTTATGTATATACTTCCCAACTTTTCTTCTTCTAGTATATATGGTCTGTTTGGGGTTATATTTTTAGTGCATTGAGGTGTACATATCAGGAGCCTTAGAAATCGGGAAAGATATTGTTACTAATTAATTTTACGAATTAATGAAACTGGTTGATGATTTAATCAAATGCATTGACATTGGAAGAAGTTCAATTTTCAGGGCAATTGACAATAAAATGTGACATCTACAGCTTTGGAGTGGTGCTGCTAGAATTGCTAACAGGAAAAAGAGCAGTGGATAAATCAAGACCAAAGAGCGAGCAAAATCTGATTGAATGGGCAAAACCTTACATGTATAGTAGTCGGAGGTTGCGCTGTATTATGGACCCGAGACTTGCCGGCCAGTATTCTGTTAAGGGAGCAAAGGAGATTGCCCATCTGGCATTACAATGCATAAGCATGAACCGGGTTCATTGAACCCCAAAGACAGGCCTAGAATGCCTTCCATTATCGAGACTCTTGAAAGCCTTCGAGACTTGAAGGACATTGCCGTCGCTTATGGGCATTGGCCGGCATCACCAAAATTTGCTAGAAATGGTGTTTTTGCTAAAGCTAGAATGGATGGTCATAGAGTTGGGAATATCAGGAAATCGTCTCCAACGGCAACTGCAAATCATAAATAATCTTGGGCAATTTCGATGACTCAGGGCTATATATCAAGTGTACCATAGGAAGTGTGGAATATTGCAAGTTAAAAAGACAAATTTCAAATCCGAGGAATATGTATAGTTGCCTATATAAATATATAAATTGAATCGGGATGATTTATAGGGTTGCACTTTATCCATATATTTATGAGAGCTTTAATGAAAAGGGCTTAGACCAAAAAATATTTAACCAAAAACCATCCTAAAATGTTATTTAACTAAAAGAGCTCAAAGTTTAATTAAAAAACCATCCAAAACTATTGTCTACCTTGTTCGTGCCCTTATCCTCCTCTTCCTCGTCATCGTCCTCATCCTCATCCTCTTATCTGCACCACGAATAATTTATAGTGTTAGTATTTTATTCCAATCAGATCCAATAAGGACCTACGGTCCTGGTGATGTATGTACATGTCAGGAGTCTATAAATAGGAAAAAAAAAGAACCAAAACATAAAACTGTTTCTGGAGAACCCAAAACATAACACTGTTTATGGAAAAAAAAAAAAAGATACAGTGTTTTTTTTTTCTGTGCACAAACAAACACTGTATCTGGAAAGAAAGGAACCAAAATCCAGAAACAGTGACTTAAATCCAGAAACAGTCTATGTTTTAACCTTTGATTGTTTATTTTCTTTCATGCATCGGTTGATTATATTTAAGAAACAGGATGTTTATTTTGCTTTGAATCCAAATACAATGAATTTCACTATTTCTTTTTTAGCTTACATTTAAGAAACAGTGTCTATTTCTTTTGGATCCAGAAATAGTGACTTAGATTCCAGAAATAGTATTACTTAAAATCAATAAACAGTTTATTTTTACAGTTCCGAAACAGTGACCCGTTGTTATTATTGAATAACATGCAGATCTCAAATTTATTTTCTGGAGAAACAAACGATGAACTCCACTAATGAAGAAAAATTGAAAAACAGTACCTCGAATACTTTATGAATAATAACGACGATCACGTTTCAACGAAATAATACAAAATATAAATTAAGTAGCATGAGGATCTATATTTTTGTTTCAAAGAAAAAGAAGGTCTGCAATTCAACGATGAACTCCATTAATGACGAAAATCTGGAACTCAACCTAAAAAAGATAGGGGTAAAATCGAAAAATCATAATTTATTATAGTTAGGTCATTTTTAGTTGGATTACTTTAATATGGGCCTTGTACTAATCATTACACAAAACTTATAACATGGTTTTTGATTAAAAATAAAAACTTTCCAAGTAATTTTCATTAGTTTTCCTTATATTTATATGTGTGTGCGCGAAAATTCTTGGGTGCACCGGAGTATCTGGTGCTCTGGTTTTAAAGGTTAAATTTTAATTTTAATTTTTAAACAAACGTTTAGTGGCTACAACTTTAGAGTAGTGGGAACTTCGGAGCACTCAAGAAAGTCTAGTTTGTGTGTGACTGTGGAGTTTTTGAAATTTGAACTATCACCTTAATGAAAAAAGATAAGAAAAAAGATAAGAAAAAAGCTAAGAAAAAAGCTAGTCAACTGATCTAAATGGGATTCACATCATATATGTGGATAAACATATTAAGTCCAAAGGTGGATGAGGAATTTTTTCTGATTAGGTGATCTAGACTCTCATGGTACTCTTCCAATTTCTTGACATGTTTGTTCATTTGTTGTCGTCCAAAGCATCTTGGTGGCTTAGGGTTAAAGGATTTGACCATTCTAAATCACTCATTGCTTTTGAAGCGTTGCTAAAATATGGTGGATTCTTCCTCTCTATTTGGCTATCTTCACGCGTACTCGCTTCTTGCATGGAGGTTTGGTTTCTCTTTCCACTTACAAAAAATCTTCAGTGTGGTTGGGTTTTAAAAAGGTTCTCCCTATTATCTCCTCACATTTGACATGGATTGTAGGTGATGTTTCTCAAGTTTCTTTTTGGTCTGATAATTGGTTGGGCAAGCCTTTGTTTTCCTACCTTTACATCCTTGATACTCTTGCTTATATGGTCGGAGCCTTATTAAGAGTCTTGATATGCGGTTCTCATTGGGAATTGGCAGCTGGATTTCTTCACTATTTTTCTTGAAGTTGTTGCTTAATTACAACTATTCCTCTTTTGTTGCAAACATCTTCAGTCTCTTTATGTTGGTCTGGTTCTCTGTCTGGTATCCTTACAACTAATTAAGTTTATTTTCACTTGCTTAACTTTGATATCCAAGTGCCTTGGGGGAAACCATTTGGTCTCATTGAATTCAACCAAGGATAAGCCTAACTATTTGCAAAGTTGTACAAGGTCGCCTCCTCACTGATACAGTTTTTCAACATATGGGAGTTTCGATGGTTTCTTGTTGCTCATTTTGTAATTCAGTTGTTGAGTCTCTTTCACACATTCTATGGAATACTCTTGGACTGTGAGTCCTTGGTCTTGGTTGTTGAAGCATTTTCCCTGTTCTTCTCTAGTGGTTCAATTAGTAGTGTTACAGGTTTTTTGTGAAACTTTTCTTACAACCTTTACTAAAAAACTTTGGATTTTAGTGGCTTGTACTTTTATATGGAGCATTTGGTTTATTCGCAATCAAATTCGGTTTGAGGGCAAGTCTGTTTCTCTAGATTATGCAAAATGCTGGCTAGCAGCTCAGTTTCATGACTCGGCTCTTGTGTGTTTTTAATGGTAGCTCATCTTCTTCAATGTTGCTTATTTTCTCAACATGGCTCCATCCTTTATTCAAGTCATCTGAAGATTGCCAATGACTTGGTGGCTCAAGGTTGATATTGATGAGTCTTGTGCCAACGAACATGCTGTATTAGTGGGAATTTTTTGCTTATTGGAAGGTGGGGCACTTGGTGTTTTTGCATCAAACACAAAATTGGTAAGTTCAGTTACTTTAGAAATTCTTGCTTGCATTGAGGTTGTACGTATAACTTGGGTTAAACATTGGAAACATTATGGGTTGAAACAGACTCCATGTTGGTTATTCATGTTGGAGATGTGCCCCAAGGTCAATCTTGGGAAGAAACATTTTAGGATAATGTTTGAATGTATAGGTAAAGTCTAATAAAACAAAAGGCCAAAGTCACTCATTAGAATTATCTTAATAAACAATATACGTCCAAATAGTGAATCTAGTACAATGGATTGATGAAAAAAGTAATCTAAATATGTTAGACTATAGAGACCTTCTTCACATAACCATGATGTCCAAAAAGTTCTTGGTCATAGGATTGTTAGAGGAATGTGACAATCTAGATAAACCAGTATAGACTATGTTTGCTTCAATGAGAATGATGGATAGTCTCAATCCATTCATGTAGGGACACTAAGACAAGTATGTAGGTGCTCGTTAAGGGAATGAGTCCATTGAACATAATCAAACGAGAGTACTTGCATTGAGGTTTAGTCACATGTTTAGTAAGTAACTCTACTGGTTGAAATAATGTAAGTAGTCATTTGACATGAGACATCATAGTTGTCTTGGGATACGTTGTTGATAATTTGACAATGAGATGTGACCACATCTTATCTTGGCTGTGTTCTATGCACTGTTGAGGTCAGTGATTTATTCTCAGAGGCATGTGAATGTTCAATAAGGAATCTCTAATCCTCAGTATAAGAGAATGAATACTCTAAGACATGATTTGGGAATCTTCGGCCGAAGTATCTATAAGATAGTTTAATCACATTAGGGTTTGACATAAAGTAACTATACCCAGGTATTGTGATTGAGAGTATTGAATTAGAGAAGGATTGAATTATTTTGTAATTCTAACTGAATAGGTTCTCCAACCAAACTCTACATTGGCTTGGGTAGCCATGATATCTGGTTAAATGTCACTAATGGCTTGTGGGTCATTCTTGATGGTTAAATAACCAATAATCAAAGTAGAAAGAAAATTAAAAATAGGTTTTAATTCACTAAATGATTGAATATGTACTAATCAATTAGATTGATATCAATCACCTCACTGCCTTGCTAATTAGAATATAAATCAATTGTACACCAATACACTCGTCTAATGAGATAACTAAAGGATGATAGAATTAATTAATTAGTATTAATTAAGTGTTATGATTAATTAGAAAGTCTAAATAAATCATAGAAATGATGAAACATCACTTTTTGGCTTAAAAGGTAGTTCGGGTTCTTTCAGTTCCATTGGGCCCAAACTCATTTGGCTTTTATGTTAAGCATTGGGCTTTTATTTCAAGCACAAGATTACTTAAATTTATAAAAGGCCAAAGCCAAACCCACACTAAGGTGTCACATCCCGATCCGGGCCCCCACCACATCCCGGGCTCAACTCTACCGTAGCACGATATTATCCGCTTTGAGCCCCAACCATGCCCTCACGGTTTTGTTTCTAGTAACTCACACGAGCAGAACTTCCCAGTGGGTCACCCATCCTGGAATGCTCTGGCCCCTTTCTTGCTTAACTTCGGAGTTCCTACGGAACCCGAAGCCAGTGAGCTCCCAAAATGCCTCGTGCTAGGTAGAGATGGGAATATACATACAAGACTCATCACCCCCTCTCCGTTGGTTGATGTGGGATGTTACACTAAGGAGGCCGACTGTCCATATGAAATTGCTAAGCTTCGTGGATGCATACTCCGGTTACAACTAGATCAAGATGTACGAACTAGACATGGATAAGACAGCTTTTTGTCATCGACTGAGTTACGTACTGTTAAAAAGTTATGCCTTTCAGACTTAAAAATACAGGGGCAACCTATCATAGGCTGAATGTTCAAATCTTCAAAGAAAATATTGGGAAAACAATGGAAGTGTAGATCAATGACATGGTAGTCAAGAGAGAAGAAAAGACAGACAACCTCACTCACCTCTAAGAATCTTTCGAACTACTCTGAAAATACAATATGAAGCTCAGCCCAAAAATGTGCACTTTTAAAGTTGCGTAAAAGAAGTTATTATATTATTTGATCACCTAGCTCAGAGTTGAAGCCAATCCGGACTAGATCGGAGCCATCATAGAAATGAAGTCGCCGTGAACCGTGAAATACATTCAAAGTCTAACCAAAAGAGCAACCGCTCTTAGTCAATTCCTCTTATGATCTCTGAAAAATGCAAGTCATTTTTCACAACAATCAAGAAAAGCAAGGGTCTACTGTTGATCGACGAGTGTGAAGATGCTTTTACAAAGCTAAAGGAGTACCTATTGAATCCGACATTCTTGTATGTGCAGCTAGTGCATCTCTGGTATGAGAAGACTAGAAGGAGCGAAAACCAGTATACTATGTGTCTAAATCTCTTCTCAGAGTAGAAACTAAATATCTGAAGGTGGAGAGACTTACTCTTACTTTGGTGACAGCAACCAGAAAACTCCAGTCATACTTCCAATCATTCCAAATCGTTTTCAAAATAGAATACTCATTCCGATCCATTTTACATGGTCTAGATTCATCTTCTAGAATCACTAAGTGGGCCATCGAATTGGGGCAATATGAAATCATCTACCGGCCCAAGATTTCGATTAAAGCCTAAGAATTTGCAGACTTTGTGGCTGAATTTACTACAACTAATCAAGATGTCTCATCCTTCATAGATCCGCAAAACACTTGACAATCCTCATCTCTGGAAACTCTACGTGGATGGATCATGAAATGTGAATGGAATAGGGGCATGAATAGTCTTGATGACGCCATATGAATCTATACTTGAGCAAGCCTTGAAACTCTTATTTTAAGCAATCAACAACGAGGCAGAGTATGAAGCACTGATAGTTGGACTTCGGGTAGCAGCAAAACTTTAGGTGAAAGAATTGGCAATCCATTGTGACTCAACTCTAATTATTAACCAGGTCAAGGGAGACTACGCCACCCATAACCCGACTATAAGATTCTATATTGTCAAGGCCAAGACAATACTTGAGGAATTTGAGAAGTATGAAATTCAACAGATTTTTTAGAATGAGAACAGCTACGCTGATGTACTCGTGAACATCGAATCTACTGTAGACTACTCCTTCCAACAGATAATTCCCTTTGAGTACCTTACCAAGCATCCACGAATTAGAACTGGAGATAGTTGCTACTAGCGATACAAGAGAGAACTGGATGGACGAGATCATCGACTATATCCAAGACGGGAAACTTCCTGAAAATCGCCGCTTGTGCAAGAAACTGGTCTAAAAGTCTTAAAGATACATCGTTGTTCGTAGAAGATTTTATTGATGTTTGTACCCTGGACCTCAAAAGATGTGTGTAACTCAAGAAATGGGCATACAAATTCCGATTGACATCCATTATGGATATACAAAAATCGCCTTGGCGGGAGATCCCTGGTGCAAAAAGTGTTGACAGCTTAATACTACTGGCCCACCATGAGGCAGGATTCTTTGCATTGCGCGCAAACCTGCAACAAGTGTCAGAGATACACGCCAATCAATCATTAGCATGCGAAAGAAATTAACACCTTGACTAAGGCATGGCTCATCGAGGAATAAAGCATCAATTTTGCTAGTCCACTCAAGAAGGCCAAAGGTAACCATGATAGTAACAATGAACTAATCCTCCAAATGGATGAAGAAAAGCCTTTGTCTCGAATTACTAGCACATCAATCTAGTCCTTTGTCTGGAAAAATATCATCTGCTGATTTGGAATTCTGCACACCGTACTTACTGACAATGGTCTGCAATTCACTAGCTTCGAAGTCATGGATTGGTATAAAGAACTCAAAATCTGCCATTTTACCTCCACTCCACGATATCCCCAAGGCAATGGTCAAGCAGAGGCTTAAACAAAACAGTCATTCAGTGCTTAAAAAAGAGGTTCGAGAAAAACAGAAAATGGCCAGAAGAATGGTCTGGAGTTCTATGAGCGTATCGTACCACTGTTCAAAAAGAAGTTGGAGAAACTTCGTTGTTCATGGCTCCTATATTCTTGGAGTTCGTACAATCTAGGGATTGGTGTGTGCCACAAGTAATCACACTCTTAAAAGGATGCAATATCTACTCCTAAATTTCCTCTTGGTTTTCCCGTTTAACACGGATTCTATATCCGAAAAGGACTCTCTCACAACTGTTATAAATATATCCTTCTAAGGTTCATCCTTGGTAACACAATTATCGCATACTCTATTCTTTTGTCTACTGCTTGAGTCTCATAAATTGTTTACTAACTTGACCATCGTAGAGCCTTTGGTTGACACCCCACAAGTGCCGAGGTTACTTTACGATTGTTTGTTATTTTATAGGTAATCGAGTTTGCGCATCTCCTCCCCACATGGAGGTGTGCCAATTTGGTTCCAACAATAACAATAGAGATGTGATATCCACACACCCCTTTTTACTTCTCTCACACCTTTTTAATTTTCGGCCGTCGGATCGGATGAATTGAAAAAGATCAAAGGACATAAATTAACAAGGGTGTGGGAGAAGTAAAAAGGGGTGTGTGGATAACACACCCCTAACAATAAAGGCTACCTACATTTTTCAACCTCAAGGTTTTATGTGGTTTTCAAAATGGTCCATGAGGTTTCAATTATTTCACATTGCACCCTAAGGTTTTGTGATTATATCAATTTACTCCATTTGTCGATTGAACGTTTAAATCTACATTAAATTGATGAGATTTTAGTCATTTCGGTACTAATATAGGTTGCATGTCAACTCAATTACGAGTTCCACGCTCATCATATCATCAATTTAATTAAAATTCAAATAATTCGTTAGAATACAAAATACATTGTTTAAAACTTTATGGTGTCACGTGAAAAAAATTAAAACTTCATGGCTCAATTTAAAACTCACCTCAAATCTAAATGGTGTAGAATGTAATAATAAACCAAAAAAGCGTATTAATTTAAAAACCTTTCCAACAAAAATGATCATGCTGAGTACTAGTTAAAGTGTTCCACTATAACATTATCAGTATTCATCTATTATTGGATTTAGATATTAGACTATTAAATTAGCAATTTTCTATTAAATGTGGGACGAGACAAAGTTATCAGTATTCATATATATTAGAAGCTTGCTTAGTTATTTTTAATTTATTCTTGATTTTTCTTTTCTTGTAAATAAAAGAAAGCTTTTTAGTTAAAATGGTCTCTGAGATTTGCATAACACATCACTTTGATCATTGAGATTGAAAATCAATAGAAATGGTCCCTGAGATTGTCCACCATCCATTATTTTGGCCATTCCGTTAAAAATTCTGTTAAGTGTCCTGGAAATCTTACCCAGTTTCTAGCGAGTTTTCCAGTTTTTCCGTTAAAAGCACATCACTTTGTTTTTGAATCACTTGATTTCGTTGAGTATTGAAGAAGTTATGAACGTTTAAATTTTACCCAGTTTCCAGTGAGTTTTCCAGTTTTCCCGCTGACCAATCACCTTTCAGGCTATTTTCCGGCCATCTCCGGCAACCATTGGGTTTCCAAATAGGTATAATCTTGTTCTACACTTTCCTATCTTCATTTTGATATATTATGGGTCGAATTTGGTTAAGAAACGATTAAGTTACGAAGCTTTGAAAATTGCCCAAACTTCAGGCCAAGAGTTCCGGGACACTTAGCGGAGTTTTTAACGGAATAACCAAAATAATGGATGGTGGACAATCTCAGGAACCATTTATATTGATTTTCAATCTCAAGAACTAAAGTGACGTGCTATGCAAATCTCATGATCATTTTGGATAAAAAACCATAAAAGAAAGACTATAATATAATGATAATGATACATCCAAAACTACATAACATCATAACTCATGTTCTAATTACAAAAAGGAAAGCTCTCTGACCCAACAACCACACGGAAACAAGGGAAGCCAACGGTAATAAGGACACGGCTAACACACAGGTGCGTTAATTTGACCAGAACAAATAAAAGTTGGACTCATATGATAAGACATCTAGAAGTTAGGCTCATGTCAATTTCTCAAAGTTGTCACAGCTTTTTACTGTTTGTCAAGCTTCTAGTAATAGCTACATAAACAACAGCACCGCTTGTTGTATGGATGTTGCTTCTTTTTCTTGTAGTAAATATAAACAAGAAAATAAATTTAAAAGGACAAGTGGCAGATCGTCATGGTACATGGGATCTTTCTCTCTAAATCACTGAGTTTTAAATTCAAGCCTTCTCCTCTACTTAGTAAAAAGAAAGGCCAAATGACGATTTGGGAATGTCAGTAATAGCTCCATGTATATAAAAACAATTAAGAAGCTGATCAAATCTTTAATATATCATGTAAAAACAATACAAAGTTCCTATGAAAATTTAATTTGTAATAAGAATATAGGTAAAAAAAAAAAAAAAAAAGAAATCTACAGTCTAATTAATCAAGGGTAAGCACAAAATGTTTCATTTTTTATACAAAGAAACAACCTCTCATATGCTAATGCCATCTTTCTTGCCGTAAACATGGAATTAGCATATTCCCGGCAAGCTTTTCCCCTTTGAGCTGCCCTCTTTGGCCCTTCACTCACAGCCAACTCCAAAGCCTCCAACAAAGATTCGACGTTCGGAGAAAACATGAAGCCAAACTCATCATCCACAACAATAGTACCCTTTATGCTCGGAAACCTCGACGCCATCACCGGCTTCCCACTCATCATTGCCTCCATCAGAGTAAGATCGAGACCCTGCGGTCTAAGCGTTGGATTCACAAAAATGTCGATGCCGTTATAAAATGCATGTAATTTAGATGGATTCATAGATCCAAGAACTAGCACTTGAGGCCCCAAATCCTTGTACCTTCCCTCCCATGGTCCCGAACCGGCTACGATCAAATACACGTTAGGGTTCTTATCTATAAGCTTTGAGAATGCTTCGTATAGTATAGGATGGCCTTTGTCTTTCACTAATCTTCCGGCCACTCCCAATACCAAACTAGCATTTTTCGGTATGCCAATTGCGGACCTAAACTCTTGGCCTAGGTTATCATCCACACCAAAGTCCGCTTCGTCAACACCGTTGACAATCACATGCACTCTTTTGTCTGGTATTTGGTAGACATCCCTTAGCATCTCCCCACAACTATCACTTATAGCAACATGATGGGCATAGTTATGAAAGAATCTTATCTCGTTCAACACTTTTGGGACAACCCCTTGGATGCTTTGGTTGAAAGATGGGGAGATAGGCTCGTTAGGCTTGCGTGTTAAATCTTGGAAGATGTCCGAGTGTAAGCTTTCGAGGGCGATCCCATGCCATGACACTGCGAGGTTCGGTAGCTTTCGCGCTAGCCAATGAGGGAGCGCCACGCTTTCGGAGTGAACCACGTCGAATTGTTCACGTTGGTTTTCTTCCAAAAACTGCTCCCATGCCTTGTTGTAACGCCATCGCCCTGGCTCGCCCTCGTGGAAGTGAATGTAGGGCGATGATGGGCTCGGACTTCCTTGTTGGTTGTCGAGTTTGATCAGCTCCTTGGGCAGGACTGGGGATGTGAACACATGGACTTGATGGCCGAGGAGGGAGAGTGTCGTGTGGAGAGTGTGGGCGTGGCGTTCCATGCCCCCCGGGACGGTGCCAATAGGCCATTTTCTTGAGAAGACGGCGATTCTGAGGGCGGTTGGTCGAGAACGGTCTTGAACTAAGGGAAGGTGGTTCCAGGCGAACTGAGCGGCAAGGAGATTGCCGGACCAGCTAGGGCTGGGATGGGTGGAAAAGGAGGTGGTACATAGAGAGGTGGTGGTGGTGGTGCGGAGGAGAAAAAGGGCGGGGATGGTGAAGAGGACGATGAAGAAGAGGGTGGTGCAAAGATTTGATTGGGAAGAGGAAACCATGAGTTTCTTGGGTTTGTGGTTGGAGGCCATTTGGTTGGCGAATTGAAAAGGAAAGGGTGTGGAGTTATGATGTATGGCTGTATTGTTTAGAAATTTTATAAAATTGTATGGCTGGCTATGTGGGAAAGTGGGGAGGTGCCCACGCACTGAAGCAAGTGAGTCTCGTTTGGAATTTCTTTGAGTGCGTTACTCACGCCCCTTTTCTGAAAAAAGGAATTTTCATGTGCCACATGCATGAATATTGTGACTTGTTTAAGGGTTGATTGATGTATTTTCAATGATTTGTTATGGCCCTTGACGACTCGTGCGTTGTCATATAGTCATTAAAAATATATTTAAACACACGGAAAATTCTATATCATTCACGTTAGAAGCCTCACTTATGGTTAAATTGATGAGATTTGGTGCTATGTGGGGTGTATTTGATTGACGAAGTAGGAACTTATTAAATTAGGCCCAATAAAAACGGTATATATTTCTAGTTTAGAACAATTTATCTGAAACTGGTTCACTGTAATTACAGCATTCTGGTCTAATAATATGTAAAGAAAAACTTAAATATGATATTGTATTATTTAACTGAAATGAAATATTGTAGTGAACATGTTCCTCGTAAGTCCTTAAGATATTAGAGTCCATAACTCCATATGTGTTAGTTTCGTTATGTTTGACTTGGAAGACTTTAAGTAGACGCAACTGCATGTGGATTTTGACTTAGAGGAACCGTCACATAACACTAAGCCAGGTTTTTGGGCGATTTGTGAGGCATGTATTTGATTCGAATACTTATACACATTGGACTTTCTTTTCCATTTTGTTAATTAATCATGTTAGTCAAGCATGCATGTAATTCGCAAGGCTCTTATGCAATTGTTTGTTCACAACTAGTAAGTGAAAGACCTTAAATTTGATTCTAGTTAAAGATGAATTTAAACTATATTATTGCTACCTCATTGTGAGGCTTAGCCCACTCCCCCACCCTCTTAATGTAGATGATATCATTTGTTCAAAGAAATCTCTTATGCACTAAGCCAAATCCGCAGCCTATGTGCGCTGCAACATGGACGAACACTAGTCACACGATAAAAAATAAACAGCCTCGACTCAAATGAGTTGCATGCATTTGCTGCAGAGAATTCTTCACATTTTATACAGATCATTCTCATTTTGTGACGGATCATCCCAATCCGACCCAAAAATACCCGAAAAAAAAAAAAAAACCAAGCTGAACATCGCGTTATACATCTGCTTTACTAATCCATTGCACCTTGTTTATCTTCGTCCCTAGAAATATCATCTCTCCCTGAAAATATAAACCCTAAACGCTAAAAACTGGTCTTGAGCCGACAGCCCTGAGATATGTGCCCCATTCTCTGCTCAAGTTGCGGTCCAAAAGTGGATATTGCGTCATTCTCTGCTCAAGTTGAGATCCAAAAATCTTTTGCCATCTCTCCGCTCTTGTTGGGGTCCATAAATCTGAAGTTTTCAGTTGAGTTATTACTGTTTTAGCTTATTCAAGTAGTAGAATTGTCTATTTACATTTTTTTTTTAAACAAAGGATTTACAGTATTTGAAGAATCTAAAGTTAGTGATTATTATGAAATGGCTTTTTAGCCAAAATGAACTTTGAGATTGACATAAATCTTCATTTTGGTCTCTCAAATTTAAAATCAATAGAACTAATCCCTGAGTTTGTCCATCGTCAATTTTTTTATCATCCCATGAAAAATCTCCCTAAAAAAAGATAAAATGACCAAAATACCCTCAAATTTTGTTAAATCATTTTGGCCCAATGCTTATTGAATTGAGAGAACTTTTGTCATTTTGGTCCTTAATTAATAGAGATTTTTTTAGGAATGACCAAAATGATTGATGGTGGACAAACTTAAGAACCACTTCTATCGATTTTAAATCTTAAGGACAGAAATTAAGAGTTATACCAATCTCAGAGACTATTTTAACTAAAAAATCTTATAAAATTTATACTCATGATTATGAAAATAGAGCTTTTATTGGTGGGATAGTGTTTCAAAATTTATCGAGCAAGATTTTGCTCTGACTGCTAGGCTGCAATATGGCAGAGTGCTGAACGTAGGACATAAGAGTGCCAAATAATGGCGATTTGAAACTAAAGTACTTTATGCGAATGTCATGGTATCCAAAAAACAATAAATGCATGATAAAGATGATTTGCCGAAATTAGATCTTTTGTCCATGCTACATTTTGTCACTTTTGGGTTGATCCAAGTAAAGGGAACGGACCTTTACTTGCATATGGCCGATAATTTGATAATGTTCAATGAACATTCATGAGGAACTTTGTCGTTTGAGAACACCCGCAATGCCCTTTTATTTGCTTCCAAGAGCACGAATGATGATGATGATGGTGACAACAATTATGTTGCGGAGTCTATTTATAATGATGGTAGTGTTCAAGACGAGGGTATAGACAAGGCTAAGGCCAAGGGCAATATAAAAGTCAACAAATCGAAAAATAAGAGAAAGAGCAAGGGCAAAAGTCCAAGTCTGATAGGATGCTATGTATGATGACAAATCAGCACGGTTGTATTGGTGAGTTGGTAGTGCTGATTAGGATAAACAAAAATTAGTTGGGATTGTTGGTTGTTATGGGGTTGTTAGAGAATGACTTAGTGGGAAAGCTACCCAGTCACTATATAAGGAAAGATTGTAAGAAGAAAGGGGTTGTTGAAAATGTTATTACAGTAATAAGAAATACATCCTTCACTGTACATTAAGTAGAAGCAGAGCGTGGGGGGGGGTTGTATCATTGGTATTAGCACCAGTGCCTTCGATCCTTCTCAATCCTTCTCCTGTATGACTCGCATGGGTTCCAAAAGAACAATAAAGTCGCGCGTTTCCAAGCTTGAATCTTTGTTTGAAGATTTTCGGAAGGAATTCAACGAATCGCGTCCAGAATCCCGAGCAACAACTGAATTGATTATGCAGCAACTGCAATCCTTATCAACAAAAGAGAGTGGGGCGTTTGGGGAATGAAGGAATTCAACGAATCGCGTCCAGAATCCCGAGCAACAACTGAATTGATTATGCAGCAACTGCAATCCTTATCAACAAAAGAGAGTGGGGCGTTTGGGGAATCCTCTGAAGCAACTCATTCCGATCCCAATTTTCCACTGGGTATGAACCCTAATTTCACATCCAATCTCAATTGCACGGATACAAATTAGCAATTTTTTCCTCAAAATCCGCCGTTCATTAAGATGGATTTTCCTCGTTTTGGTGATGGTGATGAACCCTTATCTTAGATCTATAAGACCGAACATTATTTCGATTTCTTCAGTATCGACGATTCCAAGAAAGTCAAGATGGCTTCTTTTCATTTGGAGGGAGAACCTCTTTAATGGTTTCAATGGGCGAATTGGGTAGTCAATTACCCCAAATGGGAGGATTTCACAGCAGCTTTATGTCAAGAGTTCGAACCATCAAAATTTGAAGATTCAACAAAGAGCTTGGTCAAATTGAGACAATTTGGGACATTGCAGGACTACATTATGGAATTTAGGCATTTGGCAAATCGCACATTGGATATCAATCTTTCCTTGCTGAAATCTTGCTTCATTGGCGATCTCAAAGCAGAATTGCGTCATGATGTCAAAATCTTGAAGCCCAGAAATGTTCTTGAAGCCACTGCCTATGCACAACAGATTGATGCCAAGCTAGCAGATTTGAAGGTTAACCCTTTTACTCATTCTTCTGGTAATTCTTCCTTTCGTGCACCTTTACAGAATGTGGGTAATGTGCCCGTAGGAGATAGCAAGATTAAAACCGAGGCTGTTAGGAGATTAACCCTTGAGGAAGTTAAATATTGTAGAAAAAATGGGTTGCGTTTTCATTATAAGGAAAAATATTCCAAATGGCATTCTTGTGAGAAGAAACATTTATTACTCGTTGATATTCAAACTGTGTATGACACTGATAGTTCTGAGGATGAGAACTTAGAAGCTGAAATAACATATTGTGCTCTTTTCGATACTCCTGCACCTAAATCCATCAAGACTATGAAAGTGTTGGGTTGCATAAAAAATTGTCCTGTAGTAATCCTCATTGATTTTGGTAGCTCTCACAACTTCATTGACTCGTCCTTGGTGAAAAAAATTAAAGGTCATCTGGACACATCTCACTCTTTTAGTTTTAAGGTTGCTGATGGTGGGAAAGTGAACACAATTGGATCATTAGGAGCAGTTTCTCTTAAAATTAAAGATTATGTTACTGACTTGTATGCTATAGCGATTAGTGGTTGTGACATTGTTTTGGGTGTTCAATGGTTACGAATGCTTGGACAAGTTGTTTGGGATTTTGACAAAATGTATATGAAGTTCAAGAAGGGTAACTCCACATATTGTCTCTCTAGCCCTGAAACTCCTAATGAGCACATTCAAGATATCTCTGTTTTTCAAATGGAGAAACTTTTGCAACACGAGTCTTCTATCAGAGCTCTTCAAACTGAAGATATTGTGTAGCATCAACACTCACTGATCAACAGTCTCAGGAATTGCACTAGCTATTGTAGGAATTTGAGTTGGTTTTCTTACCTTCAACCACTTTACCTCCTCATAGGTTCCATGATCATCGAATACCATTATTAGAAGGTAATAAGCCACCAAGTATGAGGCCTTACAGGTATGGGCCTTTACAGAAGATATAAATAGAGAAATGTGTGCAGGAATTGTTAGACGCTGGGTTTATCCAAGTGAGCAATAGTCCATATTCGTCCCCAGTTATCTTATGTTGGAAGTATGCCCACAAAGCCACTCATTTGATGTAATAGCTTTTTGGAATACTTAATGTATTAAACTTTTATATGTTTAATGAAGGGCAAAGCTTATTGTTAATCACTATTTATTGTATCATGTGTTTAAGCAATAAGGGAATCCAAGGGATGTATTTGATCTAAGAGACAAGTGATCTAAGTGAGTTAGATTATCGAGACCATTCTCTTATGTTCATTCCTAAAACGTTCCTAGCCATAGGATTGCCAATTGGGCATTGACAATCCGCTAAGGTTAGTATGTGTTATGTTGACTCAAGCGTGAGTATGACTAGTCTCAAGTCATTTGGTGTTGGACACTAAGACAAACACATAGGTGCTCGAAAGAGTAATCGAGCACACTGAACTACGATCAAAAGAGAGTTCGAACATACATGTCATGTATGAACTCTAAAGTTGCAATATGCAAAGTAGTCCTTTGACCTGAGGCATCATAGATGTCTAATGGTTAGGTCCTTGATCTTTGATCATGTTAAACGGCATTCCATCGGAGTGTCCACGGCATTGTTGGGGTCAAGCTATCTAGTCATGTAGACATATGAATGCACAACAAGGGATCTCTAACCTTCCATGGTGGAAGGAGAATACTCTAAGATATGATTCTAAAGTCTTTGGCCAAAGCAAATGAATATGACTTAGGAAGTTTGTTCCAAATCATATTCAAGGGAATCATATAGGAAAGTATCACATTGGATAGTAGACATGAAACAAACTATCACTTAAACAATGTGATTAAGAGTATTGTATTAGAGAATGACCGTATTGCATTGTAGTTGTAACTGGATAGGTTCTCCAACCAATTCTACTTAGCTTGGGTAACCATGATATTCTGCTAGGCGTCACTCATGGTTTGTGGAAGCCCTAATGGTTAGCAAACACTAATCAATAAAGGGAGAATTGAAATGTGGTTTCAATTCACAATCGATCGTTAAGAGTAACAATCGCCCACTGCCTCGTTAATTGGAACCTAATGGATCGTACACCGAGTAAGGATGTATGTGAAGAAATCAAATGAAATGGATAAGCAATTAAATGGTTTAATTGAAGAATGGTCAAGATTAATTAATTAGTTAATTAATTTTACGAAAGGTTCGTGTTGGGCTTATATGTTGGTTTTGGGTTTCGGGGCCCAAAAGCGTTTTGGTCCAAAAGGCCCATTATGTTTAAGTTGTATGACAACTAAATCAAAATGGGCAAATAGCTCAATAACATCAAAGAGGCCGGCCATTAGGGTGGATGGGCAAACTTGGATTAATTACAAGTTTGCCACTCACTTGTAATGAAGTATAAATTCAACTTTATAGCTTTATTTTCTTTAAGGGTTTTCTAGTTGAAATTGGGTGAAACATTTTCTCTCCATTTTCTTCCAAGAGGCCGGCCACTAAGGGAAGGGACATCTAGCAATCTCTTCTTCCCTAAGTCATCCATATCATCTTCACAAGATACATCCTTGGTGAAGAGACTTAGAGACATCAAACTTTTGGTGTTTTGGAGAACATATCCTCATTTCCTTAAATCTTCAAAGGAGCACTAAAGGGAGGAAAACACAAGGAAGATTCAAGGAGCTTGGAGGTGACTTGAAGGCCCTCCACTTGGGTGAATCCCTTGTGTAAACAAGGATGAGCTTCAAGGGTAAAGAAACTCTAAATCTTTACTTCTCTTTAATGTTGTTAAAGAGTTTATTGGTTCACCATATACTAGGCTTTGAAAGTCATGGGTTTTATGAATTGTTTTTTAATGCATGTCTACTTTAAAGTGTTAATAGCTTGCCTTTGTATTCAAATGTTCATACTTGTTCTTGGCTAGGACAAAATTTTTCCTTCATCTTAGTCAAGAAGAAGGAGGGAACATGACAAATGTGTATGGACTATAGGAGGCTTAACTTGATTACAATAAAAGATAAGTTTCCTATTCCTTTAATTGATGAGTTACTTGATGAATTGTTTGGGGCTCGGTTCTTTTTCCAAATTAGACCTGCAACTTGGTTATCACCAAATCAGAATGCATTTAAATGACATCGAGAAAACGACTTTCCGAACACACGATGGGCATTATGAGTTTCTGGTTATGCCTTTTGGCTTAACCAATGCTCCAACAACATTTCAGTGTCTCATGAATGAGATTCTCAGGCCCTATCTTCGAAGGCTTATTCTGGTTTTCTTTGATGATATTCTTGTTTATAGCAGTTCTTGGGAATCTCACTTGACTCATCTTCGAGTGGTTTTTCAGTTGTTAAAAGAACACACCTTGTTTGTGAAGAAATCCAAGTGTGCTTTTGGACAATCTATAGTGGAATATCTTGGTCACATTCTCTCTAAGGATGGGGTTGCAGCTGATCCATGTAAACTGGAAGCCATTGCAAATTGGCCCGTACCTACATCAGTAAAGGCACTTCAAGGATTTTCAGGATTGACAAGGTATTATAGGAAGTTTATTCTTGGTTTTGGAAAGATCATCAGTCCCCTAACAGTTTTAACTAAGAAAGATAATTTCCATTGGACTCTAGAGGCAACCACTGCATTTAATCAGTTGAAGACAGCTATACTTTCTCCACATGTGTTGGCACTTCCTGATTTTACACAACCATTTATTATTGAGAGTGATGCATCTGGATTTGGGATTGGCACTGTGTTACAATAGCATAGGAGACCTATTGCCTTTACCAGTAAAGCTCTTAGTCTACGAAATCAGTCACTATCTGCATATGAGAAAGATGATGGCCATTATTCATGCAGTGAAGAAATGGCAATCTTACTTGATGGGGAGACACTTTATAATTAGAACTGATCATCATAGGCTTAAATTTTTCTTGCAAAATTGAGCTCACACTTCATTTCAACAAAAATGGGTTTCAAAGTTATTAGGTTTCGATTATAAGATTCAGTATAAACAAGGTTGTGATAATCAAGTGGCTAATGCTCTTTCAAGATTACCTATTGATATTAAAGCTCAGAATTGTAATATGGAATTGGTTGCTATTTCCTACCCTTATCTCAGTTGGATGGATGACTTGAGGAAGGATCTTGAGCAAGATACTTGGATTGTGACAAAAATCCAAGAAGTATTACAGATTATTGATTCAACTGTGCTCAGTAACTTGAAATACAAGGTAGACAATGGGTTTTTGAGATACAAAGGTAGAATAATATTAAGTTCTACTAGTTCTTAGAGACACAAGATCATTGCAGAACATCATTATAGTGCTATTGCTGGCCATGCGAGGTTCCTTAAAACCTATAAAAGACTATCTCAGTCCTTTTATTGGGTAGGCATGAAAAAGGACACCAAGGAGTTGGTAGCCAATTGTACAACTTGTCAGCAACAAAAAATGAGATATTGGCTCCTGCATGATTACTCCAATCATTGCCTATCCATTCTTGGGTATGGACAGACATTTCTATGGATTTCATCATTGGGTTACCACCTTGCAAAGGTAAATCGTTGATTTGGGTAGTTGTAGATAGACTATCAAAATATGCTCACTTCCTTGCTCTTTCCCATCCTTATACTGCGACCTCGATGGCCAATTTGTTTGTTGAGCACATCTTTAAACTTCATGGCATGCCTACTTCGATAATATCAGATCGAGACCTAATCTTGATAAGAAAATTTTGGAAGGAGTTCTTTGCCCTGTAAGGATCATCTATGTGTTTTAGCTCAGGTTACCATCCTCAGACAGATGGTCAAACCGAGGTGGTTAGCAGGTGTTTGGAAACATATTTGAGGTGCTTTTGTAGCCTACAACCCAAGAAGTGGTCTACTTGGTTATCTTGGGCAGAGTACAGTTATAACACTATTTTCCACACAGCAACTAAGTTTTGTCCTTATGAAGTGGTTTATGGACAACCACCACCTGAGATTCCAATATATGAGGCAGGTACTACAAAGCTTGATATGATTGATAGATGATTGCAAGAGCAAAACAAGATCTTATCTCTATTAAAGGAAAACTTACTAGCTGCTTAAAATCGGATGACTGTTCAGGCTAATAAGCACAAAGCTGAGAAGGTCTTTCAAATAGGTGATTTAGTGTATTTGAGGTTGGTTTCGTATCAGCATTTATCTTTGGCTTAACATCATTTTCACAAGCTCCAACCTAGATTTTATGGGCCTTTTGAGGTGTTGGCTAAGATAAGACTGGTTGCTTATAGACTCAAATTGCCAGAGAATTAGAAATTACACCCAGTTTTTCATGTTTTTTTTATCTCAAGAAGCATCTAGGACCTAACATTCAGCCTACAGTCTAGTTACCAACCATCACGGATGCAGGAATACTACGAGACATTCCAGCATCAATTTTAGAGAGAAGGTTAATAAAAAAAGGAGCTACTGCAGCAATTGAAGTCTTGGTCTAGTGGCAGAATCATGCTCCAGAAGAGGCAACTTGGGAGAACTACTCTGAATTGAAGTCTAGATTTCCTATGGTGTCCTAATTATGATGTGTCGATTCTCTGTTGCTTTGTAATCCTTTTGTGTTTTTTAAGTTTTGTGTTCCAAGCCTTATTTTGAGAGGGGTATTGATATGATGATGTGTATGATGACAAATCAGCACAGTTGTATTGGTGAGTTGGTAGTGCTGATTAGGATAAACAGAAATTAGTTAGGATTGTTGGTTGTTATAGGGTTGTTAGAGAGTGACTTAGTGGGAAAGCTACCCAGTCACTATATAAGGAAAGACTGTAAGAAGAAAAGGGTTGTTGAAAATGTTATTACAGTAAGAAGAAATGCATCCTTCACTGTACATTGAGTAGAAGCAAAGCGTGGGGTTGTATCAAAGTCAATGTCGAGGAGAAGGGAAAGGCAGAGGCAAAGGAGAAGGGTGGAAGGAAAAAGCAAAGATATGGTTGGAGTTTATGAGGGTTTAGCGATAGATTCCAGCAAATGCAGTGTGAGGAACTCATAATCCTTGTGAATAATATCACCATTTAAGAGATTATCAGTTCTTCGTAAGCTTGTGACTAGGTGGCACGACCTAAAATGATCATAATTGTTAAATGTTGTAATAAACATACAAGTCATTCTCACATGGCATTACCACAAACATGATACATATGTAGGAATAATTTGACCTAAACATTACAAAAAATATGGCCAGCGTGCACAAAAAGTTATTTGTGCCCTATTAGGTCAAAGGGCACCAACATATGTGTCCATAGAGCAATGGTAAAGCGTGCCCTTTGATTAGAGGGCAGCGCGCTACTACATATGGAACGACATTCTCGTCTGAAGATCATACACTAGACCACATCTCCATTGCCTAGCGCCTCCCGATGACCTGAAGGTTCTAAGCTCAATCCACGAAGGCATTTGTGGAAATCACTCCGAAGGCCGATCCTTAGCTCAGAAGGCTTTTAACGCAGGCTACTACTGGCCTACCATGCACCAAGATGCTAAGGAGTTAGTATAAAAGTGCGACCGCTGCCAACGCTACAAGCTGGTACCAGCACTGTCTGCCAACGAACTTCACCTGCAGATGAGTCATTGACTATTCATGTAGTGAGCAATTGACTTGGTAGGGCCAATGTCGCCCGCTACTGGGGGTAGAGACATGATGATTATGGCAATCAATTACTTCACTAAATGGGTAGAGGCAAAGCCCATGACAACCACGACTCAGACGGACATAGAGCGGTGCATACGGAGGAACATCATTTGCCGATTTGGCATCCTTTACTCCATCATCACTTACAACAGCCTGTAATTCATGGGCAAAGATTTGGTGAAGTTCTTCCAAAAGTATGGCATCAAGCAACACATGTCCACGCCAAGATATCCTCAAGGCAATGGGAAGGTCGAAGCATCCAACAAGACGATCCTTGATTGCCTCAAGAAATCCCTCTCCGACAAAAAGGGAAAATGGTCAGACGAACTCCCCGGATGTTTATGGGCATATCGCACCACTAAAAGACGAGCAACCAGTAAGACTCCCTTCTCTTTGGCATTTGGTTTGAAAGCAGTCATTCCTCCCAACATTATTGTGCCAAGTATCAGCACTCTATTGCCAAGCATTAAGCAGAACAGTAAGGAGATGGCCACAAGTTTAGATCTGGCAGAGGAGAAGCGCGAGCAGGCCATTACCCGCATCGCAACCTACCAGCAGCAACTCTTCTCCAGTTACAACAAAAGGGCCAAGATCCGACAGTTCCAACTTGGAGATATAGTTCTAAGAAAAGCCTTCATCATTGCCTGCAGAGAAGGCTCCAAAAAGATGGATCCCATCTAAGAAGGTCCGTACAAGATCAGCAGAATAGGCGGCAATGGTAATTACACCTTCGCCACCATGAATGACAAAGAGATTGAAAAGCAGTGGAAAACCTACAATCTGAAGAAGTACCATGTGTGACCTCTTACTACATCAAAGTCTCAAGAACTCAAGCAGGTCAAAGAACACCACCTCGCGAGCTGAGGATTATCCAGTTGTTATGCAGTCTCTACTTTACAGCTAAATGCTTCGTTCATTTCACTCGTTTTTCAATGAGGAATTCAAAAGTAATTTACAACTTGGCTCAACTACATGCTTACAACAACTGATCTCACCTGTACTTAAAAGAAGATTGCGCCCTTCTTAGGGACTCATTGCAGGAATTGCACCCCTCGAGTGACTAACCATACTTTTCAGTGCGAGAGGGTAAACCAATTCTCTGACACCCACATGGGTCTGCTCTCCAAAGGGGAGGATAAACTCTACACTTCAAATATCCAGACATGGATGGGTTGGGCAACCCTAGAATAATTAAATGCATGATGGCTTGTGCCGGGATTTCTAAAAGTAGCCACAATGGTCTTTTTCAAGGCTTAGCTAACTGAAGGATTTTGGGTCTCTTGGCCTGGAACCCTAAAGCTGCTACCGAGTGCACTAAGGTAGCCTACGGTTTCCAGAAAACTGTCTACGACTTAAAGTAAGCCGCGCTAAACTTAAACAACCGCAGGTTTCCATGAGAGGTTAAAACAAGTTAGCGTGCATATACGAAGCTTTATCCACTGTCGACATACTACGCAGTCGATAAACTTCACCTCTGCCAAGCGCAAAATCACCTACAGCAAGTCTTAAAGTGTTGTGATACTTGTTACATAACTTACAGAATTGGAGAAAGTCAAGGTTAACAACCTAGTGGTTACGCGAACTTGTCTACTTCTGTAAGTAATGCGTCTGGCTGCCAACCCTATGGTTAATAACTTTGCAAAGTTCTACACCAACACCTACAACTGCATATGCTACGCAGGCTTGTTTGCTTATAGAAAAGTAGCACGCCTGCCACTGGTATATAAAGTTTAAGGTTAATGCACAAACTATAGAAGCGAAGATGGAGAAAAGCGAAGGAAATAAGTTTATTAAATTTTCTAGCAAAATTGATAAACAACTAGCAAAGACCGAAGGAGTTCAAGCAAAATAAAAAGAAATAAGGAAAATAAAGAAAATCCTAAAGACTACTTAGAAGACTACACGTCAGCAGCTTGGACGATCTATGACTACTCGGTCGTCACGCCTTCAACAGTCGCGGCACCCTCAACAGTAGCACCATCCGACGCTTCACCCCCGACTACTGCAGCTCGGGCATCAGCTTCTCCTACTACCTCACTAATAGAAGCCTCGAAAGTGAAGGCGAGCAAGTCTTTCAGAGAAATGTAGAAGGTCTCGAAGTCTTTACCAGAAAACTCAAAGTCAGACGACCGTCTAAAGAGATGGTCTACATAACCCAACTTATAGAAATCAGCTTGACTCTGAGTAAGCGAAGCCTCAAACCCAACCTTCTCACATTTCAATTGTTTATTCTCCTCGAGCAGACAAGCACGAACCCGCTGCAGCTTCTCCACTTCTTTCTTTAGACTATCGTTGATCTTCAAAGCACCTTGGAGTTCCAACTTGAGGCTCAAGCCTATCAACAACCTTCTTGTAGTGGATCACTTAGTTGTAAGAAACAATCAATTCTTCATCCTTTGCGTAAGTAATGAAGCGGAGCTTAAAGATAGCACGCTTAAGGTCTTGAATCTGAGGCATGTAACACCCGATCTCCTTCTCTACATTTTCATACTTTACTTGGATCACGTCAAGCCTAGTCTTCAAATCCACGATTTCTTGGCGAGCGATCTTAAGCTGAAGAGAAGTGGGGGTCGAGATATTAGACCCCTTCAAAGCAGCAAGCTCATATTCCAACTTCTTGACTTTCTCAGCTGAGGAATAAGCTTCGACTACCATAGTTCTTGACACCTCATTGGCAGCCTTGGTATCCTTCTGATCAAGGAACATAGACTCGGTTGCCAAAATTGTCGTTTTATGCATCATAGCCAGCAGATCAGTCTTCTTATACTCAATCGTATGCTTCATGAAGGAACTCGGGCTAACAACCCCTTTGACGCCATCAACAAATTTGGCACACACATCCATGTCCTCGAGCAGATTTGGTCTCCGAAGCACACAAATCTCAGCAACTTCCCCGGAAACAGACTTGGTGGATTTCTCATAGCTACCCATATGAGCAGCCTCTTTCTTTTCAGTAGATAAGTTGTTTTCAGCAACAGAGGAAACGGGTTTTGGCGCCATTTTAGCAGGCAAAGGCACCTTATCACTCTTCATAGTAGCAAGCATCTGCAAAGATGAACCAGACTTAGCCCTAGACGGTTGTTTTGGCACAAATGTCAGCATAGAGGAACTCCTACTCTGAGTAATCATGTCAGCAATAAAACTAGTCGCCTTCAGAATGGCAAGCGTCACTTGTATAGATTTAGCAACCTCACCCTTCTCACCATTGGAGGAAGTCAAGTCAATCACAAGCTTGGGAGTAGCCGGTGAACCCTCGCAAGCAGGGGAAGAAGTCTTCGGCTTCTTCTCAACATGCGTCTCTTGAGCAGGCGGGGAATGTCTCTTTTCCCACCTTCATTTGTAGCAGGCTCCACCACGGTGATAGGACGAGTCAACGCCTCAGCCTTGATTCTTTTTATTTTTTATCTTGAGGGCAGACCATCTTTCTCCCTACGAAGAGGACTAAGTAGCCAACACCATTCCCAATACTCGGAAAGGATACCCAGAGCAACATGTACTTTCTTCATGTCTAGAGAAGTCTTAGGAGTTGAGCCAAACTCCGAATCTACAAAAGCAACGGGAGACAATAAAAAAAAATTAGAGAGCAACTTAACACGAATACAAAACAACCGAGAGGTCGAGTAGCTTACTTACCGGATATGAAGACTGTTGGAACACGCAACTCAGGGGAAGAATCAGACTCCCATTCTCCACTTATCTCCAAAGTCTCCTTGGCCCAATCATGGTCTCCCTTGCTCGAATTATCAAAAAGCCTATGGCAGGATTGCAACTGCCCAACTCCCTCAATATGGCCTATGTCAAAGAGTACCAAAATTTGTTAACGGTTAGATCTAAGTCAAAGAATTGGCTTAGATTGTAGAATCCCATCATCACAAGGACCGCATTCGGAGAATATTGAGCGGAGGCACATCTTATGGAGCATAGCACTTCTTGGAAGAAACGCGGTATAGGAAAAGTGAACCCCCAACACAAAATATTAGGGGTGAAACTTGATGATTCTCCGAGCCCCACTACAAGCCTCACGGCTGCTACCATCTTTAACATGCTTTACATGTTGGAAATGTGCCCCAAAACCAATCATATGATGATACTTTACGGACATTTCATATGTTAAACTAATATAGTTTAATATAAAGGGAAAAGATTATTGTTTTAAGCCGTCTCATATAAATGTTATATGCTTAAACAATAAGTCCAAGGAATATGTAATTGGGAGAATGTGATCTAAAGAAGTTAGATTCATGAGACCATTATCTTTCATATACATGTCCTAAACGTTCCTGATCATATGATTGCCAATTGGGCATTGACAGTCTGTTAAGATCAGTACGTGTTATGTCTTCTCTTATGGAGAGTGATTGGTCTCGAGTCATTGGTGTGACTGACACCAAGACAAGCATGTGGGTGCTCAATAGAGAATGAGTCCACTGAACACGATCAACGAGGAGTTCTCATACTCATGTCACATAAGAACTTATGGTTAGGATAATGCAAAGTAGTCATTTGACCTGAGGCATCATAGTTGTCTTGGGGTTAGGTCCTTGATCTTTGACTATGTCAGAGGGTGTCCATGACATAGTTGGGGTTAAGCTACTTAGCCACGGAGGCAAGTGAATACGCAACAAGGGATCTCTAGTCTTCAAACTGTTTAAGGGAGAATACTCTATGATATGATTAAGAATCTCTGGCCAGAGTATGAATGAGATTTAGGAAGTCGTTTCAAATCACATTCAAGGTAATCATATAAGTAAAAGAATCACATTGGATAGTAGACATGAATAAACTATCAAACCAAACAATGTGGTTAAGAGCATTGTATTAGAGAAATACCGTATTGCATTGTAATCCTAAACTGAATAGGTTCTCCACCTCTTCTGATTAGCTTGGGTAGCCATGACATACTGCTAGGTGTCACTCATGGTTTGTGGAAACCCTAAAGGTGAGTAATCACTAAAGGGAGAATTGAAAGTAAGTTTCAATTCACAATCGATTAAAGTTCTAATCACCCACTGCCTTGCTAAAAAGAACCTAATAGATCGTACACCGAGTAAGGTAGAGATTGAAGAAACAACGAAGATGAGTAAGGATAATTAAATGGTTTAATTATTTATGGCTAGGATTAATTAATATGTTAAGTAATCAAATGAATAAGTTCGTTATAGACCTCAGGTTAGTTTTGGGCCGCAAGGCCCAATGAGATTTGAATGTCAAGCCCAATAACTCAAGTTGTATGACAACTTGAAATCATAAAGGGCTTGAAAACCCAATAAACCCTTAAGGCCGGCCATATAGAGAAGGGTAGTGAACTTGCCTTAATTGCAAGTTTGCCACTCCATTGTGAGGTGGTATAAAGGCAACTTTATAGCCATTTCATCCTTAGGGTTTCTTTTGGAGAAAAGATGAGAACACAATGCTCTCTTTTCTCTCTAAGAGGCAGGCCACACTAGAGGAAAATAGCTAGCAATCTTATTTCGTCTAGGTCACTCATCTCTTCATCAATGCTCTCCTTGGTGTGGAGACTTAGAGGTTCTCTATTTTGGGAACTTGGAGAATCTATTCTACCATCCTCACCCAAGGCAGCCACTATATCGTGGCTTTTTAGCCACTTTTTTCATGCTTCCCAACCTCTGTCGAGCCAAAATTCAAGCCCCGAGGCTCCCAAAAAATTAAGAACACAAGAAAAATTAATTTTTTTCTAACCTTGAAGCAGCATGAAGATGAAGCAAGCAACGAAAGACGATCCTTTGCACGGGCAAGATGTAGAAGATTACTAGAGGACGGGGAACAAATATCTTCTAAGCTTTCTCTCTCTTGTAGGGTAAAATAAATTTTTCTCCAAAGTTGATTTAATAATCCACTTGAGGTGGACTTAAATAGGCTTTGAGAGAAATTTATTTCCCTTTCCAAGGATCTAATTTCCTATTGAAGAGAGAATCTACATCAAAATAGGAAACAATCCTATGTTTCCTAAAGCAAGAAGATCTCTACACCTGCTGCCCTTTCCTGCGAGCAGCCCAACAGGTGTGGGGGCATTTGTGGAGCCAAAAATAATCAAGAAGAATTGGAGGCGACACGTGGATTTTTGGATAAAAAGGACAAGATTACCCTCGAGGCACACCAGGATTTCTACACGCATGCAGTATGCAATCATCCCCCAATCAAGTCAAAAGTGCCCAAAATAGGTATTTCTTCAAAACCTATTTCATCTATCCTCATCAAATCTTCTCCACAAGGTAACCCCCAAATCATTCCTATCTAATTATATTAATTAGCTAATTAATTGATTTATTATCCAATTAATTTATTAATTAGCTAACAAACCATGAATCTCACCCAAAAAACCATCCAAGTGGCCGGTCCCCATCCTCCCAAAGGGGCCGGGCACACCCTTATAAATACAATCTCATTTTCGCCAAAACTCAATTCCAACTCTCTTGCAAAATTCTCTAAATTCTCTAAACACTTTTTGCTCAAAATTCTAACTTTGGCATCAGAGGTTCTTCGGCCAAAGCCCCCCCCCATTCATTGTGGGCACGTGAGGCTCTTGGCCTTGACCTAAGGTGTTATTTGTTTTGTAGGTGCAATTTTGTCCAAGTAGAAGGAAGAAATTTGCATCCATACCGACTGCCCGGGCGGCGCTGGGGATTGACCTCTCACATTGACCAAATGAGGAGGCAGAGCAGAGACCACTAATGGCCAAGCGCGATGACATTTGTAAAAAAAATATAAATAAAAAAAATCATAGTTTCACATTTTTCTTACAATTTCACATATTTCTAGAATTTTACCAAATTTTCATATTTTCCTACAAAATTTCAAATATTTCCTACAGTTTCAAATATTTCTACAATTTTACCAACTTAAACATATTTCCTACAATTTCCCATATTTGTATAGTTCCACCCAATTTAAACATATTTCCTACAATTTCATATATTTCTAGAATTTTACCAAATTTTCATATTTTCCTACAAATTTCACAAATTTTCAAATATTTCCTACAATGTCACATATTTCTACAATTTTACCAAAATTAAACATATTTCCTACAATTTTTCACATATTTCTACAATTTTACCCAATTTTCATATTTTTCTACAAATTTCACAAGTCCACATATTTCTACCACCTAAAAGTTTCACTTTACAACATAAAATAACTACCTATGAACACCTAAAACCACCTATGAATACCTAAAACCACTACCTCGTCCCCCTACCCCACCACCACCATACCCTCCCCCATCCCCCCTCCAATAATGTGCCTCATCCCCCACCACCCACCCCGTCCCCTGCCCATCCCACCACCATGTCCCCTTACACTACTAAATTAAACAGTTTACACGACGAGGAAGATTTTGTCGCGCAAATCATTATTAGGTCGCACAAAATCTATGGCGACCAGAAACTCGTCGCACGTATTTTGTCGCACAAAGGTCGTGAAAAAAGACATTGTGCGGCGAACAATTTCAAACTCGTCGTGCAAAAAAAATTGTGCGACGCTTTATTACTCGTCGCACTAAAGTTATATGGACGAAGGTTTTCGTCGTACGATATAAAAGGGTACAAGTGCGCTTTGTGACTAGTTCATCTCGAAAAGTTTACACGACGAAAAATGTTAGAGGCGCGTGGTAATGTGCGACGAAGTTATAAGACGCGCTTAATTTTGCGCGACGACTTGTCAGCGTCGCGCAAGTGTAATTTTTATCAATAAATAAATAAATAGAATAAAAGGAAAATTAAAAAAAAAAAGATTTCATACTAATGACAAAAAAAAAGCAAATAATGAATAAAAAACAATTTTTATTTATAATATAAATAAAACTGTACGTACAAATATAAAGTTTTAAAAGAAGCAAGAACAAAACTATGAAAAAAAAGCGGAAAAATCTATAGGAATGTCGTTCGAAGGATCTTGCTGCTGGTTGGGGAAAGGGTCGGAGGTCGACGAGCCTGATTGCTATGCTTGCTTGGTGTGGAAGGGCTGTGAGGGCGATGTTGCAGAAAACCTAGGAGATGTATTCTGGAGGAACTGAGGGCTTGTACAAGCATCGACATTTGAGACTTGTACGATGCCAGCTCACTCCTTAGGCCAGGGACTTCTTGCGTCAAAGTCGTAACCTGGCTCTTTGACTGCGAGGATGACGAGGCTCTACTCTCCTGCCGCCTAGCATTTCCCATCCCTCGACAATAAGTCCCTAGCCTCCGACCGAAAGTATGGTCCAACGTCTCTGTCACGATGTGAAACCCTACATCCTCAGGGGGATCCACAGACTCAATTGGCATGTCCGAAGGAAGCTGGGAGGCGGACTCTTGAAGCACCGACTGACTCTTTTCCACCATAGTTGCCTGTGAAAAAAAAACATGGATTATTAATAGAAAACAATTTGAAATAATTTGTATAAAAGTTGAATGTATAAGAAATTACTTATATGAATGGACTCGGTCAACTCATTCCCACGCCGAAGATAAGGAAAATGTTAGGAAGAAAAAATATATATTAGTGGCATTTTAAAATTGGAAATGAAAGATGTAATATATACCTTCCGTTGTGCCTCCATTCTATAAGAGAAAGGCCTCAAACCCGAATGGTGGAGAAGAGTTTTCTTCTCCCGATTGATCTTGTCGCCTTCTTCTGTTATAAAAAAAAATAAACGTATTAGTTGTAATACTTAAAGAAAATTAAAAAAAATATTAATAAACATTTGTAAAAATTTTAAAAAAAGTAAAATGAAAGAAGTCGTAATTAAAAACGCACCACATAGCCCGGCTCCTGAAAATGACCGCAAAGCCAAACCCAACTATTTTGTCAGTCCTCCAACTCCTTCGGACAACCCTCCTCGAGGGCGACCTGCGGATCATCAAATTGCTGGAAACATTGGTGCAGGTCACTTTTCCACTGCTTGTAGTGTTCGAAGAAAAGCTGATTGAGGTACGCGAACATGTCCTCGTCCATGTCGTCCAAATTGTAGTTTGTCTGCAATGTAACAAACATTTTGAAAGTATTAGTAATAAAAGACAGTAATAAATATAAATATATAAATTTTACATGAAAAGCATTAAAAAGGTAACGCTACTTACGGACAATTGGTTGTGCACCGTGTTCTTTGTCTCCTCTGGCATCACCTTCCAAGGCTTCCACCGCATAGGGCAAAAGGTCCGCACGATATGCCCAATGTCATGGGCCAATGCACTATGCTGCTCCGCCGTTGGTGCCGCCCGATGTTGCTCATCGTATCCGATTGGGATACGACTGTTTATCACCCGGGTGACCTTGGCCGTCTTCAATTGCAGACAAGGTCACCGGGTGTTTTTCTTCGCTGCAAAGAGATGAAAAATAAATCATTAACCCAAAACGAATAAAAAAATCCTACTAAAATTTCAGCATAACCTCCCCTATAATGAAAACATTTCCCAAAACCCTGAAAATAACATAAACAATATACGCATCCAACACAATGATCACAACAATTAATAAAAGGTTCGGAACGATGACAACTTTTTAATCCTTACATAACATAACTTAACAAATTGAACCTAAAATAATAAAATTCAGTTAACATGGGAATGAGGGAGTGAATTAGGATTGTATACATGGCCGTGTACCCGAGGCATCGGTTGTGGATCTCGATGGCGAGATCTGGTCCGTAGTGCGGGGGCGCCGGTGAGTACATCGGGCGCTAACAGGCAGCGCCACCGAAGAAGTCAACGATGCCTGCGCCTGTGAGACTGGATGACCAACTGGGTCAACCGGATTGACCGGCCTATGGTCCATCTCTGCCGAAGTAGTGGCGGCAGTAGTAGGTGTAGTCATCGGACTAGGTGTAGAAGTCATCGCCCTCCGGGTTCTAATGAGGTTTGACATCTACAAAATTGGAAATCAATTTGTTTCGTACACAAAGATTTAACTTACCGTACACATGCTAATAATTTCAACTTAAATTTAAAACGAAATTTAAAAACCCTAATTCTAAACCCAATTCAAGTTTGGCAGAAACAAAACTTAAAACGGATATACTATACACAAACTAATCAATTCATATAGGATATAAACCCAGCAATTATAACTTATAAGAAGAAACTAGCATAAGGGAGTAGTTAGAGACAAAATCTAGTATGTACATGCTCTGTGTGTGTCAGGGAATTCAAGTGACAAATAAGCCACAAGCTAGCAATTTGGCTCCTCGAGGGTAGGTAGAAACCAAGAACATGCACCCAAGTTAATGGATGGAAACAAAAAAGTATGGCACATATTCAACAATAACCAGGGATGCAAGCATCATAGCCAGAAAAAGAAAGCATTAGGCATCTTAGGAGTTACAAAGTCCAATATATCACGCCAATACACACAACAGGTGCTATAACACAATTAAAACAAAGGGAAGAGGATAACTGATAACCTTCTTTGCATCTCCCTAGAAGCAGAGATGATAACCTTCTATTTTCAAAAATCAAAGCACAGTATTGGTCAATGAATACAATCAGAAAACCAATGAAAAGAGAGTAACCAAAACATCTAATTCTGATATGTAAGCTCTCATCAAATGAACCTTAAAAAAGCAAGTCAACCACAACAATATCAAAATCCATGGGACTACTTTCGAGTAGACCACTTGAACTTGAAGTCAAACAACAATACTAGAAAGCAATGGAAGGTAACAAAATTATGGAAATAGTAATTAAAATTACCATAAAGTAATGCAAGTGACCAAAGTGTACGTCCAAAAGCTAGTGGATTTTTCTCCTAAAAATTGAAAAAATAAAGAATGACAATCTTATCATATGAAAGTATTTTCGTTAAAGAATGACATTATTAGCAATGAAAGTATTCATTGACAAAAAACCTCACCCGGTATCCAAAAAAGATAAACAAATTTCTTCAAGAGAGCAAATAAATACCCATCTAGAATATAAGAACTTACAACACAATATCATTCTCTAGGAAACACAAATTTGGATGAAAAAAAAATCCCAAATTGCTAAACCCTTTCTCCAGAAAACAAAATTTTGAAATATGAAAAATGCCAACTCGCTGAACCCATGTTCTAGATGTGTTCATGTCTGCATATTTTATGAAGAGAGCAACGTGCTATCACAGAGAAAACAAAAACAAAGGGAAGCACATGGAAGTTTACAAAACTAATCTCTGCATGTGCATTTTCCTGAGCACTTGGACATAAACTTGATTGCAGTATGACAATCACCACCAATTTAAGAACCCCTAATTTAAGAACCCTAAATCTAACCCCCAATTTAAGAAAACCTAATCTAACCTCACTGCCCAAAATCGTTCCCCTAATTTAAGACCTAAATCTAACCCCAATTAAGAACCCTAAAAACTCTAATTTAAGAACCTAAATGTAACGACCAATTTCTGAACCCTAAACTTACCTGACTGCCCTAATTCTAACCCCCAATTTGAAAAAGAAAAAAAAACCAAAAAAAACCCTAATTCTAGCCCCCAATTTGTAAATAAAGAAAATTAAAAATAAAAACTAAAGAGGAAATTACTTATTGGAGACAAAGTCGCGACGGCTGGAGAGAGGGATGGAGAGAAAGATGGAGATACAGAGGAATGAAAGAGAGGGTATAGCGCAGGGAAAAAGGAAGAAGAGGGAAGTGAGGGGAAGAAGGAGGGGGATTAAAATATAGAATCTTGCGCGACTTTGTCACACAAGGCTAAAAAATAGTCGAGCAAGTTTTTAAAATTTCCCAAAAAAAAAGCGTCTTAATTGAAATTTCAAACACTTGCGCAACGAATAAATATATTTCGTCGCGTAAATATACTTTGTGCGACATATATGTATTCATCGCCAATATTCCCTCGTAAATTTAAAATAACTGTTAAATCGTGATTTTTTGTTTATAATCGTCGAAAAGTTTTGTACTGTTACTTGATCTCTGAATGTTTGTTTTCTGCGATTTTTGGATTATCCGATCTTGAACCATATACAAACAAGTTTGACGGTTGGATCCTTGAAATTAGTAGTTGGATCCTTGAAATTAGTTTCATACAATGCGTATCCCATCAAAAAGATAGATTCACTAACACTAGAGTTTATTTATACTTTCATTAAGTATAACATAAGATTTTGTGGTATCCACTAGTGTAAATAGTTGAAATTGAAGATCGAATTCATTCATTGTTTTCATATAGGGTAAAGGAGTGTAGCTGTAAAAAAAAATCAAAATCGGAGTTAAAATAACGTTAAATCGTGATTTTTTGTTTATAACCGTCGAAAATTTTTGTACCGTTACTTGATCTCTGAATGTTTGTTTTCTAAGCTTTTTAGCGTATGCGATCTCGAACCATATACAAACAAGTTTGACGGTTGGATCGTTGAAATTAGTTTCGTACAATGCGTATCCCATCAAAAAGATAGATTCACTAACACAATTTATTTATACTTTCATTAAGTATAACATAAGATTTTGTGGTTTCCACTAGTGTAAATAGTTGAAATTGAAGATCGAATTCATTCATTGTATTCATATAGGGTCAAGGAGTGTAGCTGTAAAAAATTATCAAAATCGGAGTTAAAATAACCATTAAATCGTGATTTTTTGTTTCTAACCGTAAAAAAGTTTTGTACCATTACTTGATCTTTGAATGTTTGTTTTCTGCGATTTTTGGCATATGCGATCTCGAACATATGCAAACAAGTTTGACGGTTGGATCGTTGAAATTAGTTTCGTACAATGTGTATCCCATCAAAAATATAGATTCACTAACACTTCGAGTTTATTTATACTTGTATTAAGTATAACATAAGATTTTGTGGTATCCATTAGTTTAGTAGATTTAAATTTATTCTGCGATTTTTGGCATATGCGATCTCGAACATATGCAAACAAGTTTGACGGTTGGATCGTTAAAATTAGTTTCGTACAATGTGTATCCCATCAAAAAGATAGATTCACTAACACTTCGAGTTTATTTATACTTGTATTAAGTATAACATAAGATTTTGTGGTATCCATTAGTTTAGTAGATTTAAATTTATTTATTTTGTACGTATAACACTTAAGAAGTTGAATGATATGTATATTTAAGCCGATTCAATGGTCACCAATTTTTTAAATTTAATTTAATACATATATATATTATAGTATTTAGGGGTATAAAATTGTTAAATTAATGTATATAATTATTATAGTAATTTCTTTTAGGGTTATAAAATTATAAAATTAATATTTTGCTTGTCGTGTCGGGTTATCGGGTCATGTCAGGAATTGCCAGGCCTAGCTTGCACGACCAAAAATTGTTATGCGTCACGCAATTATGTTTTAAAATGGTTTTTTTAAATTTTTTTAATTTTGTTTACAATTTATTATAAAATACAAACATACCAAATTTATTTACAAAGTAATTCACATATAAAATGGGAATTGTTCATACCATCTCTATATAATGCATTAACCATTTCATGTGTTTTACAAAAAAAAGTTACAAATATATTGCCTTAATCTTCATCCGAACTATAATAACTTTCACTTTCGTCGCTATCATCACTTTCAGTGTCCCATTCCTCATCATCGATAGGTACGTCACCATCGTCGTTTGTGCGCACTGGACCATTGTATCGTGGAATATTACCGAGGTCAATTGTGATCGACTGAATCGGTATGTCGATTGAAGATACTCCTTCTATCTGAAATGGTTCTTGGATAAGATTAGTATCTTGGAGTGTTTCCACACCACTTTCCATCGAAGATTCAAGACGTTGGTCAGCAACATTGTCGATGTCGTCGTCAATACGGTCTTGTTCTGGTATAACATACATGTTCCTATGATCCATCTTCAGAACAACTTTCCAACCCCTCCCGACTTTAGGGTCATCTAGATACACAATTTGTTTTGCCATGGTTGCTAAGATGTAAGGGTCGTCATCGTACCAAGTTTTGGTAGTGTTCATTGATAGTAATCCATGATCTCTTTTCACACTTCCATGCCTATTTGGGTTTGTATCAAACCATCGACACTTAAATAGGATCGCTTGGAACCGGTCTATGTAAAGCAATTGTTGAGTATGAACCAATGTGCTACCTCCATGTTCTTATTGGAAAATGACTCACCACAAATTGGACCTCCGAATGGTCGAGCAATTTGGGCAAAAACTGAAAGTTTCTCCTTTCTCACACCCCCGTCATTATTGCGAGGAGGACGATTGAAAGTTGTCTTAACATCCTTTAAATACATTCCACAAAATGTAAACGCCTCATATGCCACCCAAGCTTGTATAATGGATCCTTAGGGCTTCGCTTTGTTTCGTACACTTTTCTTCAAGTCTCCGAGAAGCCTGCCAAAAGAAAACGATACGATACACATATTACTAATTGTAATATATTTAATATTGATTAATAAAAAAGACGAGGAGTATATACCTTTCTATTGGATACATCCATCGAAAGTTGACTGGTCCAGCAAGCAATGCCTCTTCTGGTAAGTGAACCATCATGTGTATCATACTTGTGAAGAAAGCTGGAGGAAATATCATCTCAAACTTGCATAGAACTTGCACAATGTCATGGCGCAACTGATTAACGTCCATTTTTCACAACGTTCTTGACGTCAATTGCGAAAAAATACCGAACAACAACATGATTGGTTTCACTACATTGACTGGCAAGAGATGTCGAATACCCATAGGAAGTAGGCTTTGCAGAACCACATGGCAGTCATGACTCTTTAGGCCAGCTAATTTACCCCCGTCAACGTTCACGCAATGCGCGATATTTGAAGAATACCCATTGGGAAACTTTACAGACGATAAAAACTTTAAAAATTCTTTCTTGCATTCGGTTTCATTGAAAAAATTCAAGATCCCTTCTAGCTTTATCATTGTCCCTATTCATCCATAAACCTCATCGTATTCCCATTCGTTCCAAATCAAGACAAGCTTTGATCGTGTCTTTTGTCTTGCCCTCAATATCTAGAATTGTGCTGACCAATGTGTCAAATACATTTTTCTCAACATGCATAACATCGAGGTTGTGTCTCAATTTTAGTTTGGACCAATACGGGAGATAAAAAAACATAGACTTGTGCGTCTAGTTCATATGTGTAGAAGGTCTTGTCCTACTGACATTGGTCCCGAAAAGAGCAAAATCCAAACGGTTAAGCTGTTCCAAAATCTAAGCACCGGACAATTCTCTGGGTCTGAGGCGATGCTCTTTCTCCCCGTCAAACTCTTTATCCTTCTCTCACCACTTGTGGTCCCAAGGTAACCATCTTCGATGATCAAGGTAACAAACTTTTCCGGCGTGCCAACTAGATGTTACGTCTTCCTTGCATACAGGGAATGCCACATAACCCCTAGTGCTCCACCAAGAAACCATTGCATATGCAAGGAAATCGTTCACAGTCCACATCACTACAGCCCACAGAGTGAACATCATGCCAATACATTTATCGTATGTGCACACACCGTGTGTCCATAAATCTTTTAGCGCATCCACCAACGGCCGTAAGTATACATCGATTGACCTACCAGGATCCTCAGTTATCAATAGAGTCATCATCATGTATTCATTTTTCGTACATTTCCATGGTGGCAAATTATATGGAAATACGAAAATTTACCAAGTACTGTGGTGTTGGTTTAAAACCTCAAACGGATTAAATTCGTCAGTGGCAAGTCTCAATCTAACGTTACGAGAATCAGCAGTAAACTCGAGGAATGTTCGATCGAACTCTTTCCATGCCTCCCCATCTGCAGGATGCCGCATCATATCGTCGTCTTCCCGTTTTTCCTTATGTCATCTCATGTCTGTGGTAGTATGCATTGACATATACAATCGCTGCAACCTTGGTTTCAGGGGCAGATAACGCATAACTTTTTGTGGGATCTTAGTCGTTCTATTCTGAGATGTCATTTTGAACCTCGACTCATTGCATACAGGGCATTTATCCAATGCTTTATTCGCTTTGTAGAATAAAATACAATTGTTTTTGCAAGCGTGAATTTTTTCATAACCCAATCCAAGATCATTCAACACCTTTTGCGTGTGTCTATGGTCTTTCGGCAAACAATTGTCCTTCGGAAGCATTCTCTTGAAACCTCCCAAAAAGTAATCGAAATACTGGTTTGATTTACGATACTTTATTTTTCCATGCATTAGTTCAACAATGGCCGTGAGAGCGGAAAAGCTCTCACATCCCAGGTATAACTCTTGGTTGGCATTTTTAATAGTATTTCATATTGTTCGAACTCTGCACTGTCCATTGGTGTAGGCACGTCATCTTCCCCTTCCTAATTGGTGTTTGTCGATGCAAATGGAAAAGCATCATTTATAATATCCATGACTTGTTCATTAGGATCCACAATAGGTTCAACATTATCCACTCTTGTGACGTTTGAAGACGAAGCATTGTCTAATTGTTCCTCATGATGGTTCCAAGTATTATGTCTCAATCATTCCATTCCTTACTAAATGAAATAGAACATTTTCAATTATCTTGTTACACCTCCTATAAGGACATCGGATTCTAGTTGCACTCGGGTTGTGTGTACGTGCAAAGTCAATAAAATCCGCAATTCCATCGAAGTATTCGTTCGCGCATCTATTCGGGTTTTGTATCCATGTCATGTCCATAATTCCTGGAACCACAATAACAATACAACGATCACAACAACTTCATACAAAATGATAATGTCACCTTATGCCTCCGGTAAGGGCCCTATCCTATTCGGGAATGCATTGTCATGTCACGTAATTTACAGCTACATCATATTAGATTTCGACGTAGATAAATTTCGACAGCATCTCGATACAGTTCTTCAGGTGTACAACCTGAAGAACGTATAGAGATGACACCGAAATCTCCACAATCGAAACCTAATCCTTCAACCATAAACTACGCGTCATAACTATGGATTCACAAACTGTCCAAATAATGGGACAATTCAAGAATTAATTGGACCGCAGTCATGCTTTCGCATCAATGCGTGAAATCCAACTAATCCTCGAACGGGAAACTAAGTTTTACTAAAAATAAAAAACAAGTACGAAGTTAATTTCAATTAACTCCATACATCACAACACATATTTGTACGTCACGTACAAATTTAATAACATAATATAAATATAATTTCACAACACAATATAAACAATACAAACTAAGTTCAAGATAATTTAATTAGTTTTATATCTTTAAAAAATAAAACGAAGAAAATACCTTCTCAATCATTCTCCACCAATCGCTACTCACACACAATATCCCTACAGACAACGAAATTAATGGCGTTAGTATGAATTTACATTAATACTTTTACCGTAACGACAAAAAACGGTTACCAGACACACCGAGATAGCTCGATCAACCAAAAGAAGAAAATGGAGGGAGTATTAGATGATGAAATTAAGAGAAAATGAAAATGACGGATGACAGATTGAGCAAAATCGAAGGGATGAGTGCAGAGGCACAATCTGCAATTTGTTTTGCAGTTTGCCTCTGCACATGGCTGAATCCATATTAAAAAGTTCATTTTTGGACGAACGATTTTGCGCGACGAAACAGGTATTCGTCGCACAAACACCATTGCGTGACGAAGATGGTGTTCGTCATGCAAATGTCATTTGCACAATGAAAAAATAAGTATTCGTCGCACAAGTTTACTATTTATTTATTTTATGTCCTTTACTTTACAATTTATTCTTTTCAACACATTGCGCGACGAATGAATGTATCGTCGCGCAATGCATATTTTTTAATTTTTTTTCTATTTTATTTTTTATTTGTATATATTGTAAAATTTTATTTTATTATAAATCAAAAACTCAAACCTAATTTGTGATGACCCGTCCCAAATTTTCCTATGTAATCTCTCCCTGAGTATGTGTATTGACGGTTATGCCCTGATTGGCAAGTAACGTGGACGTATTCTTATCACTTTCATTTTATTTCTCGCTATCGCATTTAAATTGTACACGTTGTTGCGGGTGTACGTAAAATTTTATTAGTGCGAAAATGCTATCCCGGATAGATTTTCGATACTCTGTTCAGTAGAAAATCTAAAACCATATCCCTAGATTTTACCTAGCCCATCCCGTGTACCCTTCTCCATTATTCACTCTCTCACCAATCACATTTTTCCCTCATTTCTGTCCCCCAATCAGAAAAGAGAAAAAGGAACTCTCCTTCTCTCTCTTCTCTCTCTCTCTCCTGTATGCTCTCTCTTTCCAAAACCTTCAAACGAGCTTCAAAGCTCGCAGATCAAACCCAAAAACCGCACCATTATACTCCTCTCATCTTCACAGTCACAACCATGTTCTTGAAACCTGGTTTAGACGAGTTTTGACTCGTTAACTCGTGAGGTCTAAACTCGGGCACATTGAGTTCGATGTGTTTTCGAACGAGTTAGGACATTTTGAAACTTGGGAAAGATTCTACTTGACGTTCTAAAGGTCCTAGGCTTGTTTTGGAAGAAGGTCGATGTGAAACGACTGAGTTTCGAAGAGTTCATTTTTGGCCGGAAATTTCAAGGCTTTTTCCGGCGATCTCCATCCACTTTTTGGACTCCAAATAGGTATAATGCGATTCTACTCTTCATTAGCTTCAAATCCATATATAGTGCTATTTGGACCCGATTTTACACCATCGGCCTAAGCGGTCGATGCCGTTGAGTAAGCGTGGTTCTCAACCGTTGAATAAGAAAGTTAAGATATTATTGTTAAGAGATAATATTATTATTTTTAATCATAATAATTATCTTTTAATAAGTTATCTCGGGTTTTTATGCAAAATAAATGGGATGGAGGCAAGTAGATTTGTGATGGGCACGTGAGCTTTGAATCAAGTTGGTTTATGTGCATATGGATTATCATTAGCATTGGATGACTAGGTGGCAGCCTTTGTTTTTGCATGCGACGAGTGAATATGAGTCCTATTAGGATTCTGTCTCGGGCTAACATAGGGAGGTGATGACATCTATGGTTCCATGTAATTCAGGATTCTACAGATGCATATGACGATTTCCAATTGGCTCATGAGTGATGAAGGGATAATTATCCTAATGCAACACACGAGATAATCAACGAGATTAGGGGATGATTATTCTACATGAAGTAATATTCCAAGAATCGTGTGCCGTGGCTACAACATGAGGATGAGGCAGTTCATTATTATAAATACAAAGCCACAGACAACATTCAGTCGGCCTCCAATTCAACACACAACTGCCCTGCGCAAACTCTCTCAACAACTTGATATTTTTTATTTTCTCTTTTCGCTGACACATCTTCCGTTGGCATCAACAGCACTGTGAAAGCAACCGGTGATATCTTCAGTCGGCATAAATAACTCTGTCGCCGTAGAATCAGCCGGTCTCGCAGCATCTTCCATTAGCATCAACAGCACTGCGGCAAGGACGGTTGGTTACCTATCCAAGTATCGGTCGAGAAGGGTTTCCGAATCCTTATTGATTGAGGTCATCTCATTAGCCTTCTCGGCGAAGTGAGGTGTTACAACTTACTGAGGCGCATTGCACGCCAAGTTATTTTATGATTGGATACTCTCAAATGGGATTTAGAGTTCGGCATTCAGACGGCTGAACCATGTTCACTATTAAGACTTATATCTACTTTGAGTATTTGTGCCCTTACACTTTGCTGTCGATTCGACGTGAGTTTACTCTGACGAATACCATCACTGTGACCGAATCCGACGACGACGATTCATGAACTTCGTAAGGATAGTAGCCTTGTCTTCAGGTTCGAGAACCCAAGAGGCCGAGACGTGTTCCTTCATCGACCGCAATCGCAAGACGCAGAAGTCAGTCGCGCACCTAACGCAACATCAACAAATTTACTCCTCGGCCGAGGTCGGCCGACGAGTTGGCACGCCCTGCATTCACCGAATGACGTAGTTAGCTTATAGATTACTCGGCTTGCGCGCCACGTAGGCTTGGTAGTGTTTAGGGTCAACAAGTGCGTCGAAAATGGTTGAGAAATGAAGGAGAATAGTGAATTTGAAAATTTTCCAGAATTTCGACAAAAAATCGAGTTATAGGCGGCGACCGACGACGGCGATGGCAAGGCTCACTGGAGAAGGAGGTGGAATATTCCGTCAGAGTTGACGGAATATTCCTGACGGCGTCAGGTAACGTCGTTAACGTCTGTTAACTTTTAACAGAATATTTCGTGGAATATTCCTGACGGATGTCAGGCACTGGCCTGCGCGTCGGGCACGTTTGGCCGTGCCCTTGAAGGCACGTGAGCCGTCCAAAAGTTTTTCTGAAAATTTGGGGATGTTCATGACGTCGAGTAGGTCACGATGGTATATTTAAACCCTAGGTTTGAGCAAACTATGGGGGTTTTATTTAGGTTTCCATATATGTGCTTTAATTAATTTTATTTTAGTTATTTCACATATAGGGGAAACGTATCCCGAGGACGTTCGAGGTCAAGGTAGGCTCGGGGGTTACGACCCAGCGACGTACTTGTGAGTGGGCAGTTTATTTTTATATATATACGTATTTATAGTTTTCCAAAATTTCATAAATGCACCACTTGCTATAATGCCAAATAATTGTTAACTGCGATATAAATGTGATAAATGTTGTTATATGGTTGAGATATTACTATCATGACATTCATATATATTTGTACATGTTCATCTTGTTACACCCTGGTGTTAGTACTCGCCCTAGGGCCAGGGCCAGTCCTTCACTTGTATGTTCACAATGCACCATTTGCTCGCCTTGGATCCAAGTTAGGTGACAGACTGTCGGGTAGATAACATTAGGCAATTCGACTTGTATGTGATGTGCTCCTGCACCAGTCTTCACGTGATCGTAGTACTAGAGCATATTGATTACACTCAGTCTGGTTCATGTCTTATCTGTTCGAACTTGTGTGTCAACTTAGATGGATGAGCGCTTAGCTATACTTGATTATCACATGATTTTATGATTGTGGCATTTGATATACTATGAATTGGCATATTTCTGGTTATAATGTTTTTGATTCATCATTTACATACTTACTTAGTATGTTTTAAGGAAGTTATACTTGTTTTACGGCGAGGGGTTAGTATATTTCGAAAATAAAGGTTTCATTAAGCATTGTTTTGCTGACCCACTCAATTTTGTTTTTCGCCCCTCCAGGACCTAGATAGATGTACTCTTTGTGGCACTCGAGGAATCTTGGCAGTTCTGACATTATCTTCTGTTTAGACGTACGAACTTATCATTGTTGTGTAATAAGTGTACTTTAATTATCTTGACTACTCTTCTGTAGTCTCACTGTTTGTTACGCTCTGGATAATTGTAGTGGGTTCGTCCCACAATTGCGCACTCTTTCACTGTTTAGTATAATTAGTTCTAATTAGTTTTAATTTTGTTCACTTGTTGCATCACTTACCCTTATGGTTACGTCACCTTACGGTGATGGCCAGCATGCTTCGACCTTTCTGGGTCAGGGTGTGTCATAATTAAACATTAAATTAATTAACAAAACTAATTTACTATCCCAAATAGAAATTATAATTAATGCAAATATTAATACTCATCCACATAACATATATTTATTCATTAAATTAAATATAAAGTCCACAAAATCCTATTGAAAAAAAAAAACAACCTTCATCAACTTTAATCCTCCGCCCGCAACACATCAAACTTCCACTGTCGAAAACTCTGCTTGAAAAGCCCATCCACATAAATCCATTGCTTCTCATCGGTTTCATCAACATCCCAATGAACCTACATTAATGCCAGTAACAACAAATTAGTAATTTAAAAAATATTACGTTTTAACAAAATAATTGTTCATTATTTACCAAACCTACCGATAACTTTCTCAGCATGGACTTCTTCAACTCCTCAGGGACTTTTTTCCAAGACTCAAACTTGGCAGAACAATCCCTCTGCACCAAATTCCCAACGTCATACTTAAATTTGGCGTACGCCTCATCCAAATTTTTGCCTTCAAAGTACGGCACTTGCTTCCGTCGATACCTCTCTATTTGCACTACAAGTTTTTTTTTTGCCAGAACCTTCTCTAGAATCGGCCATAATTTTTTAAACAAAAAAAATTTTGAAAACTAGGGCTTTGAAACTATTATATAGCACTAGGACACCTTTAAGCGACGAAAATATTCGTTCGTCGCGCAAAATGCGTCATCAATGCGCAATTAATTGGAAGGTTTGAATGCATGTTGGCCGTGCTTTGCGCGACAAATACATGTGTTCATCGTGCAAAGATTCCTTACGCGACGAAGCTATTGCCGCTCAAAATATTGTGCAACGAATAAAATATTAATTATTTTTAGAATAAATATTTAAGGTATGATATTTAATACTTTAAATATTTATTCTAAAAATAATTAATACTTTAAATATTTATTCTATAAATAATTAATACCTGAAATATTATTCTATAAATAATTAATGCCTTAAATATTTAGTCTATATATAATTAATTACTTAATCCATGCAATTATTTTCAGCATAAGTACAATATTCATTGAAGATTGTAAACACATATAAACCGAGGATAGGGTGCTTACACTAGGTTTCAATAAAAAAAAACCAACATGAATTGAAACCTAATTAAGTCCAAATACATAATTGAAACATAATTAAGTCTGAATACGTAACATAAAAAAAAACCTTACATTTAAATATTGTCATACAAAACATAAATTTAAAACTGCTATTTGGATGATCTTGGTCCATTTCGCAAGACTTCATAACGCCATTGATTGTAACCTCCCTCCAACGCATTATCCATCAACTTCATCAACTGTTCGTTTGTATCATCATCAAGAGTATACTTACACTGTTACACATATATGCAAATAATTAATTTCAACATATAATTAAAATTTTCACAAGCTTAATTATTAATCCATCAAGAATAATATACTCACTAATACTTCATCCATCACAACCTTCTTCACATTCCCAGGTACATCTTCCCAAGAACACCACTCAGGAGTGGGACAATTATTCCCTATGGCTACAGTGATCGCATGCGCAAACTCAAAATAATCCTTTAAATCATGCGGGTTGGCATCACATACAATCTCACCCTTGTTCTTATCCGCCATCCTAGCACGAAAATAATTTTGAAGAATAAGGATAATAAAATTGTGAAGAATCAGGACAGCATAAACGAATATTTATAGGTAGGTTAGGACCTTTGCCCGACGAATCCTTTGTCCCGCAAACACCTGTATTAAATGCGGTATTAATTCCTCGGTTTCACCTGCAGTAAATGGTCAAAACTGACAGGAACTTGCGTGACGAATTATTGGTTGCGCAAATTCTCCATTTTGTCGCCCAAGTGTTTCGTGTCACCCCGTGTTTTCTTGCCCACTTTACGCGGTGCCAGAGATTATTAGTCGCGAGAAGTGTTATTGAGCGACGAAACTCTTCGTCGCGCAATTTTTTGAGGTTATTTGTTGCGCAAAGTGTTCTTGCACAACGAAGTTATTCGTCGCTCTATTTTGCGTGACGAAGTTTATTTTTCGTCGCTTTCGTCGTGCAAAATATAGTCGCGCAAGCTGTTTTTTCTACTAGTGTTACCGTACCCACCCCACCACCCTGTCCCTGTTGGAAATATGCCCTAAAGCCAATCATGTGATGATACTTTACGGACATTTCACATGTTAAACTAATCTAGTTTTACATATAAAGGGCAAAGATTATTGTTTGAGCCGTCTCATATAAATGTTATATGCTTAAACGATAAAGTCCAAGGAATATGTGATTGGGAGAATGTAATCTAATGAAGTTAGATTCATGAGACCATTCTTTCGTAGACACATCCTAAACGTTCCTGATCATAGGATTGCCAATTGGGCATTGACAGTCCGTCAAGATCGGTACGTACTATGTCTTCTCTCAGGGAGAGTGATTAGTCTCGAATCATTGGTGTGTGTGACATCAAGACAAGTGCGGTAGGTGCTCAATAGAGAATGAGTTCACTGAACGCGATCAACGAAGAGTTCTCATATTCCATGTCACATGAGAACTCATGGTTGGGATAATGCAAATTAGTCCTTTGACCTGAGGCATCATAGTTGTCTTGTGGTTAAGACCTTGATCTTTGATTATGTCAAAGTCACTCCATCAGGAGGGTGTCCACGGCATCGTTGGGGTCAAGCCGCTTAGCTATGGAGACAAGTGAATGCGCAACAAGGGATCTGTAACCTTCAAACCGTTTGAGGGAGAATACTCTCTGATATGATTTGAATCTCTGGCCAGAGTATGAATGAGATTAGGGAATGCGTTCCGAATCACATTCAAGGTAATCATATAAGCACAAGACACACATTGGATAGTAGACATGAGAAAATAAACTATCAAACCAAACAATGTGGTCAAGAGTATTAGATTAGAGAAGGACCGTATTGCATTTGTAATCTCGAACTGAATAGGTTCTCTAACCTCTTCTGATTAGCTTGGGTAACCATGATATGCTGCTAGGTGTCACTCATGGTTTGTGGAAGCCCTAAACGTGTATAATCACTAAAGGGAGAATTGAAAATAGTTTCAATTCACAATCGATGTAAAATGGTTTTAATCGCCCACTACCTCGCTAAAAGGAACCTAATGGATCGCACACCGTAAAAGGTGGAGATTGGAGATTAAACGGAAATGAGTAAGAATGATTAAATGGTTTAATCATTTATTTATGGCAAGGATTAATTAATATGTTAATTAATCAAACGAATAAGTTCGTTAAAGACTTCAGGATAGTTTTGGACCTTAAGGCCCAATGGGCTTCGAACGTCAAGCCCATTAACTTAAGTTGTATGACAATTTAATGAATAAAGATTCATTAAAGCCCAAAAGCCCAAAAATCCCCTAAATGGCCAGCCATGATGAAATGAATTAGGGTTTTGGTTGTTTAGGTCACTTAAAGAAGTGACTATATAAATGATTTTATAGCCAAATATTCATTAAGTGAAAAATGGGTTTATTTTTGGGGAAAATAGGTGAGAATTGTCTCTCCATTTTCTCTCTAAAGAGGCCAACACCTTGGAGGGTACATCTAGCAATCCTACTACTCCAAGGTCACTCATTTCTTCTACAATCGAACCTTGGTGTCGAGAATTAGAGGTTCTCAATTTTGGGAACTTGGAGAACCTATTCTTCCATCCAAATCCATGGATCTAAGAAGCAAGGAATGAAGGCCCTTATCTCTTTGGGTGATTAGCCTTTGCTTATGCAAAGAGGAATCTACAAAGGTATTTTTCAACTCACTTTGTTTTTTAGTTGATTATTGGTTCACCAATCTACTAGGCTTTGAATTTCATGGGTAAATGTTTTGTTTTTTAGTGCATGTAAGCATGATTCCGCCTTTAATTGTTAATTGCATGCTATATGATGTTGCTCAAATGAACATGTTTTACAAAATAATTCCTTCAAGTGGTATCAGAGCCTAGGTCTAGTAGTTGGTGAATCCTTTTGTGTTTTGTAGTTCATAAGTTTGTGATTTAAAAGTTGTAATTGTTACAAGCTTTATTCTTGCTTCTTTGAAAGTAAATTTTGTTGGAAAATTTGCTATCTCAAATGTTGTAGATGTTGTTCATATGAGCATGAATATTGGAGCTAAAATTTGGTGCCATGCTTTTGGGAAAATTCGGCCAAATCCAAAGGGTGGATTTTTGGGTTCTTGTTTGACTTGTTAAAAGTGTTTTAATGTGTTCTTTGGAACCCCTAAGTACCCTAGTTTGGTTAGATGTTATTTCCCTTAAGTAAGAATGGTTTTGGAATGTTTTTGGGTGGAAAAAGTTCATGGAAAAATTTGGGTTTTTCATGGATGTTCTTCATTGTTCTTGATGTTCTTGCCAAGAACAAAAAGGTTTGGTGTATTGATTCAAAGTTTTGAATTATTTCATAAAGTATATGTGATATGTTTTTAAATGATTTATTATGTATTTAAAGTGTTAGATATTTGTATAAATGATGATTGAAATAATTGTGATTGAATTATTTCAAAACTTATCTTACATACACTTGCATGTTTTTGACAAAACTCACTAATCAACACACACACCAACCTTATCCCTCCCCAAAACCAGCCACTCCCTCAAAGGGAGTACTTTTGGGGCTTTTATGCAATTACATAAAGTTTTGATACTTTTGTGTATTTGCACTTTGGCCCAAAAGTTTACGTTTTTACGTTAAGGTCCAAAAACGCTAAAGGACAAATTGTTTTGTTCCTTTAATGAAGTTTTTGCATTATTAAAAGTTTGGGTTCTAGTTGTATTTACATGAAGTTGTGACTTTTGTGTATTGTACAAGGTGACCCCAAAAGTTTTTGTTATTGCAATATGGCCCAAAAGTTGTGGTTATTGCATGATGGCCCAAATAGGATGAGAACAAAATTGTTTTGTCTCTTTAAATGAGAATTGGATTTTCATTTTGTTTAGCTCCATTTAAATCAATTTTATGGATACAAAAACCAAATGAAAATGTTGCATTCATTAATTAGTTAAAGTGTTAATTAATTAAAGGGTGATTATGAACCTAAGCCTAATATAATTGAGCTATGTGAAAGGCGTTTCAAATTTGTTTGAACCATGGGAATGTGTAGATTAGATTTTGGTTGTAATTTGATTTGATCAAATGTTGTAAAAGGGCTTAAGCTCTTCTTTACTTTAAAGTAATTTGTTAAATGCAAATGTTGTAATGAGCATAAGCTCACCTTTACTTTGAAGTACTTCTTTCTTGCTTTATATGATATGCATGAAAATGAAGTAGTTGGGTCCAACGCCCCTAAGACAACACGCCTTAATGTGATTAAACGCGTAACTAAAATCAATCTTCATTCCTAGACCGAGGTTCAACACAAGGCTCGTGTTGAATCTAAACAAAGGTTCATAATCATCCTTAGGCCCTAAGGCAACTATGTAGTCCATCAAATGAATGCAAAGTTTATGTTAGTAGTATCATATACTCTTGCTTTAAAAATCGTTTTAAAAGCATAGTGGGAGTATTATGTACAACTAAAACAAAGAGATGGACCAATAGTTGTAAGAGGACCAAAATTGTTTTAATAGAGATTAAAATGAATGTTTATATGTGATGAGACCTAAAAACCCTCAACCAAACCAATATTAAGTTGATAAGCGAGAGATGTTTAGAATATCTCTTCGTGGCCTTCCACCGTGGTGGGATCCAATCGTTTATGACTTGTACACCGGCTTCACCCTATCATGGGGGAGTACACAGTGCATGCTTATACTCAGGAGGAATCCATATACATATGATGAGGTGAGTGTAGGCAACGAGGATAGCTATATATCGTATCATCGTGAGGCTATTCTTGAACCCCTTCACGCACTAAGCATGGTGGGAAGAACTTAACTAAGTGCAATGGAACCAATATCATATCATTGTGAGGTTACATTCTCTAGAGGCCAAATAAGATGGGTACTTGCATGAGTTGCAAATGAGTAAGCGTACTCTCTCATTATTATTGTTGCTAGCCATATATCGTATCATCGTGAGGTGGGCTTGGTAATAGTGAGCCTCCCATAACCTACTAGGAGTTTCATCCAAAACTCTCGAATTCCTATGAGGGATATGGAATTTGCCAAAAATAGTGGGTGGTGCTATTTTGATTTAAAGACCCGAATCAAATGGCTTAAAATCAATCAATTTATATTCGTTATGTATTTGTTTACCAATATATTTGCAAACGCTATCCAACACTTGACAAAACCGAACGTTTAGTTTACGGACTTGGTACTACAAAACCATAGATTGTCTTTAATGGCTTGTAAATGTACCTAAGTAGTCTCATCCTCACAATCTTCCTATTGATAATGTATCATTAGAAGAATATGTTAGAAAAGGTCTATCATAGAGAGGACAACACTTTTAATGTCATAATTCTTCAATTACAAATTGTTGTATGAAGAAATAAGAGTTGCTTTGAACAACCCTTAGTCAATACAAACACTTAGTGCTTATTTCTTTGTTAATTGAACAAAGAACTTGAGAAGTAAGCACAAGGGCATGGACACTTTATGTGCCATGATTCTTCACTTACAATTTGTTGTGTGAAGAAATAAGAGTTGGCTTGTACAACTCTTTAAAGTTTGTAATTATGTTTAGAACATAATGGTTGGTTGACAAAAATAGTCCATTAACATGGACTTATGATGATTTTGAATCATTGAATGTTGAAGTGATAAACCACTTAATGAGACGGAAACTAGGCAAGGACTTCACCTTTGTGTCCCTATCCTAATGGTTCACTAAGTTTATTGTAAACTATGTAGTGAACAATAACCACATGCTCTCCAAAATGTTTGATGTGTATAACACAATTGAAAAAGGTTTCAAGAGAGATAGTGGGAGTTTAGGGACCATGACTAATGTAGTCAAAGGTGAAAGTCAAATAAAGAAGATAAATAACTCCAAGGGAACAAACTTTCTTTATGAAAGGATGGACATTGGAAGGGGTATTTGCAAGAAATGTCTTGCAAGTGTCAAGGACACACCTTTCGAAGGTGTTGTAAAATGTTCTTGAATAGTTCAAAACAGTTGGTTCTTCTACTTGAATGCTTGATTCTGTATTAGTAACTATGTTTTACAATCGTTGTAAAAGTGTGACTAATAAGAAGTAGAAGATTAATGAGAGAAAAGAAAGTACTTCACATTCGAAGCGTGAATCAAATGTAGATCTCTGCGAAAGCAGATAGTACTTACTTCCTCATATGAACTACCAAAGAAATTGGAAAAACAAAGATTGTCTTTATATTCCAATTTTAAGGAACTAAATTCCGTCACTATGTGAAATGGATAAATGTTTTGTTTGACAAAACAATGTTCTTTATTAATCAGAGATTGGATTATGGTAATCTAATTAATTATCTCTATAGTAGAGATAATATGGTAGTGTTAACTGTTTAAAAAAAAAAAATGATGCTTAAAACCCAAAAGGTTGCAAGGTAGTGACTAATCCCAACTAAAGTTGTGATACCTCTAAAACATAAATTACGAGTTGGTCATAGATGGACGCTTTGGATCGTTAGATCCGGATCCAATACCTTCTTGTTAAAATTGTATAGAGGCGAAATGTTCGAATCTTTATTCTTTTGGAAAGAAGAAAGAATCACAAAGTTGTTGAGGGTAATTCACTTAGATGTTAGTGGCACTTGTCCACAAACATAATACTACTCATGTTGGATAACATTCACCGAAGATCACTCTCGGTTGGACTATAGTTTATTTTGAATAAACACAAGTCCGAATACTTTGCAAAATGTTTCAAAGAATTCAAGAAATGTAAGTTGATGAGTAAGACATCTATAGTATTTACCTCCTTAGATTTGATCCAAGGAAAGGTAACACTTTAGATGAGTTTCCTTGAAAGATATCAAGGAAAATAGCATCATAAGATAATGTATTTCTCCATTAGGAGAAGAACGAACTTGAATAAGATTTAGTTCGTTAGATGTTATCTATTACCCATATATAGGATATATACTTCTAAAACAATATGATTGTCAATGAGAAGATCTTCCAATATTTTCATGACTCCATAAGATGTAGTTGGAAAGAAAGACAAATCTTAAGCATGTTAAAGATTTGGGGTTGTGTGCTAACAAGCAATATTTGTTTGATAACAATCTTGTGGGATATCCTTAAAATAACTTTTGGATATCGCTTCTATAAACCAACTAACAAATGTTGTTTTGTTGGGTAGTTCATTGTAATTCTACAATGTGATTTGCCTAAGAGCAAATGAACGAGAGATAGAACTCGAAGAATGGGTTCTTTGAGAGACAAGAAAGTAATCAACAAATATAACAACCTAGTTCCTATACCACAAGCTCCAAGGTAGTCGATAAGGATTTATAAACCGTCTCAGTTGAATGGTTTTGAACTTTATGACTATGTCATAGAGTTGCACCTCTTAATTCGAAAGAAGTAAGAATGAAAATCCTTATGACTACACTGAGTGCATATACGATATATACTCAAGGAAATGGTAAAGTACCATTTGACTCGAAATAATGAAACCTTAATAGCTAATTGGTAGCTTAAGGTGACTACAATCAAAGAAAATGGTTGACTTTGAAGAAACCATCTTTGAGATAGTCTTAGTTTCAATTAATTCGAAGATTGCTAGCTACAACTAAATGGTGATTCAATGTTTTGACATAATATGGGTTTCCGAAACCATTATTAAGATAGTCTTGATAATATATGTCTAAAACTATAAATCACAAGACATGTAAGTTGTAGAGATCCATCCATCATGGATCTTAGCAAGTTAGTGGGAGCTATTTGCATTTTATGAGAAAAAGGATCAAATCGTTTGATTTCTCATAAAGATGTAAATGAATCTTTTGTTTACTAGGTTTACAAAAGATTAGTGGGAGTTAATCATGTTCCTAAAATTTAAATATATATGATATATTAATTTTGGAAATGAAAAGAATACTTCTTCGTTAAAGTTATGACTTTAATACATTATATGAAGATAGAATGTATATGGGAGATATAGTCTATAAACATGGGATGGAAATCTATAATGATATATTTCATGATATAATTGGATTATATCAATCCCTAATAATAGACAATGGATGCTAGGAAGTTTCTCATATGATGATAAACTTCAATAAGAAGGATGACTCTAGTAAGACTAGCAAGTTGACCTTCTCAAAGGGAACGTGCCCCTTTGACTCCCAAAAAAATAATGCGTAAATAGAATCCTTTATGCATACGCAGAAAGGTGATTTATGTATTTCATATTGTATGAAAAACATTGATATGAGTTGTACCTAGAATGGTACAAGACGATATCAGTGTAAGCCCAGGATCAGAACCATGGCAACTGTCAAGTGAGTCCTTAAGTATTTAAGAAATACTAAAGGATAAATTCCTCAAAGATCGAGGAAGAATCAAAGTGACGTAATGGAAGCGTAAATGTATTAGATTATGAATCTAATCCATCATTGGATGTTTCTTCATTATGAATGAAGAGATAAACAGATATCTCTTTATTGTGACTAAAGAGATATTTGGATGGAAACATTAAAGTAATGACTTTAGTGTGTTTCATTATGAATGCAAGATATATTGCCATATAGAAGTTTACAACAATGTTGTTTGGATGGGAAAGTTCATTTATGAACTCTCTATTCGGTTCCAACCAGAAAGTGTATGACACTAATGGGGCGATAGCTCAAGCCTGGGAATCAAGGTCTCATCAAGATCCGAACATAAATGAGAGACTGAACCACATGATTGAGAATCATGTATAATGGTGACGTCGTTATTCTCAAGGTTGCTTCTGTGGATAACACATATAGATATCCACTGTCTAGGCCTACTATTCAGCCATTTATGAAATGACTACAGAAGAGATATCATCATTGATGATCAAGCTGATTGGCTCTAGTGCAAGTGGGAGATTGTTGGAAATATGCCCTAAAGCCAATCATGTGATGATACTTTACGGACATTTCACATGTTAAACTAATCTAGTTTTACATATAAAGGGCAAAGATTATTGTTTGAGCCGTCTCATATAAATGTTATATGCTTAAACGATAAAGTCCAAGGAATATGTGATTGGGAGAATGTAATCTAATGAAGTTAGATTCATGAGACCATTCTTTCGTAGACACATCCTAAACGTTCCTGATCATAGGATTGCCAATTGGGCATTGACAGTCCGTCAAGATCGGTACGTACTATGTCTTCTCTCAGGGAGAGTGATTAGTCTCGAATCATTGGTGTGTGTGACATCAAGACAAGTGCGGTAGGTGCTCAATAGAGAATGAGTTCACTGAACGCGATCAACGAAGAGTTCTCATATTCCATGTCACATGAGAACTCATGGTTGGGATAATGCAAATTAGTCCTTTGACCTGAGGCATCATAGTTGTCTTGTGGTTAAGACCTTGATCTTTGATTATGTCAAAGTCACTCCATCAGGAGGGTGTCCACGGCATCGTTGGGGTCAAGCCGCTTAGCTATGGAGACAAGTGAATGCGCAACAAGGGATCTCTAACCTTCAAACCGTTTGAGGGAGAATACTCTCTGATATGATTTGAATCTCTGGCCAGAGTATGAATGAGATTAGGGAATGCGTTCCGAATCACATTCAAGGTAATCATATAAGCACAAGACACACATTGGATAGTAGACATGAGAAAATAAACTATCAAACCAAACAATGTGGTCAAGAGTATTAGATTAGAGAAGGACCGTATTGCATTTGTAATCTCGAACTGAATAGGTTCTCTAACCTCTTCTGATTAGCTTGGGTAACCATGATATGCTGCTAGGTGTCACTCATGGTTTGTGGAAGCCCTAAACGTGTATAATCACTAAAGGGAGAATTGAAAATAGTTTCAATTCACAATCGATGTAAAATGGTTTTAATCGCCCACTACCTCGCTAAAAGGAACCTAATGGATCGCACACCGTAAAAGGTGGAGATTGGAGATTAAACGGAAATGAGTAAGAATGATTAAATGGTTTAATCATTTATTTATGGCAAGGATTAATTAATATGTTAATTAATCAAACGAATAAGTTCGTTAAAGACTTCAGGATAGTTTTGGACCTTAAGGCCCAATGGGCTTCGAACGTCAAGCCCATTAACTTAAGTTGTATGACAATTTAATGAATAAAGATTCATTAAAGCCCAAAAGCCCAAAAATCCCCTAAATGGCCAGCCATGATGAAATGAATTAGGGTTTTGGTTGTTTAGGTCACTTAAAGAAGTGACTATATAAATGATTTTATAGCCAAATATTCATTAAGTGAAAAATGGGTTTATTTTTGGGGAAAATAGGTGAGAATTGTCTCTCCATTTTCTCTCTAAAGAGGCCAACACCTTGGAGGGTACATCTAGCAATCCTACTACTCCAAGGTCACTCATTTCTTCTACAATCGAACCTTGGTGTCGAGAATTAGAGGTTCTCAATTTTGGGAACTTGGAGAACCTATTCTTCCATCCAAATCCATGGATCTAAGAAGCAAGGAATGAAGGCCCTTATCTCTTTGGGTGATTAGCCTTTGCTTATGCAAAGAGGAATCTACAAAGGTATTTTTCAACTCACTTTGTTTTTTAGTTGATTATTGGTTCACCAATCTACTAGGCTTTGAATTTCATGGGTAAATGTTTTGTTTTTTAGTGCATGTAAGCATGATTCCGCCTTTAATTGTTAATTGCATGCTATATGATGTTGCTCAAATGAACATGTTTTACAAAATAATTCCTTCAGTCCCCCACCTCACCACCACTGTACCCCGCCCCACCACCAACCCACTTAAACCCACCCCCATTACCACCTACCTTGCCCCCGTCAAGCAATCACAACCCGCCAACATCGCTTCATAACTTCACAAAGCACCCAAGTTTTCCAAAACTTTCACATTTATCCACCAATTTCAAATAATTACATCAAACGGACACGCATAATAAACTCTTTGACTTACTTAATCATAATTAATAGAAATAATAAAATTAAATTCTAGGGTTGTAGTTTCAAAACTCACCAAGTTCGAAATTGATTGTGGGGAATCAAATATGACATTTGTTTTCGTGCAAGGACGATAAACCCAACTCCAATGAAGTGAAAACACATGTCCTTTCTATGGAACCGCCTAGACACCCTTGAACCAAACTCCCTTGATTTTTTCCACTACTGTCTGGAAGTGCAGTGAGGCCGAAGAAGACAAGCATAGCATAACTACAACTGGGTTTGGAACGAGAAGCAAGTTTTTGAACGGCTCGTGGGAGATGAAGAGTTTTGGGAGGAGAACACAAATTTAAGAAGGTTACTATTGTTGTTGGGGCGGGAGATAGTTTAAATCCAAAAAAAAAAATTAAATTAAATTGTTGTCGGGTACCATTTTCATTTAGTGACGGATCAATTATGACCCAGTTTCACCGTAAGCTCATTTTGATGGATTCGTTTTCAGCCGTTCTGTCACATCCTGTCCCGAGCCCCCACTACATCCCTGGCTCGACTCCATCGTAGCACGATATTGTCCGCTTTGGGCCCCGACCACGCCCTCACGGTTTTGTTTCTGGGAATTCACATGAGAACTTCCTAGTGGGTTACCTATCCTGGGATTGCCCTCGAGCGAACTCACTTAACTTCGCAGTTCTGACGGAACCTGAAGCCAGTGAGCTCCCAAAAGGCCTCGTGCTAGGTAGAGATGAGAATATACATATAAGGCTTACAGGATCCACTCCTCTGGGCTATGTGGGATGTAACAATCCACCCCCTTTAGGGGCCCGACGTGTTCATCGGCCAGGGATTGGCTCTGATACCAAATTGTCACATCCCGGCCCAGGCCCCCACCACATCTCGGACTCGACTCCACCGTAGCATGATATTGTCCGCTTTGGGCCCCGACCACGCCCTCACGATTTTGTTTATGGGAACTCACACGAGAACTTCTCAGTGGGTCACCCATCCTGGGATTGCCCTCTCGTGAACTCGCTTAACTTCGGAGTTCCGACGGAACCCAAAGCCAGTGAGCTCCCAAAAGGCCTCATGCTAAGTAGAGATGGGAATATACATATAAAGCTTACAGGATCCACTCCACTAGGTGATGTGGGATGTAACACGTTCGGATTTGATCTAATGGACCACATCCGGTCTGCACCTTAGAAAACGCGTTCAATAAATAGTGAGAACCCATATTTTAAGAAAAAGATTATACTTATACTATTATTCTTGCCCCATTTTTTTAAGCTAGCTTATACTTAATTAACCTTAGCATGAGGTGGATGATTTGTTAGCATGAGGTAGCTACTTTAGTTTGATGATAAAGATGGCTTATTACATGAGGTGTGTGATCAAGTGCATGTGGCGTTAATTGTTGCATGCAATTAGCTTGAGGTAGAGCTTTGCAGCCAATACATATATGTTATAGCTTCTTGGTGTCACCCCAGTAGATAGTATTCCTACGAGGTCGACAGACAACAGGTGCTTTAGGTGTCAACTTGCTAATTAGCTTACTCATCTCCTTTATACATTATCATATTAACCTTCGATGTTATCTTATGTACTTTTGCCGCCTTCCTCCAACTATTTATAGGACTTTAGTTCTTTGTTTTTGATATTGGTCGGTTATTAGAAAGTGATGCATGCGCTGCATGCAGAGCACATATATATATAGAGAGGGAAGAAAGAGAGTTAGGGTAAGGAGTTGGTTGTGTGGAGATGGTTAGTGGGCTTGTTTTGTCAAGGTTCTGATAATTGAGATGAGTGATTTATCTAATGTGTTCAAAATATTCTTATATTCTGATAAACGAAAACCATGAGTTATCATGGGATTTTACTCTATTTTTAAATATCTCTCTATTTCAAGTCAAGTATGTTGGATTTGTTGAAATGTATCGGAGTTATTATGTATGGTGATATGTGGATTCTTTGGAATGTTCATGGAGCATGAGAACTTTGGTGTTGCATTAATCCAAGAGATAAATGTAAACTGCACATGGGGACATTAGGGCAGAATGACCATTAGGAGTCACGTGGTGAGTTACAATTTATGACGGATATAATGAACACATGACGGGACGATGTGATATGGCACTAAGTGTATAATAATTTGATATTATTATCTATTTTATAGTGTGGGTAAAACAGCACGCTTGACTGCATATTACATATTCTACTCACTGAGCGATAGTAGTGGTTTCTCACCCTTCATCCTATTATTTTTCAGACGAATTATTTGGCAAGATAGATGCTAGACAAACTAAGGTTGTGTTACATAAGAGATTTAAGGATTTGATTTATCTTTGTACACCCTATAAAGATTTTGGAGTTATTTGAATAAGAGAAGTTAGTTTTTTGTTTTAATTTTTTTTAACTTTTACTTGTGCACCAGGCGCAGGGTTATTTTTCCATCGACCCCGAGTCTGGGGCGTGACAGCTTTAAAGCGGGGTGGTCAAGATGAATTGAGCACATTTGGGCCGGGCTGGATTTCAAACCCTTGGCCCAAGCAACCCAACAACAGGCGGGGCTCAGGTAAGCCCACTTTGGGCCAAATTTTGAATACCCTCCCCCTTTATGTAGATAATATCGTTTGCTCAAAAAAAAGAAAAAAAAAAGAAATGAGAAATAATATACAAACGAGAAACCTAATTATATGTCGGCGTAACGAATAGCTTCAAGCATCTAAGATATTGTAATACAAATGCAACATGCTAAACCGTAATCTATTTCTTGGTTAACCAATAGTTGTTGAAGTATTCCCTCAATAGTGTTGTCGTCATCATCAATACACCCCCAGATTAGGTAGACTACGAACTGCCTTGTTGATTCCGTCGACAATCAAACTTTTTGCCGCAAAGGACGCTTCTTCTCTCCCTCCAAAATTTAGCAATAAACTAAGGAATGTGTTTTCTTCTGCCTCCAACAATGTTCCATGTTAGTAGAGTTGCGTTGAACGGTTATGTTCGAAATGATCATACGCATGTCGGGTTCTTAAGAATAACAGTACACTTGAACCTAGCCCAAGAACAGATATGCAAGCCCACCCCACAAAGGTTAAGAAGTAGCAGTCCCTCCCCATGCACACAATCGAATCAGTCCTTAAGATGTTTAGGTTAGGCCTCACATTTGAATCATAAACGATCGCTGCAAGAAGGCCATAGACGAGCGAACCAATTGGTATGTTTGTAATAAGCATGTTGTGGTTAACACCTACGCTGTTGGGCCCGAACAACTCCGATGTGATGGAAACAGCAGCTGCGAAAATGAATCCGGAGCTCAATCCTATTAATGCCGTGCCTGTGTGCAAAGCGAAGCTACTGCTTGATGAAGCAAGCAACAAGAAGGCCACTGGGGTTGGCAAAAGTGCAATTGTCAACCATCCTGTCCTAGCAAAATAAACCTTCCTGCAAAATGTGGATAAAACATTGTGTTAGTCAAAGATGTAACAAACCTCAAAAGTTTAAAATGTTGAATAGCATAAAAATGACATTTCAAGTGATGTCACACACTTATTTTGTACGTACATTTTATGACCAATTATTAATTACAGATTAACTTACACATAATGTCATCAATTATGTAGTTTAGATAAATTAGGCAAAAGAAGTGCGCATTATCAATACTTACGCACGTATGTAATCTGGTGCAGCCGAAAGCAACCGGCCGAAGAATGAAAATGATGAATAAAGTGTGACAAGTGTTGTAGTCTTGGAGCTCTGTCCTAATGATTGAGCTATCTGCCCCAGATTGTTGCTGTACACAAGACCAATAGTACCTCCACAAAAATATGCTACGTAGTATAGCCAAAAATCGAACCTTCGTACAAGTGCTCCTGCTGTGTGGTCTTCCCCAAGCATTGCCAACTGACCCTTGCCCAAAATTGCCCCACAACAACCTGCGGTGCTCTGATATCCGCTCTTATGTCTAAATGACAAAGTTGAAGGAGGTCTTTCATTGTTGTTGAAGAGGTGATCAACACATGCATTCCCGTAATTCATACTGTTATCACGCGAAAGGAGTTCTTTGTGAAGCTCAAGATCTTCAACATCAATAAGAACGAAGCCCGAGCCTTCAAGGCGGATGCTAGAATGAAGGGAACGGCGAAACCAATCTCTAGCGTAGACAATGCCAGGTATACACAGAGGGAAAATGAGTAGGAAAATGGCACCGCCTAAGAAGAGACGAGCTGTTGCTGTATCAAATGAGGTTGAACCAAAGAGAAGAAGGTAAACACCAGTTAGAACAGCTAAAATATTCAAAAGGAGAAAGATGAGGGAGTCACGGCGGACTCCATCAGGTGGGAGAGGGTCTAGACTGGGTTGGCGGAGAATAGGGATCAATGCAGCGGCAGAGGTGAGAAGGGGAATGACACCATTCAAAATTAGAAATAAAGAAGTAGACGATGAGTCAATTGCACTGGCTGCAAGGTTGTATAAGGCTGCACTTACGCCATTGAAGCTTACTGTGAGTGATATTGCTAAGGGTTGATTAGCTGGGAAGTTCCGAATGCAAAGAACGAAGCATACGGTGTTGAACCAACAGATGCTACACCCAGCCAACAAACAAAGAAGAAATATCTGCCAGAAACAAGTTCCATAACAAGACAAGTTAGAGCTATATCCATGAAAAAACACTCGGGCAAAAATCACATCAATACAACTGTCTCCTATAGGTCCTGCTGCAATTTTCCGTTTAAAAGGTTGCACCAAGACCTATACTTTGATTCTTAATTCTGAAAATTTGAATGTGATTCGTGCGTGACCTTTGAAAAGGGTCATCTTAGAATCACATGCAATTTTCTGGACGGTAAAATGATTGGTTAGAGGCAGCACATTACAACAATATTTTAACGAAGGTGGCATGGTATTCAATTTTTATTTTCAGTTGGCAAATTAAACAAAATCTGACTACAACTATAGCTCATATGAAATTAATATATAAACAAATTAAAATAATTAAATGAAACCAAAAAAAAAAAAAACGATTAAATTAAAAATCTAGTCATCCATCACATGCAATGCATATTGACAAGTATTCTTAGATTCATGTGAGGTTGATTAACAATACAACCATGAATCCATCAAATGGAATGTTTGGAATATTGGTTGGAGGATTAATAGTTAAAAAAAAATGGAGCAACAAACTGTTTTATTAACACATCAAACTCTCGTGCTCGATCAAACGATGACATGCATGCAAATGCACGAAATTGTTGGTGGAGATTCTTGACTTCGACCTAACAGTGTAAATACTGAATGCAAACTCTCACCAATCACTTTTAAATAACTATAATTAAGGAAAAAACAGAATTCTATAATATGCTTCATATAGTACCCTATATTTAGAAGCACCATAGAGAGTCTCAACAAAGAAATAAGAACTTATTGGATTACTTGTCGAGAATCATGCAGTATCCACCACTATTCATAATCACAAGCCAAATTATAGACCAAATGTATATCTTTTTTTTTTTTTTTTTTTCTAATTTACTATTTTCTTATTAACATTTGAAAACAAAACAGAAAACAGAAACTAATTGGTATGAAGATTTTTTTGTACCAAGGACAGATGACAAGGATTTTATTTGTACTTAAACACCAAAGAAACAATAAAAGAAATAAAATTAGAGAAAGAGAAAGACAAGAAATAGTAAGGAAAGAGAGGTGAGAAAAGAAGACAAAAGAAAAGTGAAAACAAAAACCTAATATTGACAACTCCAAGAAGTTACCAAGTAGTCTCGTTCCAACAGGTCTGCTCATCAGAGCGAATGCTGTACCCGTTTTTTCTGCAAGTAATATGGCACAAAATTGAATCTGATATCGAAAGGAAGCTTCTTCCAATCAACTTTTGTTTCATCACTAAAAATTTTAAAAGCAAAACTAACTTTTGTTTCACGTGGACGGTAAAGATGCTTCCTAAAATTTGATAATGCAGAATATATCAATTTACTGTTTGGGCTAAAGATAACAAACCCAATTGTGATGTACCTAATTAAGCTTGTAAAATCCCAATATTTTAAAATTTTTGTTTATAAAAAAATAAAATTGCTACAAGTGATATTATTACTCAAAGTTAGAGGAGGGAAGAGGGAAAAAATTTTAACTCAAGTTACAGTATATTAAAGAGGATGACCATAATCACCAGGACAATTCAACACTGTTGAAAACAAAATAATTCTCAACTAACTGGTGAAAACAAAAATGTGCATTTAATACTAAGGAAAGGAGCAATCAAGCACTGAGTAAATTTAATTTTTTTTCAAAGTGATTTACTTACTTAAAAGAAGAGAAGCAGTTATGCGAATGAGACATGATTGTTCAACTACGAGATGAACAAATTTTGTTGGTGATCCATACCTGGTTGTTTAGGTATGACGTACTCTAATTTCAATATATGAGATCAACTTACTTTTATTGCCACTATGTTATTAAGCACATGATATGTCAGGAATGTTTTTTATTAAGAAAAAAAAGTGCTTATAAAATAAATACAAACATAAACACTATTAACTTTAACTAATTAATTTTTTTTACTAAGGCTTATAGTTATCTAGGAGTGGGAATGAAATTAAAAAATTAATCCTATATGAATCTTATTGGACTTGAATCCCTTGAAATAATTCCAAGGAACTTTCAAAGAATTCGGAAGTGACTGATGAGCTTATTTGTTCTTTTGGCATTATCAGAATTAAAAAGGACTGATGAGCTGATATGCCTTTTATATACATACAGTTAACTGGGACCACTTGATTCCCAACAAAAAGAACCTAGAAATTGCAATAAATTTTTAAAAAGTTGAATAAATTATTGTCTCAAAAATTGAACGCTATACATATATAATTATTAAGAATAATACTTTCTAAAGGAAATTTCATTTTGGTCCTAAAAAAGTATATATATAGTAAGAATACCGTATAGCATAGCAGGGTCCAGAGAAGCAACAGGTGGATACAATTTGTGCTTTCGCTTGTGATATAACAACGATTGTTAGTGAAAGTTAAAAGCAATATTTGACAAATAAACTTTACCGAAACAAATAAAATAAAAATTCAGGATCTCACGTAGACCCCACACACCCTTTTTTGCTACTTTAATTTACGTGAAAAATAAATAAATGAGCTGAATTCATTTTTTTTCGAGAAAGTTAAATGAACTTTCGAGTAAAAGGAAACAGCAGAAACATCTGGTGGAGGATAGCAGTGATATTGCGGTGGTTAGAAGTGTATCCACCCCAAACAAGCAGCATTTGTCACTGAGTTGTAACATGAAAACTACTACTTTCAACTAGACCCGGCAGTTTCTGACACGACACGAAAACGACACGAAAATAACGGGTTTTGGGTCAACACGATAACTTATCGGGTCATTATCGGGTGACCCGTTAAGAACCCGTTAATAACAGGTTCTTAACGGTACAACGGTTAACACGTGGGTAACCTGTTTCGACCCGTTAAGAAAAAATTTATTTTGATAATTTTAAAGTTTAATTACTAAAAGATTTCTTATAAAATACAATAGCCATATTAATATATGCAGTCTATTCTATATTAAATATATAGTTTTGTATTATTATTCTATATAAGTTAAAAAAAAAGTTTTTGTCATTATTTATTTTTATTATGAGAGTTCCTTATTATCATTTCTAGGATAAATTTTACTTAACATGTTGCTGTCTAAAATTAAAATAAACTAATATAGTATTTGTATAGGCAAGAACTAAGAAGACATACATACAAGTATGAAAAATGTGAAAGAATATATAAACACTCGTGATTCATCATTATTTCTCCACGAGTAGATAATGGTTACACTTACATTATCGTTTAGATTTTTAAAATCCTCCGAACCTTCATGAATAATGTTTTTTATTTGAGGGAAAAATTAATAAAATTAATAATAATTATTGTAGAAGTGTAAAAAATGTAAAAAAAAGTATACAATCACTCATATTGACAAACTTTACAACTTTCATGAAGGGGTCAACTTCGAAATCCAACACTATAATTCATAAACCTTAAAATTATATTTAACCGTCGACTGCCATTTACGCTTTATTCTTCTTACTAAATTTCATTTTTTAAATTTTCTTTTTTGAAAACATGATCATATGGCGGATGTAACAAGATGAACAGTCCAGATCTTTGATATCACGTTTCGATATTTACGGTTAACTGAAATATGAGTCGATGTCATATAGTTTGTAGAAACTTTATAAACATCAAGCAATATTTTCACTAACCGTAAAACTCTGAATATAATATCAACGATCCAAACCGCTCATCTTCCTGCATCTTCTAATAGATCAAGTTTTCAAAAAAGAAAATCTAAAAAAACAAAATTTGATGAGAACAATGAAGCGTAAATGTAAACAACAATCAACGGTCAAATTTTGATCTATGATTTATATGATTGTAGTGGCGAATTTCGAAGTTAAGCTCTTCATGAAAGTTGTAAAGCTTGTCATTACGAGCGTTTATATATTTTTTCTATATTTTTTAACACTTCTACATTAATTAAAAAACTATTAAAGACTTTAGGTAAGTGAAAATATACTTAAAAGAAAAATGTGTTTTATGTTTTGGATGTGACAATATGATATGTATATACTTATTTAGTATTATGTTTTTCATTTGATTATTTATTGGTTTAAAATATATTTTCCTTAACAGGTAACGGGTCGGGTCATATTACCTGTTAATATTATCAGGTCGATTTCGGGTCGGGTCATTTTACCCATTTGTTTTAACGGATGTTACACGACACGACCCGTTAAGATATCGGGTATGACACGAAAACGACACGAATACGGAAAATACAACACGAATGCCAGGTAGACTTTCAACCAATAAGAAACGTACAAAATAGTTAGATTTTGCATCAAACAAACAAAAAATAAGAAAAACTCTAAACACGGAATTAGGTTGAAGAAAGAAATAGAACAAAAACACCAAATTGCAATAACAACATAAATTACATAAACTCACAGACCTAGTCGTAACCAAGTTGAGTACAACAATATGCACCTTCTACATCTAACGTTTGAGTTTCTCTCATGGTATAGATTAAATTAAAACAACACTCCACATCAAAGGAAACAAAATACAAAGATAAGCACCCAATTAATTAGAAATCACATAAAACATGGCAATGGCGTAGAATTTTAGTGTTGGAGAAATTAGAAAGAGAAGGAGAAGAAAGAGAACAAATAATTTTTTTTTTAAGGAAGAGAAAACAAATAACTAAGAGAAAGATATATATTAAATTAATTGAAACATACGTACCAGGAAATAAGGCAAGGAGACGATTTGGCGAATGACGAGCCACTGCATGCCGTAACCGATAAATCCCATGAAGGCGGACATGAACAGCACCACCCACAGAGGAAAATACATGAGAGCCAGCCCCGACGACCACCCCAACACCTTCCCAAGGTCAGACGCCGTCGCCAGGTAATTCAACTGCACCTGCGAGATTCCCAGCACCAACTTCAATGACGACGAATACGATGAGAAATCGAAGTTCGTCCCTGTAAACGCCTGAATCCATATTGTGGCCACCAGAATCATCCATTTTCTCGACTGCCCCGCCATCAGAATTTCCTTAAAAATATTTGATGTTTACAATACCAAAGCCACCAGCGGCAGCGCCTCCGTTCCGCTGCAAAGGCCACCACGGTTGTCGTTGTTGTGTCTTGCTGCTGCTGGTGTTGTGTGGTTTGCGTCTCTCTGTCTCCCTGCGTGGCCTCATTTATAAACCAACGATCTCATATCCCTTGATGTGGGCCCCCACTCTCTAGAATTTCTCTTCATTATAATGTTGACGTACTTTCTCTCTCTTGTCGTTTAGTAACTAATAATTGTTCTTTTTGTTTTTTTAATACTTATTGAAGATTTTACACAGGCTTAGTAATCGGGTTAATTGCACATGCACAAGTGAAAAGATTTCGACCGTTGATGTATATAAGCTCAAAGTGCATCAACGCTTTAAAATTAGTGCACGTCAGTTGGCTGTACAAAACCCAGCGGAAGTTAACCCAGGACCGTTGTTGTAGGAAAGAGATCCTCTCCGCATCTTTCCCCTCAAAGCTTAGAGAACAAGTGACTTGAATTTTTAAAATTTGATGCAACAACAAAAAATTATTATAGCTTTTAAAAGTTTTTACTAATTTCTCTGTTTTTAACCATTAAATTAAATTTAAAAATTCGAATCATTTTGTTCCTAGACTTTGGAAGAAAAGATCTGAAGAGAATCTCTTTCCGTTGTTGTATGTGAGGTGAAGAATGCATTAAAGTTCAAGATAAGTGCTTATGCGCAAGGGGATGGAACTGAGGGCAGTCCTTTTTTTACAATTTTTTTTTTCCGGGTATGTTTTCAGACAATCTTTTTAGCTTATGTACACATTGCTCTTTGTTTATAGTCATCAGATTAAATAATAATTCAAACAAAAATAGTAAACATGATTAAACAAGGGTACGTATGTGTTGACCCTAGAAACTACAAAGCCTACGTGGCGCGCAGGCTGAGTAATTAATGAGCTAACTACGTCCTTCGGTGAATGCGGGGCGTGCCAACTCGTCGGCCGAGCTCGGCCAAGGAGTAAATTTGTTGATGTTGCGTTGGGTCGCGCTACTGACTTCTGCGTCTTGCGATTGCGACCGAGAAAGGAACACGTCTCGGCCTCTTGGGCTCTCGAACCTGAAGACAAGGTTACTATTCTTACGAAGTTCAATATCAAATTCGGCTTTCAATGTGCCGAATGTAATAACTGTAACACCTCACTTCGCCGAGAAGGCTGATGAGATGACCTCGACCAATAAGGATTTAGAAACCCTTCTCGACCGAGACTTGGATAGATAATCAATCGTTCTCGCCGCAGTGCTGTTGATGCCAACGGAAGGTACTGCGAGACCGACTGACTCTACGGTGACAGAGCTATCTATGCCGACTTAAGATATCACCGGTTGCTTCCACAGTGCTGTTGATGCCAACGGAAGATGTGTCAGCGAAAAAGGAAAAAGAAAAATCACAAGTTGTGAGAGTTTGCGCAGGGCAATTTTGTATTGATTTGCAGGGGCTTTTCCTTTGTTGAATGTCTTGTATTTATAGTTGCAGAACACCGAGCCCGAGTTCCAATCCTATTCGAACTAGGTTTCCTTCTCCGGATTAACATTACCTCGGTCAGTCCTATCTCTGCTAGGACTACGAATCTAGTCCTTAACTGAGCCGGATTCGCTTTCTAGTTTATTGATCTCGTCGAGAGTCTCTATTGTACTAGGACTCGACTTGCATTCTGATTTAACCGACCTAGGCTTGGAAGCCCATGAGCTGAACGCTCCATGACCCTTTCGCCGTACGGCTTCCCGGGCCAAGAGCGATTTTTCCCTCGGCCCAAACTGGTATTTTGGGCCCAAACATTGCCCCCTCGCTTCTGAGGTCCTCGGCCTGAAACCTTCAGCCGAGTTTCGGCCTTGAAGAAGCGAATCTACCACTTAAAATCCTAATACCCGAGTTCCAAGGCGCATTTATTGAACACGATCGCATGATCTTGATCCTGTGAAACCACTCGCCACGTGGCGTCCTCTAACATGGCCAATCCCTAATAATGACGTCTGAAGTGTGCGCCTGCCCGAACCGTCTTGCCATAATGACCACTATCTCAATCCGCGAGCCACTACCTCAGTCCGTGAGCCCACTTGTCATCTTGCAGGTGTCGAACCGTCTTTCGTCATTAATTTCGCCGTCACACGCGATCGTGCGCCTCCAACATCTGAAACCTTCGGTCTTCTTACCTGCATTTCCCAAATGTTCATCATGATCAACAATTCCTCCGGTCGATTTTGCCCTTTGTTTTGAATTTCGAATGATTGCTCTTCCCCCCCAAAACTCTATAAATACCGAAATTCCCTCATTCATACTTTACGCTCTCAAACTTCCTGAAATTCTCTGCCATTGCTTTCTAGTGCATTTTTCCATTCCAAGCCTTCGTCTTCAAACCTCCAACCCAGAAAAATCCCTTTACGCCGTGATTCTTTCTTATAATGGCGTCCTTCATCTCCAAGCTTTCCAAGGAATATGACCAACATCAGAAGATTCTTGATCGGAGCTCGATCAAGACTATACGGTTTGAAAATGACATGAGCACTCAGCACCAGATCCTGGGTTCTCTCTTCAAGGCTGCAATACCGCCGACCATCACCGGCCTTCTCCAGGAGCACTGCCTAACACCCTTGCTTCAAGGGTTTGAATGGTCGCGATGGGACGCGGCGAAACCCAGGGCTCCTGGCCCTCGACGACCACAACCTGGGCAGCCTGGGTCGTTCGAATGGAACGGCTCTTCGGCGATCAGTGGAAGGCCCTCGGCATCTACGACGCCATCCTACTCTCGTCTATGGATGTCGTCCTCGACAAGGAGCTTCTCCTAGCCGCTCTGTGCTTCTGGTGCTCGGCCACCAACACAATGGTTCTTCCTCTTGGTCCCATTGGTCCCACCATCCTGGATATCACCGCCATTCTGGGGACCTCGGCAACCGGGATCCCTGTTGACGTGACTCTCTCTCGGCGCTCGTCGAATATCGATCTGAAAACACTTTTCGACCGTCGAGCCTTCGAGACCCTGAGCCGTGATGGTCACATCCCGTCGAAGGAAGACATTCAGAAGCTCCACAAGAACTTCTGTAATTACAATACCCTCTATCTTCACTTCGCCGGCCGAGGAGAAGAGGACCTGTGAGAAGGCGAGCATGAAGCCTTCCTCTTCTATTGGTACAACAAATATATTTGTTGTACCAGGTCAAACAAGTGTTTGGTCGAGAACATGCCGGTAGCCGAAACCCTGGCTAGTGGTCACGTCCTGGCACTGAGTTCCAACATTCTCGCCCAACTCTTCCGTTGCCTGGCCGAAGCAACCCTCCACAAGGTCGACCCACACCAGAATGGTCCCCTCTGGGTCTTCCAGCTCTGGTTACAAGTGTACTTCGTCTCCCTTCGGCCGGCCATAGCTGACTTATCACCAACAGAGGCGCTTGGACCTCAGTTGGCCTCTCGACCTATACCTCCCCATCAAGCCGAAGAGGTATTTCGGTACCTCTTCGCTCTCGACGACTTCTCCAACGACGAGTTCCTGATATGTCGTCGTCGAGACTATCCTTCCTCCATCAGGCTGCCTACCTCTACATGGGGCGCAGAGGAGGAAGCCGATCTTCGTCAGACCTGGGGGTCGTTTATGCTGGTTCGTGACCTCCCTCTCGGCTGTGATGGGAAACGGTCGGGTTGGGAAGTATATCATCCGAACTTCCTTGCCCGACAACTCGGCTATCTTCAGGGCTGCCCCGTCCCCCTTCTCTCCTCCAGAACAATCCTAAGCCGTGGACGTGAACCTCGTTCCTCGGAGAAGGAATGTGATACTGCCGTGAGGGAGTTCCAAGAACGTTGTCAAAAGTTCCGCCTTCGACTGGCCGCCCCCGAAACCCATTGTACTGACATCTTCGGTGAATGGTGGGAAAATTACATCCAGGAGTTCTTTGGTGCTCCGGTCGAAGACGTGCTAAACAAACTCTTCGGTGACCGTCCGAAGAAGGCCTCGGCTCCCCAACCTCAAGGTAATTTTTCATTTATCACCGGTTCCTTCCAACCTTGCATATTGATTTGCCTTACTGAATTGTTCTTATCTTCTCAGGTCATCGGCCTTCGAGAAAAACGGAAGCCGTTGCCGCGGCCATGGTCGAGAAAAAATCGGCCCTAGTTAAAAAGGATAAAGCTGCTGTTCGGGCCGTGCCAACCAAACGACCCCGCCAAGAGGCCGAGCCGGCCGTCGAAGCTCCGCCGCCTGCCAAGCGGGTGAAACAACTGGCAAAGAAGGGTGCACGGGAGATCCATGTCATCTCTAGTCAAACTACAGGGGCGACAACTCCCAGTGTTTCCCCTTCTCCCGCCGTTGTTCAACCCTCGGTCGAGAAACAGCCTGCCCCGGCCGCAGAGACAGTTCGACCGCGACCTGTCTCTGGGGCTGGTACACCAGTTGTGCCTCCCTCCGTCGAGGAGGCACCCATTCCAAAAAAGGTGGTCTCTGCGACCAAGGGAGCAACCTCTGAAAATCCAAAACCCTCGGTCTTCATCTTGGAAGAGAGTGAAGGGAGCGACGAGGTCCCGCTGGCAGATCGCCCTCACTCTCGTCGGCAACCTCCCCCAAAGTCAGAGATGGTGGTTCAGGCCGGTCCCTCCACGGCTGATCGTGGCAAGCGCCCAGTCGAGGAGCCGACGGCGACGGCCGAACCCCTCGCTCCTTCCCAGGATCAGGATGTTCCTGCCTCCTTCGAAACGGCTGTTCCGGTCGGCCCATCTGCAGCCAACCGTGGCAAACGTCCACTCGAGGAACCCGAGGCGACGGCGGAATCGCCCGTTCATCCTCAAGACCAGGGCTTCCATATCCCTCCACAGGAGGTTACCTCGGCCTTCGTAAGTATCTTCTACCGTCTTTCCTTGATTGTTTTTCTGCTCTAGAATTCTAAATGAAGACAATACTAAATGTCAGGTGCCCTTACATTCTTTTCACCGTCAATTCTACGCGCCGAAGGGCGTTATTTATATTTCTTGGCCGCCTCAGTGGCCATCAAACGTAGATAACCTCCATCGGCCGCGTGAATTGAGAAGCAATCTAAGACACTGGGCTCGGCCATTGAGTTCTTTAGGTTCGAGCAACGATCCTGGGGACATGGCCGAGGTCTCCTCTCGGCAGGTTAAAAAAAACGAAACCTTCTTGCTATTCTTGTCATGACTTTCTTTAAGCCTAACCTTGTTTGTACATGCAGGTTTCGTGGGAGGTCGAATTCAAAGCCCTCCTCTCCAGCACAACTGCACAGTCCGGCCCTTCAGCCGCTCCAACTGAAGCTACCGATCCAAACGCTTTAACCCAGCTGCGGGAAGTTCTGTCGCTCTCCGCGTCTCAAGTGCTAGAGCGCAATGGTCTTGATCAGCTTGGCGTATGTCTGAACGATCTTGGGGCCGACGGTCGCCTAAGTGGAGATGCCATCGTTCAGGCGTCGTCTGCCTTGGAGCGGGTTCGGGAGACCTTTAGTGTCTTCAGACTGCTCTAAAGGCTGAACAGGATCTACAGACTGCCACGGCCGTTCAAGACACTCTTCGCCCGAAAATCGATGATCTGAGGGCAAAAGGAGAAGTACTAGCCGAGCTCGATCGTCAGATGGCCGAACTGGCAAAACGTCGGTCGGCCATTGCTTCCGAGCTTGCTAGAGACTTTGAATCGGGCGGAAAGGATCGCCTTACTGAATACGTGGCTGCAACAAAGCGGGTCGAGCGGTTGAAGCTGGACAAGAAGAACCGGCAAGCTGAAGTTATCATGGCCGACGTGCGGTGGTTGGAGTTGAAGGCCCTGCTCAGCACTCTTCTTCCCTTTTCTCCTTAAATGTATCTGAATGTAAACCATCCGACCTACTCATTTTGTAAATACTTATCAATTTTAATAGACTGGTTTACTATTCCCGCATTTCCCATGTGACCGGATAATATTTCTTCAAAAACTTCCCATTAATCGGTAATCTGTGGACCGCACCGGTTCGGTCTTTAAGATGATACGCCCCTTTTCCATATACCTTATGCACAATAAACGGCCCTTCCCAATTCGGCGACCACTTGCCGAACCTAGGATCTTTTATTCCTACGGGCAACACCGTTTGCCACACTAACTCACCCTCGCCGAATGTTTTCTGTCGCACCTTTTGATTATAGGCTCGCTCGGCAATCTGTTTTTTCGCCACTAATAAGTTATAAGCGTCAAGTCGTGCTTCTTCCAAATCTTCTAATTCCTGTCTCATGGACTGACTATATTCGGCGCTAAACAAACTACTTTGTTCAATTAATCGCAACGAATTTATGCTCAACTCGACTGGTAGCATTGCATCGTGTCCGTAGGTTAATGCGTATGGGGTTGTCGCAGTCGCCGACCGGGGCGACGTTCGGTATGCCCATAATGCCTCGTTCACCTTCAAATGCCACATGCCAGGCCTTTCTTTTATTATTTTTTCGAGGATACCGATCAACACTTTATTACTTGCCTCGGCCTGCCCATTCGCCTGTGGATAATACGGTGTGGACTGTTCCAGCCGAATTTTCAAATTGGCCGTGTATTCCTTAAACCTTTCGGCTGTGAAGATTGTTCCATTGTCGGTAATGATCATTTCTGGCACACCGAACCGGGTCACAATGTGTTCCTCCACGAAATCGCAAACTTCTTTAGATGTTAACTCGGCATATGATTTTGCTTCGACCCACTTGGTAAAGTAATCCGTTGCGACTATTATCCATGCATGCTTAGCAGCTCCAGAAGTCGGCGTGATTTTGCCGATTACATCCATGGCCCATCCTCTAAACGGCCATGGCTTAATGACCGAATGTAATGATTCGGCCGGGACCCTTTGTATAGGCCCATGGATTTGGCACTGGACGCATCTTCGTGCAAACTTGATACAATCTTTCAGTAATTTCGGCCAAAAATAGCCGTGTCGTCGGAGTAGCCATCGCATTTTCCGTCCGGATTGATGAGCTCCGCAAATCCCTTCATGAACTTCAGAGATCGCCCGAGCACCCTCTTGGGGGTCGAGGCATAGCAGTAGTAATCCATCCTCCCCTTTTCGATATAACTCGTTCTGGTACTTGACATAGTTCGTGGCGTGAACTCGTGTCTTGCGACTATGTTTTCCATTGGGATTGTCAAGGTACTGCATAATGGGTTTTCTCCAATCATCTGGTATTGCCTCGACGGTGCAAACCTCTATAGTATCTTGTCGGTCTAACAACGAAGGTAAAGACATGACTCGAGTGCGTATTACATCGTCGCGCCGGAGAATTTGCTGGTTGACCAAGGCCGGGTATAACTGTCGTATCACTGGTATCTCTCGGCCTAGCTTGCCCCCCAGGAGTTGTGCGCCAGAGGTAATTTGAGCCAACTCATCTGCATCGGTATTATGGATCCGGGAAACATGCTCGAACGTAATACCGTCAAAGGACTCGGCCAAATAGCTGGCAACCATGTGGTAGGGTGCCAGGGTACAACTCATGCAGCGAAATGATCCATTAAGTTGGTTGATCACAAGTTCAGAGTCACCGAGTACGAGGGCACGGGTGGCCCGCAAGTCATGAAGGAGGCCAAGGCCGATGATTAAGGCTTCATATTCGGCCTGATTATTGGTGCAGTCAAAATCCAACTTAAGCGAAAAATACCAACGATCATGATTAGGAGATTGAATGACAACTCCAACGCCGGCCGAAGATGACGTACTGGACCCGTCAAAATACATCGTCCAATAGTTGTCGCGTGCTTCCACCATGCTGATTTCAACATCGGTGTCCCCAATACCATAGGGGGAAGGATGGTAAGCCAGGAAATCGGCCAATGCTTGGCCTTTGACAGCTTTCTGAGGCACGTATTGTAGGCTAAACTCGGACAACGCCATCGTCCACTTCCCAATTCTCCCTTTTACGATCGGCCGGGTAAGCATGTACCGGATGACGTCGGTCTGGGCAATGACTTGTGTGACCGACGGAAGCATGTAATGCCGGAGTTTAGAGGCGGCGAAGAACACGGCAAGACAGAGCTTCTCCACGGCGGAATAATTGATCTCCGGTGGATTAAGATTTCGACTGAGGTAAAAAATAGCCTGCTCTCGCCCGGCATCATTGTCTTGGGCAAGGAGGCATCCGATGGACTCTTCAGCCGCCGAAATATATAGTTTGAGGGGTTTACCGCGCCGAGGTGGAACAAGAACAGGCGGCGTTGTAAGGGAGACTTTGATTTGTGTAAATGCCGCCTGATGCTCGGTCGTCCACGCAAATGTATCCGAGTCCTTAAGTTTCAAAAGCGTGGAAAACGCTTTCATTTTTCCTGCCGAGTTAGCTATAAATCGGCGGAGAAAATTTATCTTGCCGAGTAAGGACTGCAGTTGTTTCTTCGTAGTCGGTGGTGGAGCACTGACGATTACACGTGCCTTATTCTCATCGACTTCAATCCCCCGATGATGTACGAGAAAACCAAGAAAATTCCCGGCCGAGACACCAAAGGCACACTTGGCAGGGTTCATCTTGAGGTTGTGCTGACGCATGCGAAGGAAAGCCTGTCGGAGATCGTCCAGATGTGTCCGTTGGCGTTTAGATTTGACGACAACATCGTCGATGTAAACTTCGACGATGGTACCAATTAAATCATGGAAGATGGTGTTCATCGCCCGTTGGTACGTGGCGCCGGCATTCTTGAGGCCGAATGGCATAACAACCCATTCGTAAGTGCCGAGTGCCCCCGGGCAACGGAAAGCAGTTTTGTGCACATCGGCTTCGGCAATAAATATTTGGTTGTACCCGGCATGTCCATCCATAAAGGAGAAGATCACATGATTCGTCGCGGCGTCGATTAACAGATCTGAAATCGGCATTGTATACGCATATTTGGGAGTTACTAGATTCAGATTGCGAAAATCGGTACAGATGCGCAATGCACCATTTTTCTTTAATACAGGAACGATATTTGCCAACCATTCGACATATCGAGCTGTCCGAATGAATCCGGCTTTCAAAAGCTGAACTAGTTCGTCCTTGACACTGAGTTATACTTCGGTCGAGAATCGACGAGGTGGCTGACGGAAAGGTTTAAACCCGGGCTTAATACGTAATTCATGCTCGACCAGAGTACGATCTAAGCCGGGCATTTCATGATAACTCCAAGCAAAACAATCTTTGAATTCCGTAAGCAAGGTACGAAACTCGTCTTTCATTCGTTGGGGGAGTAACGCACTAATAAACAAAAGTCGTGGGTCATCGGCCGTCCCAACATTAATCTCTTCCAAAGGGTCCTTAACGAGGGGCCGATGATCTTCGAGCTCGGCCGGGGCGGCTCGAATTTTATCAAAAGATAATACAGGCCCATTATCTCCCTCAGCAAGGAACTCGACGAGGTTGACGCCCGAATTTGGTTGTTTAGATATCGTATACCAATGGGCCAGCAGTCGTTCCATAGTAGATGAAATCGCGACCCTACGTGCTTCCCGATCGGTGTCAAACATCGGCTTCGGGGAGAAAGTTAGCTAATTCGAGTCTCGCCGAATCCTGCTGGACAGTCTCGGCGCCAACCTCGATAGCTTTCTGAACGGAAATCCGAGTCGGCCGTCCCTCTTCATTGAAGCCTTGCAACGTAATATAGCCGACGTGATCGTCATAATACCGTGCTTGAATCATGTTGGCTTCGAAGGGCTGGCTATCGGCCGGATGAACAGTGATCGATTTGCCGTCCCAAAAGACAAGCACTTGGTACAATGAGGAAGGAATACAACTGGTTTGATGAATCCAATCTCGGCCGAGCAGTGCATTATACTCGGTTTTGGAATCAACCACGAAAATGGCGGTCATATGGGTGCGACCGGCAATATTCACAGTTAACGGAAGCACACCTTTGGTGTGGGATTTGTCGCCGACAAAACTACTCATTGTGATTCCTGACGGAATAAGCTCGTCATTTGAACGGCGTAAGGCCTTCATGATGTTCAGGGGCATGATATTGACAGTAGCTCCACAATCGACAAAAACTTTAGAAACCGGATATCCCTCGATGTGTGCCGTTACATACAATGGCTTTAAATGGTGAAGCTTGGCCGATGATAAACGATGGAACAATTCGGCCAAAGCAGCCTTTAGACTATCATCTTTTGTTGTTGGCTCGCCTTCAGCAATTGATACGAAATCAACATGGCCGGGTTCCTCAGCAACCACATCTCCATCGAGGAAATTTGGTTGAGCCGTGCTTGATTGAAAATTGGCAGGTAACACATGGACCATACTGATTTCCATATTATCCAGGACTGACGGGCCCAACTGGTCAAGACCTTCCTCGTTCGGTTGGTCAGCGACTACGGACTCAGTTATCGTCAGAGTCGGACAACGAGATTCTTCCGTCCCTTCTTCAATAATGTCACTCGGCGGAGCCGCTTCGGCCACTTGTTGGTTCTGCGTGACCGCCTCAGGTAAGGTCGAGATTGACAATGAACTTGGGGTCAAAACATGAACCTGCTCCTGGTAGTGTAGCCGAGCATCCCTAGTGTCAAGATAAGCATCCAGACGAGCAATACGTGCGATTTCATCGGTCGTAAGGCCGAAGAGAGAAACCGCCGAAAATACTTCAAAGTGATACCGTAAATACTGAAGGTCCTCCAGCGAGAAAGGAAGGTCAGCGACATCGATATCGGTATACAGGTCGACTTCAAATCCAAAAACACGAGCTTCTCGTATGTGCTGGAACCTTGCTTTCAATCCTGGATCTGAGGTCTTCTGGATGATCCGCTCAGCATCTGGACAAGTCAGGACAAGATCAATGGTGTCCTGACATGCCTTCGGCAAACCATACAGATCGTTGGCCGAATGTTTCTTATGAAATTCTCGCATATACTCCAAAGACTCCCCAAGGAACGGGGGATGCAAATTCCGTCGAATTTTGACCAAAGGCTCTTGTATAACTAGCGGGGATAATTTGCTTTCGGCCTCTTGCCTGAAATGTTCAAGACGTGCCTTCATTTCCCCTGGTCGAATGAGAAGTTTGATCCGTTTATCAGCTTCTTCAAACATGGTCTCGACGTCTTGATCGACCAGCCGTTTCCCCTGAGCCAACTCTGTCATAATTGCTGGAGGTGGTCGCTCCTCATCAGTGGCAACTGTATCCTTCGGCCGCCACTTAGGGGCCGAAGTTTCTTGGGCTGCTTGTCGGCGAGCCATGCAATCTATCCGTTGATGCCGGCGTTTCTGAGATTTGGACAACGCGGTGTAGACGCCCTTCGAAGAATGGTATGTATACCAACGTTGATCTCTAGGCTCGGGAGGCTTGAAGGTCTTTTGACTCCGTGATGATCCTGAACTACTAGAATTACGCTTATAGTAATCATCGTCATAAAATGAAGCATCAAAATCGAGGCGCCGCCTGACCGGGGGTGTCTCTTCCATCCGTACTTTAGGACCGAGCCTCCCAAAAACCCCATGATGTTGGCCTTCATTGGCTATCTTTTGCCGAGTTACGGCCACGGGTTGCGAAGAAGGCTTCTCATCTGGTTCACTGTCGACCTTCGCTCTACATTTCCTGCACAAAACCGCCGTCCCACTATGTTCGTCGGTGCTATAATCCATCATAGGTTTGACAATAGCGGGCCCCGTTAAAGCCGTAGGTAGTTTATTTGAACGAAAATCGGCCATGAACCGTGGCCGAACATTCTGATTCCGCGGGCGTTGTGTCTCAACCACTTCAGCCTTGCCTTTCCCTTTGTCCTTGGGTAGGTACGCGTCGACCGTGTTTACTGTTGCCGTGGGGAACAGATCAGTATCAACACTCATCCTCTTCTCGGGGAACTTCAGTTTGCCATTATCAATCCAGCTTTGGACGTTATCACGAAATACGACGCAATTGTTTGTCGTGTGTTTGCTCGAATTGTGGTATTTGCAATACACCTTTCCTTTAAGCTCTTCGGCCTTAGGAATGTTATGACCGGGCCGAAGCTTAATGATTCTTGCTGATAACAGTTGGTCAAAAATTACGTCAGCCTTGGTAATATCAAAAGTATAAACCTTTGACGGTTTCGATGTTCCTTCAGTGGCCGAGCGACTTTTGGCTTCTCTAGAATCAACCTGAGTCAATGCCTTGCAAATGTATGGCTTATCTATTACTATCTCAGCCGCATCCACACTAACACATTCATCCTCGGTTGATGCATAATTGACAGTAGGGTTCTTGTAAATCGTTCCCCGAGTTGGAGTCTTCGAAGTCTTTTCCTCGCGGAGCAAATAATCATACTGCTCGACATGTTGGGCCAATTCGTACATATCCCGAAAATTTGCCCCCAAGAATTTCTTTTTGTATTCGACGTCAAGGCCATTCAAAGCAAGCCTGACAAATTCGACTTCGGGTAAAGGCACTCGGCACCAATTCCTAGCCGATTTGAACCTGGTAAGATAATCCATTGGTGACTCATCAGATGCTTGAGCCATCCGTGCTAATGAAGAGACTGACATCTCCATCCCCGGCCGATAAAACTGCTCGTGGAACTTCTCGACCAACTCCTCCCAGTTTTGGACGGAATTAGGCGGGATATTAATGTACCAGGCAAACGCCGAGCCGGTCAATGAAAAATTGAACAGTCGTAACTTGTGGAAATCACTATTAACATCTCCGCATTGCGCGGTGAAACGAGCCACGTGCTCCAACGAAGACAGGGACGATTCACCGGTAAAAAGACTAAAATCTGGGATCTTGAAACCCTTCGGGTATCCAAACGTCTCCACGTAAGCTGGGTACGGATGAATAAACTTGGGAAACTTTGGCCCTTTCTTCATGGCCGAGTCGATCATCCGCTGAACTTCGGTCATATCAACAGGTGTTGCTTCGACCCTCTGGTCGGTCCCGTCTGACCTACTATTCGACCCTCCTCCTTTCTCCAAGTTAATTGGTTTGAGCGGGGCAGGAATAGGCTCGGCCGGTACAATCGGTACCGGGTTGTTTCCTGGTAAACAAGGTTGGCGAAGATCGAAAGGCCTGCTGCCACCAACATGACTAACCAGCATTTCGAGCAGCCTGGTTTGTCGATCATTGGAACTGAGTATCGCGTCATGCAGCTTGTCAATGCCTCGGCTAAACGTCTGTTCGACTGACCGAGACTGCTCGTCCAGTCGCTTTCGAAGAAACGACCTTGTTGGTGGGTCAAATCATTCACCACCATCCTCGTCACACTCCTCTACTATCCCTTCATTCAGAACGCATGTGTTCCTGTTAGGGATCTCTAAACCACGGAGTTGACCGCCGAGATTAACTTCTCTCTCTCGGCGAGTCGCGCTCGTGGACTCAGGTGTCACAGCGCTAAGGGGATTCTGCGCCTGCGGCACACTTTGTCCCAGGCTTTGATTCGGCAAATCGGTTGTCGACTTTCCCATAGTTGTTTTCTTTTTTACCGATCGTGTTTCAATTGGCATGAACTTCGTAGTTTAGCACTAGGTCCCACTGGGCGTGCCAAAATGTTGACCCTAGAAACTACAAAGCCTACGTGGCGCGCAGGCCGAGTAATTAATGAGCTAACTACGTCCTTCGGTGAATGCGGGGCGTGCCAACTCGTCGGCCGAGCTCGGTCGAGGAGTAAATTTGTTGATGTTGCGTTGGGTCGCGCTACTGACTTCTGCGTCTTGCGATTGCGGCCGAGAAAGGAACACGTCTCGGCCTCTTGGGCTCTCGAACCTGAAGACAAGGTTACTATTCTTACGAAGTTCAATATCAAATTCGACTTTCAATGTGCCGAATGTAATAACTGTAACACCTCACTTCGCCGAGAAGGCTGATGAGATGACCTCGACCAATAAGGATTTAGAAACCCTTCTCGACCGAGACTTGGATAGATAATCAATCGTTCTCGCCGCAGTGCTGTTGATGCCAACGGAAGGTACTGCGAGACCGACTGACTCTACGATGACAGAGCTATCTATGCCGACTTAAGATATCACCGGTTGCTTCCACAGTGCTGTTGATGCCAACGGAAGATGTGTCAGCGAAAAAGGAAAAAGAAAAATCACAAGTTGTGAGAGTTTGCGCAGGGCAATTTTGTATTGATTTGCAGGGGCTTTTCCTTTGTTGAATGTCTTGTATTTATAGTTGCAGAACACCGAGCCCGAGTTCCAATCCTATTCGAACTAGGTTTCCTTCTCCGGATTAACATTACCTCGGTCAGTCCTATCTCTGCTAGGACTACGAATCTAGTCCTTAACTGAGCCGGATTCGCTTTCTAGTTTATTGATCTCGTCGAGAGTCCCTATTGTACTAGGACTCGACTTGCATTATGATTTAACCGACCTAGGCTTGGAAGCCCATGAGCTGAACGCTCCATGACCCTTTCGCCGTACGGCTTCCAGGGCCGAGAGCGATTTTTCCCTCGGCCCAAACTGGTATTTTGGGCCCAAACAGTATGAAACCAAAAAAGAGTGTATCATTTATCCGCTTCAAATTCATGATAATGTTGCAACATGTGATCATGTGACAGAGGCATCCAAGGGCAGCCGGAAGACTACTTGTCTTGGATCACTTGGCGTTGGTCGGTACAATATGTGTTGTAAGAACCCTAATAATTTTGAACTGTATTAAGGGGAGAATCCCCACCTCGTACATATGCTGTGTGGTGGTGACCATGTTGATTGTTCGAGAAGGGGCAACCACCATCTCATTCAGTAATATATGTTTGTGTATATACATGTACATGTGTATAAGTTATTCCCATCGCTGAGGTTAACGTCTCTAATGCACATGCAAATCCTCAAAACATATTCTCTTTCCATTTGTTTGAATCTTACTCAATTTGAGAGGTTAACGAATCTAATATATGATTTCTGGCATTAATTATTGTTTGAGCCACATTTTAACACATGGTTTGGTATAGTCCATGTGGTTGACAATAATGTAGTTTTGAGTTAATTCCGACGAAACTTCCGACAAAGAGCCTTTATTCTTGAATATCCCTAAGGCTCATGCGGCCAACGGAGAGTTTTGAGGCAAAGATATTCACACAAGAAATATGCCGGAAGGTCCAGCGAAGAGATTCAAGATCAAATGTATCCCCACGCGTCACAGTTAGTCGAGGAAGAGTTTCTAGCTACAATAGAGAGCTTCCCTCAACGTTGAGATCCACGCATCACTTTAACTCTATGTTTTTGTTTTGCATTCTTAATTGATTTTGTTTATACGAACGAAAGGACCTAGACAAGTGGGTCTTTGTTTGCTTCTTATTCAATTACTTGATTAGAAGTTCTTATATTTGACACATTCTGCTTTTTTATATAGGGTAATTTTAGAGTGCATGATGATTTTTAGAGTGGTAATAACAACTCTCCTTTAGTATTACATCTCTTTCTATTACAGGTATTCCAAGTCGACCAAAAGGAATAAAAAAAGTCTATGTGAGACGATTTTAAAATGCAAACAAAATGAATTAAATAATTATAAGGGCAAATCGAAATGAGAATAATGCAAAAGATTTTCAAAATAATTTAAGTAGTTAAGAATTTTTACGTCTGCATTATTTTCGCTTCGATTTGCCTTTTCTCCAATATCAGTTCTTCCGGTTGAGAGTGTGATTCTTATATCGATGAATTAAAAGAACCTTACATAGGCCTATGGTAAAATTTTAGCCACTCTCGTTGTTTCCAATTGATTTTTGGGTAAAACATCAATTTATTCATGCTATCAGAACAAGTTATCCATGTAATATATATTGCCCTAGAGTCATACAAGAAGGAATCACTACAAAAAAAAATCCTTTGCCAGACCGAATAATTTGTTGGGCCAAATAAGTTTTCGTCGCCTGAACTTTTAGCTGAGGAAATTCGTTAGGCAAAGTTAGTGACGCAAAAGCTGTCTCTCAAAGGTTTACTTGACGAAACTTAGAAACCGTCAGGCAACGGCGTTTTGCCTGACAAAATTTCCGATGACCATTTTGTCGGCCAAAAATGCATTGACCAACTATACTAGATGAACTACACATGCCCGACCAAAGTTTTTTTATAGAGCAAAGTTTAAATTTAAGGAAAAAGAGAGGAAATATATTTAGCCTGACGACAATTTTGCTCGGTAAACGTTATACAACAACAAAACCTTATCCCACTAAGTGAAGTTGGCTCTTATCGGATATTACTCCAAGACGAAATATGGTTCGTCAGACAATATTTAGTTAGATAAATAGTATTTTCTGGTACTGAATGAGCATATTAAAAGTATAAATGTCACATTAAAATTTATGAACCTTTGCATTCTTATAAGAATATTTCGTCTTACAAATAGTATTTTTTTGGTAGTGAATGAGCATATCCAAATTGTAAATCTCACATTAAAATTTAAGAACCTTTGCAGGCTTATAAGAAATTTTGGTCAGTCCTTCTTTTACCAATTGATTTTACGATCGTTCGACTTCTTTCACTTCTGTTCAGATAATGGATGCCAATTCCTAATTGTGGTCTTCAATTTGGCATCGGATTTGCCACATAGGATAGAATTTTTCTAATTTCTTATTATCGAAAACCCAAAAAGGAATAAAGAAAATATAATAATTGAAACATCTCAAGAAATGATACCTTCTTTACGTTGAACAAAAAAATGATACCTTATTTCGAATCTGTAGTTGTATTCAAATCGGAAACGAAGGGTTACAAAACATCTCACCAAAGCAAGTTCTATCCTAATTTCCCAATCCTATGGAAGTAGATTTGCCTCGCACAGCGTCCACCAATCCTATTGATTTGATTCCTACCTTCATCAACATCATACATCCAACATGCTACAACGCCTAATTCACCACTTGCCAAAATAATATAATGACCTTTTGGATCAACATCGGATCCAAAAACAAAAAATTTAACTTTAGTTCTGTTTTTTCAGTTGTGTTTCACTTTCAAGATTGTATTTTCATTCAATCTTCTTTATTTCTTCCTCTCTTCCACCACCATATACTTTTCTCATATCTTAAGCATAACCGTTGATGTTAGTGAAAATAAGGGATGAAGAAAAGTTGATGAAGGATGATGGGAGAAATGTATAAGAAAATGGCCACAAAATATAAAACTAAAACAAAAAACTATTTTGAGTGTTTCAATTTCAAGATTTTGTTTGGGTTTTTTATTAGCATCCTGTTAGATTAAATGTAGAATTATGGAGAATAATCCGAATAATGACTTTGAGGTACGACTTGAATCGTTTCCTTAAAGTGTTATTTGCCCCCACTCGAATGAGTTTGCTAAAGGGTTCTTGGCAAATCACTTCCAGGATACAACAAAGTATGGAATATTCGATTAGCAAAAACGAATTATATTCCCTTAGAAATAACTAGAAAGAAATTGTATGAATGTGATGAAGAGAGTAGAGAGAAATGAATGTAGAAATAAATCTCTGAATTGTGTATGAAACATTATGCCACAATAGGTATTTATAGGCATTAAGGCACCCATTCATCGAGTCCTTTCATTTTAATTGAAGATATACAACTCTTCTTAAAAGTGTTGATCTAAAAGACATGTCCTCTATTTAGAATTTTCAGAAAATAAATATTTACTAATTATATCTTTTAATTTTACTCATACAATTTGAGTAAGCATCATATCTTTTAACTAAAAGTTGTAACCATTCAACTAATTACATTCTGCGTACTGCAGCACCCTTACATTTGCTGCGCACTGCAACATCCTTTCATAATACACACACGCTGCACAATGCAGCACCAAGTCATTATATATATATATATATATATATATATATATATATATATATATATATATATATATATATATACACGTATGTATGTATAAATATAATATAATATATATCATAATAATTTATATATTTATTATTGAAATCTCTAACAATCCTTCCCAATTTCAATAATATGATAAATAATATAATAACATTTCTCTCTTTATAATTAATCACAAGCATACCGATATAATCATGCATACAATAAAGGTGTCTTTCGAATTAAACCTTTAATTAGTGTAAGTAATTCAAAGTTATAACGAATGCGATGGTGACCTAAGTTTAAACCACCTATTCTTATGTTAAAACCGGAATCACTACACACATGATTATGTCTTATTTCCTTAAAGAAATTTCTGAACTAATTAAGCACTATTATGGCCTTGTGCTTCATCCTGGTTTCATAAACATTTACAAGAGAAAACCCAACTCTTGGTAGAAGCGGCACCACTTCTTATGTTTATATAGGTGAGGTTCCTTCCCATGTCCCTGCTACTATAGACATAACTACAAATAACCTCATTAAGAGATAAAACTCATCCTCCTAAACGTAGCAGTCTTGCACTGATCATCCTGGAATGAGCTATATAATAATTTTCAGTGCTTTCACAACCACTTAACAATAACTTGTTATTACCCATTAAACTTTTAAACTAGTGATGTTCTAGACAAAGTCGGGTTACCATTATTGGTGGCTAATTTTCAGTAAAAGGTTTTAGCCCCATTCCACTAGATGTACTAACTACCAAAGCTCTTGAAAGTGCTTTCGTTAACGGATCCGCCAAGTTATTACTTGATTTAACATAAACAATATTAATAACTCCATCAGTTATTAATTGCTTGACATATTCATGTCTCAAGCTAATATGTCTAGATTTTCCATTGTATACCTTATTGTATGCTCTAGACAAAGTAGCCTCACTATCACAGTATAAAGAAATGGATGGCATTGGTTGTGGCCACAACTCTATTTCCAATAACAAATTTCTAATCCATTCCGCTTCTTTACCTGCTGCTGCTAATGCTATAAATTCAGATTCCATAGTTGAATGTGCTATACATGTTTGCTTCTTCGAAGCCCAAGAAATTGCTCCTCCGGCAATTGTAAAAATCCACCCTGATGTAGACTTATTATCATTAGCACTTGTTATCCAACTTGCATCTGAATATCCTTCAAGTACTGCTGGAAACTCAGAGTAAGTTAAACTCAGGTTAATAGTTCTTTTAAGATAACCAAAAATTCTATTTATTGCTTTCCAATGAGCAGTACCTGGATGACTAGTGTATCTAGAAAGTTTGCTTACTGCAAATGCGATATCTGGTCTGGTACAATGCATGGCATACATTAAACTTCCGATTACACTAGCATACTCAAGCTGTGCAACAGACCTACCAGAATCATTAAGCAAAGTTTCATTATGGTCATAAGGGGTATTTGCTTCTTTTATTTGTAGATGCTTAAACTTAAGAAGCAATTTTTCTATATAATGTGACTGACACAAAGCGTAACCCCTACTATGCTTCTTTACTTTAATTCCCAAGATAGTATCTACTTCATTCAAATCCTTCATCTTGAATTTTGAATTTAGATACTCTTTAGTTTCAGATACACCTTTCATGTTTGTACCAAAAATAAGCAAGTCGTCGACATATAAACATATAACAACACCATAATCATTTGTGAATTTAGAGTATATGCATTTATCAGCATTGTTATGTCTAAATCCATATGATAAAATGACAAAATCAAACTTTTCATGCCATTGTTTTGGTGCTTGCTTCAATCCATATAATGACTTTACTAATTTACAAACCTTCTTTTCATTGCCAGGGAGAACAAACCCTTCTGGTTGTTCCATATAGACTTCTTCATCTAAATCACCATTTAAAAATGCTGTTTTCACATCCATTTGATGCACATGCAAATTATATAAAGATGCCAATGCAAACAATATTCTAATTGATGTGAGCCTAGCTACTGGTGCATATGTATCGAAATAGTCTACTCCTTTTTTCTGCTTAAAACCTTTGGCAACTAGCCTAGCTTTAAATGTCTGAATAGATCCATTTGTATTGTATTTTCTTCTAAATACCCACTTACAACCTATTGCTTTTGATCCTTGGGGCAAGTCTACTAAAACCCATGTCTGATTAGATATTAATGATTCAAATTCATCATCTATAGCCTCTTTCCAAAAGGCTGCATCTCTTGAAGTCAATGCTTCGCTTAGACTTTTAGGATCATCCTCAACATTAAACAATATGGGTATTTTCTTAAGAACCTTTGTTCTATTTCCTTCGACTAAAAATACAATAGATTGAGATGAAATAAAATCAGAGCCTAGAGTCTTTTCTTTTCTTACCCTTTGGCTTTTCCTTGGTTCATTAACAGTTTCAGACTGTTTTCTTTTCTCACCTTGAGATTGACTAGTAGACGGATTAGAGAAATGTGTTTGATCATTCTCTTTTCCAGACACTGAGTAGTCATTATAGAATTTATTTTCTATAAATTCGACATCTCTAGACTCAACTATTATGTTCGAGTCTAAATTAAGCAACCTATATGCCTTTGAATTTTCTGCATATCCTACAAATATGCTTTTAATTCCTCTTAGACCCAACTTGGATCTCTTAGGATCGAGTGCCTTATAAAAAGCTACACAACCCCATACTCTCAAATATGACAAATTTGGTTTTCTTCCTTTCCAAATTTCATATGGTGACACATGTGTCTTCATAGATGTAATTCTATTGTGTATATGGCATGCAGTAAACAATGCTTCACCCCATAAATATTTTGGAGTATTAGCATTAATCATCATAGAATTAATCATTTCAATGAGTGTTCTATTTTTTCTTTCTGCCAAACCATTTTGTTGTGGTGTATAGGGTGCAGTTCTTTGATGTACAACACCATGCTCTTCACAAAAATTATCAAATTCATGTGAAAAATATTCACCACCTCTGTCACTACGAAGACATTTAATTTTCCTTCCCTTTTGGTTTTCAACTTCAGCCTTATAGCGCTTAAAGCACTCAAAAGCTTCATCTCTTTTTTCCGTTGTGTACTTGTGTTCAAGTGCTTCCCAAATTTCCTTTGGAGATTGAATGTGTGCATAAAGGTCATATAAACGATCAGATAATGTGCCCAAGATGTGTCCTCGACATACCAATTCATCTTCTTCACGCTTCTTTCGATCAGCAACAATATTGTCCAAGTCTTTGTCACTTGGTTCACGAATAGGCTCCAATTTCGGGTCCAACACATATATGACATTTAGAACAGTAAGCATGAAACGCATCTTGTCCTTCCATCGGGTGAAATTTGATCCATCAAATTTGTCTAACTTGTAGACATCTTGATTGATAATCTTTAAAGCCATGTTATCAGATTTGTTATCCATAACGAAAATAACACTTTAAGATTGTTAGATTAAATGTAGAATTATGGAGAATAATCCGAATAATGACTTTGAGGTACGACTTGAATCGTTTCCTTAAAGTGTTATTTGCCCCCACTCGAATGAGTTTGCTAAAGGGTTCTTGGCAAATCACTTCCAGGATACAACAAAGTATGGAATATTCGATTAGCAAAACCGAATTATATTCCCTTAGAAATAACTAGAAAGAAATTGTATGAATGTGATGAAGAGAGTAGAGAGAAATGAATGTAGAAATAAATCTCTGAATTGTGTATGAAACATTATGCCACAATAGGTATTTATAGGCATTAAGGCACCCATTCATCGAGTCCTTTCATTTTAATTGAAGATATACAACTCTTCTTAAAAGTGTTGATCTAAAAGACATGTCCTCTATTTAGAATTTTCAGAAAATAAATATTTACTAATTATATCTTTTAATTTTACTCATACAATTTGAGTAAGCATCATATCTTTTAACTAAAAGTTGTAACCATTCAACTAATTACATTCTGCGTACTGCAGCACCCTTACATTTGCTGCGCACTGCAACATCCTTTCATAATACACACACGCTGCACAATGCAGCACCAAGTCATTATATATATATATATATATATATATATATATATATATATATATATATGTATGTATAAATATAATATAATATATATCATAATAATTTATATATTTATTATTGAAATCTCTAACACATCCAACATAATATTGGAAACGAGAAAAACTTGTGTGAGGCTTAACTTGCCATTGAACCATGCTGAGTGGCACTACACACCACTTGTAACTTACCAGGTGTTAAACATAAATATGATTTCTTATTTTTTGTTTTATATCAAAATAAAATTAAAAACTTAAAGCATTATTTCTTCAAGAAACTAAAATTGTTAAAATAAAACTCACAACCCCAGTTCACCTTCCTCCATCTGCAAACCCGCCCATGGACTCTTCTCTCGTTGGTCTGTGTCCCCAACGCCGTCAATTCTCCTCCCTTACTACTCAGCCTCCCCCTTCCCTCATTCCCCCATCTTTCATCTTTCTCTCTCATGATTGCTTAAATAATTAATTCAATTTCACATCAATATTACATAGTATTTGAAAACTGGTGAAAGAAGGCCTTTTAAAAATTTACTTTTTTCATATAGTTTTTTTTTATTATTAATTTTATTCTCTATTATATAAATTGAAAATAAGAAATTATACTAATGCAACAATGCTTAACACATGGCAAGTTATGAAGGGTGTGGTAGTGTCACTCAGCATGATCTAGTGGCAAGCCAAGATTATTTATGTCTTTGACTCTCAAAACCACTATCATCCTATATTGTACAACAAAACCCTAACCAATAAAACTATAAACACGTTGAATGAAAAAATTTATTTTTGATGAATGAAACATGAAATTGACGTAACAGAAGCTTCACATGAGGTAAGACTTCATATTTAACGTAGAAAGAAGAGATGGACATGAAATGAAGAATATATGCACAAGATTGATGTGGTATGATAAATTCTTTCGGATGTCTAAGAAAGAGATTTTTTTTCTTCACTACGTGAAATATGTCTACAAGACACTAAAAGCAATATGTAAAATTGATGGGTCATGAGATTCACTATTATTTCTTCACAGAGAACAGAGAGGTTTGTGTTAATCATATGGCCTCTGAACGTTTTGCCAATTCATGATGCCATGAGTAATCTTTGTTGGATGTTTACAATTAATTGAGGGGTGTGCTATCCACACACTTCCTTTTACTTCTTATATACTCTCTTAATTTCTGACCGTTAGATCGAATGAATTGAAGAAGATTAAATGACAGAAATTAATAAGAGATGTGTAAGAAGTAAAAGGGGTGATCCACACCCCTTAATTGAAATCCTTGTTTGCCTTTACCTTGGATTTGGGTAAAAAAAACACTGTTAGGTTGAAGCTTTGATACCATAAATATAGAAGAGGGTGGAGGAAAATCCAAGAGAAAGTGCAAGAAAAAAATATAAGCTTCAAAGAATTCCTGAGTTGAAAAGTATTGGAGAAGCAATTTTTTTTTTGTTACCTTAATTACAAGAACAACTAAATATACAATTTAAGCTTTAGGTTGCAGACTGAAGCTGGTTGGAATAATTATTTTGCTCCAACGTTATTCAACCATAATCTGGTTGACAGTTTGAGATGCCGCTGGATGAAGTATGTAGACTTCAATTCAACAACTGCGCGTGTACTTTGTTGGGTGCAAATATTTAAATACAAGATAGGAATTGCTCATGTTTATACGCATGTATGGAGTAGCACCGTCGATTCCCATGGCTTCCGGAGTCAAATGAACTAGGTTTTGTCCCCCATTTTCTTAGTCTTAAATTGCTATACGACTCAGAAGCTCATATTTGATTATTTATTCCAATACATAGCAAAAGTGAGAGTCTTTTTATTTTCATTCCAGACGGGTAAATGGGTAAGGAATTCGGGTAAACGGGTGAAAGTGAAGAGTGTGGATGTATGTAGAAAAGCGAGTGTATGTAGAAAAATGTAAGGTGTATGTTGAGAAAGTATGTAAGGAGTATTAAGATATAGGATAAATTAAATTTTCATCCTTCATTTCTTTTCTTATTAATTGAAACCTTATTACTTTTTTATTTTTTTTATCAATTTCCGTTGTGTTGTAGGCATAATTTACTGAACAATTATGGAGGCTTTAGAGAGAGGGAAGGTGCGGCCATAGTAGAGAGAAAGAGAGATGTGTAATTGTGGGTGTGTTCTATTCCACCCCATTGTGCCTTTATTTATAGTAGTAGGATAGGTAAAAACCTTTCCCTTTAGGATTACAACATTTAATAGGTAATCAACTCCTAATAGGAATATAAGAGATATTCCAAGATATACTAGGATTTACAAAATCACATTCCTAATCTAATAGGACTGCAACACTCCCCCTTGAGTGTGTAAATACTCAAGTAAATAGCGCATCAGGTCTTCAGTGATGAAGCAAGTATAGTTGATGAAGTTGTCGGCACAATGAGCGAATGCGAGTCTTAGATCAATGGAAGAATGCATAAAAAGGTAAAACTCGCAAAACCTCGCTATGGTAAAACCCAAAGTGGGAGATAAACCCATAGTCTAAGGAGAAAAGTGAGAAGTTACATTAAGTCAAAACTATACGTCTTTTGGATGCAAGTAGAAGAGCTCATAAGGGTATGATCAGCCCAGGATGGGTGCCTCGTTAAAACCTAGTTAGGTAGCAAAAACCCAGTGGGAAAAATGCTGCTAATCGTAGGGAAAAAAAGTACATTAAGATCAAGTGAGTATACTTCTGGATACTCCTTCTGAGTTTGACATAACTTCCAAATGAGAACTACAAGCATTGCATATGAATAGTTAGGCATACCAATTCCTCGGACAAGTTTTTGGAAGGTTAACTTCTGCAGTGACGCCGTGTAGAGGTCGGCAAGGTTGTTTGGGATCGGTTTGCATGACTTAAATCTCCTGATGCTTTGCTGATGTAGATGTAGACGCAATATGTCTTGGTGTTGACTTTGTTGATGTATCATGGTTTGGTCGGGTGGATACATGCGGCATAATCTTCATGGATCGTCGTTGGGACTCAACGATGGATGAAAAATAACAAGTACTTCGAATATGCTCAACAAGAACTCCTAACCATGTCTCACTTGTGGCATAGTGAAGTAAGGTGAGTCTTGGAACAATTTGAAGATTTCGCAACTAAGGTCATATCATGGACCTCCAACATATTACGATATCCCTAACAGTAAAGACATAACCATTTAGGGATTTTGCCTTGTGCGGGTTTGATAAGTAACATGCGTCAGCATAACAAACACGGCAAACATCATTTCGAGGATCAGGGGGGTTGGATCAGCTGAGATGCGCTGGGATTTGCCCTTGTAGTACCTTCAGGGTACGTCTTTAATACCAATTCAGTGGTTACGTGTAGGCGCAATGCTGCATCTTTACCAAGATCAACATGGAAGGAGATGTTCTATCTAAATACAATGAGCTAAGTACAACGAAGTGCAAAGTTGAACTCAGATATGGAATTTCGGATTCCATAACCTCTTCAAGGGTCTCATTTGTATATAGCATATGGACGATCATGGGTATACTCAAAGGTGACACATTCAGGGTGTAGTTCGACTGGTAGACCAAAATACTGTCAGAACAACGCTTGAACTTCAGGTCTAAGCATAAACAAGTTTTCCCAAGATCCTTAATCTCATATTCCATCTTCAGATGCGAGGCAATTTTCTCAAGCTCTTCCGGAGTCTTAGTGAGATTCGTGTCAACGACATAAACTGTAACTCTAGCAATTTGGAATAAGACTTCATAGTTTAACACACAAAGGTATAATTCATATCCCTAACTGATCAAATAATCACTTACACAGGTATACCACATCTGTCGGATTGTAAGTAAACACCTCAAACAAGTTAAGAGGGTGTTCCGTGATTTTGGGAACTATTTGAACCCGTCTATGTAATTCTTCGAGAACTTACATGTAAATCTCCGTATCTATATCCCCATGGAGAAAACACTAACCACATTTCATAATGCTGCTATTAATCACAGGATGTTTTGAGAGAAACCTTACGCCGTAAGTTGTGCATCATATCACATTATTTCATTCATCTCATAACGCTTCATTTCCCATTTGTAACATAATAGGGTTACCTTGGGCAGTGTAGGAACGACAGGTCCAAAACACACTTTGGTAAGGAATTTGACCTGGATAGTAATTTTAGTTGTCCAATCAGTTCTACGTTGTCACTTAATCAATGGAACACGGTTCAATATCGTCTCTTTTCATTTATGTCGGTAGCTACCATATAAGTGAAAACATCATCGATGATAATCTCATTTCAATTCCATTATGCTCATCCAAACTAGTATACTGGACCAAGAACTTTAAGTCTTGGGAGAGATCTGGATTAATCTTCAATTCCATTATGCTTATCCAAACTAGTATACTGGACCAAGAACTTTAAGTCTTGGGAGAGATCTGGATTAATCTCATGATATGAAAATGATTTGAGACAGCGATCGAGTTTAGATTCATTTTTGTGTCGTGTCTTCCTCTTCTAGGGAAGTGAATCCTATGAACCGAATGATCTGTCGTGCTCCAGGCCAAGACAGATTAATTGGCTATCCGTTGGTGTACTAGACCATCCAACAGGGGCGGTGCACCCTCCAGGGATGTTGACTTGACATCCGTTAAGTACGTCTATCCTTGTAGGCATGTTTGCAGCTGGTATATGATCTCATCACTTTAGCTAAATCAGAGGAATGCGTCTGGAGCAACATTCTGAAAACTAGAATTCATCACACTTGCTTATCACACTTGTTCAGTATGGGGATCGAGATGAGACATAGTGGGCAACGTCCACGTAAATTCGTGCATTTCTATAGGAACGTTGACTTTCTTATCTCCCCCTAACGGTGGGAAGATTGTCTCATTAAAGTGACAACTCGCAAATGAGCGGTAAAAAGATAGCATGCAAGGGCTCGAAGAGAGCTAGTGTGAAGGAGTATCATGATCGACAAAAGATACACATCCTTCTTTGAGGACCCATGGTGGTACGTTACGGCGACCCAACTTGGCACATGGAATGCATACTGAAATGCGTAAATACAAAAATCGTCAGGTTCGTACCCAGTAACCACTGTAACGTCATATAGGTTGGGTGGCAATGGGTCTCAAGGCGGACCAACATAACTGCGTACAAGATTGCATAGCCCTAGGCAGAAACCGAAAACTTGGTACGTTTACCAAAATTCGGGCGATCATTTAAATTGCGCTTTATGATCACTAGGCGAGGCTATTAGGGGTGAACATAGGAATTCAATGTTCAATTATAAACCCAAAATACATGCAATACTTTATCGAAAACCGTCGTTATAAACTCTCAAGCATTATCCAATCTCCCGGACTTTAAGGGATAAGTAGGGTGGTGAACCCTTAATCAGCCAAAAGGTTTAGCAGCAATGTGTGTGGGAAAACATGTGACCAGTTTTTCGATTCATCAACCAAAACCATAAGTATTTATATGGTCCGCATTTTGGTTGGATTAGTCCACATATATTCCCTTGAATCCACTGTGAAAAATGAGTCGTTTTGTATCTTTGTTAGGGATGATTTAGAAATCAAATTTCCCAAAATGAGTGGGTTTTGGCAAAGTGTGCTTGTAGGCACAAGATCCTTACTTTGGGTAAGGAGATGCGTCGTAGCATCATTGTTCGACCTTAAGGAGATGCGTCGTAGCATCATTGTTCGACCTAAGTGTCCCAAAAGGTCGTGCCAAAACAAGTAAACTGCTCAATCACCCAGCTCCAGGTCGGCCATATGTGGCATGTTTCCAGTTACGAGACAACCCATTGGCCCCAAATCAAAGCTTCAGGCTCATTTTTGGAGGTGGTGCAAAGATATTCCACTATATTTTCTTCAGTGGTTCATTTATGATCTTTGTCATCTCGAATATCCTCAAAAACTCAACGTCAGGGAGAATTTAAGGTCACTTAATCAGGTTGGATAGACCTGAAGTTGTTGTTAGAGATGTGATTTAGGTGTAAAGTTAGTGTGCGCAGTACGTATTCATCCAGACAACTAACTTTCCCACATTCCTTCCTAATCACGTGTTTAATTGAATCGGTCACATGTATTAAGAAACATGATTCAATTAACTCATATTCGAGGACAATATCAATAAGATTATCCATAAGTATAACATACACCAAACGTGAATCCAAGAACGTGGAAAAATGTTCACAAAGTAAATGGTTTACTTAAGGGGATTCGGCCAACAAGGCCATCCATGTCAAAATTCTGTTCTTCCAACGGTGTTTGGTGGAGCAAAATTAGTCTCACGTCTTGACTACTAGAATGGTACTCCTTAACAACATTGGTAGGGGCACAAACAGGTGCATAACTAATGGTTTATTCCATCGAGACAGAAATAGATTTTGCAGGGTTAAGGTTCGAGAATACTATCCCTTATTTTTTAAGTTTTAGGTTTTAGGTACCAAGGATCATGCTTCGGGGCATGATGCCACACCTTCGCAGGCCCTGATTCTACCATATGTTGTAAAAACAAACTCGAAACTGGATTGTGAGAGAATATGCCATTCGGTGTATCCCTGTCGAAGCAGTGTATCACCATTCGGTAGGCTTTGACCGAACTGGGTCGAGCTATTCGGTAAACTTCAGCAGAACTGGGTCCATACCTTTCTCTCACATTTGTGGTAGTAATCAGATCCGAGAATTTGGTAACTTCCGCTTTCTACACTACTGCTTCAGAGGCAAGTTAGAAACATGGAAGGACGAGAAAACTATTCTCCAATTAAAATTTGATCGGATTTATAAACTTTAGAATTGTACTCATTCATGGACGTAATCATGGTGTGCTTCAGGCAATGTCTTTCATGATTAGATGGTCCGTAGAAGCGAGCCAAAAAGCCATGGAATGCTCAATCGGGAGGTATTTCCATTTGTAATGCTTTGAGCTTAAGTCTTCGAATGAAGATCATGGTGGAGGCTTATTCAGCTCTTCCATGCCATTGTTGGCTTCAATGGTTTCTCAGCTTCTTGATAGTTAAGTGGAGATTCACGTCTTGTACCTCACATAAAGTGGTTTCTATTAGAAACGTCCAAATCAGGAAAATCAAACTTGTGACGGTTCGACAATCCACTGAATTAGAGGGAACAATATTGTGATTGGTGCTATGGGAATGAATCATCCATAAGCATCAAAGCTAGAACATTCAAGTTCTAAGACATGGTTTTCATGAAAAACGTCGGGTTTTCAGGGGTGTATTGTTTTATGAAAAGTTCGGGTTTCAAGGGCACTAATTTGAAACTACAGGTTCAATTTAGTTTATGAACGTTTAGTTCATAAAAGAGAGGTTCCTGCAATAACCCAGAATGCAATATACAACTAAGTGTAGTGGATTTGGGTTGCTTCAGGAACTCAAGTGTTAGTGCTTCGGGACTACGAAAGTATGTCAACGGTTCAAAGTATAAAAATAAATTATTGAATCGTTAATGTCCAAAAGTGATCTTCAAGTCAATAATTTTGGATTCATTATCAGATTAATGGATTGCAAGTCACTTTTAATTAATTTAATAAATCGGGGCCATATAGGGTGGATTGTAGAAGCTAAATAATATTAAAATAATATTATTGGATCAAAAATCTAGCCCCAAAAATATTTTGGCTTGGTTGGGTGCCTTAAGTAGAAAAGGCATGGCCCAAAAAGGTCCTCAAGAGTAACTGCAGGTCAAAGGGGTGAGGTGAAATCTCAGCCGTAGCTGGGTTTCAAATCTGGGCCGAAGGGTGGGGGCACGGGTGAGGTCCAGTGCAAGCTAGCTGTGGGTTCTGGGCGAGCATGAGCAAATCCCAGCTGCATGGGCTAGCTACATGGTGATGCAGGCCGCAGGGACCAAGCCCAACCATGTAGGCTGCGTGAAGTACACGGGTCGTGGCAGAAAACCCAGCCAACTGGGCTGGATTGGATGAAGGTTGCAGGCCTAGGCTGTATAGAACCCAATCTGAGGCTTGGTTCAGTTTGAGAGAAAGTAGCAGGCCATAGGTCAAGGTACAAACAGGCTGAGGGCTTCAGGCCCATCAAATTGACCCCAGGCCAAAGCCTGGTTTCTGTTTGCACAGCGATGGTGCGGTGGGTGTTCCGCACCATGCCGAATTCCCCTTTTTTCGAAAATCCCTTAGGGTTTAGGAAACCCATATTTGCTTCTAATTTAATTTGATACTTTGACTCACATATTCCACATAACAATTTAATTGTGCGATGCATGAAACAAATATATATATTAACAAATATATGAATATATACAATATATATATCGGAAGGAAAATATAAACATAGGGGGTTCATGCGTCATGGGGAATGTTTTCATGCTTCAAGGTCTTTTCAAATATCTTACTTTATTTTAAGCGTACCTGATTGGCAAAAAACAACAAAAGCCTTTGAATTTGTAGAAGATCATTCTCGGAAAGCCAAAATTGCATCTCTAATGCGTTGTATCACGTTCAACACAAAAAAATTAAATTGAATCAATAACATGTAGATCAATTCAAAATAATAAATTAATCATAAAAAGAATGATTAAAACGTAATACTCCCTAGATTAAAGATCAAACTCTCTTTAGTGCAGCGTCAAGAGCGTGCTGATAACGTGTTGTAGGCATAATTTACTGAACAATTATGGAGGCCTTAGAGTGAGAGAAGGTGCGGCAATAGTAGAAAGAAAGAGAGATGTGTAATTGTGGGTGTGTTCTATTCCACCTCATTGTGCCATTATTTATAGTAGTAGGATAGGTAAAAACCTTTCCCTTTAGGATTACAACATTTAATAGGTAATCAACTCCTAAAAGAATATAAGAGATATTCCAAGATATACTAGGATTTACACAACCATGTAGGCTTGGTAGTTTTTAGGGTCAACATTTTGGCACGCCCAGTGGGACCGGTGTTAAAACTACGAAGTTCATGACCATCGAGACATGATCGGTTAAAAAGAAAACAATCATGGGAAAGTCGACGACCGATCTGCCAGTTCAGAATCCTGGACAAGAAGTGTCACATGCGTGAAATCCCCTCGTTACTGTGACCCTTGAGGCTGCAAATGTGACACAGCAAGAAAAGAAGGTTTGTCTCAGTACCCAGCCCCGAAACATAGAAGTACCCAATCGAACCGCAGGCTTTTTCATTGAAGGAATAGTGGAGGACTGGGACAAAGACGATGGTGAAGGCTTTGACTCTCCAACTAGGTCATTTATTCAAAGACGACTTGACGAGCAATCTCGGCAGGTTGACCAGATAGTTATCCAAAAAATGAACAGTTTGCTCGAGGTAATACGAAGTAATGGTGAGACACACATCCAATTGCTCGAATTATTAGTTAGCAGATTCTTCGCCGGGGGACCTGCTGATCAATCCCGACAATTTTCGCTCAAAGGTAATCCGCTACAGGCCGAAGTAGGGTCTACTCAGCTCAAAACAATTGACTTGGAAAAAAAAGGAGGATCAGGTAGTAGGTTAGATGGACCTGACTAGAAACTGAAAGTAGCATCCGTCGATATAATCGAGATCCAAATGATGATTGATTTGGCCATGAAAAAGGGGCTGAAGTTCCCGAAATTCATCCATCCATATCCAGCTTATGTGGAAAAATTCAAATATCCTAAAGGCTTCAAGATCCCAGATTTCAGCCTTTTTGCTGGAGAATCGTCCTTGTCCTCATTAGAACATGTGGCCCGGTTCACTGCGTAATGCGGAGACATCAATAGTGATTTCCATAAACTGCGATTGTTCAACTTTTCGTTGACGGGCTCAGCATTCGCATGGTATATTAACCTCCCACCTAATTCCATCCAAAGTTGGCTGGAGCTGCTCGAGAAATTTCACGAGCAATTCTATCGGCCAAGGATGGAAATGTCAGTTTCTTCATTGGCCAGGATGACTCAAGCATCTGATGAGTCACCAATGGACTATCTCACAAGGTTTAAATCGGCCAGGAATTGGTGTCGAGTATCGCTACCCGAAGTCGAATTTGTTAGGCTTGCTCTTAATGGGCTAGACGTGAAGTACAAAAAGAAATTCCTAGGGTTAAACTTCCGAGATATGTACGAATTAGCCCAACATGTCGAGCAATATGATCATTTTCTCCGAGAGGAAAAGATCTCGATGTCCCCATTCCGAGGAACGATTTACAAAAATCCAATGGTCAGCTACACATCGGCCGAAGGCGAGGATTCCCTATACTTCAGTGTGGACGCGGCTGAGATAGTAATAGATAAACCATATGTCTGCAAGGCATTGACTCAAATTAATTCCAAGGATGGCAAAACCCGCTCGGCCACTGAAGAGACGGTGAAAACATCAAAAGTTTACACTTTTGATATCACCAAGGCCGACGTAATTTTCGACCAGTAGTAGTTAGCAAAGATTATCAAACTTCTGCCAGGACATAACATTCCCAAGGCCGAAGAGCTTAAAGGAAAGACGTATTGCAAGTACCATAACTCGACTAAGCATACCACGAACAACTGCGTCGTGTTCCGTGATGACATTCAAAGCTAGATTGATAAAGGTAAGCTAAAGTTTCCTGAAAAACAAACGGTGGTCGACGTTGATCCATTCCCTTCGACAATAGTTGGCATGCTAGACGCCCATTTGTCCAAAAGCAAAGGGAAAGGGAAGGCCAAGTTTGTCCTAATACAACACGTCCCAAAGAAAAACTCTCGGCCACAACTCAAAATTGATTTATTTTCCAACGAACCGCCCACCGAGTTTTCAGGATCGGCCATAGTCGAATCTATGTCAGACTCCAGTGCAGAAAAAACTGACTGGCCAATGGTTTTGTGCAGTAATTATAAGGCATGCGTCGTATTAACCGAACCGAATGAGAGACCGCCTCAGACTCCAACACCTCAACAACCATCCAAGGCCGCGGCAACACCTCCAAAAGAACTTGGTGGAGGCCAGCGCTAGAAAGTGTTTGATAGGCTCGACCCTCAGGAATGGATAAACGACCCTACCTTGGCCAAACGGCGTCTTGATTTTGACGCGCCATTTTATAACGAGGATTATTACTCGCGTAATTCCAGTAGTTCAAGTTCATCATGTGAAGAAAAAAACCTTCAAGCCGCCTGAGCCACACGACCAACGTTGGTAGAGTTACAACTCTCTCACTGGCACGTATATTGCACTATCTAAATCTCAAAAACTTCGACGCCAGCAGATAGATTGCATGGCTCGACGACAGGCAGCCCAGACCATTTCAGTCACTAAATGGCAGCCGAAATAAGCGATAAGTAGTGAAGATGACCAACAAACACCAACAATCATGGCTGAATTACAAGGGCGAAAGAGAACCGATTGTGACTTCAAAACCACCATTGAGGAGTCCGAGAAGCGCATTAATCTCCTCATTCGGCATAGGGAGATGAAAGTTCGTTTTCGCAGAATCAACACCCTCCATTCCTCGGTGAATCTTTGGAGTACATGAGAAAGTTTCATAAGAAATATTCTACCAATGATTTGTATGGCCTCCCCAAGACATGTCAATAAGCTCTCGATCGGGCACTAACTTGTCCTGATGCTGAACAAATTATCCAAAAAACCACAAATCTGGCAATGAAGGCCAGGTTCCAGCATGTACGAGAAGCTAGGGTCCTTGGCTTCGAGGTTGATCCATACACAGACATTGATATGGCCGAGCTTCATTTTTCTCTTGAAGACCTTCAATACTTACGACACCACTTCGAAGTCTTCTCGATCGTATCTCTCTTCGATCTTACGGCCGATGAAAAAGATTGGGTGACACGTCTGGACACCTACTTAGACACAAGGGAAGCCCAGATTGCCTATGAATAACGAGCCCGTAAAGCACTGCAGGTGTAAAGTCAGACACCAGAAACGAACGGGCTCGAAGACTACAGTCAGAAGGAAGCAAGGTCGGGCTACATATCACAAGAGCAAGTACTCGTTGAGGCACACGATAATCAGGCCGAAGATGCTCTAACGCACGATGCTACAGTTCTCGATAACCCAGAAGACGACGACCAAGATCCGATGGGCCCTTCAATCCTCGAGAACATGGAAATCAGCATGGTTCATGTTCTACCTGCTGAATTCCAGCCAATTGCACACCAACCAAATTTCTTGGATGGTGATGTGGTCACTGAGGAAGCAACACAAGTCGATTTCATCACCACCACCGAACATGGATAAGCAAATAACAACAACAAACTTAAAGCAGCTCTGGCCATATTGTTTCCCCACTCATCCTCGGTCAATCTTCAACATTTAAAGCCATTGTATGTCACGGCTCACATCGAAGGTTATCCAATCTCTAAAATTTTCGTCATTTGTAAGGCGACGGTCAATATCATGCCTATATCCGTCATGAAAGCATTACGACAATCCAACGACGAACTCATCCCATCAGGAATAACCATGAGCAACTTCGTATGTGACAAATCCCAAACCAAATGAGTGCTCCCTTTAGAGGTAAACATTGCAGGTCACAATCACATGACTGTATTTTTTATCGTCGACTCCAAGACCGAGTATAATGCATTGCTCCGTCGGGATTTGATTCATCAAATGAATTGCATTCCCTCTTCTTTATATCAAGTTCTCATCTTTTGGGACGGACAATCAGTTGTGGTTCATCCGGCCGACAGTCAACTGTTTGAAGCCAATATGATTCAGGCACAATATTATGATGACCATGTTGGTTATATTACCCTACAAGGTTTGAATAAGGAAGGCGACCGACTTGAATTTCGGTCCAGAAAGCAATCGAAGTAGGTGTCGAGACTGTCCATCAGGATTCGGCGAGACTTGGGTTGGCCAACTTGATCACCGACATTGATGCCTGAAGAAAGACAGGATAGACGCCGAGCCGCATTTTCATCTACCATGGAACGACTGCTAGCCCACTGGAACGCTATTTCCAAACACCCAAATTCGGGCGTCAACTTAGTTGAATTTTTGGCCGAATGAGACAAAGTTCAGGCTACACCAGCCGAGCTCGAGGATAGTCAACCTCAAGTTAAAGATCCGTTAGAGGAAATAAATGTTGGAATGGTCGAAAAGCGACGACCTTTGTTCATTAGTGCTTTGTTACCCCAACATGTAAAAATCCGCATAAAAGACAAACTCGTTCGACGTTTAAAAGCTGGGTTTATTCAAACAGTTCGATACGTCGAATGGCTGGCAAACAACATCCCCATTTTAAAGAAAAGTAGTGCCCTGCGCATCTATATTGATTTTCGAAATTTGAACTTTGCAACGCCTAAAGACGAGTATCCAATGCCAATTTCAAATTTGTTAATCGATGCAGTGGCACGTCACGATATCTTATCCTTTATGGATAGACATACTGGTTATAACCAAATTTTCATGGCCGAAGCTGATGTCCATAAAGCCACTTTTCGCTGCCCCGGGGCACTCGGCACATATGAATGGGTCGTCGTGCTATTCGGCCTCAAGAACACCGGTGCCACATACCAACGAGCCATGAACATTATTTTCCATTATTTGATTGGAACCATCGCCGAAGTCTACATCAACGATGTTGTAATCAAATTCGAACGTTGACAGACACATTTGGATGACCTCCGTCTGGCTTTCCTGCGTATGCGCCAGCACAATCTTAAGATGAATCCCGCCAAATGTGCTTTCTGTGTATCAACCGACCATTTTTTAGAATTCCTCGTACATCATCATGGTATTGAAGTAGACGATAACAAGGCTCGCGCAATCATCAATGCTCCATCCCTAACGACTAAGAAACAACTACAATCGTTGCTCGGCAAGATTAACTTTCTCTGTCGATTTATTGCTAATTCAATTGGGAAAATGAAAGCCTTCTCCACACTTTTGAAACTTAAGGATTCTATCATCTTCGAATGGCGCGCAAAACACCAAGAGGCGTTTACGCATATCAAGGTCTTCCTAACAACTTCACCCGTCCTCATCCCACCACGACATGGCAGACCTTTTAAGCTATATATCTCGACGGCTGAAGAATCCATCGGATGCCTTATTGCACAAGACAATGACACTGGGCAAGAATAGGCAATTTCTACCTTAGCCGAAATCTCAACCCACCAGAGATTAATTACTCCGCTGTTGAGAAGCTTTGTCTCGCCTTATTTTTCGCTGCATCAAAACTCAGACATTACATGCTCCTGTTAGTCACTCAAGTCATCACCCAGACCGATGTCATTCGTTACATGCTTACTTGGCCAATCGTAAAGGGCCGAATCGGCAAGTTGACAATGGCCATCTCTGAGTTCAGCTTGCAATATATGCCCCATAAAGCTGTCAAAGGCTAAGCGTTGGCCGATTTCTTGGCCCAATACCCTTCCCCGTACGAGTTCGGGGGTAATGACGTTGAAATTGGCATGGTAGAAACACGTGATAATTACTAAACGATGTACTTTGATTGTTCTAGTACTTCAGTCTCGGTTGGCGTTGGGATTGTTATTCAATCCCCTACTCATAACCGTTAGTATTTTTCCCTCAAGCTCGATTTCTATTGTACGAATAATCAAGCCGAATATGAAGCCCTTGTCATCGGCCTTGGTGTATTACACGATTTACGGGCGACTCGTGTCTTTGTTCTTGGTGACTCCGAACTTGTCATTAATCAACTCAATGGGACTTTTCGTTGCATAAGTTGTACTTTGGCGCCCTACCACATGGTTGCCAGCTATTTGGCCGAGTCTTTTGACGGCGTTACTTTCAAACACACTTCACGAGCTCGTAACACCGACGCTGACGAATTAACTCAAATAGCCTCTGGAGCACAACTCTTGGGGGGAAAATTAGGCCGAGAAATACTTGTGTCACGACAAGCACACTCGGCCTTGATTAATGAGAAAGTTCTCCAACGCGATTACGTCATCCGTACACGGGTCATGTCCTTACCTTCGTTATTAGAACGGAAGGACACTATTGAGGTTTGTGTTGTCGAGGCATTACCAGATGATTGGAGAAGGGTGATTATGCGATATATTGATAACCCTAGCGAAAAACATGACCGACAGACAAGGGTCCATGCCACAAACTACGTATTATACCAAAATGAATTATACCGAAAGGGTGAGGATGGTTTATTACTGTTATGCCTCAGACCGCAAGAGGCTACCCAAGAAATCGCAGAAGTTCACGAAGGGATTTGCGGGGCTCATCAGTCTGGCCGAAAGATGCAGTGGTTGCTTCGCCGACACGGCTATTTCTAGCCAAGTATACTGAAAGATTGCATTAAGTTCGCACGAGGATGTGTACAGTTCCAAATTCATGGTCTTATACAAAGGGTCCCGGCTGAATCACTACATTCGGTCACTAAACCATGGTCGTTCAGAGGATGGGCCATGGATGTAATCGGCAAAATTATGCCATCTTTCGGGTTCGCAAAGCATGCATAGATACTTGTCACGACAGACTACTTCACCAAATGGGTCGAAGCAAAGTCATATGCCGAGTTAACGTCTAAAGAAGTTTGTAATTTCATAGAAGAAAACATCGTGACTAGATTTGACGTACCAGAAACACTCATAACATATAATGATACGATCTTCACATTAGACAGGTTTAAAGAGTATACAACGAATTTGAAAATTCAACTTGAGTAGTCTACGCCATATTACCCGCAGGCAAATGGGTAGGCCGAAGCAAGTAATAAAGTTTTGATTGGTATTCTTGAAAAAATGGTGAGAGAAAGGCTTGGTATGTGGCATCTAAAGATAAACGAAGCGTTATGGGCCTATCGAACTTCTCTTCGATCAGCCACTGGAATGACACTTATGGACACGAAGCAATGTTACCAGTCGAGCTAAGTATAAACTCGTTGCGAGTAATCGAACAAAGTAATTTGTTCAGTGTCGAGTACAGTTGAGCCATGAGACAAGAGTTATAAGATTTAGAAGAAGCTCGACTTGATGCTTATAACTTATTAATGGCACAAAACAAGATCACCGAGTGAGCTTATAATCAACGGGCCAGACAAAAAATGTTCGGTGAATGAAAGTTGGTTTAGCAAACCTTACTACCCATAGGAATGAAAGACCCCAGGTTCGGCAAGTGGTCGCCGAATTGGGAAGGGCCATTCGTTATTCATAAAGTTCTCTGCAAGAGGGCATACCATCTTAGGGATCGAACTAGTGTAATTCACAAGTTGCTAATCAATAGGAAGTTTTTAAAGAAATAATATCTAATCACATGGGAAATGCGGGAATAAAAGTTCATCTCATTAAATTTGCAAAATGATGTACAAATAAAGTTGGTCAATCAGTTTACAAATAAATAATTCTAAGGTGATAAAGGAATGAGAGATTCAAGAACGGCCTTTAACTTCACCCACCTCACCTCGCCCATGGTGACCTCAGCTTGCCGATTCCTCTTATCCATCTTCAGTTGTTCGACCCGCTTCACACTAGCCGCGTATTCGGTTAAGCAAGATTTGCCGCTCAACTCAAAATCCTTTGCAAGCTCGGAAGTGACTGCCGACCTTCGATGTTAGAGTTCGGCAATTTGATAGTCAAGGTCGGCTATCGTTTCTTTCTTCGCCTTCAAAACTTCGACCTTTAGACGAAGAGCTTCTCGAACGGCTGTTGCAGCTTTCAAGTCGTCTTCGGCCCGAAGAGCTTTCTCGAAAATACCAAAATATTCTCGGGTTCGTTCCAGGGTCGAAGACGTTCAAACACGCACCCACTAAGTCGAGGCCTTGGCGTTCGAGAATTTGTGAAGCTGAGATAGACAAGAGCTCTTGCAGCCTAACAGGAGCATTTGATTCAGCCGTTGATATGGAGGACTTGATTGTAGCTACCGAAGGGCCGACTATTCCTGAAGTATTTAAAAGAAGAGCATCGAACTCGATTTCCCATTAAGCCTGCACATGAAAAAAAATTTGGCAAAAGGAAAACGTAAAAGAATATAGCAGAGAGAATTTGTTTTTAGACCTGCCAAGAAGAGACTTCGACCATGTCTCCTGGTTCATTGCTCGAACCTAGAGAGCTTAATGGTCGAGCCCAGTGTTTTAGACTGCTTCTCAATTCACATGACTAATGAAGGTTATCTACATTCAACATGTAATATTTTTTCGGTTCAGACTCGTTATAGTAAAGTTAACAAGAGAAAGTGGTCGAGTCTTACAAAAGCTGAAGTCGCTTCTTGAAGGGGAACGTTGAGGTCTTGATCCTGCGGGTGAATTGGTGTTTCTGTTGTCGCTTCAGGCTCAACTTGAGGCATTTTTCCACGATCGGCTGCAGGAGGATCGACCTGGTCAGTCGCCTCAACCACAGAGGGAGGCTCAATGGGAGGAGGTTTAATTAGTCGAGGACGACTTGCGAGTGGAATCTCGTCGTTCTCGTCATCCTAAAATAAAAAGTTGTTAATACTTTTGAATTTAATGAGAAAATGGAGTTACCAACAACATAATCATACCTCTTCCAAGTTGATCGCTGATTGTTTTGGATTTTTGGGGAGACTTTTCCCGACCGAAAGGGTTACCTCCTCCAAGACAGGTACAACGGTCAGCCCCAGAGCTGCAGAATTTTTGACCAGCAGTGCAGCAACTCGTTCGACCATGACCTCAGGGACATTAGGGACATGTTGAATTTGGGGTGCTGGGCTAGTTGGAGTTGGTCGCTTCTCCGTCGAGGCCTGGACAACGGGAGCAGGATGAGAGGCACTAGGAGTGGTCGCTCTCGTGGTCTGGCTGGAGATAACGTGAATTTCTCGTTCCCCTTTCTTTGTAAATTTCTTGACGCGTTTTATGGGACGAGGAGCTTCACATGCCGTCTTGGTTTCCCGGTAAGGCCATTTGCTCGGCGGGGTTTGCGCGGCAATTTTAGTCTTCATAAAGAAAGGGGGTAATTTTTTTCTGGCCGTAGCCGCGGTGATCACGTCCACTTGTTTCAGTACTTGACTGCCTGAGAAAGCGAAGTCAAGTTAGTAAAATAGAGTTAAGTGTTTGAAGAATAAAGGTCGAGATAGCCATATACCTTGGGTCGTCTTTTTGGATTGAAGGGCGGGGGTTTTTTTGGGTCGGTTTCCAAAAATTTTGTTGACCACGCCTTCGACTGAAGCGCCAAAAAAGTCATGAGTGTTCCCTTCCCACCAATCACCAAAGGTGTCAGTGCCGAGAGATTCAAGAACAGTTGGTCGGAGATGAAATTTTTTACACTGTTCCTGAAACTCTTTCTCGGTATCTCTACACTCGCTCTCTAAAGAACCAGAGAGACGTCATCGGCTTAGGAGGGAGCGGGAAGTAAGTAAAGGAACCGGGCAACCTTGAAGGTAGCCGAGCTGTCGGGCAGCAAAGTAGGGTTAGTAGACCTCCCAGCTCGCTCGACGAACATCACAGCCAAGAGGAAGGTCATGTGTTATCATGAACGACCCCTAGTTTTGACGAAGATCAGCATCCTCACTTTCAATCCATGATGATGATTGAAGCCTGAGGGAAAAATGGTACTCTTGACGACGACATAACAAAAACTCATCGTCTAAGAAGACATTTAAGCCAAATAAGTATTTGAAGACTTCTTCAACCCGGTGATAAGGAGCCGGTCGAGATGCCAACTAAAGGTCTAGCGTTGTAGTAGACTGAAAGTTGGGGATCTTTGGCTGAAGTATGGAAAAATAGACCTGCAGCCAGAGTTGGAATACCAGAGAGGTCTGTTTTGGTATGGGTCGATCTTGTTGATGGTCGTTTCGGCCAGACAGCGTAGGAGGTTGGTGATAATAGCTGGACTGTACGCCAAGGAGTGACCACTAGCCAGGGCTTCAGCCACCGGCATATTTTCGACCAAGCATTTATTTGACTTGGTACAATAGACAAACTTGTTGTACTAGTAAAATAGGAAAGCTTCGTGCTCTCCCTTTCGTAGACTCTCCTCCCCTCGGCCAGCAAAATGGAGGATGAGGGTGTTGAAGAAGTTCTTGTGCAACTTCTAAACTTCTTCTTCTGAAGGCTCTTGACCTTCTTGGCTCAGCGTCTCGACGGCCCGTTCTTCGAATAGTGCTTTAAGGTCGAGATTCAATGGACACCCAAAAATGGCGGCATCTACTAGGACACCAGAAAGAGGGGTCCCAAGGATGGTTGAGATGTCGAAAATGGTGGGGGTGATAGGGCCGAAGGGAAGGATCATGGTGTTGGTGGCCGAGCACCAGAAGCTCAGAGCTACCATAAAGAGTTCTTTATCCGTGGCAATCTCCATGGTCGAAAGTTTAATGGCGTCATGGATGTTGAGAGCCTTCCATTCTTTTCCGAAGAACTTTTCCATTTGTTTGACCCAAGTAGCCCAGGTCGCGTTGGTCGAAAGCCAGGCTCCTTGGGGCTTCGTCAAGCACCACTTCGACCAATCAAACCCTTGCAGCAAGGGTGTCAGGCAGTGGTCTTTGAAGAGGTTGATGATGGACGATGGCACTGCATCCTTGAAAAGTAGTCCCAGGATTTGATGAGTGGCGCTTAAATCACTCTCGAAGCGCAGAGTCTTGACGACGCTCCTGTCAATGAAGTCTTTGCACTTGTTGCATTCGTCGAAGAGCTTGGAGATGAATGAGGCCATTGATGAAGACTCGAGGATTTCTGGGTTAAGAGCTTGGGGTTTTTTAGGATTTTGAAAGCAAAATGGCAAGAAGGTTTCAAGGGCCTTGGAAAGTGTAAAGTACGAATGGAAAAATTCAGGTATTTATAGGCATTTTCGAAGGAAGGTTAAGGGTTTGATTTTCAAAATTGGGGATAGAATCAAGCGGGAAAGTTGCTAATCATTGTGGATATTCAGAGAATCCAGGCGAAAAGACCGAGGTTTTTACGGTTTGAAGATGCACGATTACGTGTTATGGCGGGTTCAATGTAGAAGAGACGTTTCGACTATCGCACATTTTCGAGGGTCATGATTAAGGACTGCTAGGTTAATCAAGGGACTGACACATGGCAGGACGGTTGGAAAATCAAAATCGTGAGATCATGTCTCATAAATACGCATGGTGGTATTTCTCAAGAGGGTTCAATGTTTGTTTTATGACGGTTTCGCTTCTTCTAGGCCGAGGCTCGAACCAAGGAATGTAGGTCGACGACCTCAGAAGCAAGAGGGCAATGTTTGGGCCCAAAATACTGGTTTGGGCCAAGCTTAGGATTGTTCTCGGCCCACAAGCGTTGCTCAGGGGCCGGCCGTGTCCTATCAGGATGGGGTAGTTGAATCCTGATACAATAAGGACTTTCGACAGGATGAGGATGCTGAAACTTGGGAATGAATACGGCCTGATAAGGGGATGAGTTCAAAGTCCTAATAAGAGTAGGACTGGCCGAGATAAGATTGGATCGAGGTAAGGAGTCCTAATCTGAGTATAGTTTTGATTTGATCAGAAATAGGTTTGCTACTATAAATAGAGGGAGGGGTGCATCATTCAACTCTCTCCAAATCAACACACAAACTGCCCTGAGCAAACCCTCGCTCTACGCGAAACCTCTTAAACATCTTGAGATTTTTATTTTCTTTTTCGCCAACACATCTTCAGTTTGGATAAACAGCACTGTGAAGGCAACCAGCGAACACCTTCAGTTTGGACAAACAACGCTGTTGCCATAGAATCAGCCGACCTCGGAGCACCTTCAGTTTGGATAAACAGCACTGCGTCGAGGCCGACTGGTTACCTATCCAAGTCTCGGCCAAGAAGGATTTTTGAGTTCTTGTTGGCAGAGGTCATCTCATTAGCCTTCTCGGCGAAGTGAGGTATTACGAATTACTAGGCTCAGAACATTGAAAGCCGAGTTATTTATGATTGGATACTCCCAAGTGGGATTTAGAGTTCGCCATTCAGACGGCCGAACTATGTTTACGATTAAGACGTACATTTGCTTTGAGTACTTGTGCCCATATAGTTTGGTGTCGATTCGGCGTGCTTATACTCTTAGGAATATAATCACTGTGACCGAATCCGGCACCGACGATTTGTGAACTTCGTAGAACTAGCAGCCTTGTCTTCAGGCTCTAGAACCCAAAGGCCAAGACGTGTTCCTTCCTCGGCACAGTCGCAAGATCGAGAAGTCAGTTGCGCGCTCAACGCAACATCAGCACATTTTACTCCTCAGCCAAGCTCAGTCGACGAGTTGGCATGCCCCGCATTAACCGAATGACGTAGTTAGCTCATTAGTTACTCGGCATACGCGCCACATAGGCTTGGTAGTTTTTAGGGTCAACACATTCCTAATCTAATAGGACTGCAACACGTTGACTTTTATCTATGTCATTATTTGCATTTTAAATTATTTACATGTCATTAGATGTCAATATTAAGAATGAAAAAAAAATTATTAACCATTTCCAAATATATATTTTTATTATTTTTCATATATTTCTATTTTTAATTTGTACCCTTTTTAAAATTTATATCAAAATTCTTTTTAGTTTTTATTTTTTACCCATATTTTAAGATCTATTATGTAACCATTTTTTTTTTAAATTTAATTTGTACCCATATTTTTTTTGCTAAATGTACCCATACTAATTTATCACATCCCGGCCCGGGCCCCCACCATGTCCCGGGCTCGACTCCGTTGTAGCACGATATTGTCCACTTTGGGCCTCGACCATGCCCTCACAGTTTTGTTTCTGGGAACTCATACTAGAACTTCCCAGTGGGTCACCCATCCTGGGAATGCTCTCGTGCTAACTCGCTTAACTTTGGAGTTCCGATGGAACCCAAAGCCAGTGAGCTCGCAAAAGCCCTCGTGCTACGTAGAGATGGGAATATACATATAAGGCTTACAGGATCCTCACCCCTAGGCGATATGGGATCTAACAATCCACCCCCCTTAAGGGCCCGACGTCCTCGTCGGCACACTTTCAGCCGGGGATAGGCTCTGATACCAAATTGTCACATCCCGGCCCAGGCCCCCACCACATCCCGGGCTTGGGCCCCGACCACACCCTCACTGTTTTGTTTCTGGGAACTCACACGAGAACATCCTAGTGGGTCACCCATCTTGGGAATGCTCTCGCTCAAACTCGCTTAACTTCGAGGTTCCGATGGCACCCGAAGCCAGTGAGCTCCCAAAAGGTCACGTGCTAGGTAGAGATGGAAATATACATATAAGGCTTACAGGATCCTCACCCCTGGGCGATGTGGGATCTTACATAATTACATTTATTTTTGTATGTTTTAAAATATATCTATAGTTATTTCTTAAAGTATATTAATTATTACGTGGGTACATTATTTTTTTCGTATAACTATACGAAGAACAATATTATTATATTATTGATTATTACGTGGGTACATTATTTTTTTAGTATAACTATATGAAGAACTATATTATTATATTTGTTGCAGTCCTATTGGATTAGGAATGTGATTGTGTAAATCCTAGTGTGTCTAGGGATATCTTGGAATATTCCCTAGGGTTAGATATTGTCCTCTTAGAGTTATAATCCTATTAGGATAAGGAATTAACCTTCCCTACTACTATAAATAAAGGCACAATGGGGGTGAAATAGAACACACCTCACAATTACACATCTCTCTCTTCCCTCTCTATGTGCCGCACCCCCTCTCTCTGGCCTCTGCAATTATTATGTAAATTATGTCTACAACACGTTATCAGCACGCTCTTGACGTTGTGCTAAAGAGAGTTTATGTTATGCAATTAGCAACCTAAATATTAAGCTACTAATTTCACGTTTTAAACTCGCAAGTGCACAAGATCAAACACATAGTATAGAAAGCAAGTACGAGATCATTCCCACGAGGATTGTACTAATATGTATCTAGACTATGATTCCTAACAATTTAAATTAATTAATTCACAAAACTAGCAAATATGCAACTAAAGGTTTAACAAAATAGTTAGAGACGTCTTAAGTTTAAGTATAAAAGCACAATATAAAGAACGTAGGCAATTAAAAGTAGGGAATTGTTATTAGCACTCCAAAAATATCATTCTACACTCCAAACTTTCTATATTAGGAAAGAACAATACACTTGTGAGGAGTGTGGAATGAGATTTTTGGAGTGCCAATAACACTTCCCTAAACGTAATTGGCAATAAGGGTTTTGAAAACGATGTTTGAACGGTTAGGACTTTGACTTCCATCTCTAACCTTTTTCGCCTAAGCAACCGATACACACTATGATACAAAATGGATTTTTGATGCTTTATGTTTGTCAACCTAAATCCATGGTATCTACTCTTTAAGTTATTGATTTCCCTAAACAACGAATTAGGCATGGGTGTCTACACTAACTCTTTTCATTCTCGAAGTATTTAGCATGGTATCTACTAAGTTGCACTCTGAGAAAGCATAATACAATGGAAATCGGCAAACACACGAATCCTAGAACATGGTATCTATTCCAGTTATTCATGAAAATTTATTCCAAGAACCGTAACTAGTTCTCTTGTTACTCGGCATAAGTACAAGACTCGATCATCCAAATTTACCCATGTAACAAACTCAATTACAAAGCTATTATATGGTGATCAATGATTAAATAACTCAATAAGATTGGAATTAAAACTGGAATTAATCACTAAAGCATCAACAAATTGTCTCATAACAAAAGTGTATCGAAAATACTCAAGGAAACATGATTAGGATTTCAACCAAGTCCCAACTATGAAATTTAGTTACTCATAATGTAAATGGGCAGTAAAGACAAACAAAACAGAAATTAAAAGGAGAAGAAGAAACTTTTCCATGACGAATTGCAGAATGGTGCTCTGGTCCTTCCTTTTTCTCCCTTCTAGTTGTAACCGACAAGGCAATTAGCCTTCTTTTCCTTATCAAGCTTAATGAGCTTTAAAGTCTCATTATATTACAAAGACTGTTAATTTACTCTCTCTCATACTTTTTGGCTTTCTTCAACTGGTTAAAACTCCTAATAAATAGGAATTTTAATCTTCCTTTAATCTATCACATAGATACATGTTTCTAGAAAACTTTGTATTCGCGCCCAACCTTCTTGTACTAAAACTGCCATAACTCCCTCTAGAAAAATGATATTCACGAACCGTAAAATTCTATGGAAAATAGACATCCGTGGCTTTGCAAGCATATATGGCACATCTCCTGGTTCTTCCCGAGTGAATACAGTTTAACGCACAAACACAGCTGATCTGCACAGGCTGTGCTGATGACATAGGATTGTAAAAGCCTTTTTATCTCCTTTTGCCATCTTTGCTTGTTAGAAGAGTAAGACAAAGGTGTAAACAAGGAGAATTATTATATATATATAATAGCGAATTTAAGAGCATAACAGTTTATACTTCAATCATGAGAGTATTACGTTTTAATCATTTTTTATGATTAATTCTTTTATTATATTGATCTACATGCTATTGATTTAATTTAATTTTTGGGTAAAAAATTGTTTACTACCCTCATCTTTCGTGGTTTTCAACATTTAGTACATCAAGTTTTTTTCGTCCCAGAGTCATACCTAAAGTGTAAATTTTAGGGCAGTCTCATACATCTGTTAGTCAAACTGTTAAGTCTCCCGTTAACTGTGACATGGCGTCCATGTGGACAATGACTGGGTGCCACGTGTCACCCACGTGGAAATTAAAAATAAAAAAAAATAAAAAATTATATATATATATATAAATAAAAAATAAAAAATAAAAAAACCTTCATCTTCCCCAGATTTGGAGGAAGAAAAAGAAGGAGAAGGAAGAAGAAGGAAGAAGGAGAAGAAGGGGAAGGAAGAAGGCGGAGGGAGGAAGGAAGGAGAAGAAGAAGGAAGAAGAATAAGAAGAAGAAGAAGAAGAAGAAGAAGAAGAAGAATGAGGAAGGAAGAAAGAGAAGAAGAAGGAGGAGGAAGAAGAAAAAAAAACAGAATCTGCAACCCAGATTCGGAGGAAGAAGAAGAAGAAGAAGAAGGAAGAAGGTGGAAGAAGGAAAGAAAAAAATCGAATCTGCATCCCAAATTCGAAGGAAGAAGAAGAAGAAGAAGGGGAAAGAAGGAGGAAGAAGAAAAAAAAAAAAAAAAACAAATTTGCAACCCAGATTTGGAGGAAGAAGAAGAAGAAGAAGGGAAAGGAAGAAGGAGGAAGAAGAAAAAAAAAAAAACAAAATCTGCAACCCAGATTTGGAGGAAGAAGAAGAAGAAGGAGAAGAAGGAAGAAGGATAGGAAGAAGGGGAAGGAAAAAAAAAAAAAAAAACTGAATCTGCAACCCAGATTCGGAGGAAGAAGAAGAAAAAAATAAAAAATGGAACCCAATTCGTCCCCCCCCCTTCCCCCCCAAAACCCAACCCCCTGCAACCCAAAAGAAGAAGAATGAGGAGAAAGAAGAAGAAGAAAGAAAAAGAAAAAAAAAAGGACCGAACCCCAGAAGAAGAAGAAAAATGAAGAAGAAGAAGAAGAAGAAAGGGAAAAAAAAAACAAAAAAACAAAACGTGGATGACACGTGGTGCCCAGTCATTGTCCACATGAGCGCCACATCACAATTAACGGCAGATTTAACAGTTTGACTAACGGATGTATGAGACTATCCCAAAATTTACACTTTAGGTATGACTCTGAGACGAAAAAAACTTGAAGTACTAAATGTTGAAAACCACGAAACATGAGGGTAGTAAACAGTCTTTTACCCTTAATTTTTCTTTGTTGAATGTGATACAATGCATTGGAGATGCAATTCCGGCTTTCCAAGAAGGATCTTCCACAAATTCAAAGGCTTTTGTTGTTTTCTGCCAATCAGGTACGCTTAAAATAAAGGAAGATATTTGAAACGACCAAAATATTCCCCATGATGCATGAACCGCCTACATTTATATTTTCCTTCTGATATATATATTGTATATATTTCATATATTTGTCAATATATATATATATATATATATATATATATATGTTTCATGTATTACGCAATTTTTGCTATGTGGAATTTGTGAGTCAAAGAATCGAAAGAAATTAGAAGCAATTAGGGTTTTTCAAACCCTAAGAATTTCAAAAAAAAAAAAAATCAAAATTTATGGGAAATTTGCGGCTGAGCAACAGCCCACAGCCACGCCACCACGCCGACTTGACACTAAGCCGAGTCTATAGCTCGAGGCTTGGGAGTTGGAACGACGTTGTTTCAACGTCCATGTGAGGCAGTAGTTTTTTTTTTTTTTTTTTTACTTTGCTGTATGCGTAGAACAGGCTCTTGGCCTGGGTTTAAAATTTGCATGGCCCTGCAACCTCTCCAAGCCACATAATTACCTCACTAGGCCCCTTTCTCATAAGCCAGCCTGCGCAGACTAAGCCAGCGATGTTGGGTTTGTCACGCCCACTCGGCCTACCAAGCCAGCATTGATGAGCTTGTCCAGCACCAAAGGTGGGCTTTTCGCGCACCAGCCCAAAGCCTGTAAATGCTAGGCTCCCTCCCGAGTTTTTCGCCAGCGTCCAGCAGCTTATGAGTTGCTGGCCTTTTCGCATACCTTTGGCCTAAATGCTGCAACAAGTTTGCAGCTTACCCTGCAGTGGACTAGGCTGCTTGGTAGCCGTGTCCCCAAGCCTAAGGACCTATAATTTTTTACATGTTGCAGGGCCGTGTGTTGCAGCCAGCCCATACCTGCTAGGCTGCATTCTTTTTTCGACCCAATGCCATATTTTGGCATCCTCTGCTTCTTAACCATACCCAAATATTTTTGGGACATTTTTTGGTTAACGCTAATTAAGCTATAATTCACTTGTCACTTGGCCCACCGCCAATTGAAGCTAATAAAACCCGAATGCCATTATTTTGCTTCCACGATCAACCCAGTATCGTCCCGATTTATTGAATTAATTAAAAGTGACCAACAGTCTATTAATCTGACAAGAAATCTAAAATTATTGGCCTGAAGCTTTTGGACATTAACGATTCAATAATTTATTTCATTTCTTTGAACCGTTGACTATCTTTCGTAGTCCCGATGCACTCACACTTGGGTTCATGAAGCAATCCACAAATTCACTACACTTTATTGTATATTGTCTTCTGTATTCTTGTTGGTACGCCTATATGTGAACCGAATGTTCATAACTAAATCAAACCTATAGTTTCAAATTTAGTGCATTTGAAGCCCGAAGTTTTCTTAAAATAATACACCCATGAAAACCCGACGTTTTTTCATAAAACCATGTCTTAGAACCCCGAATGTTCTACCTTTGATGCTTGTGGATGTTTTATTGCCCATAGCACTATTCACAATCTTGTTCCCTCCATTCAGTGGATTGTTGAACCGTGACAAGTTTGATTTTCTTGATTTGTACGTTTCTAATATTAACCACTTTATGTGGGGTACAAGCGTGAATCTCCACTTGACTATCAAGTAGTTAAGAAACCATTAAAGCTAACAATGGCATGGAAGAGCTGAATAAGCCTCTACCATGATCTTCATTCGAAGACCTATGCCCAAAGCATTACAAGCGGAAGTACCTCCCGAACGAGGATTCCATGGCTCTTTGGTTCACTCATACGAACTGTCTAATCATGAAAGATATTGCCTGAAGCACACCATGATTACGTCCATGAATAAGTACAATTTTGAAGTTTATAAATCTAATCAAATTTTGATTGGAGAATACTTTTCTCATCCTTCTATGTTTCTAACTTGCTCTTGAAGCAGCAGTGTAGAGAGTGGAAGTTTACCAAATTTACTACCATAAATGTGAGAAAAATGTATAGACCCAGCCTCGGCTAGAGTCAACTGAATGGCTCGACCCAATTCGGTCAAGGCCTACAGAATGGTGGTGCCTTACTTCGGCAGGGATGCACCAAATGGCATGCTCTACTTCAGCATAAATGCACTGAACGGTATTGCTCTGCTTCGGTAGAGACCTACCATACAGGCCCCTCTAGCTTCGGCTAGGAGCCTATCAAACCTAAGTCTAGGTATGTCTCTCTCACGATTCAATTTCAAGTTTGTTTTTACAACCTATGGTTGAATCAAGGACAGCCAAGGTGTTGCATCATGCTGAAGCGTGATCCTTTGTACCTAAGACCTAAAACTTCAAGAATTAGGGATATTGTTCCTAAACCTTAACCCTGCAGAATCTACTTCTGTCTCGATGAAATAAATCATTGGTTATGCACCTGTTTGTACCCTTACCAATGTCGTTGAGGAGTACCATTCTAGTAGTCAATATGTGAGATTGATTTTGCTCCACCAAACATCATTGGAAAAGCAGAATTTTGACATGAATGGCCATGTTGGCCGAATCCACCTTAGTAACCTTGGCTTACTTTGTGAACATTTTTCTATGTTCTTGGATTCACATTTGGTGTTTGTTTTAGTTATGGATAATCTTATTGATATTGTCCTCGAATATGAATTAATTGAATCATGTTTCTTAATATATGTGACCAAATTCAATTAAACATGTGATTAGATAGGAATGTGGGAAATTAGTTCTCTGGATGAATACGATACTACGCACACTAACTTTATACCTAAATCACATCTTTAGGAATGACTTCAGGTCTATCCAACCTGATTAGGAGTGTATGAATGGCACTAAAGTACCATTTAAGAGACTTTATATTCTCCCCGTTCTGGAAGAACGTCGTTGAGTTTTAAGGATATTTGAGAGAACAATGATTATGAATGAAACCATTGAAGAAAATAAAGTGAAATATCCTTGCACCACTTCCAAAAAAAAAAGCCTGAAGCTTTGATTTGGGGCCAATTGGCTGTCTCCCAACTAGGAACACGCCACATATGGCCGGCCTGGAGCCTGGTGATTAAGCAGTTAACTTGCCTTGGAACGACCATTTGGGACATTTAGGTCGAACAATGATGCCACGACGCATCTCCTTACGCGAAGTAATGATGTTATGCTTATAAGCACACTTTGCCAAGCCTGCTCATTTAAGGAATTTGATTTCTAAATCATCCCTAGCAAAGATAGGGAATGACCCTCTTTTCACAGTGGATTTAAGGGAATATATGTGGACTAATCCAACCAAAATGCGGAACATATAAATACTTATAGTTTTAGTTGATGAATCGACAAACTGGTCACATGTTTGTCCACACACATTGCTGCTAAACCTCATGGCCAATTTTAAGGGTTCACCACCCTACTTATCCCATAAAATCTGAAAAATTGGATAATGCTGGAGAGTTTATATCGACAGTTTTCAATAAGTATTGCATGCCTTTTCGGTTTATAATTGAACATCGAATTCCCATGTTCACCCCAAAATAGCCTCATAAAGCGATCATAAAGCGCAATTTAATTGATCGCCCAAACCTTAGTGAACGCACTAAGTTTTCGGTTTCTGCCTAGGTTTCTGCCTAGGGTTATGCAATCTTGTACGCATCTATGTTTGTCCACCTTGAGGCCTATTGCCACCCAACCTATTCGATGTTACAGTTGGTTACTGGGTACGACCCTGACATTCGTACTTACACGTTTTGGGTGTGCATTCCATGTGCCAAGTTGCGCCGTCGCAACTTACCAATATGGGCCCTCATAGAAGGTTGTGAATATCTGTTGATCATGATTCTCCTTCAAACTAGCTCCTTTAGAGCCCTTGCAAGTGATCTCTTTACCGATCATTTGCGGATTATCACTTCAATGAGATAGTCTTCCTGTCATTAGGGATAGATAAGAACATCAAAGTTCCTGTAGAACGACGCGAACTTGCATGGACGTTGCCCATTATGTCTCATCTCGATCCCCATACCGCACAAGTGTGATGAATTCTATCTTTCAGAATGTTGCTCCAGACACATTCCTTTGATCTAGCCGAAGTGACAAGATCATATACTAACTGTAAACTTGCCTACAAAGATAGACGTACTTAACGAACGTCAAGTCAACATCCTGGAAAAGTGTGCCGCCCTTGTTGGACGGTTTGGCCACTCCTATTAGACGATCCAGTACATTAACGGATAACCAATCAATTTGTCTTGGCCTGAAGCACGACATATCACTCAGTTCATAGAACTCACTTCCCTAGAAGAGGAAGGTCACAACACATAATGAATCCATACTTGATTGTTGTCTCAAATCATTTACATCTCATGAGATTAATCTGAATTACTCCCGAGACTTGAAGTTCTTGGTCCAGTATACTAGTTTGGATAAGATAAATGGAATTGGAATAAGATTATCATTGATGATGTTTTCACTTATATGGTAGCTACCAACTTAAAAGAAAAACGACGATATCGAACCATGTTCCATTGATTAGTAACAATGCATAACTGATTGGACAACCAAAATCATAATCCAGGTTTAAATTTCTTACCAAAGTGTGTTTGGACCTATAGTTCACACAATATCCAAGGTAACGCTGTTGTGTTACATGTGGGAAAGAAAACGTACTGAGATGAATGAAATAGTGTGATATGATCCACACCTTACGACCCAAGTTTCTCTCAAATGCCCTGTGATTGACTGCAGCATTACGAATGTTGTTAGTGTTTCTCCATGGGGATATAGATACGGAGATTTACATGTAAGTTCCCAAAGAATTACATGGACTAGTTCAAATAATTCCAAACCACAGAACACCCTCTTAACTTATTTAAGGCGTTCACTTAGGAATTAAAACAATCCAACGAATGTGGTATACCTATCTAAGTGATTATTTGATCAGTTAGAGATGAATTATGCCCTTGCGTGTTAAACTATGAAGTCTTATTCCGAATTGTTAGAGTTACAGTTTATGTTAATGACATGCATCTCACCAAGACTCTAAAAGAGCTTGAGAAAACTATCTCGCACCTAAAGACGGAATTTGAGATGATGGATCTTGGGAAAACTCATCTTGACTTGAAGTTCAAGCATTGTTTTGACGGTACTTTGGTCTACCAATCAAACAACACCTCGAAGGTGTTACCTTTGAGTATACCTATAATCTTCCATACACTATATGCAAATGAGACCCTGGAAGAGGTTATGGAATCCAAAGTTCCATATCTGAGTTCAACTTTGCACTTGTTATACTTAGCTCATTGCAATTAGAAAGGACATCTCCTTCACAGTTGATCTATTGATAATGATGCAGCATTGTGCCTACACTCAACCACTGAATTGGTATTAAAGACGTTTTTCCGCTACCCTAAAAGGTACTAGGATTTGGGCTAATCCCAACACATCCCGAGCAGATTTGACCCCCTTGATCCTTAGAATGATGCTTGCCTTGTTTGTTATGCTGATGTTGGTTATTTATCAAACATGCACAAGGTAAACCCCCAAATGGTTATGTCTTTCCCTTTAGGGATATCGCAATATCTTGGAGGTCCACGATATGACCTTAGTTGCGAAATCTTCAAATCATTCCAAGACTCACCTCAATTCACTACGCCACATGTATGACATGGTTAAGAGTTCTTGTTGAGCATATTCAAAGTACTTGCAGTTTTCATCCATTGTTGAGTTTCGATGATCCATGAAGACAATGCCTCATGTATCCACTCGACCAAGACATGATACATCAACGAAGTCAACGCCAAGACATATTGCGTCTACATCATATCAACAAAGCATCAGAAGATTAAAGTCATGCAAGCCAATCCCAGACAACATTGCCGACCTCTACATGACGTCACTACTAAAGTCAACCTTCCAGAAGCTTGTCCGAGGAATTGGTATGTCTAACTATTCATATGCAATGCTTGTAGTTCTCATTTGGAAGTTCTGTCAAACTCAGGGGGAGTATCTAGAAGTATACTCACTTGATCTTAATGTACTCTTTTTCCCTACGATTAGGATCATTTTTCCCACTGGGTTTTTGCTACCTAACTAGGTTTTGACGAGGCACCTATCTTGGGCTAGTCATACCCTTGTGAGTTCTTCTACTTGCGTCTAGAAGATGTATAGTTTTGACTTAATGCAACTTCTCACATTTCTCCTTAGTCTATGGTTTTTATCCCACCTTGGGTTTTACCATAGCTAGGTTTTAGGAGTTTTACCTTTTATGCATTTTTCCATTGATTTGAGACTCGCATTCGCTCATTGTGCCGACGACTTCATAAATTGTACTTACTTCATCGTTGACGACCTGATGCGCTATGTAGTTAAGTATTTACACACTCAAGGGGGAGTGTTGCAATGCTATTAGATTAGGAATGTGATTGTGTAAATCCTAGTGTATCTAGGGATATCTTGGAATATTCCCTAGGGTTAGATATTATTCTATTAGAGTTGTAATCATATTAGGGTAAGCAATTAACCTTCCCTACTACTATAAATAAAGGCACAATGGGGTGGAATAGAACACACCTCACAATTACACATCTCTTTCTTCCCAATCTATTTGCCGCACCCCTTCTCTCTCTCTGGCCTCCATAATTGTTCAATAAATTATGCCTAGAACAACATTATTGATTTTTAAGTAATTTTTATATTGTAAAAATATTATTTGAATTTGTTTAAACTTCATAAGTGGGATATTAAATGCATAATGCAAGAGTTAAATTTCTTAAATCATTTTAGCGACCTCAATTAAACTATTTTAACAAACAAGGTTTTATTCTAACAATTAGGTTAACTAAGGACCGGAACTAAAATGATCCTAAATTTTAATTGAAAAAGCAAATGTGGAGTGTAGTAAGTATGTGGAGTGAATTCAACAATATGTGGGGTGTTAGGGTGTTAAGATAACAAGCCTTTTATTTTCATTCATTAACCTTTATTTTTTCCTCCATCACTTATCATCATTTTTCATCTCTTCTACGGCCCATATAGTTTTCATACATCTTTTGGACAAAAAGTGAAAAACAAAACAAACAAAAAATTGTTGTACACCTATTTAACTAAACAACTAAAAAGACAGAGAGAGGGGGCTGCAACAGGACAAGAAAGAGAAGAGAGATGTTTGATTCTGAGATATATCTGATCTCAACCATTGTGTCTTTATGTATAGTAGTAGGGAAAGTGAATTACTTACCCTAATAGAATTACAACTCTAATAGAATAATATCTAATCTACAAGATATGGTAGAATCCCACAAGGATATCTCAAGATATAATAGGATTTACACGATCACATTTCTAAACCATTAGGACTGCAACACTCTGCCTTGAGTGTGTAAATACTCAAACAAGACATCACATCAGGTCTTCGGCAGAGAAAGTAGTTGATGAAAACGAATGTGAGTCTCAAATTAGCTAAAGCATGCATTGGTCATAAAATTCACAAAACCTTCCTATAGTAAAATCCAAAATAGGTGAAAAACCTATAAACTAAGAAGAAATGTGAGAAATATGCATAATATCAAAACTAAACGTCATACGAGACGGAAATAAGAAACTTCACAAGGGTATGACTAACTCATGATGGAAGCAAAATAATGATGCTTGGATCATATTAGTTTTGGTTGGTTTAGAGCCAAACAATTAGAAAAATGTAGCCTAGTGTGACTTTAGCCAAGAACACGCCAAAGTATATCGGTGTGGCTAAAAAGCGGAGTTTCCAAAATATGGCATTGGGTCGAAAAAGGACGCAGCCCACCACGTAATGGCTAGCTGCATGATACACAGCTTTGCAGCAAAAGTTGCAAGCCTTTTTCTAGCCTAAGGGCACGGGCTGGAACTATCAGCAGGCTGAGGAGTGGCGATGCCCGGTAGCGCAAAGCTGCTGGAGACGGACCGAGCCGTGGAGAAGTCCAGAAAGCATCAGGCTTGCTGGAAGTGGGCCAGGGCTAAAGACGAAGCCTAGCAAAACTAAAAAGCTTGTTGGAGGCGGACTGGGGTTGCATGCCCAATGGAAAGAAAAACCCAGGCCTTAAGCATGGTTGTCTTCGCCCGCAACAAGCCCAAAGGTTGCTTCCTTGGGTCACGTCAAACAACGTGTCCAGTGGCGCTTACCAACGCAGCTTGATTGTAGGCCAACTAGCATGGCTCGGCGAGTTGGCGCAAAAAAAATTGAGATTTTATCATTCTTTCGAATTTTTAGGGTTTGGAAAAACCTTAACTTGCTTCCATTTTGTTTCGATTCTTTGACTCACAAATTTCACATAGCGAATTTATAGTTGTGTTATGCATGAACATATATATATTGACAAAGATATAAAATATACAATATATATAGGAAGGTAAATATAAATGTAGGGGGTTCATGCATCATGGAGAATGTTTTCATGCATTATGGTCGTTGAAAATATCAAACCTGGATTTTAAGAGAACCTGATTGGAAGAAAACAATTAAGGCTTTGGATTTGTAGAACAATCTTCTACATGAACGTTCAGTTCCTTAGTCTCAGTGTCCTTAGCATCAGTTTAAAGCGTATTGATAATGTGTTGTAGGCCTATTTAACTGAACAACTAAAAAGTCAAAGTAAGGGGATGCGGCATGGCAAAGAGAAGAGAGAGATGTGTGATTCTGAGGTGTATCTGATCTTACCCCATTGTGCCTTTATTTATTGTGGTAGGAAGGTGAATTCCTTAACCGTAAAGGATTACAACTCTAATAGGATAATATTTAATTTACAAGATATGATAGAATCCACCAATGATATCCCACGATATAATAGAATTTACATAATCACATTCCTAAACCATTAGGACAAGAAGCCCTAAGTATTATCAAGCCATAGTATATACAGTAAGAAATTATCACACATCAATCATGCAGGTCAATTGCTAGTAATTTTAAGGCTCCACATTGAAGCCTTTGATAAGATTACACTTCGAGAAAAATGTTTCAAATTTAAAGAATTTGGCTTCAATACTTACATTGTAACCATCCCAACAGTCCGATGACAATTGTATAACATACATACATTTACATGAATAATGTCTGACTAGTGACTGTTTTAAATCTATATTTTATATGTTGTACTCAATCCCCAAATTAAATACTTAAACAATACTTGAAGAAAATATACTTTTACTTTGTAGAAGGAAAATAGCACTAAAAAAGTTTCGTAATCAATTAGAACATCCAATTCAATTGTTGTATCTGTAAGGTTTATCCCACTCCTCCATTTTCTTGGTGTAAATATTATTGTTTGTTCAAAAAATTGAATTGTTGTATTTGGTATTCCTTTTTGGCTCTATTTTTTGGCATAAATATTCCTTTTGTTCACCCTTAGAAGCTTGTAGACGGTTCTACGGAGACTAAAATTTTAAATTAAATCTGCAAACTAAATGATGTGTCGCCAATAGAAAATAAGCATGTTAATCAATGCTTCATAATAATCCACTTATTAACAACCAAATCATATAGTTTGCAAAATCTAGTTACAATTTTAGTGTCCTAGCATTACAGTAGGTGGACAAAAATATAGAGTGCTTGGACGCCAATATGTTTCCATCAGATGGATTTTATATGATATTTGGAGCTTTGCATCACTTCTTGTTGTTCGTTGGGTTTTATGGTATGGACAAACACGTTATGTCAACCGCAACGTGCTATTGTTTTGGCCAAACTTAAGATATACATAGAGAAGGCTAACCACACTAGCTATGCTCTCCTCTTGACAACTCATGATAGTTGTACAGTAACTCCCTAGCATTATATATAACTAACTAATCCTCAACCGTTGGTTTAACTTATCATCAGGAGAGCACTTGTCCAATAGAGCCCATGATGTGTCGATATCACCCCTCAAGCGGAAGGGCATGGGACATGTTTTTCAAATGCTCAAAACCAGAAACAGAGAAGGACGCTTTGGTTGCTGGTTTTTGGTGGGGGACCTGCGGAAGATTCATTAGGTTTCGAAGGAGGTCCTTGGTCTTCCAAAGGATATGGGAGGATTGAGCTTCAAGAATTTTCAAGAGTTCAATGGTGCTTTGCTTGCCAAACAATGTTGGCGTTTGATTTCTGAACCAAATTCTCTTTAGGCTCGAGTTATCAAGGCCCAGTACTTCCCGAACTGTTCATTTTGGGATGCCGAAAAAGGGGGTCCGGCCTCTTGGGCCTGGACAAGTCTCCTCACGGGACGGGAGTTACTTAGAATTGGATCTCATTGGCAAATCATGGGAGGAAAGGATGTGCAGTTTGGGTGGATCGATGGTTGCCATCTTTACCTGCGAGGCATCCTATGCCGCTTGGAGAAGTTGCGGTTACTACAAACTTGCGTGTCAACTCTCTTATATGCTCCTTATCCCGTGAGTGGAATATAAGCTTTCTGTAGCCGTTTCTCTATGCGGTGGCTCAAGCGGCTATTAGAGACACGCCATTCGACGACTCGAGAAGGAAGGATCGGTTAGTTTGGGCAACTAGCAAGAATGGAAGGTACTTGGTTAAGTCAGGGTACCGTTGGATTTAATTGAGGACAATTGGATTGAGGGATCATCGTCAGTCAGGCGTTCGATTGGTCCCGAAGGAATTATGAAGAGTTGTCTGGCAGTTGGAAGTGCCCCCAAAGATTTGTCATTTCCTTTGGTTATCACTACGCAATGGCCTCGCAACTAGAGCGGATCTCTTTAGAAGACGATCATCCACTACCCAAACTTGTTCCATTTGTCTTTGTCAAGAGGAAACTATTAAGCATCTCTTCCTCCTTTGTCCATGGGCGGAAGCAATTTTGTTTGGAGGAGCTCTAAACTATAAAGTTGATACAGCAGGTATTCAAACGTGGGTGCTTTGGTTACAGGCATTTTTGTCTTCAAACCTTGGCTCCACAGCCAACAGGAAGTGGGTTCAGTCATATGTTGCTTTCACCTGCTGCTTTATTTGGAAAGCCTGTTGTGATTTTGTGTTCAATTAGGTACCATTCAACCCCACCAAGGTGGTGTTGGCTTTATCAAATGTGATGGGATCATTCTTGGATGCGATGAGGGCATCGGGGACAATTGGGGTCTTCTGGATGTATCCCCTTTCACTACTTTCACCTTAGTCTGTCTTTCTAGGTGTTTGCCTCTCGGTAGCCTTTCGTGTACCTTTTGGCTTCTTAGCCCCGGAATGAAGTTCCTAGTTTCCAAAAAAAAAAAAAAAACCTAAAACAGAGAAGGAGTTTGTAAACGAATCAAAATAGCACCTTCGGCTTTAACGACCAAATCCCTAATAAAATAGCAGACGTGTGAGCACGATTGGAAGCTAAGGCCAAAGCACCCACATCAATAGCGTGACACCAAATTACATGACGATAAGAAAGACAACATAATACCCAAACAACCTCACCAAGTTAAATATCTAGCCTTGTCCAAGTTATATGATGTGTCAATAATATTTCACATTTTTATACATCAAATTATCATCATTTTTCTAGTTTTGTAACATTTTCCCTAAATGTTTGTTAATCAAATGATTGAGAGTGTTTACTTCTGCACATGAGAATATGTTTCTCGATTTATACATGAAAACACGGATTAACAATGGTCCTTAAAAGTTTATTAATAAAATGGTAGCTTTTCCAAACTTTTCTAATTTTAAAAGAAAAGGTTAAACGTTATAAAGTCATTGTTGGCTCCAAATGTTCAAGTGTAATAATCATCTTCAATCCATACAGTGTCAAATTTCACTTTTAACTCTTGTGCATGAGAGAAGTATTAAGTTGCTTTTAGACTTAAATACAGTAAAACCACTATGTAGTAAAAACCTCCTTATAGTCATAAAAATTTAAGCTCTTAACTTGGGCTTGTTATGTATAAGAATAAACTGCACATTATATTAAGTTATTATTTTTATAGGTCACGTATTAAGGAACTCACCTCCATATGGTAAGGATTGTCAATAAGTACAAAAAAAAAAACACAATCACAAATAAAAGTTTAAGATGAACTTGTTATAAGGCCTATTTCACTGAAGAATTATAGTGAAGTGCGGCAAGCATAGAGAGAGAGAGAATTGGGTGAATATTGAGGTGTGATTTCTCACCCCATTATGCCTTTATTTATAGTAGTAGGGATGGTTAATTCCTTACTCCAATATGATTACAACTCTAATAAGATAATATCTAAAGTATAAGATATAGTATAATCCCATAAGGATTTCCTAGGATTTACACAATCACATTCCTAAACTATTATGACTCCAAAGCTCCCCCTTTAGTGTGTAATTACTCAAGTAAATGGTGCATTAGGTCTGCAACGATGAAGTAAGTTCAGTTGGACAAGTTGTAGACGCAATGAGTGAATGCGAATCTCAAATCAACGAAATAATGCATAAAAGGTAAAACTCACAAAATCTCGGTATGGTAAAACCCAAGGTGGGATAAAAAAAAACCCATAGACTAAGGACAAAGGTGAGAAGTTGTATTCAGTTAAAAGTGTATGTCTTCTGGACATAAGTAGCAAGCTCACAAGGGTATGATCAGCCCAGATGGATGCATCGTCACAACCTAGTTAGGTAGCAAAAACCTAGTGAAAAAAATGCTTCTAATCATAGGGAAAAAAAGTACATTAAGATCAAGTGATTATACTTCTGGATACTCCCTTTGAGTTTGACAAAACTTCCAAAAGAGAACTAAATGCATTGCATATGAATAGTTAGGCATACCAATTCCCTGGACAAGTTTTTGGAAGGTAGACTTCGGTAGTGACGTCGTGAAGAGGTCAGCAAGGTTATGTGGGATCATATTGCTTGACTTCAATCTCTTGATATATGATGTAGACGCAATATATCTGGCATTAACTTCATTAATGTATCATGTATTGGTTTGATTGATACATGCGACATAGCTTTCATGGATCGTTGTCGAGACTCATCGATGGATGAAAACCATAGGTATTTCGAATATGCTCAACAAGAACTCTCAACCATGTCTTACATGTGGCGTACTGAAGTGATGTGAGTCTTGGAATGATTAAAAGATTTTGCAACTAAGGTCATATTGTGAACCTTCAAGATATTGTGGTGTCTGTAATGATAGAAACATAACCATCCAGGGATGTGCCTTGTGTGGGTTTGATAAGTAATCAGCATTAGCATAACAATAAGGCAAGCATCATTCCGAGAATCAGGGGGTCATATCCGCTCGGGATGCGTAGGGATAAGCCCAAATTTGTAATACCTTCAGGGTAGCACAAAAACGTCTTTGATACCAATTTAGTGGCTGCGTGTAAGTGCAATGCTGCATCTTTACCAATAGATCAACATCAAATGTGATGTCCTATCTAATTGCAATGAGCTAAGTACAACAAAGCGCAAAGTTGAACTCATATATGAAACTTCGGATTCCATAACCTCTTCAAGGGCCTCATTTTCATATAGCTTATGGAAGATCATAGGTATACCCAAAGGTAACACCTTCAAGGTATAGTTCGACTGATATACTAAAATATAGTCAAAACAATGCTCGAACTGCAGGTCAAGGCACTAACGAGTTTTCCTAAGATCCTTCATCTAAAATTCCATCTTTATGTGCGAGGCAGTTTTCTCAAGCTCTTCCAAAGTCTTAGTGAGATTTATGTCATGGACATAAACTGAAACTTTACTAATTCGGAATATAACTTCTTAATTTACATGCAAGGGCATAATTTCATATCCTTGGCATATCAATTAATCACTTAGACGGGTATATCACATCCGCCGAATTGCTTCAATCCGTAAAGTGAACGCCTCAAACGAGTTGAGAGGGTGTTTCGTGGTTTTGAACTATTTTAATTAGTCCATGTAATTTTTCAAGAACTTACATGTAAATCTCCATATCAATATTATGATTTACTGTTGTATGCACTACTGTTATGCTCTTACTGATGTGACATCCGATAAAAATGAAATTTAGTCCTAGAATGTGTACCAAGTGGGGAGGTTGTGTAGGGAACCTAGACGTTAGTATAAAAATAAATAAATGAGCCTTTCGGTTCGAAATATTTCATATCACAATTTCCTTACTTATGGCTTCGTCATTAAGCTGATGGTATTTCGTCACCTCTATAATGGGGTTTAATTGTCAATTTAGTGATAGCCATCACATTTCCACCCTTAGCTAGAAGGCTAATCGGGTCGGGTGTGTTAATTTGGTAGTAGAGCATAGTCAGTAGAAAATACATTTGCATTGAATGATGCCAGTATATTTTGATGGGATATTGATGTCGATTTGACAAAAATATTCTATTTTCGTGTGTGTGAACTGTTGTACCTGGTTTATAGCAGTTAATTGAGGTATTATCCCAACAAATCCCCATTGGAAAAGTAAGGTTGTACTCGGACAGAGATTGTCTTAAGTCATGGAGCATGTTCAATTGATGACCGAAGATCAAATGATGAAGCCAAGTTTTGGCTAGAAAACATAAATGATGTAGTAGAAGTTACGAGATGTACGGAAGATCGAAAGGTGTGCACCACAAAATTCTTCATGTCGGGAGTGCTAAGTATGGGTGGAAAGTAGAAAAGAGGACGATGTCGGTGAATAGCCAATGACTTGGGTTTTATTCAAGGAAAATTTAAGACTAATTTCTTAAGTTCTAGATTTCAAGTGGTGTAGAGACAAAAGTTTCCATCGCTTAAGCAAGGAACTATGTCGGTAGCCGGTTAAGAGTGGGAATTTCAGAGATTTATTAATTTGTGTCCGGGATTTGGAAATAACAAAGAAGAAACTGAGAATTAGGTTATATTAAAATTAACCCATAAATTTTATGCTTGTTTTGTGGTTAATGGTGGAGTTATTTAGGAAGTTTCTTTCTGTATAACTCTGAATGTGGAGCAAAAAGTAATTTGTAAGAAGAAAGATGAATAGGTAGTGAAGACGGTGTTTAAGAAGAATGGACAACTTTTGGGATATGCGTATGGTAGATCTAAGGTGACTACTGCTCCAGTGAGTAGGATATCGGCGAGTAGTGTGCATTTCTTTGGGAGTGAATCATGAAGTGGTTCTTTCCAAAAGGATGCACTACATGTTTAACTACATGTTTCATTTAATTGTGACAACAACCGCTGGACCGAAGCACATTTAATTAATTGTGGTTACCCAGGACATTATCGGAGTAATTTCCAAATTCTAGTAGAATACTGGAATGTCCTTTGGTATGACTTAGCAACCGGACTATGGTTATGGCCCATAATCGATCGATTAACTAGTTCAATCAATATATTTTTCCCCGAGGCTCAACAACCTTTTCGACGATGGTAACCTCGCAAAGTAACTTAGGATAGACGTGGCTTCGGCAGCAGATAGGATAGGAGAAATAAAGATCAGTGTGCATGTGATGACCACAGCTGAAGTGAAAACAACAATTCGGACGACATAACTCAAGGACGTGTGTTATGATGAATTTGCAGCAGGTTTTTGAGGATGCATAAATTGAGTCATTATTACTCAGCATTCATTTTCTTCCTTTTAGATGGTACGTGCCCTTATGAACAATGCATAAATTGAACAATTTATGTATATTACCCAAATAGGGGCAAAATCGTAACTTTGCACTCTCAGGGGTTTATAACTCCTTCCTTTTTTCCACTGGCCCCACCCCCTCTTCTTTCTTTCTCTCTCTCCTTTCTCCACTCCTCCATCAGTCCACTTATTTTATCTATCATCTTCCACTTGGCCCGGCTCCCTTTCTCTCTCTTCTCTTCCCATGTTCATTCTCTCTTTATACAATATATATATATATATATACATATCCTTTAACAAGAGAGATCTCCATTGTTCTAAAAAAAAAGGGAGCAGCATCTTGACCTTTGAATAGCCATAAGGAAATTGTGTGGTTGAGATTAAATAGCTCATAAAATCTTCTTTTTTTCCTTTTCATTTTTTCGTTTCCCTATTTCCTTTTTCTTTTCTGGTTCTCTTCTCTTCTTTGCGACAAAGACGTACAGGCATCTCCCACGAACAAAGCTTTGTGCTTAGCCAAATCACAGGCCATCGTGTCTAACCTTTCAGATTTCAGTTAAGGGTCTCTTCCTCATTCACTATTTTAGGTGATTAATTTGGATATAGGGTTGAACAATTGGGGTTTATATTTTTCGAATTCTAAACACAAAAACCTATTTCCATTCTGATTCAGGATGGTTCCAGTTTCGAATGGGTCCATAAATTTGGTGGTTTTCTTTCAGGTTTTAGGGTAAAAACCTTTTGAGTTCTAATTCAAATTGGTTACAAGTTTGGATGGGTCCATAAATTTGGTGGTTTTCTTTTAAGGTAAAAACCTTTTGAGTGCTAATTCAAATTGGCTTATAGATTTGAATGTGTTAGTGGAGTAGTTGAATAATTTGACTTTTGTTCTTCTTTTCAAGTTTTGTTGATGCTTTTTATTATTCTTTTTGGTGTGGATGTTTGGTTGTGCTAATGTTTAAGTTATGGAAGCTAATGAGATGGCTATTGAAGTTACGGAAACTGACAAAATGCCTATTCAAGTTATGGAAGCTAATGAAATGCAAGTTCCCATGGAAAATCAGTCAGAAATTGTAGCTAGTATTTGTTTTTTTCTATCCTCAAGTAATGAGTTCAAGCCTACCATAGGTCAACATTTTGAAACATTAGACGAAGTGCTTGGATTTTACAACAACTATGCAAGGGAGGCTCGGTTTAGTGTCTGAATGCATTCAAGTAAGAAAAATAAGGATGTTGAGATCACGAGAAAGGAGTTTGTGTGCAACAAAGAGGGAAGTAATACAAAAGAATGAATTGGTGACAAACAAAAGTGTCGTGGATTAACCAAAGAGGGTTTTAAAGCAAGATTGATAGTTGTGAGATTAAACTTGGTGGGTATAGAGTCACTATATTTGATGAGGGTCATAATCATCCAATAGCATCCCCACGAAGATGCCACTTGCTAAAGTCTCATCACAAAGTTATTAAATGTCATAAAATATTAGTTGATCAGTTAGACATGGCAAACATACCTCCACACAAACAATTTGACATTCTTGGATTGCAAATAGGTGGAATTTATATAATTATCGAACAAAAGTGTGAAACCAGATGAAAGGGCATGATGGAAAATGTTGCACGATGATTTTTTGCTAGAGCAAGAAAAAAAATTTGAATTCGCATTCAAGATTCAAGCAAATGAAGAACACAAGATTACTCAAAGTTTTTGGGCCGATTCAAGTTCTAGGCAAGCATACAAGTTTTATGGTGATGTGGTCATTCTTGACACTACATACAACACCAATTCGTATAGTATGATATTTGCCCCGTTCATGGGTGTAAACAATCATTTTTTCTGGTGCTTTTCTAAGTGACGAGACGACAGATTCATTCATTTGGTTATTTAGAGAATTTTTTAATGTCATGCCAGGTGATGCTCTAAAAATGATTATTACTGATCAAGATTCAGCAATGACAAAAGCTATTCCCTATTGTTTTCCAAACACGTTTCACAGATTTTGTATGTGGTAGATTTTGGATAAGTTCTCGAAAAAGTTTCATGTGATCAAATACAGAGATCATTATTTAGATTTCAAATCATGTATTGGGAGCCAGAGACTAGAGAGGAGTTTGATGTGAAATGGATGGCCATTGTTTCAAAAAGTGGATTATCTGGTAACAACTAGTTGCAATCAATGTATAGGATTCAATCTACTTGGGTTCCAACCTATGTGAATCATGTTTTTTCTACAAATTGCTCAACTAGTCAGAGAGCTGAGAGTGGACATTCATTTCTAAAGAAATATGTTTCCAAGAACAACTCCTTCCTTGAGTTTATGGTTAAATATAATAAGGCATTGGTACGCCAACGTCATTCGGAGTTGAAGGCAGATCACATTGATTTGAATGAAAGGCCAAAACTCAAATGCCCTATTAAGATGGATGCGCAAATGGCCAATATTTATACACGTAGCTACTACCTTGATTTTCAAAAGCAGTTGTGGGAAAGTTACTGCTATAATATTGAGCTTACAAGTGAACATAATACTTGTAACATGTTTAAAGTTTTGCCCATTGATGACAAAAAGGGTAGAGTTCGTGAAATTTTGTATGAAAAATCTAGGGATTTTGCATCATTTAGCTACAAGCAATTTGACAGTTCAAGAATCCCATGCAGTCATCCTTTGGCATATTTGCATAAAGTACGTCAACTTCAGATATTGCAGGATGAATACATCTTGAAGAGATGGACTAAATCCAAGGAAGAAAATATCGGTAATATCGGAAATATCGGTAGTCCGAAAACACGGAAATATCAGGATAATATTAATATCGATAAAAATTACATGGAAACCACGGAAATTGTAAGAAAAACTTGGAAATTTTTATTGAAACTTTGCAGGATGTTTATTTAGTCAATTATCTATTAGTTTATCACAAAAAATTGAAAGGAAATGCATTGCATGATGGATTTAACTGATTTAAGTTGATTATATAGCGAGCTGGCAAACATTGTAAGTATAGAAAATATGTAGTAATTAATGAAATAAGTTTAAACACACCATAATCATTTATATATAATGAATTAGTACAATATTTTACACTTTATACATTGTATGGTAAGATACATGAGTGACTTAGTATCACATAGAGTGAACGTGGTGAGTAGTTCAAAAGTAGATACTTGAAAAGAAATTAATCAAATTTTAGTATGATGTAATTATTTGGACTTGATTTAAAATAGAAATTTATCATATATAATATATGTAACTGAAAAAAAAATAATCAAATTTTAATATGATGTAATTATTTGGACTTGATTTAAAATAGAAATTTATCATATAGAATATATGTAACTGAAAAAAAAATAATCAAATTTCAATATGATGTAATTATTTGGACTTGATTTAAAATAGAAATTTATCATATAGAATATATGTAACTGAAAAAAAATTAATCAAATTTTAATATGATGTAATTATTTGGACTTGATTTCTCTTTATACATATATTCTTCTTCCTATTTTCTAGTATTTCAGTTTAGTAAGTGATTTTAAATTTCGGAGACGAAATTCTTTTAAGAGGGGTAGATTGTTACACCCACCCCAATTTAAATTGTATTTTCACTAAGTTTGAGTTTATCTTGCTTTTAAAATTATTTTTAGATCTTAATAGGTGTGCCCAGGGGGCCCACCTTGCTTTTGTGTCCCCGTCTCTCTTTTCTCTCAGATCTCTCTTTTCCCTCACTCTCTCATCTCTACCGTGCTCTCTCTCTGCACTCTCTGCACTCTCTCCTTCTCCCCGTGAACCAACCCACACGCCACACCCTCACTTCCACACCACTTCAACGGCGACACCTCCTCATCGCTCTCTACACTCTCTGCACTCTCTCCTTCTCCCCGTGAACAACCCTCATTCTCCCTCTTCGCCCTCTCTGCACTCTCTGCACTCTCTGCATCTCTGCACTCTCTCCTTCTCCCCGTGAACAACCCACACCCTCACTTCCACACCACATCAACGGCGACACCACCTCATCGCCATCTCCGTCTCTACGTCTCTGTCTCTGCCTCGGTCTCTCCGTCTCCGTCTCTGCCTCGGTCTCTCCGTCTCCATCTCTCCTTCGGTCTCTCCGTCTCCATCTCTGCCTCGGTCTCTCCGTCTCCGTCTCGGTCTCTCCGTCTCCGTCTCTCCCTCGGTCTCTCCGTCTCCGTCTCTCCCTCGATCTGGATCCTTCTTCTTCGATCTGGGTTCTGGATCCTTCTTCTTCGATCTGGTTTCTGGATCCATCTTCTTCGATCTGGTTTCTGGATCCCTTTCTCACCTCCCGGCGGCGGCGACGACGACGAATATCGCGATAATATCGGTAATATCGGTAATATCGCGATATTAGCGATATTATCGCGATATTTTAAAGATATTTTATTTTTACTAAAAAAAATATCGCCGGGTCAAAAAAACGATATTATCGGCGATATTTCGCCGATAATATCGATATTTAATTCCTTGACTAAATCTACAAAACCTTTGGTTACGGTAGACAACTCTAGTGTGGAGATATTTGTTGACAAATTCGAACTTGAAAGGTGTGGTACATTATTCCAATAATATTCACATTTGATTGATAAAGTCATTCTAAATGATGAGGCAAGTAAACTCTTTTGTGAGACGATGGATGTTGTGAATGAAAAGATTAAGCCATTGGTTGGTAGTAGCAATGAAAATGTGGAGCCTCCTACAACCAAAGAAGATGTGGAACGTCTTGCAAAAAGAAAATGCAAGAAAAGGGTTAATGGTAACCTTTGTCATGGGTGTGGGCAATATGGAGTTAATCATGACAAAAGAAATTATCCAAAGCTCCATAATCGGTAAGAATACATACTCCGCATGTTTTTCTATGTATATCATGCAATTAATATATCAATAGTTGAAATGCGTTTGTTGTCTTTGATGTAGAATGGGCCATGTGGACCAAAATGTTACATGAAAATGTTATTGATGACAGGCAATCCTTCCAGCATTATTTGTAGGTATAATAGCATTATTATTGTTAATCAACATTTTTATGATTTCTATTTTTGGTTAGGATGAGGAGCACTCATTATCTATGGGATGCTAATCTCAGTTTTTTTGTTCCTGATTTACATAATGTTAATGGGGTTCCTCTGTTTTGTATAAGTTTATTCTATGAATTTAGAGGAATTGGCCATGAACTTGAAGGAATTCGAGTATTTTGTATGACTTTATTTAGAAATTTATATTCAATGACACAAGAACGATAGCATACCAACTTTGGAGGCAACATGGAAGACATCAAATGCCTATTTTGATTTCATTAAATATCAATCCAATTCTTTTACAATGCTTCTCATACACAGTGAAAAACAATACTAATTTACAAAAATTGATAAATAAAGACTTAAAGGGCTCATGCTTGATCAAGCAGCAAGTGATTATTCATGGATAATCCATATTCATAGTAAATACTTGAAGGGCTCCTGCAAAAAAAAAAATGTAACAAGCATAATCATTTGTGTTGTTTGATAGAGAATTTTTTGGTGGGAAGAACACCAAAGGATCAACTACATCTAAGAAATATACCCCAAAAGCAAATGGCAGCCTTAATAGAAAGCAAATGTTCAAACGAGTAATGCAAATGGCATGATTGGCAAGATATGGCATATACACAGTCAATTTAATAAGTAAAAGCAAATGGCAAACAATTTAATTATAATGAAAATGGCAGCCTTAATAGCAAGTCCTTGCCAATCGGTGGCTTTCCTGCAAAATCAAAACCCAAAAGGTTATAAGGTCCCAAGTTCATACTCTATTAATTCATTTCATTCAAATCTATAAGCCAATTTGAATTAGAAATCAAAAGGTTTTTACCTTAAAACCATAAAGAAAACCACCAAATTTATGGACACGTTCAAATCTGTAACCAATTTGAATTAGAACTCAAAAGGTTTTTACCCTAAACCTGAAAGGAAACCACCAAATTTATGGACCCATTCGAAACTAGATTCATCCCGAATCAGAATGGAAATAGGTTTTTGCGTTTAGAATTCGAAAAATATAAACCCCAATTGTTCAACCCAATATCCAAATTAATCACTTAAAATAGTGAATGAGGAGGAAATCCATACCTGAAATCTCAAAGGTTAGACGCGATGGCTTGTGGTTTAGTTGAGCACAAAGCTTTGTTCGTGGGAGATGCATGTGCGTCTGTGTCGCAAGGAAGAGGAGAGAACAGAAAAGAAAAAGTAAATAGGGAAAAGAAGAAAAAAGCATAAAAAAAAGATTTTATGAGCTATTTAATCTTAACCACACAATTTCATTAAAGCCTGTAACATGAGGGATCTCCATTTTTCTAGAAAAATGGGAGCGCCCTCTTGACCGTTGGATTGGCTTTAATGAAATTGTGTGATTAAGATATATATATATATATATATATATATATATATATGGGATCAAGGGACAAACATTTTGACAAATATTTTTACACTTTTTTTAAACCTTTAGATTATAAAACATCCAAAGGTTCATATTCATTCATTAAATGACATGGATGCTTAAGTGGATTTTAACTTAGATTAAACATAAAAATAAAATTCAAAAAGCATAAATATGGAAGGTAATTAAAAATAAAATTAAAAAGGAAGAAACCCTAGTTTTAAGCATGCAAACAAGAAAGGTAAAACTCCATTGATTCAAAGTATTGTAACCTCCATTTCCCTCTTTGCCGATGAGGTCTGCAACTTTCATAGGATTGATATGAAATTTTGATGCCTTCTACAACGAATCAAGCTATTAGTCTCTAGAATCTTCATTACGTAAGCAAAACCTACAAAACCCTAAACCGTATATTATTGTTCATATGTGTAGGGTGATTAAATTAGGTTTTGCAAAATCCTTTTAGTTTTGTCGATTTAGGAAATTGATGATTTTTCTACTTTTTTTAGCTTTTGGAATCAAACAAACAACTTAATTTCATTCGTCTGCGCTTTCAATTTTTTTTTTTATTATAGCAATTTCGTTTCCACTGACTATTAATCCTGTCCCTAGTATCACCTTTTTTTTTTAATCATTCCTTTTTTGTTATTTATTAGGGTTCATTTTTTATAAAATGAAAGAGCAGATTTCATCCAAGGCATTGCTTGATTATTGGTTACAGTATTTTCATGTTTTTTTTTCTTCTTATTTTTGAATTTTTTACGCTAGGTTCAAAGCTTGATTATTGGTTTTTTCAATTTTATCCTATTAGATATTAATTTTTGGATAAATGTTTTCTTTATTAGTTATAATCCACATCATCATCCAAGTCATTTAATGTCTAAAACTCTCCACATCTGTGACGACCTGTCCCTAATTTTGCCATGTAATTTTCTCCTCGAGTGTGTAAATTGACATTTATGCCCTTGTGGGCAAAGTGACATGGACGTGATTATTCGGCTTTAATTTATTTTTCTTGTTATCGTAATTAATTAGTACTCGTTGTTACGATCCCGTGAGTGCAAATTAGACCCAAATCGGATCTATAACGAAAAAGTTACGCACAATTAAAGTACATTAACAATGGGTAGAATTGTACATGAGTGTGTTAATTTATCAGTGTTGGAAACACTGTTTTTGATAAGGAGACAGATTTTTGTGTACGACTTATTGTACAAAATCTAAAAACCTTATCATTTTTCTTCTTTAAAATTGACCCTTGTACCTATTCCCCTTACCAAGCAGTTCATTTCCTCAATTCCCTCACCTAATTAGATTTTCTTTCTTTTCCACCAATTAGATCACTCTCTCTCCTCTCTGCCCAATCAGAAAGTTGTCACTCTCTCTCTTACCTTATCCTTCTCTTTCTCCCTCGCCCGTGACTCTTTCCCCTCTGCAACACACACACACCATCATCAAAACTTGTAGATCGAACCCAACAACACCACCATCACACTCATCTCGAACCCATGAACCCAGCCCTACAAGCCGATTCGAAAATGATCAAGTTTTGACTCGTCAACTCGAAAGCTCCGACTTGGAGGGTTGTACTCCAATGTGTTTCCAGCCGTGTTGCATGGTTTTGGGAGTCTTGGAAGCTTAGAGGTGACTCCCCAAGGCCATTAGCCTAGTTTTGAAGTGGAGCCGACGAGGAGACCTTTGGGTTTGAGACAACGAAAGTAAGGCCAAGAGTGTCGAGTGGATTTTGATCCACTTACGTCCACCTTTTGAACTTTTAAGAGGTAAAATCTTATTCTCCTCTTCCCAGGCTTCAAATCCATATAAAGTTCGTTAAAAATGGTTGAGAAATGAGCAAGATATGAAGATTTGAAATTTTTCCAAAAACCGGTGAAAATTCCACAGATGGCGGCGGACGGCGGTGGAGGTCCACTGGAGAAGAACACAGAATATTCTGTTAAAGTTAACGAAATATTCTAATGTCGTTAAAGTAATTGACGCCGTTACCATTAATGGAATATTTCGTCAAGTTTGACGAAATATTCCCCCTAGGGTTATTGTCAGCCTGTCAGGCGTGTGTGGCCGCACATAATGGCGCGTCTGGCCACCGGCCGGCGAATGGTTAACATGTACGGGTCCACGTCGTTGAGTAGAATGTTTTCGTATATTTAAATCCTCCGTTTAAGCAAACTATAGGGGGTTTTTCCTGGCCTTTTCGTTTATGTCCTTATTAATTAATTAGTTTAGTTACTTCGCATATAGGTGAGACTTATCCCGAGGACGTACGAGGTTAAGTAAGGCTAGAAGGCTACGATCTATCCACGTATCAGTGAGTGGGCATTTGTTTTCGTGTGTGTGTGTGTATATATATATATAAACTTTATAGTTTCCACAAATGCTTTTGAATTGATTTATGCATATCATGCCATGATTAAATAACGTTATAAGAAATGTTGTACTGTTGTGAAATGCTAAAATGATCCTATGGGATACGGTGGTAAGTTTATTATGTTGACTAGAATTATTGAATCATTATGGCATGCTTATATTTATGTAGTCTACTCATCATAGCTGCACCCGGTGTTAGTGCTCACCCAGGGCCAAGGCCAGTCTTTCACGTGTATGTTCACATCTGCACCGCATGCTCGCCTTGGATCCAAGTAGGTGCCAGTCCTGTCGTACATGTTGCAATAGGCAACCCCGACTCATATGTGATCGCGAATAGCGCCAGTCTTCATGTGATTGTAGCACTAGATAGTAGGAAGCATTGAGATTACAGTCACTTGAAACAATAACTTTGCTCTTAATTATTGTTCCATAACTTTCACGTTTTAAGATTGAGTGCACCTGTCATTTGAGTAATGTACTGTCATGCTATATATCATAGTGAATAAAGCATATAAGGAGCAAAGGGCCAAGGCATAAGAAATCATGTCAGCCATACGATGAGTTGTATAAGATATCACTTTGTCTCATTACAATTTACAACCACAGGCTCACTTGTACTTACAATAGCAAAAGGCTATTAACACATTGTATGTCACTACAAAATTGTAGCATTTGATACAACAAATCCAATTCTATACATCAACCTAAAATGAACTATAGCTATAGCTGAAAGTAGTAATCTGAAGCAACCCAAAATCCAATTCATGTTGTCATTCATTCTTGCAATCTGACACCCCCTAAAAACATTAGAGAGAAAAGCTTAATCAAATGAAAAAAATCCCATAGAAGTTCTCTTTCAATCTTGCAACCTCCATCCATGGACATTATACCCAAAGGACAGAGGGCACTTACGAAGATTGATGGAAAGATATAGAGATGGGAAAAAGGATTTACACATGGTCTTTATAGATTTGGAAAAAGGGTATGATAGGGTCCCAAGAGACATTCTTTGGAGGATTTTAGAGAAGAAAGGAGTACGAGTAGCATATATCCAAGCTATAAAGGATATGTATGAAGGAGCAAAGACTGCCGTAAGAACTCATGAAGGACAAACCGAAAGCTTCCCCATAACTGTAGGATTACATCAAGGCTCATCCTTAAGTCCTTACCTTTTTGCGTTGGTAATGGATGAGTTAACAGGACATATTCAAGATGATATTCCTTGGTGTATGCTTTTCGTAGACGATATAGTGGAGATCTCAACCATAGAATACAAGTTGGATGGATGAAGTGGAAGAGTGCATCCGGCGTGTTGTGTGACCGCCGTATGCTACTGAAGCTCAAGGGAAAATTTATAGGACGGCAATAAGGCCGGCGATGCTGTATGGCATAGAATGTTGGGCGGTGAAGCATCAACACATACATAAAATAGGTGTAGCGGAGATGAGGATGCTTCGTTGGATGTGTGGGCACACGAGAAAGGATAAGATTAGGAATGAGGATATCCGATGTAAAGTAAGAGTAGCCAAAATTGAAGGAAAGCTGAGAGAAAATCGGTTACGGTGGTTTGGACATGTGCAAAGAAGGGTTACTGACGCTCCGGTTAGAAGATGCGACTACGGGATAGAGGTTCAGGGCCAAAGGGGTAGAGGAAGACCTAGGAAAACTTTGGAAGAGACTCTAAGAAAAGACTTAGAGTACTTGGATCCAACGGAGGACATGACACAGGACCGAGCATAATGGCATTCTAGGATTCATATAGCCGACCCCACTTAGTGGGAAAAGGCTTTGTTGTTGTTGTTGTTGTTGTGGGGTAGAAGATACAGATGAAGGCGGCGAATCAGGCTAGGGTAGACGTGGCAAAAACGAAGAAGAAATGGGAGATATATAGGGTCGAAAGAGAGGTAGGGGTTGATGTTGTAGAACGCAACATAGATTGATGCATAAACGAAGATTTTTATGATGCATAGGGAGGGAGAGGGGAAGATGGAGGAGATTAAGACTAGGACGTAGGTGATGGTGTTTGAGAATATAAGGGAGGCTGAGATAGCAGAAGCCGATGCTGAGCCGATAAAGAAGAATATGAAGAGGCGCATGTGGCTGAGGTAGAGGCTGAAAAGGCGATAGCATCGAGAGAGGCAGAGTTGCAAAAAGAGGTGGAGAAGATAAATGCCTTGACTAGAATGGAGAAGCTTAAGGGTGAGTTATTGACTGAGGCCAGTGTTGAGTATGAAACCAAGGTACGTCTTGTGCTTCTTTCTTTTTCCTTCTTAAATATTATATAGAATACATATATGCATGCATTGGTTTTGCACGCATGAATACAGATGAAAAATTATGTAAACTAGTGCTCTACCTATATGAAATAGTTGATCCATCAGGGTCGTATTTTCAAATAACAAGTCGTTGATGGAGACTTTTATGCAAAGTAAAAAATGATCGAGGCAGGACTCTATGCTCGTCAACAAGCTGCTGATGCATAATGTTATGCAAAGAAAAGAGAGGTTGAAGGACTCATGGCCCTTGGACAAGCCCAAGGCGCATATCCACGCTCTCTTTTGGACGCAGTTAGAGGCAACTATGCAGCTGTGAGGGACTTCTTGGTGATCAACAATGGCATGTTTCAACAAGTTGCCCAGATCAATGCTGACGCCGTGTGCAGTCTTCAGCCCAAGATTAGCAGTTGGACTACTAGTGGCGCAAAGGGCAGTGATGACGGTGCCAATGGGGCTTTCAAAGAGATTGCGAGTGTTTACAAGACATTGCCATCGTTGTTCACGACAATTAATGAGCAAACTGGCATGTTGCCACCACCTTGGTTGGGGACTTTGTCCAATTCTCCTTCTACCAACTCGACTCTTGGCACATCAAACTAGCATGTTGTCAGCAACTGAGCTCTGAATTCATTTCAATTCAAACTACTTAGTTTTCGAATTACAAAAAAACTACCTCAACTATTGGGTCAACCACAGTTTCATACCCCATCTTTAAAACATTTCAATGTCATACCTTATCTTTGAATTTGTTGCAATGTCGTACCTTCCGTCAGTTTGTCTGTCAATTCCTCTATTAAATGTTGACATGGCTTGAGACGGGACCCACTTTCTATTAAAAAAATTAAAATATTTTTATTTAAATATTTTTATAAAAATAATGTGGGACCCACCCATCTTCTTCCTATCCCACCTGTCTCCCCCCACTCTTCCTCCCTTCAGTCCAAAACCAGAACCAGCTTATTCCCCATCCACCCGTGTCCTTAACCCCCAACCTTCATTCCCTATCCACCTTCTTCGAATTTGTTTAAAGTCTTGGAGATTTGATGCCTTCTAGAAACATGTTCAAAGAGAGGAAGATGGGGAAACCATCAGATCTACGCAATCTACGGTCTCAACCAGTTGCACACCATTCTCTTCCTTCTCTTCAACGATGTCCTATTTACCGTTCTGTCACTCTTCTACCTCACTTATTTCAACCTCGTCACCCTCTTCTTCCTCCTCCTCCTCCTCATTGACACTGCTTGTTTTGTCGCAGAGTTCACTGGCTCCGTCACCGCCTTTTCCTCCCTTTGCCTCTTCTTCACATCCGGACACTTCCTATACTCCTCACTCCCCCTCCACTACAATGTCGCCCAGCACATGGTCGGCTCAGTCAACGAATGGTTTACCGTCAAGCACGCCCTCAAAGTCGGCAGCGGTCGCGGCATACTCTTAAACGTTGTGGCGACCCAAATGAAGAAAGAGGGGAGTTCGGGTCGGATTATGGGCCTAGATCGGTCCAAGATAACGAGTCTCTAGTCAACGCTGCAAACGGTGAAGATTGAAGGTGTGGGGGAGTACGTGACTTGACGCGAGGGCGACCCCAGGAGATTGTTGTTCGGGGACGGGTACTTAGACATCGTGGTGTCTGCTGTGTTAGTCCACACCATCGAAAAAGAGTATGGCCATCAGACGGTGGAAGGGAGCTTCTCGTTGGAGATGGAGGTGTAGTGGGGAGGGAAGTGGTTGCGAGTGAAGCAGAAAGGGTAAATCCAGATCTTGACTGTGTAATCGACGGTGGAGAATGGGTTGAGGACGGAGTGGCAAGTGCGGCAGTGGAGGGGGGCATAGGGGAGGACGGTCATGGAGGGGAATGGCTTGATCAGAGTGTAGATGGCTGGGTGGCTAGGTGGAAAAGATGATTGAGTAGTGAGGATGAGAACGAGGGAGAGTCACGATGGGATTCTAGTTTTGAGGGAAGGGAGGAAGGGTGGGGGAGACGACTAGGATAGGAAGAAGGTGAGTGGGTCCCACATTATTTTTAATATTTAATTAATTTTTTAATAGAAAGTGGATCATGCCTCAAGCCACGTCAACATTTAACAGCGGAATTAATAGACAAAGGTATCACATTGCAACAAATTCGAAGATAAGGTATGACATTGAAATGTTTTAAAGATGAGGTATGAAACTGTGGTTGACCCAATCAATGAACAAAATATCGATATTATCAGCGAAATATCGCCGATAATATCTTTTTTTTACAGAGAGCGATATTTTTACACATATCCAGTCATTTATCGTCAAAATATCGCGATATTATCGATATTACCGATAATATCGCCGAACTCCGAGGCTCCGTCGTTGGAAGGGAAGGAGAGGGCTTCTGCGGGGAAGAAATTGGGGAGGCTCTGGGAAGCAGTTATGAAAATCAATGGCAGGATGAGGTTTGAACAAATCTTACCAATAAAAAAGGGAAAATATACAAATGAAAACAAAAACCATAACACAATTCGCCCTTCGTTTTTCCATTTCCAGGGGTTGCGGCGATTGAAGGGTTGAAGGGTTGGGGGGGGGGGGGGAGATCCGCGGCGATTGAAGATTCGAAGGGTTGGGGGGGGAGAGATCTGAAGATTCGAAGGGTGGGGGGGGATCTGAAGATTCGAAGTGTGGGGGGGCGCAGCGGAGAAGAGATTGTTAGGGGGGGAAGGGGGGAGATGGGGGATTCAAGAAGACTGAAAGGAGAAGAGAGAGGGATTGACTGAGAGCTCTTGGTGTGCGTGTGTGGTGTGGGTTCTCTCGAACTCTGTGTGCATGTGTGGTGGCGTGTGTAAGAGTGTAATGTGAAAAATTTTATCTCTGTGTGTGTGTGTGGTGGCGTGGCGTGTAATGTGAAAAAAAAACATGCAAATAATTTATAGGACGAATAAAGTGTAAAATATTATACTAATTCATTATATATAAATAATTATGGTGTGTTTAAACTTCTTTCATTAATTACTACATATTTTCTACACTCACAATGTTTGCCAGCTCGCTATATAATCAACTTAAATAAGTTAAATCCATCATGCAATGCATTTCCTTCCAATTTTTTGTGATAAATTAATAGATAATTGACTAAATAAACATCTTGCAAAGTTTCAATAAAAATTTCCAAGTTTTTCTTACAATTTCCGTGGTTTCCATATAATTTTTATCGATATCGATATTATCCCGATATTTCCATCGATATTTCCGTGTTTTCGGACTACCGATATTTCCGATATCATCGATATTTAATACCTTGGACCCAATAGTTGAGATAGTTTTTTTTAATTTACCCTTATTACTTTCATTGACTATTGTTTTTTTTATGTATTTATTTATGGACAGGTCCCTTCATTAATCAGAAGTCATACCATCTGCATTCCTTGTTGAACTTTTGGAGAAATTTTTATGTAACACCCAGTGTCCTAAAAGTCCCATGCCTAGTGCCACTTAGGCGCGCTAGGCAGCTAGTCACCGCCACGATTAATTTCTAGGTGTTTAAAAAATAAGAAACGATGCCTACACCTGCCTAGGTTGCGACCTTCACTCAATTAGAAAATAGATAACTCCTTTATTGCATTTTCCTTTTTTTAGTAATTATACGAGAGTTATTGAATACTTTGATGAATACTTATTAATATGCATATTCCCATATTTTCATATGTTCTAGTAATTTATAATTTATGTCATACTATTTTATAATTTATGTATCACAATAAAATTATGTATTTTTAAAAATATAAATAGACATTTCATTATCCTTTTATATAATGAATTTAATATAAAGAAATATTTATAAAAAAATAAAAATAAAATAAATAAAATAAAAAAAACCTAGACTCCTGCCTAAGTGCTAGTCTCCTGCCTGCCACCGGTTAAATCTTGTTAACACCACCTGTGAACATGCAAAATTACGAGAAGGCACTCTCCTCTCTTTGCTCCTTTTCTTATGTTCATTATTATTATTATTATTATTATTATTATTATTATTATTATTATTATTATTATTTTGTCAGCACTCTTTTCTTCATGTTCGCTATGAACCAAGCACTACAAATATGAATGGGAAATAACAATTTTCATAACACGGATACATCGCGTCTCCACCAGAAAGGAAACGCATAGATGAATTTCTTTCTTGCATTCCAACAGCCTTTCCATGAATTGCCTTGGAAAAACGCAAGGAACTGGTTTTTACCCAAACAAACCCCGGTCAATCAGTTGCGTGAAAATTCACATAATCCGCGCTGGAAAAGCCATCCTCTCCTCGAAAGATCGCACAACAATAGAACACAGGCATCGCATCCTGCAGGGAGTTGTAAATCTCATGACTTCCAGACGACAGCAAGCATCTGGAGCAGGCAGGAGCATTTGGGAGGTCTGTTGCAAATGTCATTTAAGTTCTGCAAAGTTACATTTGGATTGTGAGACTTTAAATCTAATTTCTCTTCACAATATTAGCCATCCATGGCATGATTCACAGCTAGTAATGATATAGCTCCATTAAGCCAACAAGAAACAGAAAGGTGGAATGCCAACTACGAAAATAAAATAATAGACGAGCTATGAAATTAGGCCTAAATTAGCAATCCATGATCAATGTTATTACTATACAGACGAATTCAAAGTACATCTTTCATTTCGGTAATAGCCATGGCCAAATCAACAATCACCCCCAAGTAACCTTCAGTAATTTGGTAAGTATGGTACGGTCCGTAGTTTATATGGCTGAAAGCCAAACAAAAATGACAAGTTAATCAATCAAACTTGTTATGTCATAAACTTAGCGTCACTCAGGATATCTAGTCTCTGTTGATATCATCAAATCCTAAATTCTGGGAAAGGAAAAGAGAACTTAAATATAAAAAGGAGTTGAGCAAAATATCAGTTCTGTTATATCCAAGCATGACTTTTTGATAATCAACTTCTAACCTCATATTTGAAGCGTGACCTTGTAAACCTCAATACTAGCTCCAAAGATCGGCTGAGGAATTGCTAGGTCAGGAATCCAGGAAATTCTGATTGAAAACGAAAGAAAAGAAAATTTAAATGGTTCTGCGTAATACAACAGAATTCAACAGAAGCAGGAAGGAGAAAGAAAAAAAACCACTAACAACTCGAAATAATGATCACAACTGTTGTTCACCAAATTCAGCAACTGCGGTTTGCAGAATGAAAACAATAAAATAGAAAGCAAACAATATTATTGATAAAATTGCTAGAAGCAGGTTTGCTTGCCCACAGTTATCTATAAAATATCTCTTCCCCAGGCTTTATGCAACACAATCCTCGTAGCAATTTTTTGTTTATTCTGTGATTCACCTCAGAACAAGTTCTCTAGCCTCCATCAACCACATTATATATCGAGGGGAAAATAAACTCATGCAATAAACCTTCGAAAGATAAGATGGTCTAAAGTGCAATACCTAGTCTGACATCTCTTGATGTTTCAATCATTCGGTATGGCCATCTGGTCGAGCTATGTGCCTCATCAACAGAGTAAACAGGATTCAAATTTGAGACAGCTGATTTCTTACTTTCTTTTGTAAACATAGCCAGTCCCGAACTCAAATGAAGTAGGGTTGCAACTGGTGACCACCATTAGAGTAAGTAACAGTCAATTGATACAGACACCTTGAATTAATGAATTAGGACATCCCTACTAGGAATACTAATGGCGCTCAACCATTGAGATGGGAAATAAAGGATATATACTACAGCCACACTGCTCAATAGTACTTAAGCAGTTAACAATGGAAGTGAGCACACAAGTGTAATTTTTTCTCAAAGAGGCCACTTTATGCAGTGATGCTAAAAGTCTGAGCATGTGTAAACTTAATGGAAGGAGAGGCACTTAAAATATGAATCATCACAAAGTCTTGAAGTCTGTAATATTTGGGAGCTAAAAGGAGTTACAACATATAATGTGATTATGTCATGATGTTTAAGTTTATACGTAACTTAATAACTACTAGCGGATGAAACTCTGCAAGCACATGTAACAGTGAGAATCTTTAATAAGTTAGCCAAACAAGGAAGATGTTTCTAAAATAATAAGACGAAAAAAGAACATGGGAAAGCAACAATTGTGCCAGCTATTTATTTTACTCCCAACCCAGGAATAAATTTACTAGTGAACCAATGTCATATCATGGCTATACCTTCACCCTACTAGTGACGATGCAATAACATATATCAACTCCACATAGTTATTGAATTAGAAGTAATTAAAGAATCTTCATAAAAATATGAAGCAAAGAAAATGAGTAATGTACAGATCTACCAACCTCCAAATGTTCAAGAATCATTTTAGAGACGTTAAGGAGATGTATCCCATGGTCTACGGCCATCAGTTTTAAGAATAGGAATATGCACCTGTGAATGAACCATATTACCTTCAGAACATGGTGCGCAAACATGGTGCACAAGTTAAATATCATAAAACTGTTCAGAAACAGAAGAATTCTTCATGCAAAAAAGAAAAAACCTAACCTTTTGAATGTTTCCAATCATTCCTGATTTGTACATGTAGTGGGCTGATGCAACCCATGAACCAATGTTGTATACGTAATTTCATCTAAAGCTACTCCTTTACTGGCCATATGATCACATACTTCAAAAGCTTCTTCCACCTTCCTTTCCTTACAAAATCCATTTGTTAACGCATTATAGGTGACAGCATCTGGGACAACTCCCATTTTTGTCATCTCAGATAGCAGTCTAGTTGCTTCTTCCATATTGCCTAGTTTACAGTACCCATCAATCATGACAGTGTAGGTAATCTTATTCGGTTTTATGTTAAATGAAGACATCTCCAGCAAGACATTCCCTACTTTATATATTTGTCCTAGCTTAAAATAACCATGAATTAGTGCTGTATAACATACAACATCTGGCAACAAGCCCTCATTCCTCATTTCATCTAGAAGGCATTTTGCATCCTCAACACTGCCAATATTGCAGAGTCCATCTATAAGAGAAGAATACGTGGCACAAGTTGGTTGAATGCCTTTCTTTTTCATGTCCAAGCGGAGACCAAGGGCTGCAGTCATATTCCCATTTTTGCTGTATGCTCTGATTAGTGTATTATAAACAACAGAATTTAGCTCCACTTTTTTAGTCACCAACTTACTGAAAAGGTTTTCACCCTCATCCACTCTGCCAGCTTTACAGTACCCATCTATCATCACCCCATATGTATAGACATTGGGAGCCAGACCCCGATTTTCACACTCATCCCATAGTTTAAGTGCATCGTCCACTTTTCCCCTATTACATAGACCATGAATTAACAAATTATAAGTATAAGTATCTGGTTCAATTCCTTGGTTAGTCATCTCTTCTTTAAGCTTAAAAGCTTCCTCCACTTTTCCCTCCTTGCAACAACCCGAGATAAGTGTGTTGTATGAGATTTTATCCATTACCAAACCTCTCTCTAGCATTGTTTTCAGTCGCAGAACAACATCTTGTGTGCTACCAGATTCACAAAGTCCATGAATTAAGGCATTTGAAGTCGCAGTGTTGGCTGCAAATCCTAGATCACATAGCCTAAACCAAAGTTCAACTGCCTCAGAATGCTTTCCATCTTTACAAAGCCCACAAACCAACGTGGTTAGCAAGCCATCACTAGGCCTACAGTTTCTTAAAAGCATTTCTATAGTAAACTTTAGCGCAGAATTGAACCTAGATTTCATGCATAACCAGTGAATAGCTGAGAAACAAACAGCTTGATTTATGGATAAACAATGGGACAGCATCTTGTCTAAAATCTGCTCAGCATGCTCCAACTGATTAGTTTTACAATATCCCTGCAGCAGAGAATTAAGAGTAACAGAATTGGGAGTTAATCCATTGGACAACATATCATCCATTATCTTTAGTGCCTCACTAATATTTCCCGTTTTACAATACCCATCAATCAATGTGTTATAGACAACCTCATTCGGGACAAATCCCCTATTGGACATTTCCTTCAAAACACAATTTGCCTCATAAAACTTTTCCAGCTTGATCAAACCATTAATGAGCACACTGTACGTTATAAGACTCGGGTTCACATTGTTTTCTACCATCTTCTTCTTGAACTGGAAAGCTTCGTCTAATCTCCTGCTCTTACAAAGCCCGTGAATAACATTATTGTATGTAACAACATTTGGAGCAATACCCCACCCTTCCATTTTTGAGAGCAAACCTATCGCTTCATCAACCTTCCCTCCCTTACAAAATGCATTAATTGCAGTAGTAAACAAGTAAACATCAGGAGAAACACCTCGAGACATAACTTCAAATACTTGATAACTCTTATGAAGTTCGCTAGCCTTCACTAACGAACTCAACAAAAAATTACAAATCTTCAACGATGGAAAGAAGCCCTTATCAGAAAAACACATAAACATATCAACGGCGTAACCAAAACCCATACTCTTGAATTGGGTGCAGTAAACATGAATCAACAAGTCCAGTGCCTGAACACCAACACCTCTTTCGGCCACAGTATTCAATTCCAACATGGCAATGGCTATCTCCATATGCCTGTGACTGGGGTTAGCATATGAAACTGGCACATTCCCATCAATCGAACGGATCAAAAGCAATCTCGCAGGCGATACAAGATTTGAATTAATAAGCAGATGAACCAAAACACAAAACGATCGAACAGTAAACAGAAACTTAAAAGATTCAGAAGCAAAATAGAAGAAATGGAGAGCTGTTTTGGGGTTCACATTGGAGCTAATGGAACAGAACAACTGATCAAATTGAAGAGGCGACAAAAGGGGTACGAGAGCTTTACACTTAGAAGAATCTAGAGATGGTTTTGAGAGAACAGAAGATACCCAGTTGTGCAAACTCAGATCGGGCGGCTCCGGTTGATCCGGAAGATGCAATGGCGGTGGCTGAGGAGGCTCTTTGTGGCGGCGTTGGGTGGTGCAGGTCACGCACGGGCGGTTGATGGGAGAGAAGAGAAAAAGATGGGGTTTGGGGACCGAAAGCCTCCTCAAATCCATCGGAAAATGCATGTGATTAGCTCTTCTGGGTGTGTCGATTTTGTGGGTTTTACTGCAGGGTTTATGAGAGTGAAGCTGCCATGGATTTTTGCTTTGAGATTCAGAGGATGCGAAAGAGCCACGATAGTGAGAGAGAGAGAGAGAGAGGCCCTTGAGGTTTGCTATTCTGTTGTGGACCCTTGTGGGTTTAAAGCTGCGCCGCAGGCAGAAGGCACAAGCAACAACCATGTCAAACCAGGGTGAGAGAGGGAGACAGACCGTCATAGAGAGAAACGAAGAGAGAGGTGTAGGCCGAAATTTGGGCTTTCTATTGGGCTAACTGCGCATATTTCAATCTCCCTAACCCACTACACGTTCATTTTTCTATTGCAACCCTTGATTTATTTTTATTTTTTTTTTAGTATAACGACATATTTTATACTAAAGATATAGGAGAGTTCAGCAAACTACACAATGGGCAACCTATTTAGTATCAAATTCGCTATCTAACAAATTCGAACCTAAATCATCTCACTTGCAAGTTAAAAGAAATATCACTAGACTATAGTACTGAGTAGCTCTCGATTTATTTTTAATTTTAAACAAACGATAGAATATAACATTAAAGTCTTCTAAAGCATAGAGAGGAATATTCAAACTTAAATGCAGAATATGAAGCAAAATGCTCTAATTAACTTGCAAACCAATGTCGGCCACCCTTAATTCCTTGAAGGCACCCTTTTATTATTTATTTTTTTAATACGAGGGATATTTGGGGAGTGAAAATCAAACTACGAATCTAAGGTGCAATGATGAATACCCTTAATTAACTAAGTTACAATCTGTCCTTAATTTTTAATATAAGAAACACATGGTTAGTCTATAATGATATTATTGTCCATGGTAAAAAATGGAGGTCAATCCTAATAGATGTGGGTTGACCCTCATCATAGTAAGGCTACCTTAAAGGGTGCATGAGAGATCTTATGGGGCGTAATATAAGGTCAACACAAGGATATATAATGGTTCACCAATAAAGGGTATGATCATTCCAAAGTAAGTTTCTCATCAAAACCTCGTGAGGTTATAAAAAACCTTCTCATAATCATAAGGAAAAGAGTATATTGAGGTCATACTTCAAAATAATCGCCCAAGCTAAGCATGTCATTCCGTACAACCCTTTTCCGTGGATCGCAGCCAAAGTTATGAATGGTCCTTTGCTAGACTACTCCCTAAGCAGGGTGTATACCATTCGGTAGCTCCCACCTGAAACCCTGAAATAACCTCTCTCTCAACATTCCAAGCGGTGTGTGAGGTTTCTGGGGTCGAGCCAGAGGCCTCCAGACTTCACCATCAACCTCGATTAAATCAAGGGAGGGAATATCCAGGCAACGAAGTAATATGGACGTCAAGGGCAACGAGCAATCCATGTTCGACTACTGATTGGGTTATAACTTATAAGATTAATTCTCTATTATTTTATTTTATTTTATTTTTTTATTATAATTTTTTTCTTTAAAAATTTAAATGATTCTTAAGTACACGAGGGTAATATGATAACGTAAAGGGAGTAAATTATCTATTCTAAAACTGACTGTAGCTTAGCTACAATCAAATTTTTGTCTGTTGATTTTGCCTGATTTACCCTACTACCACCAAATCTGTGGCTGGGTTGGGGTTTGGGCTGCCCCCGGTTTTTGCATGGGCTTCGTTGGTTTTCGGTAAATTGGGAAATTGAATTTATTTTGTGGAAATTGGGTTTCATCCGAAAAATCTGAATGTTTAGGTTTTTGTTTGCTGATTATTGTTGGTTTTATTTGTTATATTTAATTTATGTTTATATTGTTATATTTCGTTTGCATCTTTCTTCTTCAGAGGGGCTGGTTTTTTGATATCCTTTGAAGTGTGAATTTTCTGTTAATTTTCTTTTATATCTTTTTAAGGTTTTGTTAATTTTTGTTGTAAAGGAACTCAGGTGGTGGAACTAATTAGCTATAAAACAGCCCACTGTTTCTGTAGCTTGATTTTTTATTTATTAAAATTTAAGTTTTTTGTTTTTTTTTTGTTTTTTTGTTTTTTTTTTGGCAAAGAAACTCAGTGGTGGTTGTATTACTAACTACCAATACAAATTATGTATTCTTATGAGTACCGTATGCGTTTTGTGTGAGTTTGGGCATAATCGAGTATCACTGCCACCTCTTCAGCTTGCTTCTTATCCATGCTTGATGAGGCATGTAATCTCTCTATCTCTCTTCAAAGACTTCTGGTTTTCAATCAAACACCCCATTTTTTTTCTCCCAAGTTACTGGGACAAACACAGAGAATATGGAGAAGGTTTTGATTAATTTCTATTTTTAACTTATCCTTGGGTAAGCAATTTTGATGAAATTATGTTTTTGCTCCGCTTTTCGGTATTTTCGGGCAATTGAAGTTGAATATGGAGAAGGTTTTGACACATTTAGACTTGTTGCACTCTTAAGTTTGAGGTGGTAATGAATTTATTGAGTTAAATGTTTATTAGTCAAATTGTGTTTTATGTTCTGTTGAATATAATTTACTGATTATGCTTTATGTTGCTATGACTTACTACTGTTAATTTTTACTTCAAGTAGGATTTTTTGTACAACAAACTGCAAGAAGGTTTTCTTAAACGAAAAACAATATGCCATGAAACCTGGTGATCTAATTTCGTAATATTGAGTATTTTTTGGTGAGGGATTTCGAGTTTTCCGCCAAGTCTCTATCTTATTTTTAGTTTTTGAGTTGCAGGTAATACTTTATGGTCAATGTGATCCTATATCTATTTAATTGATTATATTTTTAGATCATGTAGGAAGACTACCAAGTAGCAATATTGTTACTTTTTTAAGTTGTTTATTCCTTTTATTTGGATTTGATATGGGATATCCGTGACTGGTTGTTCAACCCAACATTCATTCGCAAATCTGGAGTAGAGTAAGCGACTGTTGCGAAGTGGCCCAACACAACATTCATTTGCAAATCTGGTTTATAGAAAATCCTGTCACTGTCCCTATTGCCTTCCCCTGCCTCTCTTCTCTAAAGAAGAAAAGGAGTGTTAGACTAAAAGCTAAGCATTTCAATGTTTTTCTGATTGTATCCTAATATCACCAGTACTCCTACTTCCCTTTCAGTTGTCATTGAATTGCATAGCGTTTCACGATTTATCTTCGAATCCTGCCAATATCTTGGTTGCATGGATTTCTCAGAAACCACTTATGTGATGAACCATATGAAAAGAATAGGTTTAAATCAAATAACTGTGAGATAAACTTATCGAATATTGACTCTTATCAATTGGTATTTTCTATAGGTGGCATGATGGGACATTCCCATCAGAGTTCCATCGTGCTTGACGTGGGCTCCTCGCCGAGCCATGTTTGCTGTATGATATTCAAGGTTTGATTAACCACAAAATTTATATACAAAACTTTATTATTGGTTTTTGCATTATCTGTTGGGAAATATCCTTTCCCCTCTATGCTTATAATTTTTTATGCAAGGAAAACAAGCAAATAGGGAAATATAATTGTGTTCCTGAAAAAATTTAAGATTACTGATTTATTTCCCTAATTTCAATGATAATGCAGCTATGTAAAATCTACTTAACTAATGGAAAGGACCTAGTGTTTGGCTGCGATAAAGTTTTGGTTGGTAAGGACCTAATGCGACTCATGTGAATCAGTTGCAGAATGCTTTTAGTGTTTGAATTTCATCTTTCAAGCATTATCTAAATTGCTTGAGTGCTTCAATGTTTGAATTTGATCTTTCAAATTGTATGTGAACTGAAGTCCATTAGGGAAATTTTTATTAAAATGTAATGGATGCCTTTTGGGTAATAATGCATATCAAGACCTTTGAATTTGTTGATTCGGATGTTTGAACACAGTTGAAACTCACCATGTTGTTTTTGCAGTTTGATTAGCTATTGTTAATTAGAGTTGGCTAATATTTTTTTTATATTGAGTTTAGGGCCAATTAACAAATCTATTGAGTGATTGGTAAGAGTCTAGAAGCAAACCTTTTGAAGAAGTTGAAGTCATTTGGAGTAATCTGATAAAATTTGACCATCCTGGCCAGCGTGTTTCTTGACTATAGACAACTTATCGACCATATTTACTGATCGCAAGAACTAGTTGCATTTGAAACTCGCAGCATCACGTGGACAATTTTTGCTAATATATATCGAAAAGTGTATGAGTATTGTGAATAGAATTATCAATTAGGAATGTGATTTTGTAAACTTAAAATAGAATCCTAATAGATAGGTCTACAGACCCTAAATTCAACACCACCACCGCCGTCCGTCGAAGCCGATGACGACCATGAGGATAGGTCTACAGACCCTAAATTCAACACCATCACCGTAAATACTAATTCTATACAAGTTATCAAAAATTATACTCTCCATTTCAGCTACTCCTTCACTCTAAGAAAAGTTGTAACATATTTCTGGTTGGCGGTGACATATTATTAAATGTAGAGACTTGATGGTCCAATTTGATCTCACAAAAATCATATGTTAAGTCAGATTTCATTCATCAACACAGCATGAAAGCAATAGAATGGATCTACGTTCATTTGCTACTCCTTTCTCAACCCACCGCCCATTGGAAGTAAACGTCTAACCTGAATCACTTTAATGCCTTGCTTAATTACAAGCTCGCGCTATAAGCTTGACATTCAATTCTTAGTCCTCAGTCTTCAATCTTCAATCTTCCCCACCACCCATTCAGCCACCTTGTACGTAACTAAGACATTATAACTTTCTTCCTTTTACCAATCAGTCTCCAATCGTTTCTCTTTCCCTCTTAAGCGATGAAATGTTCAGTTCAGTGTTAGTTATACATCACGAGGTTTAGAAAATAAGAAGCATACACCTATAAATGCAAAACAAAAATTTTAAGCTAAGGGACCCAAATGTTGCTTTCCGTATCAAGTAATTTATTGTTTTTTTTTTTTTTTTTTTTTTTTTTGTCAGAAAAGAAATCTATTCTCTGGATATCTCAAATTCCACACCAATTGGTAAATGATCACTTGGGTGAAAGAGGTTTGGTAATCCACCATCCACATCAGAGGAATCCGGTCCCGGAAGCTCAAGAAAACTGACTGGTTTTATGTGGTCAGAAGGGGAAAAGAAAATATAATCAAGCGTACCAGTGAATCCAGGGGTGCAATTTGTAAATTGCGGTTCACCTCGTGTATAAGCGTAGGTGCTGCACAAGGGAATAGGCAAATCTTCTAGAATATCCATTGTTGGTGCAGATGAAGTGTTGCCTGAAATAAGGTACTGGTAAACCTGGAATACAAGAGAAGTTAGAACTGGGGGAAGTATTTTGCATACACCAGGACCAGGTCCCCTCGTGGACTAAGACAAAACCTGAAGAATCAGAAACAATGCAAACCAAACCAGTACAAGAGTAAAGTAGGTGAATATTAAGAAATTTGAGGGCATCAGACCTTATCCCCGGGAACTGAATTGAAGTCACCAGCCACAATCAATGAAGGAGTGCACTCAAATCTGTCGGATACTAATGTTTTAAATTGAGCCAAACGCGATACAAGATATTTAGCTTGTGCAAGCTTAACATCAGCCCAGCTGGGATCCCTGAAGCATAAACATCAATGTCCTTAACAATTTGAACAAATAAAATATAAACCCCATGTCTATAGGCAAGAAGCATAAACACAACACCGCATAAAATAGTAGGAAACTAACAATATAATAACATACAACTTTACCAGTAAAGATGTGTGTTTGCCACAATAACAAAATGATTACAAGGATGTTTTAACTTGAATGCTGCCATAATTCCAACACAATCACGTTTTAGTCTGACACGAGGATCATTAGGATCTCCACGATCCTGAGTGGTCTCTACTGTTGAACCTGAAGAGAGTGAAGAAAATGTCAGTCAACCACATCTTTACTTCTGTGGAGAAAACTGTATTAAGACATAAGGAAGCTATGATCAAGATTAATAACACCAATAGAAAAAACACACACAGCAGATGGGAAAAAGTATTTAAAATGTCACCAACAATAAGAACATAGATAAAGTTGCAAATGAAGGAATTCCTCTAAATACTCGAAATTAAAGACAGCTATGCATTAACATAAATCAAGATTCTAACATTTTAAACATTTGAGACGGTACACCATTAACAACATGAAGTCAGCAACGGATTAGATAATAAAACAGTATGGAAGTTACCATTTTTGGATCTGGCATCTTCATTTCCTGTGGCTTCCTTATCATTTGGTTTATCATCACCGGGTATATTTCCATCTTTAATTGAGTTTACAAGATCATTGTATTCTATTTTCTCCTCTAACACCAAATCTGCCCTGAAGGATGAAGGACAATCCGGCACAATTAAGATAGCCGTACATTTAAATTTGAAATAGATTTAAATAGGTAACGCTCTGCTGCAAAGTTTAAAAAAAGTTGGAAAGAAATTATCCAAATTTGTCCCAATATCCATATAGCCGATCCCACTCAGTGACTTGGATTTTCCAAGTCTCCAACCGAGAAGTTTTCCTCACTCGGAAAATTAAGGGAACACTACCCCAACCTACATGCTCCACTCAAGAAGCTTCAACATACAAGCTTCAACAAAAGAAAATTCAAAGAACTTAGCGAATAAGGCTTTGGTGTATCTAACACAATACGTTGAAATGAAGGAAAGCTTATTTATTGATATCCCCGATAAGCTACAAATATGTACATATACATGAGTCAAAATAAACACACAAGAGGGAGCCTTCACAAAGGTTGCTTAGGAGAAGTCTCAGCAGTCGGTAGAGCCCCAGAAAGAGAAGGCACCGGAGGGGGATCATTTGGAGCCTCAGTATTGGACAGAACCCTAGAAGGAGGAGGCATCAGAGGTTGATCATTTGGAGCTTCATTACGCGGTACAGCCCCAGAAGACGAAGGCAATAAATGCCTTTGGAACAAACCCACAAATCTCTGATGATCAAGTAAAACCTGACCATCAGTTTCCTTCATCTGGTCAAGCTTCCTCTTCATGTTTGTAGCATAGTCATGTGCGAGCCGGTGCAACTGTTTATTCTCATGCTTGAGCCCTCTAATCTCCTGTTTGAGACTCATCACTTCAGCCGCCAATGATTCAACTTGGCGGGTTCGAGCAAATAGGCGTTGGGCCATATTAGACACAGAACCTGCACACTGAACACTGAGAGCCAGCGAATCCTTAACAGCTAACTCATCAAACCGTTTGGAAAGTAGTCTGTTATCTTTGGGAGTGAGAAGGTTCCTGGCCACCACCGCAGCGGTCATATCATTCTTCATCACGGAATCCCCAACGGTAAGAGGACCAGTAGGGGAGACGAAGGATGGGCGCCATATGTTGTCTGGAGAAGGCGGGGCTGCCTCTTCAACAAGGTTCAAGTCAAAACGACGGTCGGAGGGGCCAGACATTTTCAAAGGTGTTGAAGAGAGAAGAGGTCGGACAAATCAAGATCTTAGAAGTGCAAATGAAGCTTCTACTGGTGGAGATTCAAGTGTGCTTTGGAACTTAATGCCAGCCCCTATAAAAATCTGCACTCGACGGAGCTTCAGAAATCGAAGAGGCGCCTGCTCAGAAATCGAAGAGGCGTTTGCTTTCTCAAAAGTTGGGCTGCTCAAAGACCTCGAAGGCTGATCTCAGAAATCGAAGAGGCGCTCGCTTTCTCAAAAGCTGGGCTCCCCAGAGACCACGAGGGCCGATCTCAGAAATCGAAGAGGCACCTACTTTTCCAGCCTTGTCAGCACCTGTCACACGCACACTCAGCTTTGCGGAAATTATGGGCATTCTGTCGAAGACTTCTGGGGAAGTAGAAAACACATGAATCTTACTGTTCAATCACCCACTTCCCACACGCAACAATAGCTCATGGGTACCACAGATAACTTTGCCAAAGTTCTCTGCCAAAGTTGAGCACGTGAAGCTTGCAGCTCCCACTACATCGCTCTGACCAAGAAGGGTAAAAGAATAGCAAAGAAACAGCACTAACAAAGTTTAGACCCATAAATTTTGAAGGTCTAGCTACCATATTACCCACAAGGGTAAAGGAACAGTACCACTGCTGGATAATTGGAAAGTCCCTGTGTGTCAACCTCTGTGCTTCGTGGCAAGGTAGACTAGCAAACATGCCCAACCTTTACTCACATTCGAGAAAACACTCCCAATAAGATTGCTTGCTCCAAAATTGAAGAGGCACCGTCCTCCGAATCTCGAGAGCCAGACTCCCAACATGACTACTTTCTTAAAAATCGAAGAGAGGGTAAAGGAACAGTACCATTGCTGGATAATTGGAAAGTCCCTGTGTGTCAACCTCTGTGCTTCGTGGTAAGGTAGACTAGCAAACATGCCCAACCTTTACTCACATTAGAGAAAACACTCCCAACAAGATTGCTTGCTCCAAAATCGAAGAGGCACCGCCCTCCGAATCTCGAGAGCCAGACTCCCAACATGATTACTTTCTCAAAAATCGAAAAGACACTGCTCCCCGAATCTTCGAGAGCCAGACCCCCAGCATGATTGCTTTCTCAAAAATCGATGAGGCATCGTTCTCCGAATCAATCGAAGAGGCGCTCGCTTTCTCAAAAGCTGGGCTGCTTAGAGACCACGAGGGCCGATCTCAGAAATCGAAGAGGCACCTACTTTTCTAGCCTTGTCAGCACCTGTCACACGCACACTCAGCTTTGCAGAAATTATGGGCATTCTGTCGAAGACTTCTGGTGAAGTAGAAAGCACATGAATCTTACTGTTCAATCACCCACTTCCCACACGCAACAATAGCTCATGGGTACCACAGATAACTTTGCCAAAGTTCTCTGCCAAAGTTGAGCACGTGAAGCTTGCAGCTCCCACTACATCGCTCTGACCAAGAAAGGTAAAAGAATAGCAAAGAAACAGCACTAACAAAGTTTAGACACATAAATTTTGAAGGTCTAGCTACCATATTATTACCCATAAGGGTAAAGGAACAGTACCACTGTTGGATAATTGGAAAGTCCCTGTTTGTCAACCTCTGTGCTTCGTGGCAAGGTAGACTAGCAAACATGCCCAACCTTTACTCACATTCGAGAAAACACTCCCAACAAGATTGCTTGCTTCAAAATCGAAGAGATACCGTCCTCCGAATCTCGAGAGCCAGACTCCCAACATGACTACTTTCTCAAAATCGAAGAGAGGGTAAAGGAACAGTACCATTGCTGGATAATTGGAAAGTCCCTGTGTGTCAACCTTTGTGCTTCGTGGCAAGGTAGACTAGCAAACATGCCCAACCTTTACTCACATTCTAGACAACACTCCCAACAAGATTGCTTGCTCCAAAATCGAAGAGGCACCGCCCTCCGAATCTCGAGAGCCAGACTCCCAACATGATTACTTTCTCAAAAATCGAAGAGACACTGCTCTCCGAATCTCGAGAGCCAGACCCCCAGCATGATTGCTTTCTCAAAAATCGAAGAGGCATCGTTCTCCGAATCTCGAGAGCCAGATACCACAGACCACTTTTTCAAAGTGCTCTGACAGAGTTAAAACATGTGAAACTGGCAGCTCCCACTACCGTGCTATGACCAAGCAGGGTAAAGGAATAGCATTACTACTTGTTAGGGAGACTCCTATATATGTCGACCTCCATCCCCAACAGACAGGCAGACCTGCAAAAATGCTCAACCCTTCATCATATCTGAGAGGGCACTCCCAACGAAGCCTTTCGAAATATTCAGCTTTCTTTCCCCCCGATAATACCTCTGCAAACAAGCTATACTAGAGCAAGAATATCTCATATCATCAGGGTTAAAAGCAAGAGTATCCCATATCATGCTTTTTCCCTGTCTTTTCCTTTGGCCTTGTTTTTACCTGCAAGACAAGGAGAAAGAGAGCAATCAGTCAGCACTTGGAATCAAGCTTCCAGCCAGGAACTGACTGCCTGGAACCCCTTACCTGATTACTTACCTGGCATTGCTCTCGAGTACTCATCTTCAACACCTTATGTTTCCAGGGAAGATTCCGCATCTGCTTGAGGAACAGATAGGGCAAGTGCGAAGGATACAAGGAAGCATGTGGAGACAAGCGTAACAGCACACGTGCCGATACATCCATTACTCTGTCAAAAGCAAACGTATCCCATATCAGCAGGGTGGAACGTACTCTAGATTTGATGGACTTGTTTTGACCCTCAAATTCTTCAGTCGGCCTTATACTCTGGAGGAAACCAGAAAACCCTCCAGCTCAGTTCAAGAATAAGCCTGTGGAAAGTTACTTCTTCAAAAGCAAAAGTATTTCATATCATCTCTTCTCATTTTTCTTCTCTTTATCCTTCATGCTGCTACAAGATGGGGAGAAGGTGAACAATCAGTCGAAACTCTGATTGCTTACCTTGTCTGTCACCTCTTTCAGCAGACCCCCTAGCTCGGCGACTTGGGGGACTCCTACTACATGGTTTGTATCGCGCTTGACCAAGCCTGAAACTACAAGTAAGCTTCAAGTGAAATTGATACATTACCTTGTGCATCTCCACCAGTTAAAGATACCACCCCTGGATGGAGGAAGAGTACTTCCAGAGAAGATGCCACATCTACCTATGAGACAGATAAGGCAAGTCAAGACGACACCACACTCTGATACTTAGAAGTTTCGTGATTACGAGATCATTCTCCCACAATATTTCCTAATGTCATTTGTACTAAATCATTCACTTGTACTCACTAAAGGAGAGCTTGAACCTATGTACTTGTGTAAACCCTTCACAATTAATGAGACCTCTTCTATTCCGTGGACGTAGCCAATCTGGGTGAACCACGTACATCTTGTGTTTGCTTTCCTATCTCTATCCATTTATATACTTATCCACACTAATGACCGGAGCAATCTAGCGAAGATCACAAAAAGCGACCGTTTTCGCTACCTAGGATCTATCTTGCAAGAGAACGGAGAATTAGATGGAGATCTCAACCATAGAATACGAGCGGGATGGATGAAGTGTAAGAATGCATCCGGCGTGTTGTGTGACCGTCGTAGGCCACTGAAGCTCAAGGGAAAATTTTATAGGACGGCAATAAGGCCAGCGATGTTGTATGGCACAGAATGTTGGGCGGTGAAGCATCAGCACGTACACAAAATGGGTGTAGCGGAGATGAGGATGCTTTGTGGGATGTGTGGGCACACGAGAAAGGATAAGATTGGGAATGAGGATATCCGAGGTAAAGTAGGAGTAGCCGAAATTGTAGGAAAGATGAGAGAAAATCGGCTCCGGTGATTTGGACATGTGTAAAGAAGGCCGAATGACGCTCCGGTTCGAAGATGTGACTACGGGACAGAGGTTCAGGGCCGAAGGGGTAGAGGAAGACCTAGGAAAACTTTGGAAGAGACTCTAAGAAAAGACTTAGAGTACTTGGATCTAACGGAGGACATGACACAAAACCGAGCGCAATGGCGTTCTAGGATTCATATAGCCGACCCCACTTAGTGGGAAAAGGCTTTGTTGTTGTTGTTGTTGTTGTTGTCCCAATATCCATATGCCAATGCAGAGACAATGCTATGGGTTTTGCCATTTCATACGAGTCCATGACATGAACAGGACGGTTTAGTCGCTTCGGATTAAAGTTTTTAATTTCGATAAGAAACAAAACTCTATTAAACAAAGAAAACAACTAAAATTGTGTGGATCGGGTATCCACTAAATACAAGCAACTAACTAACGGATCAAGCTCTAGCTAACATACAACAAAAACCATAATATCTAGACAAGAACAGCTTTCCAATCTGCAAAGGTAGCAACGAAAAGAAATGAAATTTCCCAAGACTCAGAAGCAATCGAAGACCAAAATGCAGTCGGGAGCCTAGTTCTGCTCCCCTCTAAAATCTTTAAAATCCTTTTGTTCCTTTCCAATCACACTACCCAAAAATTTGAACTCCTCTGCACATGATACGTCACTGGGGGCAAAGAAGTGGCCTTTGCAAGTTGAAATTCACTCTCAAGTTTCTGTGGAGACCTAAATCCCATTATAAAGGAAGGAACAAACTGACCATATTCTAACTATAGGAACACTATGCTATATTACTGCGATATTACCAATCTGTAGAGACGTTGAAAAGTCATGAACAAAGTTTCCACAGCCAACTCTCGTCCCAAAAACTCCATTATCCACCACCAAAAAGACAGCAAGACACAAAAAAGTTCAGACCTTGCTAAATGTCTTTCCAAAGGGTGATAAAATGAAACTTGTACCACTGGATTAGAATCCTTCAAATTCCTGTCTACCTCATATAACTGTGTCTAATGACATCATGTCATACAGAAAAACCTCTCCAGCTGAAATGTCCTTAAACCATTTTCCAAGCGCCGCCTTATTTCTCTTTACCAAAACCTTACTCAAAACCTTATCACACAAATTAGCTAAGTTCTCGTCCTTCCCTTACTCAAATCCTTGTCACACAAATTCCTCATCAATTGCTCTATTCTATTGGGTACTTGTGCTGGAATTTAAAAAACACAGTGCCAATAGGTTAGTGGGCAGCTTAAAACTAAATCAATCCAAGTCAACCTACCTCCTCTTGAGAGGAATTCTTTCTTACAATCTTCCAATAATCTTTTTCACTTTCTCTGCCACCAGATCCCAACCTACCCGTGATTACCTCCTAGTGGAAGCCACAAGTATTTCAAAGGACAACTCCCCACTCCACTACTCAAACAACGGGCTAAACAAGCCACTTTGTGTTCTCAAGTATCTATCCTGAAATTGAACCCTTCTCCTTGTTATTTTCCAGCACCGATTACCAACACAATGTCTAACAACACTTTGAAGAGGCTAAGACTTGCTCCTTACTTGGTGTTGTTAGATGTTAAATACTTGTTCTTTATTATTTTCATATTTTTCTTGATGGCTCATTCTAGTGTATAAGTATATAAATTATGCACATTAAACCAGGAAAAGGAGTCGATTTTTAACCTACATTTCGTGTTTATAAAAAATTCCACATCCGTCACGCTTTTGCCCACTTCTCTGGATATACGTACTAGAATACCCATTGCTCTCCATATTTCCTTTGTAAAAGCTGTCATACTCATCAACTTCCTGGAAAGAATTTTATATTGTTCAAAACTACAGGTTATATAAATGGTAAAGAAACTATTTACCTCCCCTTTCAAGAAAAGCAGAAAAATATAACAAAAAACATAAAAGGAAACCTGTAGACAGAAAAAGTCAGCTCCAAGGTTCCTTACAACACTCAAAATGGCCTGCGAGCGAGCTTTCCACCTATGGTAAGCATATTTCCAAACATAAAGGGAAAAACTCACATGTGAACGACTTTATATAGCATGCAGAAGAAAACATTACCAAAAAGGGAAAAACTCATCTATTTCTCCTGGAACTTTGCTCAATGTGTAGAATATTACTAAGCAATCCAGCTAAATATCAGAAGAAGGTAATTGACATCACAAAATTAGATGGGTAAAAGGGTGAAAAGTATGTTGTAGGCACATGCAGTGTACTGATGTACCGTCTGGGCATGCCAAAACTTACTTTACATGTTGTAGACAACAAACCAAATCAACATCCTATCTGATACATAGGTCCAAGTTCCTGCTTATAATTCCATGTTCATAGCAGGTTAGCTTACGTGCTATGCATCACTATAAGCCAACATTATCCTAATGTTGCGCCAATTAAATGGAACAACTAGTAATAGAGACTACTTATATCAATATAAGCTAACAGTTGAGCAACTTATTCACAAAATGCTTAAGTTATGATTTATATTAGACCTGAGACAGGAGGATGGAGAGTGTGGAAACAAAGAGCTCTTTACATACACCTGCAAATACAAAAAATAGAGAGATATTTTAGACAAAGGGTACAACAACAACAACAACAACAACAACAACAAAGCCTTTTCCCACTAAGTGGGGTCGGCTATATGAATCCTAGAACGCCATTGCGCTCGGTTTTGTGTCATGCCCTCCGTTAGATCCAAGTACTCTAAGTCTTTTCTTAGAGTCTCTTCCAAAGTTTTCCTAGGTCTTCCTCTACCCCTTCGGCCCTGAACCTCTGTCCCGTAGTCACATCTTCGAACCGGAGCGTCAGTCGGCCTTCTTTGCACATGTCCAAATCACCAGAGCCGATTTTCTCTCATCTTTCCTACAATTTCGGCTACTCCTACTTTACCTCGGATATCCTCATTCCCAATCTTATCCTTTCTCGTGTGCCCACACATCCCACGAAGCATCCTCATCTCCGCTACACCCATTTTGTGTACGTGTTGATGCTTCACCACCCAACATTCTCTGCCATACAACATCGCTGGCCTTATTGCCGTCCTATAAAATTTTCCCTTGAGCTTCAGTGGCCTACGACGGTCACACAACACGCCGGATGCACTCTTTCCATCCAGCTCGTATTCTATGGTTGAGATCTCCATCTAATTCTCCGTTCTCTTGCAAGATAGATCCTAGGTAACGAAAACGGTCGCTTTTTGTGATCTTCGCTAGATTGCTCCGGTCATTAGTGTGGATAAGTATATAAATGGATAGAGATAAGAAAGCAAACACAAGATGTACGTGGTTCACCCAGATTGGCTGCGTCCACGGAATAGAAGAGTTCTCATTAATTGTGAAGGGTTTACACAAGTACATAGGTTCAAGCTCTCCTTTAGTGAGTACGAGTGAATGATTTAGTACAAATGACATTAGGAAATATTGTGGGAGAATGATCTCGTAATCACGAAACTTCTAAGTATCGGAGTGTGGTGTCGTCTTGACTTGCCTTATCTGTCTCATAGGTAGATGTGGCATCTTCTCTGGAAGTACTCTTCCTCCATCCAGGGGTGGTATCTTTAACTGGTGGAGATGCACAAGGTAATGTATCAATTTCACTTGAAGCTTACTTGTAGTTTCAGGCTTGGTCAAGCGCGATACAAACCATGTAGTAGGAGTCCCCCAAGTCGCCGAGCTAGGGGGTCTGCTGAAAGAGGTGACAGACAAGGTAAGCAATCAGAGCTCCGACTGATTGTTCACCTTCTCCCCATCTTGCAGCAGCATGAAGGATAAAGAGAAGAAAAATGAGAAGAGATGATATGAGATACTTTTACTTTTGAAGAAGTAACTTTCCACAGGCTTATTCTTGAACTGAGCTGGAGGGTTTTCTGGTTTCCTCCAGAGTATAAGGCCGACTGAAGAATTTGAGGGTCAAAACAAGTCCATCAAATCTAGAGTACGTTCCACCCTGCTGATATGGGATACTTTTGCTTTTGACAGAGTAATGGATGTATCGGCACGTGTGCTGTTACGCTTGTCTCCACATGCTTCCTTGTATCCTTCGCACTTGCCCTATCTGTTCCTCAAGCAGATGCGGAATCTTCCCTGGAAACATAAGATGATGAAGATGAGTACTCGAGAGCAATGCCAGGTAAGTAATCAGGTAAGGGGTTCCAGGCAGTCAGTTCCTGGCTGGAAGCTTGATTCCAAGTGCTGACTGATTGCTCTCTTTCTCCTTGTCTTGCAGGTAAAAACAAGGCCAAAAGAAAAAACAGGGAAAAAGCATGATATGGGATACTCTTGCTTTTAACCCTGATGATATGAGATATTCTTGCTCTAGTATAGCTTGTTTGCAGAGGTATTATCGGGGGGAAAGAAAGCTGAATATTTCGAAAGGCTTTGTTGGGAGTGCCCTCTCAGATATGATGAAGGGTTGAGCATTTTTGCAGGTCTGCCTGTCCGTTGGGGATGGAGGTCGACATATATAGGCGTCTCCCTAACAACAAGTAGTAATGCTATTCCTTTACCCTGCTTGGTCATAGCACGGTAGTGGGAGCTGCCAGTTTCACATGTTTTAACTCTGTCAGAGCACTTTGAAAAAGTGGTCTGTGGTATCTGGCTCTCGAGATTCGGAGAACGATGCCCTCTTCGATTTTTGAGAAAGCAATCATGCTGGGGGTCTGACTCTCGAGATTCGGAGAGCAGTGTCTCTTCGATTTTTGAGGAAGTAATTATGTTGGGAGTCTGGCTCTCGAGATTCGGAAGACGGTGCCTCTTCGATTTTGGAGCAAGCAATCTTGTTGGGAGTGTTGTCTCGAATGTGAGTAAAGGTTGGACATGTTTGCTAGTCTACCTTGCCACGAAGCACAAAGGTTGACACACAGGGACTTTCCAATTATCCAGCAATGGTACTGTTCCTTTACCCTCTCTTCGATTTTGAGAAAGTAGTCATGTTGGGAGTCTGGCTCTCGAGATTCGGAGGACGGTGCCTCTTCGATTTTGGAGCAAGCAATCTTGTTGGGACTGTTTTCTCGAATGTGAGTAAAGGTTGGGCATGTTTGCTAGTCTACCTTGCCACGAAGCACAGAGGTTGACACACAGGGACTTTCCAATTATCCAGCAGTGGTACTGTTCCTTTACCCTTGTGGGTAATAATATGGTAGCTAGACCTTCAAAATTTATGTGTCTAAACTTTGTTAGTGCTGTTTCTTTGCTATTCTTTTACCTTTCTTGGTCAGAGCGATGTAGTGGGAGCTGCAAGCTTCACGTGCTCAACTTTGGCAGAGAACTTTGGCAAAGTGATCTGTGGTACCCATGAGTTATTGTTGCGTGTGGGAAGTGGGTGATTGAACAGTAAGATTCATGTGCTTTCTACTTCACCAGAAGTCTTCGACAGAATGCCCATAATTTCTGCAAAGCTGAGTGTGCGTGTGACAGGTGCTGACAAGGCTAGAAAAGTAGGTGCCTCTTCGATTTCTGAGATCGGCCCTCGTGGTCTCTGAGCAGCCCAGCTTTTGAGAAAGCGAGCGCCTCTTCGATTGATTCGGAGAACGGTGCCTCACCGATTTTTGAGAAAGCAATCATGCTGGGGGTCTGGCTCTCGAGATTCGGGGAGCAGTGTCTCTTCGATTTTTGAGAAAGTAATCATGTTGGGAGAGTGGCTCTCGAGATTCGGAGGGCGGTGCCTCTTCGATTTTGGAGCAAGCAATCTTGTTGGGAGTGTTTTCTCGAATGTGAGTAAAGGTTGGGCATGTTTGCTAGTCTACCTTGCCACGAAGCACAGAGGTTGACACACAGGGACTTTCCAATTATCCAGCAATGGTACTGTTCCTTTACCCTCTCTTCGATTTTTAAGAAAGTAGTCATGTTGGGAGTCTGGCTCTTTAGATTCGGAGGACGGTGTCTCTTCGATTTTGGAGCAAGCAATCTTATTGGGAGTGTTTTCTCGAATGTGAGTAAAGGTTGGGCATGTTTGCTAGTCTACCTTGCCACGAAGCACAGAGGTTGACATACATGGACTTTCCAATTATCTAGCAGTGGTACTGTTCCTTTACCCTTGTGGGTAATAATATGGTAGCTAGACCTTCAAAATTTATGGGTCTAAACTTTGTTAGTGCTGTTTCTTTGCTATTCTTTTACCCTTCTTGGTCAGAGCGATGTAGTGGGAGCTGCAAGCTTCACGTGCTCAACTTTGGCAGAGAACTTTGGCAAAGTTATCTGTGGTACCCATGAGCTTATTGTTGCGTGTGGGAAGTGGGTGATTGAACAGTAAGATTCATGTGTTTTCTACTTCCCCAGAAGTCTTTGACAGAATGCCCATAATTTCCGCAAAGCTGAGTGTGCGTGTGACAGGTGCTGACAAGGCTGGAAAAGTAGGTGCCTCTTCGATTTCTGAGATCGGCCCTCGTGGTCTCTAGGGAGCCCAGCTTTTGAGAAAGCGAGCGCCTCTTCGATTTCTGAGATCGGCCTTCGTGGTCTTTGAGCAGCCCAACTTTTGAGAAAGCAAACGGCTCTTCGATTTCTGAGATCAACCCTCGTGATCTCTAAGCAGCCCAACTTTTGAGAAAGCAAACGCCTCTTCGATTTCTGAGCAGGCGCCTCTTTGATTTCTGAAGCTCCGTCGAGTGCAGATTTTTATAGAGGCTGGCATTAAGTTCCAAAGCACACTTGAATCTCCACCAGTAGAAGCTTCATTCTTGCACTTCTAAGATCTTGATTTGTCCGACCTCTTCTCTCTTCAACACCTTTGAAAATGTCTGGCCCCTCCGACCGTCGTTTTGACTTGAACCTTGTTGAAGAGGCAGCCCCGCCTTCTCCAGACAACATATGGCGCCCATCCTTTGTCTCCCCAACTGGTCCTCTTACCGTTGGGGATTCCGTGATGAAGAATGATATGACCGCTGCGGTGGTGGCCAGGAACCTTCTCACTCCCAAAGATAACAGACTACTTTCCAAACGGTCTGATGAGTTAGCTGTTAAGGATTCGCTGGCTCTCAGTGTTCAGTGTGCAGGTTCTGTGTCTAATATGGCCCAACGCCTATTTGCTCGAACCCGCCAAGTTGAATCATTGGCGGCTGAAGTGATGAGTCTCAAACAGGAGATTAGAGGGCTCAAGCATGAGAATAAACAGTTGCACCGGCTCGCACATGACTATGCTACAAACATGAAGAGGAAGCTTGACCAGATGAAGTACTTCCTCAACATTAAATGAATTAGGAAATATTACAGAATAACATTATATTAGAACCAATTCAAGCAAAACACAAGAAAATTAAATTTACTATTAACAATAAATGTATCATTTAACGAAAAAATACAATGATAATATGGGCAACATTGCATATAATCAATACATGCACTTCACTAATGATCACAAAACATAGAAAACAAACAATCACATTGGCATAGAAAGAAAAAAGGAAGCTGAATTCAGTTGTAACATGTAATTTTTATTGAGTTAAATAAAAGTTCATTATTATTTCATAGACTTCTTTGTGGATACAAAGCGATAATCGAATACCGATGCTAATAAAAGGAAAACTAATGAAAAGGGCTTGAAAACTTTGAGTTTTAATGATAAGGACAAAATAAAGGGTAAAGTGAATAGTACCATGATTGACTTTTTAGTGTAAAAATGTGGTTTTTCGTTAAAGTGAATAGTACCGGGTGCTTTTCATTAAAGTTCCCAATAATAAACCCCAAAAGGCAAAAACTAAAACACGGTCAATTAAGCACGAAATCGGAAATTGTCAGAAAATTAAGTGTGATAGTCATACCTGAGCCAAAATGTTATATGACACAAGACTAAACCTGATACCTGCAAAATCACAATCATATAGAGAAGCTTACAGCAATTTTTTACGAACCCTATAAAACAATGTCCAAAAAGTCAATACCCAAAACAAATACAAAATAATGAAATGAAAACAAAGGGTAAAAGGGATTACCATCAGCTTTGCTTATTGAGCAGATCTTACTCTCTTCCACAGGAATAAATTTTGGGCATTTTGGTGATGGGGTTGAGCTCATTCTGCTAAAAGCACTTCTGCGAAAAGCACCCAATAAAATTACAAATTAGTCAGGAAAAAGAATACAAAAAGAAGATGAAGAAGAAGAAAAAAGAGGAGAAGGTAAAAGTTTGGCATTGTCGTTACGTGGTCTTATTACTTATGGGGAAAGAGGGAATGGGTAGGCGGAAAAGGGCAGGAAAAGCCCTCAGCATTGATACAAATAGAGGTAGAGAAATTATGCGCAGAGCAGATGAGGTGTTCGTTAAAAGTCCGAAGAGGGAGTTGGGAAGGACTCGAATAAAATAATAAAGGCGGCGACGGATGACAGAACACTACGAATCAATTGTAATTTTGGACCTTCTAACTCAAAAAATTCATTAATGTCGTGAAATTCAGGATATGTGTGCAGTAGCACATAAAATAAATAAAATATAATATTTACGAGATTCGGCAAGTATGCCTATGTCTTTGGAACAAGATAATAAGATTACAAACGAACTCTCACTATTTTCTCTCTTCTCTCTAGCCTAGCTCATTGGTATTTTCGTTTGCATCTCTTACTTTCTTTCCTTTCTTTCTCTCTCTTCTTTCTTTTCTCTCTTCCTTCCCACTTTTCTTTCCTTTCCTCCATATGTTTCTCACTTCTCTTCTTTCGTTTATGCTTCAATCTTTTATAGGCAAAATGTCTCACAAACCTACCAAACCGACTCTCTTTAACAATGTTGTAAATGTTTGATCATACTTAGTTGCTTATTACAATAGGCATTCACACCTCCATTTACAACAATTAGATTTGGTTTTTAAACTTGACAAAATATGGAGCATTAATCCTTAATTCTAACCCCTCTTGTTTTTCCTTTATTTTTCTTACTTGACATGAAATGGGATTTACAATTTGTAATTAAATTTGTTTGTACCATACTTGACCAATCCTGAAACTACTGAGCACCGGTCAACGTTATACTGTCAAGGACCCAGAAGAGTTTCCCTCGAACCAGGAGGCCAATCACAGCGCGACACGTGTCGACATCAGAAGCCAATCATAGCGCGACACGTGTCAACATCAGAAGCCAATCACAACACGACATGTGTCAATGTCAGAATGAAACTAGAAACTCTCTTCTATAAATAATGATCATTCTCTCACAATATTGCCTAATGTTATTTGTACTAAATCATTCACTAGTACTCACTAAATGAGAGCTTGAACCTATGTGTTTGTGTAAACCCTTCACAATTAATGAGAACTCCTCTACTCCGTGGACGTAGCCAATCTGGGTGAACCACGTACATCTTGTGTTTGCTTCCCTGTCCCTATCCATTTACATACTTATCCACACTAGTGACCGGAGCAATCTAGCGAAGGTCACAAACTTTACACTTTCTGTTGTACCAAAGTCCCCATTGATTTTGTGCATCAACATTTGGCGCCATCTGTGGGAACGACAATTATTCCCAATTTCTTCAGCTTTGTTAAGCTGGTTTCCACCATTCGTACACTCTCTTTTGACCATGCATCCCTCTCCAACATGGGAAGCGAAGGAAGCCATAGCACGCAGAATGACACCCCTCTTGCACTTGGTGCGAGGCAACGAAAGAAGGAAGGAAAGAGGGTTGCTCTTCAAGCTAAAGTCGATGAGCTAGAAGCTCAGAACAACAAGATAGCAATGAAGAATGAGGTCCTCCAGGAGCAGTATGAGAAGCTCTTTGAGACGCTCCACAAAACTAGGAGTACTCAAACACGTGAGCTCGTTACCCTTGTTGACATCAACCATCATCTGGGTGCCCCCCAACACGGAGGGTCACCTTCCTTCGACATGGGTATCCCTGATGAGGAGCGAGCTAATCATTAAAATATTGATCAATATGAGACTTCTCTCAACCCAGCTGATTTGACCCGAAGTAGGAGAAGTGGAGGAAAACACCTCCTTACAGAAAGAGTGGAAGGATCGAAAGTCGTCTTTCGCGACTGTCGAGATTTCCTAAAGCAACATTGAGACAATCCCATCCATGTAAGCTTGAAGATCAATGACCCAAGGGTCTCTGAAAGACTCGGTCCCCTTCCATGTCCCAGGTCGGCTACTAATTTAGGGAAGGGGCAACAAGTCCTAAAGAAACACAAAGGTATAGGGGACTCAAAGATGTTCCGACAGACATACATTGAAAGTCAATACGGCGAATCCAGGGAAAAATCACATGCTCTTGATCAAACCTTCATACTTCAAAGAGGAGATGGAGATTTACGAAAGAAAGCTCCAGTGTTACATGACTCCACTCAGGACCCTTTTGTCCTACAACTTCTTAAGGAAGTAAACAAGTTGAAGGCCGAACGACAAGCTGAGATACTTGATTGGAACCAACCTAGGCCTGGTTCTCTTACAAGGAGAATCCTTGACACCCCCTCAAAGCAAAGACAAAGCAGAAGCTTGGTTTGCAACTCTATACTAGAAAGGAGGACCCGATTGAACACCTTAACCTTTTTAAGTCCACCATGGCATATCGGATGCACACCGACGAAGAGCGATGTCTTTTCTTCCCCTCTACCCTCTTTGGTGGAGCTTTAAACTGGTATTGCCATCTTCCACCTGAGACGGTAGACTCATTTGAGGAATTGAGGAAACTGTTTGTTTCTCAACATATTTTCCAGACCGATCGCTTGCACTCTGCGGATGACTTGTACACTATTCGCCAGAAGCTAAACGAGTCATTACGTATGTATGCTGGCCGCTTCAGCCATTAGTATTCCCGTTGTGCCGAGGCAGACGACAAGACTGCCCTCAAAGCCTTCACGGCAGGCCTACGTGACTATTTCTTCAAGTACATGATCAATGCCAACACTTGGAAGACTTACTCTGAGATGATGGCACATGCTTACAACCATGCCTCGGCCGAGGCAAGGACATATCAAGGGAAACCCCAACAGCCACCCCTTATCAGCAAGTAGGGAGTGGAAGCTAGATCCAACCAAATGAGAAGACCTCAATATTCTAAACGGCAGCGGTGCCACCCCCTGCCTTACTTAATACTTTGCCAAGTCAACAGACATATCAATCTCAGGGCAAAAGGAAATATTTCCATCCTCACCAGTTTCATTTTAGTAAAAGGAGTAAGAAACACTACCGTGATAACCAAGGGTATCGCCATGATAATCCCCGACCCCAAGCAGTCAACATAGTGGGTCAAGCACGTGTCAGGACAGCCCCTACCCCGATGTATGAGGCATACACACCTTTGAACGCCACATGCGTGGCCATTTACCCCAGCATAGCACACTTGATACTGAAGCCAAAGCCGAGGCACTCGGATTACAAACCCACGAAGAACACGGGCACGTTTTGCTACTACCACAAGCATAACGGCCATGACGGTGAGAAATGTATCACCATTTGTGATCATATTGAAGCTTTGGCACGTGAAGGAAAAATTGATCAATTCCTCATTCACCCTCCAAGGGGTAACCGTAACCAACGCCAGGTGAATGTGATATATTCCATAAGTGGTGGCACACCCATATCTAAATCTTTCAACAAGGCCATGAAAAATAGTGAACGAGCTTTAAGGTTTGGCCACCAAGTGTTTCACGTGGAAGACATCAAGGGAGGTAAGTATCAAAAGCCTAACTGGGATCCAATATGTTTCTACCCTGAGGAAGAAAGAGGTATCATCTACCCTCACAACTGTTGGAAATGTGCCCTAAAGCCAATCATATGAAGATACTTTACGGACATTTCACATGTTAAACTAATCTAAGTTTAATATCAAGGGCAAAGATTATTGTTTGAGCCGTCTCATATAAATGTTATATGCTTAAACGATAAAGTCCAAGGAATATGTGATTGGGAGAATATGATCTAAAGAAGTTAGATTCATGAGACCATTCTTTCGTATACACATCCTAAATGTTCCTGATCATAGGATTGCCAATTGGGCATTGACAATCCGTTAAGATCAGTATGTACTGTGTCTTCTCTCAGGGAGAGTGACTAGTCTCGAGTCATTGGTGTGTGTGACATCAAGTCAAGTACGTAGGTGCTCAATAGAGAATGAGTTTACTGAACACGATCAACGAAGAGTTCTCATATTCATGTCACATGAGAACTCATGGTTGGGATAATGCAAAGTAGTCCTTTGACCTGAGGCATCACAGTTGTCTTGTGGTTAAGTCCTTGATCTTTGATTATGTCAAAGTCACCCCATCGGGGTGTCCACGGCATCATTGGGGTTAAGCCACTTAGTCATGGAGACAAGTGAATGCGCAACAAGGGATCTCTAACCTTCAAACCGTTTGAGGGAGAATACTCTATGATATGATTTAGAACCTCTGGCCAGAGTATGAATGAGATTTAGGAAAGCGTTCCAAATCACATTCAAGGTAATCATATAAGCACACGAATCACATTGGATAGTAGACATGAATAAATAAACTATCAAACCAAACAATGTGGTCAAGAGTATTGTATTAGAGAAAGACCGTATTGCATTTGTAATCCTAAACTGAATAGGTTCTCCACCTCTTTTGATTAGCTTGGGTAACCATGATATGCTGCTAGGTGTCACTCATGGTTTGTGGAAGCCCTAAACGTGTGTAATCACTAAAGGGAGAATTGAAAGTAAGTTTCAATTCATAATCGATGTAAAATGGTTTTAATCGCCCACTGCCTCGCTAAAAGGAACCTAATGGATCGTACACCGTGTAAGGTGGAGATTGAAGAAACAATGGAGATGAGTAAGAATAATTAAATGGTTTAATTATTTATGGCAAGGATTAATTAATATGTTAATTAATCAAACTAATAAGTTCGTTAAAGACCTCGGGATAGTTTTGGACCTTAAGGCCCAATGGGCTTCGAACGTCAAGCCCATTGACTTAAGTTGTATGACAACTTAATGAATAATGATTCACAAAGGCCTAAAAGGCCCAAAGAAACCCCAAGGCCGGCCATGATGCTTTTGGAGTGGGTTTTGGACTTATTTACAAGTTTGCCACTCCAATGAATTAAGGTATAAATATGACTTTATAGCCAAAATTCATTTAGGGTTCCTTTTGGAGAAAATTGGAGAGAACATGTCTCTCCTTTTCTCTCTAGAAGGCCGGCCCCCTTGGAGGGTGTATCTAGCAATCCTACCACTCCAAGGTCACTCATTTCTTCTCCAATCTAACCTTGATGAAGATACTTAGAGGTTCTCAATTTTGGGAACTTGGAGAAACCTATTCTTCCATCCAAATCCATAGATTTTAGATGCAAGGAATGAAGGCCCTCTCTTTGGGTGATTAGCCTTTGCTTATGCAAAGAGGAATCTACAAAGGTATAAATTTCTCAACTTACTTTGATTTGAGTTGAGTCATGGTTCACCAATCTACTAGGCTTTGAATTTCTTGGTTAATGTTTTGTTTTTAAGTGCATGCAAGCATGGTTCCGCCTTTAATTGTTAATTGCATGCTTATAGATGTTGCTTAAATGAACATGTTTTCACAAAATAATCCTTCAACAACGACCCACTGATCGTGGAAACTCACATAGCCAACTTTGAAGTATGACGAATCTTGGTAGACACGGGGGCTTCGGTCAATATCATGTTTGCTGAAGCTTTCAGGGCACTTAATGTAACTGAACACTTGCTCGATCGCTCGATTTCCCCTCTGATAAGTTTCTCCGATGATATCGTGCAACCTTTGGGGAGCATACACTTACCTTGCACCATTGGTACATGCCCTTACACAGCTACCATTACCACTAACTTCCTGGTGGTTGATTGCCCAATGACATACAATGTCATCTTCGAACGCACATGCATCAATGATCTCAAGGCCATGTATCCACACATATGTTGTTGATGAAATTTCTAACCCCCTATGTCAATGGTTACATCAGAGGAGATTAACTTAGTGCACGATCATGTTACAACACTTCGGTCAAGCAATATCACCTGTCTGTGCCCAAGGAAACCCTTTATATACATGACCAAGTCATAAAGACCAGCCCAGATGAAGCCAACTTGGATTTTTACGGTGGCAACAGTTAACCCGACGATCCTCGAGATGACTCTTTCACCCAGCAAGCATAACCCGCTAAAGAGTTGGAGAAGGTATCTATCTCAAAAGATTATCCGGATCGCATGGTAAAGATTGGCACCACCTTGTCACCACCTATTCGGTTGGCATTGATCTCTTTTTTGCAAAAGAACACTGAGGTCTTCGCCTGGTCATACGAGGACATGCTACGCATCTCTTCCGATATCATTTGTCATCGCTTAAGTATGGACCCCAAGACCAAGCTAGTGAGATAGAAGCGAAGATCTTATGACGCTGAACGGTATGAGGCAATGAAGGCAGAAGTTGAAAAACTCAAAGGCATAGGCTTCGTCCGCGAAGTCAATTATCCCACGTGGGTAGCAAATGTTGTCCTTGTTAAGAAGAATCCGACCAGGGAAGTCTCCTACTTCAAAAGGTCTTGTGGAGAATGTGTGTCGATTACACTGACCTAAACAAATGATGCCTGAAGGATAACTTTCCTCTTCCTCTCATAGACAGACTTATAAACTCTACCGTAGGGTATGAACTCTTGAGCTTCATGAATGCTTACTCAGGATACAACCAAATCCTCATGAACCATCTGGACCAAGAACACACAGCTTTCACTACTGACAAGGGACTATATTGCTATAAAGTTATGCCCTTCGGCCTAAAGAATGCAAGAGCGACTTATCAGAGACTGGTCAATTCAATGTTCGCCGAACAAATTGGGAAGAGCATGAAAGTTTACGTTGATGATATGCTAGTCAAGAGCAAACAAGCTGACCAACACATCACCAACCTATCTGAAACTTTCACCATTCTGAAGAGGTATCGAATGAGGTTGAACCCCAACAAATGTGCCTTCGACATAGGCTCTGGCAAATTCTTAGGCTTCATGATAAGCCAACGAAGCATTGAGGCTAATCCCGAGAAGATCAAAACAATCCTCGACATGAAGGAACCGGTAACTTCAAAAGACATCCAGAGCCTTACTGGCAAGGTGGCAGCCTTAACTAGGTTTATCTCTAAGGCCACATACAGATGTGCTCATTTCTTCAAAGCACTTAAATGAAGTAAGAAGTACATTACATGGACTGATGAATGTGCTGAGGCATTCAAGAACCTCAAAGACTACATGAGTAAAGCTCATCTACTCTCCAAACCTAAGGTTGGTGACACTCTCATTATCTATCTGTCGGTATCGCCTTCAGCAGTAAATTCTGTTCTCATTCGAAAGGATGGTAATGTCGAACAACCTGTCTACTATGCTAGCAAGGCTTTACAAGATACGAAGACACGATACTTCAACATTGAGAAGTTGGCTCTAGCATTGGTCATGTCTGCTCGAAAACTTTGCCCTTACTTCCAAGCACACTCCATCATCGTGCTTACCAATCATCCTCTTCGACAGATACTCCAAAGTCCTGACACTTCTGAGCGAATGATCAAATGGGCGATAACATTGGGTAAGTTTGACATCTCTTACCAACCAAAGCCAACTGAGAAGGGCCAAGCAGTGGCAGACTTCATCGCCGACTTCACATATCCTGTTGACATTGTTTCTACGCCTAAAGAAGTGGTTTCATTACCTTCGGAAGCTCAGAAAATAGAACCAACAACCCTAGCATGAAGTCTATATGTTGATGGCTCGTCTAATCAACAAGGTTGTGGAGCAAGACTAGTCCTTACGACCCCTGACAAAGTGGCGATGGAGTATGCTCTTCATTTCAAATTCAAGGCGTCGAACAATGAGGCCGAATATGAAGCCCTCCTAGCAGGCTTATGTTTGGCAAAAAACCTTGGGGTTAAACGAATTGATATCTTCAATGACTCCCAATTGGTGGTTAACCAGGTCACCAACAACTTTGACGCTAAGAATAGCTCCATGGCAGTATATTTGGCACAAACACAATTGTTGCTCAAGCACTTCCACTACCAGATCACCCAAATTCCTCGAGCGGCAAACAATCATGCATATGCTTTGGCTCGCTTCGCCTCAGCGGTGGAAGATAAGATTGGGAGAAAAATTCAGGTCGAATTGTTGACAGCACCAAGCACTATGGCTATGGAAGTGTGCAACTTCCAACAGGGGGATAGTTGGATTACCCCGATTTATAGATTCCTTGCTCATGGCACCATTCCAAATGACAAAGTCCAAGCTAAGCAGATTCGATACAAGGCTACCCGTTACTTGATCATTAATGACCAACTCTATAAGCGGGGTTTTAACCTACCATACCTAAGATGCCTTACGCCCGCAGAGGCGGAAACTGTCCTTCGGGAAATACATGAAGGAGTCTGCAGAGATCATGCTGGATCTCGATCCCTAGCACACAAGGCTTTTCGCCAAGGATATTATTGGCCAACACTCCACTAAGATGCCATCAGAATATCCCGCTCATGTGATAAGTGTCAATGCTACGCAACTATTCCTCACTCCCATCCCGAGCTGCTCACTCCTATGATCAGCCCTTGGCCCTTCGCCTATTGGGGACTTGATTTGATCGGCCCAATGCCTGCAGGGAAAGGTAAGGTTCACTATGCAATCATTGCAGTTGACTACTTCACAAAGTGGGCCGAAGTAGAACCCTTGACAACCATTACTGAGGCAAAAATAGAAGACTTCATATGGAAGAACATCATTTGCAGATTTGGCATTCTCAATGCGATAGTCACTAACAATGGGCGACAATTCGACAACAATAAGTTCAAGATGTTCAGCTCTAAGTTCAACATCAACTTATGTTTTGCCTCCCAGCTCATCCCCAGTTTAATGGACAAGTTGAAGCCATCAACAAAATAATCAAGCGAACTTTGAAAACCAACTTGGACAAGGCTAAAGGTTGTTGGCCAGAATTTGTACCCCAAGTTCTTTGGTCATACCGCACTTTGTATCGGACATCAACAGGAGAAACCCCATTCTCACTTGCTTTTTATACAGAGGCAGTTGTCCCAGTTGAGCTTGAGCAAGCAACGTTCTGAGTCCAGAACTACTTGCAAAGCGAAAATGACAAACAACTTACCCTCAACTAAAATCTAGTTGAGGAATATAGAAACCAGGCTCACTTGAGGAATGTCGCCTACAAGCAGCGCATCTCCAACTACTATGACTCAAGGGTCAAACCTCGTTCTTTCAAAGTGAGGGATTGGGTATTGAAGAAAAGATTACTCTACGACAGAGTCCCGAGTGAATAAACACTTAGTCCAAACTGGGATGGACCGTTTGAAGTTGTTGGCATAAGTGGCCCTGGCTCCTACAAGCTTAGAAGCTCCGATGGCAAGACCATTGGCTATCCATGGAACGCTGATCACTTGAAGTACTATTATAAGTAAACTCACATTGTACAAGTGTTAAGCTTCAGTCGTTCAGCATCCTATGTAACGAAGACTATTTGGCATGAATTCAATAAAGATGTGATTTAGACAACTCAGTCTTAATCCTCTTACATTACTAGCAATAAAACACTCGGGTTCAAAGCTTCAACATGAATGCTTTCATGAAACAAAGTCTAAGTATATGTCAACAAGACTATACAAATAAACGAACGGCTTCACAGTATATTCGTTTAATCATACATTCCAACACATTCATACATAAGCCAACTGTGCTTTGAAAAGGTTCAACATACTTTGTGTCATTCGGCATTTGCAACAATGTGCCTAGACACATTGCCCTTATTCTTACCAACCAAATGATGAAATGTACAACCCGTACTCTAATATCATTTGGCAACTTACCACTGATGCCACCAACCAGGTGAAGAAGGAACTCATCTTTATGCCACCAACCAGGTGATGAAATGTACAACCCGTACTTTTCTTAATGCCACCAACCAGGTGATGAAATGTACAACCCGTACTCTAATATCATTTGGCAACTTGCCACTCATGCCACCAACCAGGTGAAGAAGGAACTTATCTTCTTGCCACCAACCAGGTGATGAAATGTACAACTCGTACTCTTCTTCATGCCACCAACCAGGTGATGAAATGTACAACCCGTACTTTAATATCATTTGGCAACTTGCCATTCATGCCACCAACCAAGTGATGAAATGTACAACTCGTACTCTCCTTCATGCCACCAAACAGGTGATGAAATGTACAACCCGTACTCTAATATCATTTGGCAACTTGCCACTCATGCCACCAACCAGGTGATTAAATGTACAACCCGTACTCTCCTTCATGCCACTAACTAGGTGATGAAATGTACAACCCGTACCCTAATATCATTTGGCAACTTGCCATTCATGCCACCAACCAGGTGAAGAAGGAACTCATCATCGTGCCACCAACCAGGTGATGAAAGGTGATAAAGGAACTCACCTTCGTACCACCAACCAAGTGATGAAAGCAACTCACCATTCATTCCACCTACCAGAAGATGAGTGGTACAACTTGTACATGTGAACTCCTAGCATTCACAAATAATCAAAAACCTTCAAGCTTGACAACTCAACTAGGGGAGCACTTATGCCCAACAAGAGTTATAGTCACCAACAAAGTCTTATTGCAAGCCAACAACAACTTCAGTGCATGGCATACGAAGATCAAGCTATTCAGCCCTTTTGCATCTGCTTCAGAATTTCCCCTTTGTAACAATGCAAACACTATAACTCGTTGAAAGCTTCACACACTCTTGATCAAGACAGTGTGAAGCAAAATCAATTTATGGTGCCAACAAGAGTCTCATCAAAGGAGTTCAACCACAATTCTCAAAAGCTTCACACACTCTTGATCAAGACAGTGTGAAGCAAACCCAATTTATGGTGCCAACAAAAGCTTCATCAATAGAGGAGAACTACAAATTCTCAAAAGCTTCACACTATCTTGATCAAGATAATGTGAAGCAAAATCAATTCATGGTACCCAACAAAGCTTCACCACAAAAGCTTCACCACAAAAGCTTCACCATAAAAGCTTCACCAACAAAAGCTTCATCAATGGAGGACAACTACAAATTCTCAAAAGCTTCACACTATTTTGATCAAGATAGTGTGAAGCAAAATCAATTCATGGTACCCAACAAAAGCTTCAACTCCAAAGCTTCACCTACAAAAGCTTCGCCCACAATAGCTTCACCTACAAAAGCTTCACCCATAAAAGCTTCACCAACAAAAGCTTCACCCACAAAAGCTTCACCCACCACAAAAGCTTCACCTACAAAACCTTCACCCACAATAGCTTCACCTACAAAAGCTTCACCCAAAATAACTTCACCTACAAAAGCTTTACCCATAAAAGCTTCACCAACAAAAGCTTCACCCATAAAAGCTTTACCCACCACAAAAGCTTCACCCACCACAAAAGCTTCACCTACAAAAGCTTCACCCATAAAAGCTTTACCAACAAAAGCTTCACCCACAAAAGCTTCTCCCACCACAAAAGCTTCACCCACAAAAGCGTCCCCCACTACAAAAGCTTCACTCATAAAAGCTTCACCAACAAAACCTTCTCCCACCACAAAAGCTTCACCCATCAAAGCTTCACCTACAAAGCTTCACCTATAAAGCTTAAATATATATATATATATATATATATTCAGAAATTTGAAAATTCAAAAATTCAGAAATTCGAAAATTCGAAATTTCGAAATTTCAAAAAAAAAAAAAAAAAAAGCCTAGGCCTCCTCTTCTTTAGGCCTAACAACTTTCATAACAAATATATATGAAGGACGAGTTTTGGGCTACCACTTAGAAAGGAAAATGGTGAAATTTTGTTACTTTGGAAACTTGGCTACTAGCAAGACACCTCATTCGTCAACTCCCTCGACTGGAGACTTGGGGGACTCCTACCATATGCTACTGCACCTTGATACTCGGAAGTCTCACGACCACTCAGTGACTTGGATTTTTTCAAGTCTCCAACCGAGAAGTTTTCCTCACTCGGGAAATTAAGGGAGCATTACCTCAACCTACATGCTTCACTCACAAAGCTTCAACATACAAGCTTCAACAAAAGGAAAAATTCAAAGAACTTAGTGAAGAAGGCCTTGGTGTATTTAACACAATACGTTGAAATAAAGCAAAGCTTGTTTATTGATATCTCCGATAAGTTACAAATATGTACATATACATCAATCAAAATAAACAAATAAGAGGGAGCCTTCACAAAGGTTGTTCAGGAGAAGTCTCAGCAGTCGGCAGAGCCCCAGAAAGAGGAGGCACCAGAGGGTGATTATTCGGAGCCTCAGTACTAGGCAGAACCCCAGAAGAAGGAGGCACCAAAGGTTGATCATTTGGAGCTTCATTACGCGGTACAGCCCCAGAAGATGAAAGCAATAAATGCCTTTGGAACAAACCCACAAACCTCTGATGATCAAGTAAATCTGACCATCAGATTCCTGCAGCTGGTCGAGCTTCCTCTTCATGTTTGTAGCATAGTCATGTGCGAGCCTGTGCAACTGTTTATTCTCATGCTTGAGCCTTCTGATCTCCTGTTTGAGACTTATCACTTCAGTCGCCAATGATTCAACTTGACGGGTTCGAGCAAATAAGCGTTGGGCCATATTAGACACAGAACTAACACACTGAACACTGAGAGCCAGAGAATCCTTAACAGCCAACTCATCAGACCGTTTGGAAAGTAGTCTATTATCTTTGGGAGTGAAAAGGTTCCTGGCCACCACCGCAGCGGTCATATCATTCTTCATCACAGAGTCCTCAACGGTAAGAGGACCAGTAGGGGATAAGAAGTATGGGCGCCATATGTTGTCTTGAGAAGGCATGGCTGCCTCTTCACCAAAGTTCAAGTCAAAACGACAGTCAGATGGGCCAGACATTCTCAGAAATGATGAATGAGAAATGAAGTGCAATAAATCTCTGAAGTATGGGGAAAATTCCTACAAGCAATAACTCTCTAAATGTACTTCTTGCACACAATTGGTGCCCTTATAAAAGAAAAGGCAACAGGGTCGTTGGTTCAAAAATCGAAGAGGCACCACTCTCCAGATTCTGAAGAGGCATTACTTTCCACACGCAACATCAACTCCTCGGGTACCACAAATAACTTTGCCAAAGATCTCTAACAAAGTTTAGACACATAAATTTTGAAAGTCCAACTACCCTACTATTACCCACAAAGGTAAAGGAACAGCACCACTGCTTGATAACTAGAAAGTCCCAATGTGTGTTTACCTCCGTGCTCCGTGGCAAGGCAGACTGGTAAAAATGCCCAACCTTTACTCACATTCGAGAAAACACTCCCAACAAGATTGCTTGCTCAAAAATTGAAGAGGCACCGCTCTCCGAATCTCGAGAGTTAGACTCCTAACAGGATTACTTTTTCAAAAATCGAAGAGACACTGCTCTCAGAATCTCAAGAGTCAGACTCCCAACAGCATTGGTTTCTCAAAAATTGAAGAGGCACCGTTCTCTAAATCTTGAGAGCCAGATCCCCGACAGGATTGCTTGTTCGAAAACCGAAGAAGCACCGCTTTCCGAACTTCAAGAGCCAGATTTCCTTGGATAAAGCTTGTCTGCAATCTTTACGCAACATCAGCTTTCCAGATACCACAGAACACTTTTTCAAAGTGCTCTGACAAAGTTAAAACACGTGAAACTTGTAGCTCCTACTACATTGTTATGACCAAGAAGGGTAAAGCAATAACACTACTACTTATTGTTAAGGAGACTCCTATATATGTTGACTTCCATCCTCCATAGCCAGGCAGACCTACAAATAAAAAAAAATGCTCAACTTTTCGCCACATCCGAGAGGGCACTATCAGCAAAGTCTCTCGAAATACTCAGCTTCTTTTCCCCCCGATAATACCTCTGCAAACAAGCCATACCAGAGCAAGAGTATCTCATATCATCAGGGTTAAAAGCAAGAGTATCCCATATCATGCTTTTTCCTTGTCTTTTCCTTTGGCCTTTTTCTTACCTGGAAGATAAGGAGAAGAGAGCAATCAGTCAACACTTGGAATCAAGCTTCTAGTCAGGAACTGACTGCCTAGAACCCTTGCCTGATTACTTACCTGGCATTGCTCTCGAGTACTCATCTTCAACATCTTATGCTTCCAGAAAGATACCACATCTGCCTGAGAAACAGATAGGGCAAGTGAGAAGGATACAAAGAAGCATGTGGAGACAAGCGTAACAGAACACGTGCCAATACATCCACTACTTTGTCAACAGCAAAAGTATCCCATATCATCAGGGTCGAACGTACTCTAGATTTGATGGACTTGTTTTGACCCTCAAATTCTTGAGTCGGCCTTATACTCTGGAATAAACCAAAAAACCTTCCAGCCCAGTTCAAGAATAAGCCTGTGGAAAGTTACTTCTTCAAAAGCAAAAGTATCTCATATCATCTTTTCTCCATTTGCTTCTCCTTATCCTTGTTGCTGTTTACGACACAAGGAGAAGGAGAACAATCAACCGGAAGTCGAAGTCGAATCTTCAATCCAGGTTGCTTGCTTGGAAGTCTGATTGCTTACCTTGTCTGTTACCTCTTTTGATAAATCTCCTAGCTCAACAACTTGGGGGACTCCTACTATAGGGTTTGTATCGCACTTGACCAAGCCCGAAACTACAAGTAAGCTTTAAGTGAAATTGATACATTACCTTGTGCATCTTCATCGGTTAAAGATACCATCCCTGGATAGAGGAAAAGTACTTTCAGAGAAGATGCCACATCTACATATGAGACAGATAAGGCAAGTGAAAATGATACCACACTTCGGTACTTAAAAGTTTCGTGATTACTCAATGGCTTGGATCTTGCAAGTCCCCAACCGAGCCCTCACTCGGGAACTTAGGGGAACACTGTTTGTACCATACTTGACCAATCCCGAAACTACTGAGCACTGGTCAATGTTATACCGTCAAAGACCCAGAAGAGTTTCCTTCCAACCAGGAGGCCAATCACAGCGCGACACGTGTCGACATCAGAAGCCAATCATAGCGTGACACGTGTCAACATCAGAAGCCAATCACAATACGACACGTGTCAATGTCAGAATGAAACTAGAAACTCTCTTTTATAAATATAGATCATTCTCTCACAATATTGCCTAATGTCATTTGTACTTAATCATTCACTAGTACTCACTAAAGGAGAGCTTGAACTTATGTACTTGTGTAAACCCTTCACAATGAATGAGAACTCCTCTACTCCGTAGACATAGCCAATCTACGCGAACCACGTACATCTTGTGTTTGCTTCCCTGTCCCTATCCATTTACATACTTATCCACACTAGTGACCGGAGCAATCTAGCGAATGTCACAAACTTAACACTTTCTGTTGTACCAAAGTCCCTATTGATTTTGTGCATCAACAAAATTCATTTTTTAAAGACAAAGTAAAATATAAATTATGTGGAAAGGGAAAAAGGGGGGATGACATACCCCGATCTGGAATGTCCACTAGGACTCCGAATCGAGCTGCGCTGGCTGACACCTGGAATGTGACGAAGCCATAAAGTGTGAAGATGTGGAAAAATGTGAATAAGTTTAGACCCAAGAGTGCCTAAATACCAGAGTGTGCTGGTGAGCGGGAAAGAACTCACTTCACACGTGACGTTAGAGCATAAGTAAGTACGATAGAGTGGATTAAGAATCGTACCCTCGAAGAATCTCCAATACTAAGAATCGCCACGAATCTTCGACGATAAGAAAACTCATCTAATAAAACCTGGAAAGTGAAAACAAAACAAGGGTGAGTGGCCCTAGAAATGAAATTTTAATAGAAACCATCTAAAGCATTATAACCCCTCGTTGCAATACTTGTATAGTTTCCAAAAAATCATACCACGTATCAATGTGAAATCAAAAGTATATCAACAATAAACCATAAATAAACCACAACACAGCATCTCATCAGCAATATCAATAATCATGTGATTAATAACCCATACTAGCACGCAAGTCGGAGTCACCTATGGTGACTTGTACGACTGCACCCATATCTCATTAATCAATGCTAACTCATATGTCGGAGTCACTTATAGTGACCTGTACGATTTATCCATATCTCATCACATATGCTAGCTCATAAGTCGGGAGTCACCTTTAGTGACTTGTACAACTTATCCATATCTCATCACATATAAGTCGGGAGTCACCTCTAGTGACCTGTATGACTTATCCATATCTTATCACATATGCTAGCTCATAAGTCGGGAGCCACCTTTAGTGACCTGTACGACTTATCCATATCTCATAGATATGCTAGCTTATAAGTCAAGAGTCACCTATAGTGACTTGTACGACTTATCCATATCTCATCACATATGCTAGCTCATAAGTCGGGAGTCACCTCTAGTGACCTATACGACTTATCCATACCTCAATAAGTATACCTGCACACAAGTCGGAACCACCTAAGGTGGTCTGTACGACATGACTGGGTGTAAATAAATACGCTTAAGTGCTACGATCACGCGAAGACTATGCGAATAATCACAGATCACCTATGAGTCGGAACCACCTATAGTGATATGTACGATAGGCCTGTGCACCTACCTTGGATCCAAGGTGAGCGTAAAGTGCGGGAGGTGAACATCATGTGAAGGACTGTGCCCTAGCCACATGCAGGAGCACTAACACCGGGGTGCAGGTTTATGAGTTCTAAATGCATCATATTTCAGTTTCTTGATTCCTTCCACATTAATTTATAACCAACATCCAATCACTAAAAATATAAGGTTAAATTTCATATTTTCACCAACTTCCTTCACATTGCTCAATTCCCAAACAAGGTTTTTGTTTCAAATATTGTATGGCTGCATCTAACGTCTTGTTAGACTGCCTATGTGCCCTAAATAGGGATCAAGCCATTCGTAGTTCACAATAGTATTTCAAAGCATTCACATTAATCATAAGCAATAATCGATTTATAAACATTTATGGAATTGTCAATCATATATATATATATATATATATATATATATATATATATATATATATATATATATAAAATACACGATAGAATGGAAAAGACCCACTCACCTGTGGTCCACGCTATGACTCCCTAGCATGCATATCAAGACATCACGAACTATCGTCGCCTATGACCAATCAAATCACATCTCAGAGTTCTGTTCGATAGAATACATAATTTACATAAAACACATCACTACGTAATTCAATTCGGAAGATATGCATAACGGATTTTCGATCCGTTGCTTCCAAAGATCCACATTATACTTCTAGAACAACATCCTAAGGTTTCATTACAATCCAACAGTTGGATCTCCGCCAATTGCCAAAACCAAATGGCAGTCAACATTTTAATTTATGAACTTATAAATCCAATTTGGGAAGATCCGTACTTCGGATTCCTGATCCGTAAGTTTTTATGGTCCTCAAATATTACGTACTAATATGTATCAAGTTTGGCGACAATCGAACAAATGAATCATCGATTCATATAAAGGTCAAGTGATGTATCGTAATGAACTAAGTTCAAACAATCAAACCACATCACATGGATATCAATTATAAACATCTAATTGAACTTAAAAGGACATCGTTGACCCCCTGGCTAGGCCGCCAACGCACGTACCGCCGCGGGTGGTGGCTGGCCGCCACGGTTCGCCGGAAAATTCCACTATTTCTAAAAATTCTCAAATTTTATAGAAATGAAGATCTCAAAGAGATGAACAACTTTTATACCTGCCACGAAGTCCAAAAGTGGACAAAAGATGGTCAATTTTTCCCACAAGGCCGACGGTGCCTAAAACTTCACGACGTCGATTCGTCGTCTACAGTGGACCAATGGGGTCAAGGTTGGTTGGGATTTGCTCCTGGGATGATGGGCTACAAAACCCAAGTGGTGGCATCGGCCATCGCTTTGCTGATTTGCCGAAAAATTGAAAAGAGTGGCCGGACATGGTTTTGACGGGTCAGATTTCGTGGCTTCGCCCCACCACATGTGATGGTTTCTAAAGGTGGTTCTTGGGTGGGTTTTGTAGAGGGGAATGAGAGCTTCAAGATGGTGGTGGTGGCGTTAAAAAATCCACCGAAGTTGACCGAAATCAGCCTTAGAAGATGGGTGGTCGCAATAGGTGTGGGTGCGGGTGTACGGAAAGCTGGGAGCTTTCCTCTTCTTTTTTTTCCTGATTTTTTGATTGGGCTGTTCCCCTTTCCCTCTCTTCTAATTGGTTCATTGTCCTTTTAATTTAATTGGTCCACTATTCCCACCTGGTGGGAGTTCAAAATTAAACTAACAAGTAACAAATTTCAAATGTCTAACTATACCGTTATAATCCGGACTCACAAACGGCTTTCGCCTATGTGTTTGTACCATCGAGTACTATGCAAATACACCAAAAGAATAAGTCATACGTTCTTCTAGACAATGGTCAATAGAAATCAAAATCCTTGCCTCTAGACATTTTTGTCAACCTCGATTAAAATAAATAAAAACGAAATTTTAGGGACGGGTTGTCACAGGGGAGCCTAGAGAGAGGAACAAAAAAAATAAAATTTCTTTGTTTATTTATTCATGTGCTATTATAATTGTCTCTTCTCTTCCCTATATATAAAAGAAGGCACAATTGGTGAAGCATTTTAAATGCCTAACAATGCCCTTCGCTTAGTTACACATTTTGAAATAAACTACTTAATTATCAGAGATAAAATGGTAAAATTACATAAACAACCCCACCTATGGAGTTGTTACTTACTTCATTTTTCTTTTTTTTTGAATTACTTTAAAAAAAACCCCACCCTCTCCCTTAAGAAAGAATTCTTTTAAGCCTTACATCTCCATCAACTAAATATGGAGCCCACATAAACAACATCAACATACTAATGAAAATTTTCAGACTTAGCACGAAAGAACTAGTACTTCACATTTTGTAAATTTTAATTTTATGGACCAAATCCACAATTTAATTATAAACAATTGCTCCAATTTCCTACATTAAGAATTAAGGGGATGTAAAAAGAATAATACTTACATTTTCCCTTGAGGTGATAATTTCACAACTCTACTTACAAATAACGTATTTTCACTGTACAAATTTCATAATCGAAACCGTCAGCTTTTTAATCTTCATTTGAAGATCATCTCTGCAAAAATCATTTAAATCGGAGATCATTTAGTCTTTCAAATGTACTGAATACACCTACTGAGTATCAAGTAACACATTTGTGAAACCCCGTCCCAAATTTAGTACATTTTCATAGTTACGGACTTATGAAATTATCATTTTGCCTGGAGTTCACTTTGTTTGACTGTTTCGTCGAAATGCATAGTTTTGCTTTTTCTAATTTATTCTTAACGTACTTATCGCCAAGAACGTGTAGGCGCGAACAGATTCAAATTCAAATTTATAACGAAGATTCCACGTTCGAACGTCGAACGTTTTCGAATATTTTTGTGTTTTGTTCTTTACATTATTAATTTGCGAACTGTGGGACCCACTTAGGATTTTTGTCCCCTATCCTTTACCCAATCCGGATCCCCTTTTTTGGATTTCCTCCTAACTCTTCTTCTCGCTCTGACTGCCACGTGGCAGCTCCCCCTCCCTTTTTCTTTCTCTCATTCTCTATTCTCTCCCCCGAGTACTCTCTCTCAGCTCACACTCTCTCTCCCTCTCGTAGATCTCTCTCTCTGTGCTCTCACCCCTCCGACGACACACACACACACACAAACCTTCGAACCCACGACCCACAGACACTAACCCTCGAACCCAGGACCAAGAAGGTAGCATTAAGGGAAATCATGCAAGGGCTTAGAGGCTCTGGCGAGCCTCATGGATTTTGAGCTAAACTCCGATCGACTTCGGCCACCCTACGGCGTGTTGTAGGTATAAATATTTTCCTCTCCTCCTAAGCTTCAATTTGATAGCTAGGTCGCACCGTAGGGTTGAGTAACGGAGTGATCCGAGCTCGGAAAGCTCCAATCTTCTCCGTCGTCAAAAACTGGGTGATACTCGACCCGAGACCCTAAATTGAGTCTTCCAGCCCAGAGCTTTAGGCCAGGCTTTCAAGCCCAAAGCCCGATATAACCCAAGCCTAAAATCCCCTTAAACCCAGACCTTTGGGCCATGCTGACCTTCGGCCCAATGAACCTAGGCCCAAACCCACTAAACCCAGGTTAAGAACCCTAGGCCCAAACCCAGTCGGAACCCAGACCCAACCGGTGTGTTGGCTTATATGTGGGCGTGCGTGAAAGGTCGCCGGTGCCAGCGCGTGGAGCACACGCGTCGCCGTCAACGACGACCCCAACGACTTTTTTGACGAACTTTTTGATGACCCATGATGTGAAAATTAACTTGACACACAAATTAAACCCTATTGATGACAATTGTAGTAATGATGCAAGTAGGGATCGTTCTAGACCGGGGATTAACTAGGGATGCTAATCAACACAAATAAGACTCAAAAACACTAAACTAGACTCTATAGACTCAAAACTAACTCAAAACACTCAAAACAGCAAATAACAATAAAAAAAAGACTCAATTCTAGACCTAACAAGTGATTTGGACGAAAATAGAACTTTAAAGACTCAAAAGACTTAAAGGAAACAAGTTTTGACTCTAAAAACAAGACTTAATGAATGGGGATTTTGTTTTGACGAAATTGAAAGTTAAAACATAAACTTTGAAAACAAACTTAACAAAAACGATTTTGGATGAAAAAGAATGGTGAAAGGCTAGTTAGAGGGTTCCTTCTCCACACATGAAACATATGCATACAACTCGATTTCCAGTTACTCTTTCAACAAACCATGAATGACAATGCCCCAAATTAACTAGATTGCACCAATTAATTCTCAGATTTCCCTAAATTCATTGAATTGAATGGAATACGCATTACAACCAAATTATTCTTATCAAGGACCCTAACTATGGAATACGCATGATAGAGACACATATCAAAGATCATTAAGTTCAATGGAAATCATAAGCATTGACGAGGCATTCATAACTATGGAATACGCATGTTACTCTTGCCAAAGATTTACTTAACACAATCGTGACTAGCGACTTTTACTACTCATGAATATAAGTTTATAACGATTAGGTGAAATTCCCTTATACTCTAGCATCAAATTCATGCATGCAAACTAAGTGTCGACCCTCAATCAACATACATAAACATGTTATCAATCAAATAGATAAGTAAACCACATTCACGATTTATGAAATCATAACTGGAGGAAATCAAGTCATATAAAACATATGATCATGGCTTTGAATTCCCCTCTAACTATAAAGAAATTAGTTCCTCATGTTCGCAAGTAAACAAAGATAAATAAATTTAAACATTGACATAAAGATAGAAAACACCTAGAAACGCTCCAACAATCCAAGCTCCTTGAATGGCATGCACGGCTCCAAGAGTCTCCTTCCTTCTCCTTTGCAAACTCACGGCACAAGAGGGATGTTTAGGTGAATGGTGTAGTGAAAATATGGTAGAGGGTGGTGACTAAATGGTGCAGCAAAGGATGGTATTTATAGGCTGAAATTCGCAACCCCTATGTAGCAAAGGAAAATGATTTAAAGGCCTAATTTGTATAGGAAATCAATACACAATCCTTGAAGGAAAAGGTTCTAGAAGTCAGAAATCCAAATGAAATAGGGAGAATAGAATCAGGTTTCTAGAACTTCTAGAAAGGTTTGGTGCGCCAGATTTTTAGGAGAGGAGATAAGGCCTTCTAGAAAGCTTGTTTGGTGGCTGATTTCCTAGAAAAACAAGGGATAAGGTGCAACACCTTTGTAGGAGTGGATAAGGGCTTCTAGTAACCTATTTTAATGTGTTTTAATCTGAAAATAAATCCCCTTTGCAACTGGAATTAAGTTAGGATAGGATTAGGATAGGAAAAGATAAGATAAGGTTGGATAAGATTTTGGATAATGTTCCTTCTTTTGAGCTGGTTTCTTATCTTCCTTGACTTGGATTTATTTCTTCACTCTTTTCTGCACATTCCTAGCCTCTTGAACTTCAAATTCGTCCATCCATGTTGCTCCATTCATAAGCTATCCATTTGGTGCCCAAAACTGCCTCAAAATGCTCCAAATTGCACTTTCTTGCCAACTTTGTCATATGGACCTACAAACACACGAAAATAGCTTAAAACACTACAATAAACACAAACAAACTATGAAAATGCAAGAAAACAAGCTACCTAAGTCGCATAAATATGTTCCTATCAACCCATCTCGACACGCGGCGGCGCATGTGGGTACCCGAGGTCCCCCCTATGTTTTTCGACTTCAGTTTTTAGAAATTCAATCATTATGGTAGAGTTTTATTAATCTTATGTGCTTAGGTCTAATTATTAGCAGTGTTTTCATCACTCATATTTTGCACGGCTTTTCGACGACGGAGTATCTGTTAGTGGACCCCTTCTAAAATGCTTATTTTACTATTAGAAATGCATACATGAAAAGCATGATTTAATGGTTACGTTTTATGAGTAAATTAGATTTTACTTACTATGAGATATTATGCTTTATTGCGAATATTTTGGAATACCATGCTTTATCGATTTTCATGTTCTTTGTATTATATATGATGGATGACTATATACTATGAAGATGTTTTGAGATATGATGTTTGAGCTACTGAGCTCCGTTGAGATATATGTACTTATGTCGGAAAGATTATATTCAATGTTTTTGTGCTTATCTAGTGGTCATTGTTCTGCCTACAGGCGATGATACTTATATTGGCTTCGGTCGGGTGATGTAGTGGCCTACGGGTTAGAAGATATTCATATATTTGGCTTATAGGTCGGGTGATGTAGTGGCCTATGACTCGAAAGATATTCATATATTTGGCCTACAGGTCGGGTGATGTAGTGGCTTCGGTCGATTATGATACCATTATTTAGCACGTTATATACGATATATGTTTTATGAAATGTTTTATGGAATGCTAGGGTTTTCGGAAAACCTATTGCATAGTATACTATTGAGTTTTCATAAACTTTAGGGGTTAGTACGTTGATGAATAATTGTTTTTGTTTGTACCATACTTGACCAACCCCGAAACTACTAAGCACCGGTCAACATTATACCGCCAAAGACCCATAAGAGTCTCTCTCCAACCAGGAGGCCAATCACAACGCGACACATGTCAACATCAGAAGCTAATCATAATGCGACACGTGTTGACATCAGAGGCCAATCACAGCACGACACGTGTCAATGTCAGAATGAAACTAGAAACTCTATTCTATAAATAGAGATCATTCTCTCACAATATTTCCTAATGTCATTTGTACTAAATCATTCACTAGTACTCACTGATATGAGCATATTTATGCGACTGAATTAGCTTGTTCTCATGCATTTATGTTGTTATTTCTTAGTTAATTATGTATTTTAAGCTATTTTCGTGTGTTTGTAGGTCCATAGACCTTATAAAGCAATAAGATGATTTTGGTGCATTTTGGAGCAGTTTTGGGCTTGGAATGGATAGCACATGCATGGAGCAAGGTGGATGGACGAAATTGAAGACTAAAGAGGCTAGGAATGTGTTAAAGAGAAAGAAGAATTAATGTAAAAAGGACAAAGAGCTCAGCTACAAAGGGGTGTCACTCCACCATTCACCTTTCCATCATTACCGTGCACCACCATTGCACTCCCTTTGGATTCCTATGTTGTGCATCATCATCCATGTTCCCTCCATTGACTCATTTGTTGCATCATTCCACTTCATTTCCTTTGTCTACCATGTGCACAATATCCTTTCACCTCTTTGCACTCATTGATTCACCACTTACTCACCTTTCCACCCATGCCATGTATAACCACCCTTGTCCCCTTCATGCACCAGATTTCTTGCACTCATTTCAGGCACCATTACACTCATTATCCACCCTTGTCTCCTTCATTATTTCTGATTTCATGCATCAAAACATTGAATCATTGCACTCAATTGTTGCACATTTCTTGTCCCCTTCACCATCAGATTTCATACAACTTTTACCTCTATTACATGCACTCATTGATGCACCATCCACCACATTTGGAATCCCATGCCATGCATCATGAGTCTTGTTGCACCTTTGACTCATTTCTGCACCATTCCACCTCCCTTTCCTTTCTCTACCATGTGCACAATCATTCATGTTCCCTAGCTGCAATACCACTCAATTTTACCCCCCATGCTTTGCATCATCACTTCACTTTCACCATTGAATCATTTCAAATACCACTCAATGCACTCATTGCTGCAACACCACTCCATTTTACCCCCTATGATTTGCATCATTACTTCATTTTCACCCTTGAATCATTGCACACACCACCAATTTCCCTCCATTGTCGTGCACTTCCTCTATAAAAGGAAGTGTGTGTGGTAGCCATATAGCTTAGTTTTTGCTTGATCATTCATCCCCATTTCAATACAACCTTCATCCAAACACATCTATTCCTCCATATAAACAAACCTTCAAACACTCACCAACACCTTGTGCCGTAGCAAAGGAAGGGAAGGAAAATGCTTAGACGTGCTTGCTGTCCAACTTGGATCGTTGGAGCGTTTAGGTGTTTTCTTTCTTTTGTTTCTAATGTTTAAATTTATTTCCTTTCGTTTTGTTGTAAATATGAGTGGCTAAACCCCTCTTGGCTAGGGGTGATTTCAAAGTCATGATTATGTGTGCAATATAATTTGATGAATTCCAGTTATGAACTCTTGAATGCAATTGGCTTAACTATTTGATTGATAACTTATTTGTATTTGTTAATTAAGGGTCGACACTTAATTGGCATGCATAAATCCATTGCTAGAATATAAGGAAGTTTCACATAATCGGGTTGCTTATAAACGATCGCGTTAAGTTCAATTCCTAGCATAAGCGACATGATGTCATAGTTGCAAGTGCTTTGTCAATGCTTATGCTTTTCATTAAACGTAATGATCTTTGATTGTATCTCTATTATGATGTCATGTAGGGAACTTTTGAAGAATGTTTTGAGTTGTCGAATGATGTCATCCAATCCAATAAAACAAGGAAAATCTAAGAGTTAACTAGTGATGTCACGGTTAATTTGGAGCATTGTCATTTATAATTCAATGAAGTAGTAACTGGACATCAAGTTATTTGCATACATGTCATGTGTGGAGAAAAAGCCTCTAGCTATCCCATCCATCATCTTATTTCTCAAATTTGTTTTACAATCTGTCTAGTTTTTCATACTTGTTTGTTTGTTTCAACTCCATCCCAATCAAAACCCCCCCTTTTAGTTTCTTGTTTCAAAGTGTTTCAAATCTGTGTTAGTTTGTGTTTTTAAGTGTTTTGATTCAAGTAAAAGTCAATTTTCGTCCAAAGTCATTCCTAGTGTCTAGTTTAAGTTTATTTGGTTGTTTTAAGCTGTTTTGAGTATTTTAAGTTTGCTTTGAGTCTTGTGAGTCTTGTTAAGTGTTTTTAAATTTAGTTTTATGTTTTTGAGTCAGTTTAGAAGTTATTAGCAAGCCCTCCTAATCCCCGGTCCAGAATGATCCCTACTTATACTTGTACTACAATTGTCAAAAGAGGGTTAAATTTGTGTGTTAAGTTAATTTTCGCATCACTCACTAAAGGAGAGCTTGAACCTATGTACTTGTGTAAACCCTTCACAATTAATGAGAACTCTTCTACTCCGTGGATGTAGCCAATCTGGGTGAACCACGTACATCTTATGTTTGCTTCCCTGTCTCTATCATTTATATACTTATCCACACTAGTGACCGGAGCAATCTAGCGAAGGTCACAAACTTAACACTTTCTGTTGTACCAAAGTCCTCACTGATTTTGTGCATCAACAATTTTAGTATTATATATATCAACTTGGTCCACTCATGTTTGTTTTGCGCCCCTTCAGGACATAAGAACGAGGCATACGATCCGAGCTATGAGGCATTCCACTACCAGTGATATTGTGTCATCCTCTCAGCTTTTGACATCACTTGTAATAGTACTTTATGTCACACCTTCCGCTTGTATTCTGAATTAGATGTATGCTTTGAACATGTCATGCATTATCACTATCATTTTATTAACGACTGAATATTATTATTATACTATTTTGGTAAGGTTTGTATTTGAATATTATATTGCGTAGTTCGCGCAAAATTTATAAGCAATTTGCACATGTTCTCGGCATATATATTCATTAAATGGCTTCGTCACCCTTGAGTGTCGGCCAACACGTGGCCATCCCGCTGTCCCCCGGACATCGGGACTTGGTGTGTCAATTGGTATCAGAGCATACTTAGGACTTCATTCTTCCATTTGGTAATCATAATCTTTCGTTCTTCTAAATCTTGTTTGCCTCTTATCGAAAACATGGATCCTACTGGTGGGAATGTACCTCGACAAACTCGTTCTGGTCCAATGGGAGGAATTCAAGAGTTGGCCTCTACTTTACGAAATGCTTTTCTTAGAAGTAACAAGCCGAGTCGTACTTATATGGAGATTGCTCGTAGCCATGGCGTTATGAAGCTTATTGTAGCTGGAGCCTGTAAGGAGGATGGGGATTGGGTTAAAAAGATGGAGGACACCTTAGAGAGTATGAGATGCCCAACGTCTGAATGGGCGAATACCGCTGGTTACTTCCTTCAGGGGAACGCGAGATAGTGGTGGAAGTCAGTGGCGGGTTCTCACCCACGTAATTCTTTGATGACTTGGGCTACATTCAAGAGACTTTTCACTACACACTTTTTGAGCCCCGGTTATCAGCTGAGGAAGAAACAGGAATTCCTAGAGTTTCACCAGGGTAATCTGAGTATTACAGAGTTTGATAGCATATTTCGGCGTTGGTGATGCACCATGAGGGAACCTATGAGAACCAATGGGAGATGATGATACAACTACAGATTGCTATGAATATTGACATTTGTGAGCTTCTGGCACCACAAAGGTATACGTCATACGAGGAGATGATTGATGAGGCTTTGAGGGTCGAACAGACGAGGTAGAGTAGACTTAACCAGAATCAACCCCGGACTTAGAATCAACATTGGAACCGGAACCAGAACTAGTGGGGTTATGGATTCTGATCCCAGAGTATGAGGGAGCCTTCTACTTCTTTTAATTCCTTCGGCCCTAAACACTCTCAGTCGTTTAAGCGACAAGGTCAAGGTTCAGGATCATTCAATGAAGCCTCAGGCAGTGAGTCGGCAAGGTAATCTTTCAGCCACTTTAATCAAGGTGCGGCTAATCCGGCCGAGTGTTACAGATGTGGCGGCTTTAGACATATAGCCCGTGATTGTGCTACTCTACTTTCATCTGATGGTTTTGCTTCCAATTCGGGTTACGGTAGGAGTACTAACCCAAGCACTTCGAATTACGGTGGGGGAAATTATTCGACTACTCAGAGTTATGGTAGGAGTAGCAATCCGAATACTTTGTTTTCTGCTCGGAGACAGCCGTAATTTTTTGGTGCAGCTTCTGGCAGTCGTGCTCATAGGAACCGAGCAAGCCGCAACAACCAGGGCCCTAGGACTCATAGGGGCCGTAATAATGGTTCAGGACATCAAACTCATGAGCGTATCAATGCCATGAATCAATAGGAGGAAGAACAGGATCCCAGAGTCATCACTGGTATGTTACTTGTTTATGGTAATTGGGCTCATGCTCTAATTGATTCGGGTGCCACTTATTCATTTTTATCGTCACAATTTGCACGGGTTATCAACCCGCAACCTACATCGCTCGGTTTTGATATGTTCATACAATTACCACCTAGAGATCTCTTATGTGCACAGTGGGAGTTTAGGGATTGCCTAGTTATTGTCGAATGGGAACTTGTGGAGGCTAATTTAATCCCTTTCAACCTTGTGGAGTTCGATGTCATTCTGGGAATGGATTGGCTATTTAGGCACAATGCTTATGTTGGATGTAGAGAGAAATTGATGACCTTTGATCGGCCTGGACGACCAACGATCATGTTTCAGGGTGACCGACGAATCCTCCAAAATAGTATTATTTCTATCATCCAGACGACGAAATTACTACATAAGGGTTGTGTGGGATTCTTAGCTCACATGAGCTTATGGATAAAGGTTATATCCAGCCTAGTATGTCTCCCTAGGGCGCTCCTATATTGTTTGTCAGAAAGAATGATGGGTCGATGAGACTTTGCATCGACTATAGGTAACTAAATCGGGTGACGGTGAAGAACCGTTATCCTCTACCTCAGATTGATGATTTGTTTGACCAACAAAGGGGTGCTCAGGTGTTTTCTAAGATCGATCTTTGTTCGGGTTACCACCAGTTGCTGATTCAAAACAAAGATGTACCGAAGACTACTTTCCGCACTAGGTATGGACATTATGAGTTTTGTCTCATGCCTTTTGGATTGACGAATGCACTTGCAGCTTTCATGGATTTGATGAATAGACTCTTCAGACCGTATCTAGATCGGTTTATGATTGTGTTCATTGATGACATCCTGATCTACTCCAAGAGTAATACTGAGTATAAGAAACATTTAAAGTTGGTGTTGGAGAAGTTGAGGAAACATTAGTTGTATGCAAAGTTTAGTAAGTGTCAGTTTTGGCTAGACCAGATCAGTTTCCTTGGGCATGTGGTTTCCGCTGAGGGAATTAGTGTAGACCCTAAGAAGATTTTGGCAGTGTCTACGTGGGAGCAACCGAAGAATGTTACTGAAGTGAAGAGCTTTCTGGGGTTAGGTGGCTATTACAGATGTTTTGTGCATGATTTCTTGGCAATTGCCATGCCTCTCACTAAGTTGACCCAGAAGGGGGTTAACTTCAATTGGGAAGAGAATTGTGAACGAAGTTTCCATGAGCTTAAGCAGCACCTTACTCACGCCCCTGTCCTTGCTATTCTGGATAATGGCGATGAGTTTGAAATTTACAATGATGCATCCTTGTCGGGATTGGGTTGTGTTCTGATGCAGCATAGGAAAGTCATTGCCTATGCTTCCAGGTAGCTCAAAACCCACGAGAAAAACTACCACACTCATGATCTAGATCTCGGAGCAATAATATTTGTTCTAAAAATTTGGCAACATTACTTATACAACGAAAAGTGCCGCATCTTTACTAATTATAAGAGTTAAAGTATGTCTTCACCCAAAAGGAATTGAATTTAAGGAAGAAAAGGTGGATGGAACTCATTAGTGACTACGATTACATTATTGAGTATCATTCTAGTCACGCCAACGTCGTAGCGGATGCATTTAGCTAGAAATCCTATGGACAACTTGCCTCTTTTCGAGCTATCCATGTTCTGCTATTGTTTTCTCTTCGAGAGACCGACGTTACCGTGACACCAGATTCACAGGGAGCATTGTTAGCACACTTCTAAATTAGGCCTGTTTTGGTGGATTTGGTTTAGGAAGCTCAGGAGCTTGACCAATAGTGTGCAGACCTAAAGAAACAGGTGTGGAATGGTTCTAGGCGAGATTTGAAAATCCGGAGAGATGAAGCCTTGGTGATAGGAAATAGGCTATTTGTGCTTAAAGACAATGAAGTGGTGAAGAAGGAAATTCTGGATAAAGCCCACATTTTGGAGTATGTCATGCATATGAGGAGTACAAAACTGTATCACAATATCCATCTGTTCTACTACTGGTATGGGATGAAATGGGATGAAATGGGATACGGCAGATTATGTGAAAAGATGAATAATTTGCTTGTAGATGAAGGCGGACAGACAAAGACCTGAAGGGCTGATGTAGAATTTCCTTCTACCAACGTGGAAATGGAAAGACATCACCATGGATTTCTTGTATGGTTTGCCGAGCACGCAGTCGAGGTTTGATGGCATTTGGGTGATTGTGGATCGACTCACCAAGACTGCTCATTTCTTACATGTTCGACAGACCTACACACTAGAGAAGTTGGCATAGTTATTCATTGATAACATTGTTAAACTTCATGGTGTACTCGTCACCATTGTTTCAGACAGAGATCCAAGATTTTGGAGAGCTTTCAATGACGCCATGAAAACTCAGTTGTTGTACAGCACTGCCTATCATCCACAGACCAATGGTCAATCTGAAACGATGATTTAGACTTTGGAAGACATGTTAAGAGTGTCTATTATCCAGTGGAAGGGTGGTTGGGATAGCTATTTGCTATTAATCGAGTTTGCCTACAACAATAGCTACCACTCCAATATCAGCACAGCACCATTTGAGGCGCTATATGGGAAGGCGTACTGGACACCGTTATGTTGGATTAAGGTCAGTGAATTGGTGTTAGTGGGGCCAGAAATTGTCGACACCATTAATACTAATATCCAGTTGATAAAGAGGAACTTGAAGGCAGCCCAAGATCGACAAAAGAGCATTACGGACAGACATTCCAGGGATCGTGAGTATAAGATTGGTGATTTTATCTTCCTAAAGTTATTGCCCTACAAGGGTGTGGTTCGTTTTGGTAAGCGAGGGAAGTTGAGCCCTCAATATATTGGTCCCTACTGGATTATCGAGAGAATTGGTGCGGTTGCTTATAGGTTGGAGCTACCACTAGAATTGTCACAGATTCACGACATATTTCATGTTTCCTTGCTACGGAAGTATGTACCATATCCCTCTCATGTCATTCAGCCGAAACCATTAGAAGTGCGTCAGGATGCAGGTTATGTTAAGGAACCAGTGGCAATCATTAACCGACAGGATAAAACTCTGAGGAACAAAGTCATTCCGTTAGTAAAAGTGTTATGGAGAAACCATGCAGTCGAGGAAGAGACGTGGGAAACAGAAAAACTGAAGAGGAGTCAATATCCATACTTGTTTATTTGAGATTGTAAATTTTTCTAAGGGGGTAAATTGTGAAACCCTATCCCAAATTTAGTATATTTTCATATTTACAGACTTATGAAATTGCCATTTTCCCTTTGAGTTGACTTTGTTTGACTGTCTCATCGAAATGCGTAGTTTTACTTTTTCTAATTTATTCTTAACGTACTTATTACCACAAACATGTAGGCGTGAATGGATTCGGATTCGGATTTATAATGAAGATTCTACATTCTAACGTCGAACGTTTTCAAATATTTTTGTGTTTCGTTATTTACGTTATTAATTTGCAAACCGTGGGACCCTATTAGGATTTTTTGTCCCATATCCTCTACCCAATCCGGATCCCCTATTTGGATTTCCTCCTAACTCTCCTTCTCTCATTGACTGCCACGTGGCAACTCCCTCTTTTCCTTTTCTTTCTCTCATTCTCTCTTCTCTCCCCCGAGTATTCTCTCTCTCTTAGCTTACACTCTCTCTTCCTCTCACAGATCTCTCTCTGTGCTCTCACCCCTCCGATGACACACACACACACCAACCTTCGAAACCATAACCCACAGACACCAACCCTCTAACCCAGGACCAAGAATGTAGCACCAAGGAAACTAGCGCAAGGACTTAGAGACTCCGGTGAGCCCCGTGGATTTCAAGCTAAACTCCAACCAACTCTGGCCACTTCACGATGTGTTATAGGTACAAATATTTTCCTTTCCTCCTAAGCTTCAATTTGAGAGCTAGATCGCACCCTAGGGTTGAGTAACGGAGTCGATCAGAGCTCGAGAAGCTTCAGTCTTCTCCCTAGTAAAAAACCGGGTCATACCTGACCCGAAACCCTAAACCGAGTCTTCCAACCCAAAGCTTTAGGTTGGGCTTTCAAGCCAAAAGCCCGTTAGAACCTAAGCCCAAAATCGCTTTGAACCCAAGCCTTTGGGTCTTGCTGACTTGGGCCTTCGGCCCAATGAACCTAGGTCCAAACCCACTGAACCCAGCCCAAGAACCCCGGCCCAAGCTCAAACCAAGTCAAAGCCTAAACCTAGTCGGCGTGTTGGCTTACACGTGGGCACGCGTGAAGGGCCTCCGATGTCGGCATGTGAGTCACGCGTGAAAGGCCGCCAATACTTATGCGTGGAGCACATGCGCCTTCATCCATGGCGACTTCGATGAACTTTCACGCGACCCATCTTGGCGCATGTGGCGGCGCATGGCGACAAATGGCTGTCAGAGCCGCCACCTTGTGGCGGCGCGTGGGGGACAGTCCCCCTTATGTTTTTCGATGTCCTGAATCCGTTTATGACATCCATTTTCAAAAATTCAATCGGTTATGGTAGAGTTTTATTAATTTGACCCTTTATGTGCTTAGGTGCAATTATTAGCAACGTTTCCGTCCCTTCTATTTCGCATGGCTTTTCGATGACAGAGTATCTGTGAGTGGACCCCTTCTAAAATGCTTATTTTACTATTAGAAATGCATACATGAAAAGCATGATTTAATGGTTACATTTTATGAGTAAATTAGATTTTACTTATTATGAGATATCATGCTTTACTGAGAATATTTTGGAATACCATGCTTTATCGATTTTCATGTTCTTTGTAGTATATATGATGAATGACTATATACTATGAAGATGTTTTGAGATATGATGTTTGAGCTACTGAGCTCTGTTGAGATATATATACTTATGTTTGAAAGATTATATTCAATGTTTTTGTGCTTAGCTAGTGGTCACTGTTCTGCCTACAGGTTGATAGTTATATTGGCTTCGATCATGTGATGTAGTGGCCTACGGGTTGAAAGATATTTATTTTGGCCTACAGGTCGGGTGCTGTAGTGGCCTATGGGTCGGAAGATATTCATATACTTGGCCTATGGTTTGGGTGATGTAGTAGCCTATGGGTCGGAAGATATTCATATATTTGGCCTACAGGTCGGGTGATGTAATTGCTCCGATCAATTATGATACCATTATTTAGCACATTATATACGATATATGTTTTATGAAAAGTTTTATGGCATGCTAGGGTTTTCGGAAAACCTATTACATAGTATACTATTGAGTTTTCATAAACTTTAAGGGTTAGTACGTTGATGAATAACTGTTTTAGTATTATTTATATTAACTTGGTCCACTCATGTTTGTTTTGCGGCCCCTCATGACATAGGAACGAGGCATACGATTCGAGCTACAAGGCATTCCCCTACCAGTGATATTATGCCATCCTCTCTGCTTTTGACATCACTTGTAATAGCACTTTTTGTCACACCTTCCACTTGTATTCTGAATTAGATGTATGCTCTAAACATGTCATGCATTATCACTATCACTTTATTGACGACTGAATATTATTATTATATTATTTTGGTAAGGTTTGTATTTGAATATTATATTGCGTAGTTCACGTAAAATTTATATGCATGATTCACATGTTCTCGGCATATGCAGTCATTAAAGGGCTTGCATCACCCTCAGTTGTCGACCAATACGTGGCCATCCTGCTGTCCCTCGGACATCGGGATCGGGGCATGTCAATATTAATGATGAACCGGTCATTTATTTGATAGATTTGGATGACTAAATTACCTAAATTTGTTTGATTTTTTTGTAAGGATAATCTTCAAATGAAGACTAAAAAAATTGAACGGTTTCGATTATGAAATTTGTATGATGAAAATACGTAATATCTAATGTGGAACCATGATTTTTCAAGGCCGGAGTAAGGCTGATTGGAATACAATTACCTCAAAAGTCCAATCATAGACTCAATAACTTTGAGCAAAGCTGGATTAATGGAGCAATAGTGTCACCCTTATCCTATTCTGAAGCAGTTGGCGAAGTCCGAGCTACTTCGCCCAGATTGACCATTCTTGTTCTGCAAGACGTATGGAATCATCAAGATCCTTTGTAAGTCTTGGAGTTCCTATAATGTAGGAATTGGCGTGCGCGGCAAGTAATCACACTTAAAAATGATGCAATATCTACTTTTAGATATCCTTTAGGAATCCCTTGGCTTAGTACAAGGATTATATCCTAAAAAGGTCTCTATCTCAGCTAGTATAAATACACTCTTCTAGAGTTCATCATGGGTGTCTCTTTCTCAGCTAGTATAAATACACTCTTCTAGAGTTCATCATGGGTAGCGCAATCATTGCACTCTAATTTTCTTGCCCACTTATAGAGTCTTATACTTGCTTACTAACTTCAGCATTGGAGAGCCTTCAGCCATCACACTCCCCCTCGTCTCAGAATTGCTCACGGTTGTTTTCTGCTTGGATTTGTGCCTCCACCATTCGTGATTGTGCACGAATTTGATTTCAACAATTGGTGCTTTCAGTGAGAGTGAACTCATATTCCTCTCGACCAAATCACTATACGCCTTTGGAGATCCCTCCCAAGCAATCATACTGCGATCGCGCAATCTCCCCGCACGACGCTAACCCTGATAATGGTGGAGTTTCCGCCATATACCAGATATAGGAAGATTTGATAGAGGTATGTCTATCTTTGGAAAATATTCGAGAAAGCCCACTAGCCAAAGAACCGGCAAGATTCGTCGATCTAAAGATGCAAGTGAAAGAACTTGAGGATGCCATCTCCTATTTTAAGGAGGCATCGATCTAGGCAGCACCTACCAAAATCTCAACAATAATTATTAATTTCAGTCCAGAGGCATCACCCTAATGACCTCCTCCCGAAACACAACGAAGAAAGTCCATAAGGCTTTGAGGTCTTAGCTTACCCAGCATTTCGGGGAAGAGAAGCTTCCCAGAGTCAACTACATATACAGGGAACATGAATATCTGTAATAAAAAAACTCGGTAAGAAAGGAAGGCGACATGCAAGAAGCCACAAACAGTGACTTCCATCAACAAACCCATGACCATCAACTCTAACATCTTGATGTTCTCTGGTCGAGACTTGCAAGATGTTCTCCCCATGACAATGCCCTTGCAATCAAGATATAAATTTCTAATATCCTAGTTAGTCAGGTCTTGGTGGACAGTGGATCAGGGACCCTGTCTAGTCCCTATGAATGGTGAAGCTAGTAGTTCAAGCAGAACCCTACTACTATCTAGTGACCTTCCACGTTATCAATTGCTCGACTCCCCATAACTCCAGTTTTGGCCGTAACTGGCTACACAGGATGAAAGATGTGTCATCGACTTACCATCTGTTACTCCGTTACCCCGCTTTGGGTGGGGTAAAAGAGATAAAAGGAGACAGAGTGGCAACACGCTGATGTGTTGTCAAGAGTATGAACATGATCCCAAAGGGAGAACGGAGCTCCAACGCTCCTATGGACGAATCATCATAGCAATCACAACCCAAGGGTCAACAAACAAGTTACAAGGAGTTCAACCTAGATCTCGACTCCCAAAGAGATGGCACTTCGAAGTCAAAGGCCGATCATGACACTATGTACATCAGCCTTGACCCTAACAAGCCGGAGTAGAAAGCCATGATCATATCAAAACTAACATATCAGGAGAAAGAATTGTTCACTAATTACCTTAAAATAAATTTTGATGGTTCAGTTATTAATCAGAATACCGCAAGGGGATTCTTTATTTGAGATGATTATGGGTGCCTTATTGTTGCGGGAACAAGATGCTTAGGAGAAAATACAATTTTTGTCGCAAAAGTTGTTGGCCTTAGAGATGCTCTGATTATGGCACGAAACAGAGAATTTAAAAACATTCGTGTTGGAGATTCCAAGTTGGTCATTGATGTAGTCATTGGGAGATTTGGGATTCCGTGGAGAATCAAGAATATTGTTTTGGATATCAGAAAACCTGGCAGGGTCTTTTCTCAGTATCTCTAGGAAGTATATTTTTAGGAAAGCTAATTTTGTTGCAAATGCAATTACTAGTGTATGTTTTAGTAGTCCAAACACTCTCATTTGAGATCATACTATCCTCTCTACTGAAATCCAAGCTCTAAACTTTGATCGCGGTGCAATTGGATGTATTGAAGGCTTTTCTCTTAATTAAAGTTAGTTTGTTTTGAAGCCTAAAAAAAAAAAAAAATTGTGTGCATGATAAAGAAAGTTTCCCTCATGAAAAAGCTCTCTTATAATGTACAATAGAAAAAAAAGTAGCGTAATACATCTTTTGAGGCGCATAGGGCCTGTGAATAAAAAAAAAAAGCCTCTTGCGCTCACGTAGTGTGTGCAAAGAGGCTAGGTCAAAATTGATCAATATGCATAATCGGATCGAATCCAACACTAAAATAAAAAATTCAATGAACATTAGTTAATAAAAAAATTAATTCGGGTTTTTTTTCTTTCTAAAATGTGCGATGACTCGGTCTAAATCAAAATACTATTCGGAAAGAGCAGAGTATGTAGTTTACGTTGTGTGTTTACTGGATCCAAATCAAAAGACTATCTGAAAGGAGCAAAGTATGTAGTTTATGTAAAATTATCACTAACAAGGTAAATCCGGCAACCTCGTTCTTTTTTATAAGGATGATAGTTCATTACAAAGAACACAACAACATACCGACCCCCATAAACAAACACATATATAAACATTTCGTTGATTGAGTAGCCAAGATTAGTAATAGCATCTGCAAGGAAATTGGCTTCTCTTAAAAAATGACGGCATGAAACTGGTTATCTGGTGACCAAGAAATGTACGGCTACCCACAACTGAAATTGATATCAATGGAGATAAATTGATTTGGTTTTGATGTTTAGCCATTATGCTTGCATGTTAAGTAGCCCAACGGAACACGATTGATCAACAAAAAGACATAGTAAAACGGGTAACGTTGATCAAGGGTAGACATACGAAGCCCATTCAACCGAACTAAACTGAACATGAACATGATACATTTCTACTAAAATCAACCGTTAACAAACTCAGGAAACATCCAGTATGCACAGAATTTGGGATACAACAATGGGGGCTCTCCCTTCCTCCCTTTCCCTCTTGCTGGAGGTGATGCCGATTGCAAGTAGTTCAGTCCATTTCTAGTAACGTTTAACATATTTCACATTTTGCAATGAGAGCAATCAATGGTGGGGCGGCCATGATGATACACGCAGAAAAGGACTGAACTTCCTAAAAGATGATACAAACATTTCTTATCGTTACCTCGAGAAAGCTTTGCTCCGTATTTGTTTGTCCATAGGCCTTCAGAAGAAGAGTTAAAAATCACCGTCTCAGTTCTCTGCAGGCGATGCATCAGATCTACAGATATCCCTGCGACAGAGCGGGCACACCCTGCATACAACATACCAGTTAAACTAATCCGGTAGAAGTAGCATCAAAATATGAATACAAACTGAAAACGTCAGCAACTAGAGGCACTGATATTTCCGGCACAAAAAGTCAGCTTATCAGTTAAGCTTATTAGTTCGTACTTATATTAGTTAGAGCGGTGGCACAAGGAAACAAATGGCTCTTATAATATCAATGGTTTTCGATAAGATCCATTTCAGAAATAAATCCCGAGGCATCCTTTGAAAGTATTACATTTAAAATTCCTTTCTATATTGTTAGGCCAAAAAAGGAAAACTGGCTGCTGCAACAAGTATGAGAATCAATTACCAAGAACTGGGAGAACTCTAAAACTTATCATGGAAACAAAATAATGGAGCTAATCAGTGTTTCATTAGTTGCGATAAAAAAACCAGACAATCAGTGGCAGTGAGATACATAGGACTTGTGTTTCCAGAAAAAAGATTTGAGCAATGAGTTCAAGTGGAGCTAAGAGAGGGAAATGAAAAAGTAAATCAAAATCAGAAGTTATCTCCAACTATAAAACATATGAAAAAGAGACCCATTGATAGCAGAAAGAAAAGAAAGCGATGTTAATTAGAAAACTGCCACATCAAAGTCGACCAAGGAGTTTCTCAAAAGTGGCAGCTCCTCAACAACTTAATAAGTTAAAAACCCATTTGTCTGTGAAAAGCCCGAAGAGTTCATTATGAAGAATACACTCCCCTAGAAGAGCTAAGGGCTCGTTTTAACCATTTGGTCTTTAATTTGTAGTTTTCATTCTTCTTTTGCTGTAGACAGGGGGTAAGTATGGAGGAAAAAAGATGAATGAAGAAGGGTGCACGAAGGATGGTGGAAGGAATGTACATGGAATGACAGTATGACACACAATTGAATTAAGGGAGCCAACAAATGCCAGTAGGGAAGGATACGGGGGAATAGATCAGTAATTAATGAAAGATAAAATCGGAGAGTTACTGGTCAGTTAAATATATCAAAGCAAACAAATTTTGGCCATCCAGCAAACAATGGAAAGGAATTTTCCGTTTTTTTACAAGTTTTGGACGTAGGACCTAAACATTTTACCCACTCTCCCAATGCCACCAGATCTAAAGGTCTGGGGTATAATATGCCTTCTCATCATCTGTCTGGTTAACTTCAACATATTACCATGAATAACCACCATTTTCAAATTCAAGCTTACCCTACCAATACCATCATGTATCAGACCACCAAGTACCAACTACCATGCGAGCACTACTACTAAACACACAAAAGCCATACGGACAATTTATCTTTTCCAACCCAACTAGTATAATAAATTTAGCAAAACCACTTTCAACAGTATCATGGCCAGAACATATAAGGTATATTGCAATAGCACTCATCGTAACATGTTATTCAGGTCAATAAAGTATGTATCTGTTTAAAATGGTCATACTACAAGATTCAAAATCAGAAAATTTATTCGAACCTGTGAATCTCCTTGAGCCACTTGTCAATACAAGTTTTATGAAACTCATGATGGCAAGGCAGTATTCTCATTCTGTCTCCTTCTTCATACTCCACAAGGCATATGTAGCATCTGTTGCATTACAGGATACGCAAAGCAAAAGTTATTAAACTCTTTCTATATTAAAGAGATGCAACTTGCATTCCTTTTCTTAACCTAAAAAATGCCATTTTGGAAAAAAGAATCAAACACAGATATCGAATCCATGTTATAATTAGGCCATAAAAAATTTTCTTTCTAAAGACACTTCCTTTTGCTAACCAAGAGAGATGATGTACCTCCAACAACACACATATCAGATTATAAATTTAATACCAACGCTCACATTTATATAACATCCACATGTTTACACACAATGTTAACTAATTTTCGGTACCATTTCTAAAAGCTAATGTTAAGTCGAGTAGAGATGAACAAGGAAAGATAAAGATATGCTCATAACCCAAAATGTATAAACCATTGCATTAGGAACGTCCTCTCAATCCACTAATTGACAGTCATCTGGATGCTCCATACGGATTGCAAATTTATTTGTACTATTTTTACATTGCTTGAAAAGCTTATCCATTATTGCAATTTATTTCTTGCAGAAAAATGAGAATAATCTAAAACAAGGATGTAGAACTCGACTCAGGAGGTTCAAATATAAACTGCAAGCCAATATGCTTCTTGAAATTTTGAATGCTTTTCAAATATGGACAGATACTGAGATTCCACATATGGTTAGGCACTCAGGAGCCGCTCAGCACGCAATAATGCTGTATTTATAGCTGTTTTCATGCTTGTAGTGATTTAGAATGCTTTTCAAATATGGATAGAAACTACTGGGATTCTACATATGGTTCGGCACATAGGAGCCGCTCAGCACTGAACAATGCTGTGAAATTAGCTGTTTTCATGCTTTTGTTCCAACTCCATAAATCAAAAACTAAGATAATAACCTTAGGTATTTTTGTTTGAACTGGACTCTATGAAGAATGAAACTTGCACAGTTGTGCTAGACAACCCAAAACTTTATAATGCACCTACAAGCGATACCTAATTTCCTAAACTGTTTGCGTCAAACACTAAACCTAAAATACTGTGGCTTTGTCTATGTTTGAGTCAACATGAAGTGATGACTATGATAAGAAAGGACGCATGTACCCAAAATGACCAGAAGTTGGACGTTATTTTTTAATTTATATATACAAACACAAGCTTGACTCTCTTATTAACTAGCACTACGAAAATCTATGTTAAATTCTCAAATAGTTTGTTCAGTGATTAAAGCAACTAATGGAACAGATCTACTTAGCTAAACATTCACTTGCATCTCAAAAAGCGCAAGCAGATAAATTCTTGTACTCTGGCAACATACTGAATCAGGTCAGCAACTCCTTCAAAGATATACAGTGAACTGAATGCTGAATATTAGATAGACTTGGATACTTACTGTGCAGCCTCCTCGTACTGATTTTTTTGCAACTTCGAAAACAATTTGACAGGCAAAGATTCCACAACTTCATTCGGAGCAGGAACAGATCCAATTGAAGATACAGAAGGTCGGGAAGATAAAACCACAGATTGCTGGTGAATTTCATCCAGAACCTAATTAAATTATGTCCAAACTCTTCAATTTATATAATTCATAAGGAAACTGAATGACAAAAAGGTAATCACATATTAACATTACCTCAAACAAAGCCTCAGCTAACATAACTATTCTTGATATGCTAGCCCTAGCACTGTTGTCATCATTTGGACGGGCATCTCGATTACTCGTACGACATGTACAACGACCTGTTCTCTGTTGACCAGATAAGATACAAGACCTCTCATGTCCAGATATGTTTTCGAAGCGGCTCCCCAACCGCTGAAGTGCACGAACCTACAAAAAATAAACATGTGCATCAGCAAACCAAAAAGTTTCACAAGGTAATTAAGTAAATTATAAATTTATATTAAGAAATATATGAGAGAGGAAAATGTATCAAGAACAGATTGTAAGTTTCAATGCTCCCTTTAACAAAGTTCCGCACAAGTTATACCTATAAACTAACCACCAGGAACAATGGGCATAGTAATGTCCATAAAGGGCAGCCAACTGGTTGGTGCATTGGATTAGCAATAAAGGTAAGGTTGCAATTATTAAACATCTGTTTAGAAGATTATGAGCCTAAATGCTATTTATTATTCTATTCAATCTCACTCAAAGCACCAAAAATTACTGTGTGAAAAAGAAACAAACCTGAGATCGTATTCTTCTCCTCCGCTCTAGGAAATTTGATCTGTGTTCAAGTAGATCATGATACCTAGCTTCTCTTGGTCTTGATGTTTCCACTCCATAGTCTTGAATGCCAAACAATGAACTAGACATATTAGATGGAGAATAACCAGACCCATTTTCGGAGTTTACAACATTACCTTCAGGTTCCAAACTCTGTGTACCATCTCTCTGATTTGTATCTCTCACTTCTTGTTGCAAAGAAGAAAACGTTAAATCAGATAATGATGATCGACGTAGTACCCTGTCACGAAGTCTTCCAACACTTAAGGTTCTGCTGAAACGAACATTCCGTTCAACAGGTTCCCGAGCTCCTGAACGCCTATCAGAAGGTCTTGTTCTGTTGCTCCCTATTTCATTATGAATTCTAGTAGAACACGAGTTTACACCAACCCCCATTATTGCACCGTTAGTATTTCTACCAACAGCACGTCTAGAAGAATTTGTTTGGTTATCTTGCAAGTGGTCAGAAAAAACAGATCCCGGAGTATTTAATTGTACATTGCCAGAAGTGTGGTTATAAATATGTGTTGGGATCCTATTAACACGTGATTCTGGAAGAAAGCCATTGGCTTGTTGGCTTTCATCTGTATCTATCAAACTGCTAGCAGGCCTTGCATGTAGATGAAGCTCATCCTCATTGTTCAGTATTGTGAGACTTGTCGAAGATAGAGGATAAGACCTGGATGACCCTACACTTGTTGCCCGGCTCAACCTGAAGCTTACATTACCTGGAATGAAGCTAAAGCAAGAAAGGAAATGACTTGAAGGGTTCAAAGTTGGAGTAGCAGAAGGTTGGGCAGAGCTGCTAGCAATTATGGAAGCAGCATCAGTGATACTAGCCTGAGCCCATTCATTCAGCTCAACATTTGGAGTTATACAAGGCATTTCATCAGGTTGTTCAACTTTGACCTTTCTGAAACATTCAATGTTTGCATGATCTGGCTCTGTGTCATTCAAGCTTGCACATGGAGCATTATTCCTGATTTCTTTGTTCTGATGATCACAAACCTAAAGCATGAGTCCACTTTAGTTCCTTTAATAATTATTGGCCAATTAACACCAGCCACATAAATAGATAAAAAATTCAAATGACAGCGTACCAGAAACATTTTCCAAATACCTATGTTTGGTAGCAGGTAAAAAATAGAAGTCTTGTATCAGGAAAACAGAAGCAACCATGAATAAAGAAAATCCCATGTGAAAAACCTGCTAATTTTTTTACAGTTAAAGGTTTACAAGTAAATGTGATCCCTGGTTTATAAAATACCCTAAATGTACGGCAGGCATGCTCCTCTTGGAAATACATCTTTGGTGAGAAAATTTTCCATAGTACAAATGGATATTAGGATTCAATATATAGTTGGGTTTCATTCCAGAGTTTCTTCACTTGCTAACAAGATAGAAAAGCTAAAAGATTTGATGTCCGTGAACTTTATTTAAGGGTTAGGAGGTGTAACGTTTAATAGATTTGCAATGATCACATACGAAGGTTGCTAACTTACTACAAATCTATTCTTTAAGATTTGGGTTAGCTTTCAAAGCCATTATTTTTTCCTGACAGTTCTTACATAGGTTGTTGACAGGGATGGTGGTGGGAAAGAAGGACGACCAAGGTTGGACTAACAAGGACTGCTAGGTTCTATACAGATTCTCATCACGAGGAGAGATCCTCTCATGCAAACAATATTTAGTCCTACTGGTGTCACATCCAAAGTGTTCAAAAAGTGCACTACTGTAGACAACTGACACGTGGTAAACTAGTTACATGAGAGAATCTCTCCATCACGAGGCCTAAATACAGCCGAGAGTAGATGTGTTCTCTTACTACAAGATTGGAAGTGCTGCTAAAAGTAGCCACCTTTAACAATGCAGCCTTGGACAAGATTGCTACATTATTGATTTGGGAGAGAACTTTCTACATGGGAAAAATTAATTCAACTTCACAGGAGCTGAGGCAATATAACCAAAGCTTAATTAACAAAATCCTGCTTTTATTCCCGTATTTTCGCTATATAACGAAACCAAACCAAAAATAGTTTAACACTACCAAGTTGAACACATTTATTGGAACGAAACGCAACTCTCCGATCTTCTTTCCATCATTTTAACACTCTTGTACATACCTTGACACCTATATACTTACTGTCCAGAACCACAATTATAACTTGTAAAGCATTTATTTAATTAACATGTATATGATTTTAAAAAAATAGTTTAAGAAATAATTAACCTATTATCTTGAAAAATAGTTGAAAATTATTATTAATTTCTTTCTGTTGCTAATAAATTGAAGTAAGATTAAAGATTGTGGCCCAAACGCCAATGAAAATTCGGACATTGATGCTCAAACTCAAAGAAAATTGAATAAAAATTCAGAATGCAGGGGTAAAACAGGAATTAAATTTAAAAAGAAGAAGAAATAGGGACCTGGTGTTCATTGTCGCAGTCGTGAGATCGAGATTTGGTTCTAAGTCGCAGACAAGATGACGACTTGAATAGTCGGCGGCATATGGATTTGGATCGACGCCTCCGGTTCCGGCCATTTCCACCAAACGACGACGTCGAAGAAGGCAATGCCGACGACGTCGTCGCTTTGCTGCCGCCCGATCCCATCTTCTTCCCTCCGTCTGCCCAGGCAGGCTCCACTACTGCAATGCCCTTGGGACTTGGCCCTCCAAATGTGATTCAAATGACATCACTACGCACGCATTTGAGATCTGGATGCATGGAGCGGGAGAAGATTGGGTTTTTATCACTTTTTCATTTTTTCTTATCGATATAAAAAAGTGATAAATTTAGAGAGAGAGAGAGAGGAGAGAGAAGAAGTTCTACTTACTTGCAGAGGGAGGAGAGAGAGAGATGGCAGAATGTGGAACTTTTGGTATGATGTTTTAGTGTGAGTCACTGACGGACGACTGACTCGTGTTTTTGAGAGGACGACATCGACATGAGACGATGAGAGCAGAGAGAAGAGACAGTGGCGTTCCCTCTGCCTCTTTTTGTGGGATTCAAAAGACAAAATTGGTTTTTGCCGTCTCATTTATGGCTGGTTTGGTATTGCTGTGCTTTGAAAAAAAAACTGTTGTGAGAATAAGCGGCTGTGCTGTAAGAATAAGCGGCTGTGAAATAAATCAGCAGAGTGTTTGGTAAACTTTTTTGTAAAAGTGCTTTTGGAAAAAAAAGCAGTCTGATAGTGGATCTTTTCATTAAAGGAGCACTGTAGTTCTATGTGCTTTGAAAAAAAGCCAGTTTTCCAAAGCTACAAATTGCAGCTTCAGCTTTTTCCTTTGATTTCAGCTTATTCTCACAGCAGCTTCCAAAATAAGCCCTTTTTTTTAAGTTTACCAAACACCAAAAACACTCCCAGCTTTTTTTCATAGGAGCTTTTTTTCATAGGAGCTTTTTTTAAAATCACCTCAACCCCAAACTGGGGCTTAGTGTTACGGTTTAATAATATTTCGTTTCTCATTTAGTGTTACGGTTTAATAATATTTCGTTTTTAAGAGAAATTAGATTCACATCCTTCTTTTTACTATTCCATTGATTAAAATCCTATTCATTTTCAATTTTTGATCAAGGTCATTGGATATTAAATAAAAAAACATAATTTGTGGGATTAAAAATATTAAAATATAAATATACTATTGTCTATTGTGTGTGTGTATACATGGGTACATTCATCAAAATTAACCAACAAATTTATTGTATCAAAACATGGGTACATTCTTCAAAATCACAAAAATAAAAAGATATTAGGCTTAATTGACACACCCCGTCCCGAATGAGGGCATACTGGCCGTCACGTGAGAGTGACGTAACCATTTATACAGTTTGGAAGCTTTAAAGATCCAATTATTAAGATGTAACACCTGAGGGTGAGTCCTACTTTTGTGAATTCTGTCAGAACACCGTTGGATTCCTCGTGGCCACCAAAGCTCTGCTATCTTGAACCTAGAAGGGCGCAAAACAAAGTTGAGTGGGTAAGTAAAACAAAATTTTTCGAAAATATTTCATTTAACAACATTTCTAACCCCTCGCTGTAAAACCTGTATACTTTCCCAGAAAATAGTATATATATAACCATATATAATCTCAAAACTCAAATCATAAGTCTTTAACACTTTTCAAGAAAATATGCCATGTTATGCATCAAAACATAATAAAGATGCATTAATATAACAGGTGAAATAAGGAATCAACCGGAGACCCTGCAGTTGGTCCTGTACGGTTAATTCTATAGCTTAATATCCAATCCAACCGGAGTCACCACTGTGACCTGTATGGCACTACTCTGCACATAAATCAGAACTACCTAAAGTAGTCTGTACGACAAGAATGGTGTAAGAATACGCTCTAGTGCTTCTCTCATCAACAGCTGTATAATAATCTAAAGTCACCAACATGTCGGAACCACCTTTAATAGTCTGTACGACATGTCGGAATCACCACTAGTGATCTGTACGACATGGACCTACTTGGATCCAAGGTGAGCGTGTGGTGTGGGATGAATAATATAAGCACTAACACCAGGGGTGCAGGTTATGAGCTCTCAACACAATTCACATCAACAATAATTCATATGAACAAAATAAAACTCACCTGATACTCACATATGCGTCCACAGCACCATTTCATATATGCATCAAATACTAATTCATATAATTCATATATATGTATGCATGGCAATTTAAAACATACTTTCATTTAAATTCAATTTCTAGGAAAATCAATAGTATATAGGTAAATACAAAAAATACTACCCACTCACCTGGAGTTCGCCCTACAACTCCCTAGCACAACACATCAAGGCGTCATGATGATCGGCGCCTAGAACAATAATCAAATCAAACCTCAGAACTCAAATCGATAGAATATGTAACTTATATAAAATACGTCACTACGTAGATCGATCCGGAAGATCTGTAACTCAGATTTCTAATCCATAACTTCTAGAGGTCCACAATATATCTCTAGAACAACATCCTACAATCTCCTTACCATCCAACGGTCGGATCTCCGTCAATTGTCAAAACCAAGTGACGGTTGACATTCTATTTTATGAACTTACAACTCCAATTCCGGAAGATCCGTAAATCGGATTCCCAATCCGTAAGTTCATATAATCCTCAAATATTACGTATTACAACGTATCAAAGATTAGTGATGATCCAACGGTCGGATCGTCAATTCACATTTTCACCTAACCACGAATCGTAACGAACTTAGGTTCAATTACTCAATTTACGTCAATCAATTATCAAACTGAAACTAGAACATTAAACACATGCTAAGAATGACATTGGCGGGCCACTGGCCACGCGCTGCCGCGGGTGGCGGTTGGTCGCCCCGGCTGGCCGGAAAATCCAACTATCTCCAAAAAATACCAAAATTTACAGAAATGAAGATCTCAATGAGTAGAGTAAACTTTATACATGAGGCCAAGGCCAATTTGGCTTGGAAACACTTCAATTTCACCAAAATCCGTGCGGACCCTAGAAATGGGTGAGTTCCAATTCGTCCTCAAATCAACTCCGCCGTCCCAACCAATGCTTGGGCTTTGTTCTAGGCCTCAAGAGGAAGCTATGGGTGGTGGCAATTGGAAGAAATGGCTTCAAACATAGGAGAATTTTGAACATGAAGCTCGCGGCACCCATGGGTGCGTTCTTCACCAAACCACCATTTCATGATTTTTGGGGTGAAACATGAAGAGGGAAGGCCTAGGTGTTGATTGGGAGTGATACCTTGATCCAATATGTGAGAATTCCGGTGAAAATCGTCGAAAAAATGGAGACGGGTGAGCGGGTACACGGGTTGGGGGAAAACCCGTTTCTGTTCTTCTTCCTCCGCTTCTTACCCTCTCTCCTTTCCTCCTTTCCCCTTCTCTGATTGGCCAGAAGCTTCTCTCTCTTCTCCCCATTCGCCCAGCTTCTCTCATTTCTCTCCCGGAGCTCCTGCTCTCTTCCTCTGGTTGGGCAGTTTTGCCCAATCTCTTCTTCCTCTTCTTCACCAGTCACGCACACACACATATACACACACAAAACCTTCCTTTTATTTTTATTTTTATTTTCTTTCCCTTACATCCGAGCCATCCATTTCAGATTTCCTTTAATCTGGGCCATCCAAATGGCACATCAAATTTTTATAATAAATTTCATAAAATGCCCAAACTTCAAACTTTAAAATCTTTTTCGTTATAACTCCAAATCACGAACCGTCTGCGCCCACGCTTCCGTAACGACGAGTACTACGAGGACATGTCAAGAAAACAAATCTTAGATGGCACGACACAACAATTAACCTCGAATAATGCGCGTGCCTCAAAGGGCATTTTTGTAAAATCCTTTATTAAAACTTTAAAAACTCTTAAAATCAGGGACGGGCTGTCACAATCTACCCACCTTAAAAAAATTTCATCCTCGAAATTTACACAATCTTTAGAACCCATCAATATCCATAAAACAACCTGAAACGCATCTCTCTCATTCGATCTTTTGTCTCCCAAGTAGTTTCTTCTGCTGAATGATTCCTCCATAAAACTTTCACTAAACGCACGATCTTAAACCTCAGAACTTATCCTTCCAATCCAAAATAGTCACTGGTTCCTCATCATAAATCAAATCCAGATTAACTTCCAAAGATTAAGAAGGAATCATATGTAAAGGATCTGAAACATAATGTCGAAGCATGGAAACATGGAACACATTATGCACTTTCGACAACTCTGGAGGCAACTCAAGCCTGTAAGCAACTTCACCGACTCTCTCGGTGGTCACATAAGGTCCGATGTACCTAGGACTTAACTTACCTTTCTTCCCGAACCGAACCCCACCTTTCCAAGGTTAAAGCTTCAGAAATACTCAATCACCTACATTATACACCCGATCAGTGGCATGTCTATCGGCAAGGCTCTTCTATTAATCCTGGGCCACTTTCATAATAGCTTTAATCACTTGAAAATTCTGAATAGTCTCCTCTACTATCTCAGGGCCCACTAATGTCTTTCACCAACTTTTGACCAACACAAAGGTACACGACAAGCTTTCCCTTAAAGTGTCTCAAATGGTGCCATCCTGGTGCTAGAATGATAGCTGTTAATATAGGTAAACTCTGTCAAATCCAACTTAGCTTGTCAATCATCACCAAACTGACATACCGAAGCTCTCAACATGTCCTCTAAAGTCTGAATGGTTCTCTCTGACTAACCATTTGTTTGAGGATGATAAGTTGTGCTGACTTAGTAAGTTGATCAATAATTACCCAAACGCCATCACACCTATTCCGTGTACAAGGAAACCGGTACACAAAATCCATAGTGATATTTTCCCATTTCCACTATGGAACGAGAAGTGGCTGCCAAGGAAGAAAATATCGGTAATATCGGAAATATCGGTAGTCCGAAAACACGGAAATATCGGGATAATATCGATATCGATAAAAATTACATGGAAACCACGGAAATTGTAAGAAAAACTTGGAAATTTTTATTGAAACTTTGCAGGATGTTTATTTAGTCAATTATCTATTAGTTTATCACAAAAAAATGGAAGGAAATGCATTGCATGATGGATTTAACATTATCAAGTTGATTATATAGGGAGCTGACAAACATTGTGTGTGTAGAAAATATGTAGTAATTAATGAAAGAGGTCTAAACACACCATAATCATTTATATATAATGAATTAGTACAATATTTTACACTTTGTACATTGCATTTTTGGTTCTTCTCTGACAGAATTTGGTCTTCACGTGGAGAAGAAGATAAAGTAAGCAGATTTTTTGGTTCTTCTCTGACAGAATATTTGGTTCTTCTGTGCAAAGTCACTTCCAATTCTTTCATACAAAACCGTGTGCCACACACACACTCTCAAAGCTTTTTTCTTTTTCTCTCGGATAACACACACACACACACACACACATAACCATACACACACACACACACAAAACCATGGTTTCATACAAAACCGTGTGCCACACACACACACACACACCCTCAATCCTTCCTTCTCTCTCGAATCGTCTCGATCCTTCATTCTCTCTCTTCTCTCTCTGAGTCTTTTCCCTTCCTGTAATTGTTCTCAATCTTCTCCCTTCCCCTTTCTCCAGTTCTTCCACACACACACACAGACATCATCTCTCGAATCTCGATCCATCTCTCGATCCTCCTCGTCCGCGTCTCCCTCTGCTCCTCCCATCTCACCCGCCTTAAACCCAGTCGTCGACACCACTCCATAACCGCCTTCTAAACCACCTTGTTCCATGGAGAAGCCGTGTCGTTAGTCCTAGTCGTCGAGTCGTAACTGTCGCGTCATCGCAAATCAACGGTTGTGGAGAAACTGAGTGGAGGCAGCGGACACCGGACGATGGACCAGAATTCATCGTAGTCGTCGGTGAGGAGCACGACGTTGTCCCGGCCGTCTTGGATTCGTGAGGAAGACGACGTTCCCAGGCTCCTACTACCATATTCTTCTCGGCTTGTAATTTAATTTTTGTACAGATTTCGAAATTTCTGCATGTTGCACCATTTTTGTACTGAATTCGATTTTAGGGATTTAGGAATTAGGGATTCAATTCATTTGCTTTGAATTCGAATTTGGGGATTTAGGGATTCAATTCATTTGCTTTGAAATCGAATTTGGGGATTTAGGGATTCGGTTAATTTGCTCCGGCGTTCTTCTCTGATTTGAATAGTGCCAAAATATCGCGATAGTTTCGAAAATATCGCGATATTATCAATAATATCGCGATATTTTGACGAAAACAATTTGGATAGTTAAAAAAATATCGGACCCCCAAAAAAACGATAATATCGACGAAATATCGCCGATATTATCGATATTTTCTTCACTGGTGGCTGCATCAATCCAAAAAGGCTTCTTTCTTTCTGCTTTGACTTGCTGACGACTGATACACCTATTCACAAATTCAACAATTTCCCTTGTCATATCTGGCCAATAAAAAAATTGGTCAAATGGTCTGATACATTTTAGTACCTCCAGGATGCATTGCATAGGCTGAACAGTATGCTTCGTCCAAAATTATTTTCTTTAATTCCATATCATTAAGTACATACCTCATGTTCTCTTGCATAAGCATGCCATCTGATTCTCTAACCATGAGGTCTTTCTTTTTCTCGTCGTTCCTTGCCTTAATTAATTCTTAGGTCTCTTCATCTTCCATCTGAGTTTCAAGCACACGACCCGCTAAAATTTGGCCTAACTTGAAAATTAACAAGTGAGGCTTCCTCTTTATCTTCCACTCCTAACTTCACTCCAGTGAACCGTAAATCCTCAAGAAGAAGACCATAATAATCATAACTGGCATGAAGTCTAGTTGAAGTCTTCTTACTAAGTGCATCAGTTACCATAGTTGCACGATCAGAATGATACTCAATCATGCGATCCTAATCTTTTAGCAACTTAATCCACCTTCGTTGATGAAGATTAAGATCTCTCTGAGTAAACAGATACTGGAGACTCTTATGACCGTAAAAATATTGCACTTTTCTCCCCATAAAGACAATGTTTCCAAATCTTCAAAGTAAAGATGATAGCTGCGAATTCCAAATCATAAGTAGGGTAATTCATCTCATGAGGTTTCAATTGTCGTGAAGTGTAGCAATCACTCTACCATGTTGCATCAACACATATCCTAACCCATTCAAGGATGCATCACTGTAGACCTCATAATTACCGTTATCATCTAGGAGTGCTAAACAGGTGTATGAGTGAGATAATACTTCAGTTGCTGAAACTTTGCTCACAATTATCATTCCACTCAAACTTACCCTCTTTTCTCTTCAATCTCATCAATGGCAAAGCACTAACTGAAAAATCTTTCATACACCATCCATGATAGCCTGTTAAGCTAAGAAAATCCTGAATCTCAATCACAGTTTGTGGTCGTTCCAAATTCTCAATTTCTGCTACCTTTTAAGAATTCAATTGAATACCTTAAGCAGATATAAAATATTTCAGAAATGTCACTTGATTCGTCCAAAATTGACATTTGTCAAACTTTGCATACTACCAATGTTCCCTCAAACATTGCAACACCAACTCAAACTGACTAGCATGCTTTACTTTCAACTTAAGAGTATACCAGACCTCAACTCTTTCCTTGAAAACACATAGGCACCTCTAAGCTGCTCAAACAATTATCAATGCGCGGCAATGGATAACGGTTCTTACTCGTTACCCGATTTGATTACCTAATATCCATACGTATTCTTAAGGTCCCGTCTTTCTTCCTTATAAACAAAGTTGGGGTTTTCCAAGGTAACGTACTAGGCTGACTGAAACCTTTATCAACCAATTCCTATGACTGAATTTTCAATTCCTTTAACTCTGTAGGAACCAATCTATAACATAAAATCTGTACTTGGAGACAATTCAATAGTGAACACCACATCTCTGTCTGGTGGCAATCCAGGTAAATCATTCCGGAAACACATTAGGAAAATGTCTACCACTCGTACGTCATCCACAATACTAGGAGTACGATCCTGCAACACCACATGAGCTAGGTATCCTTGGCAACCTTTTGATAACAATCTCTTTGCTCTCACAATAGAAATAATGGCATGCCTCACTCCACTTTGCTCACTCACAACGTAACCTCTGATAATCCAAGACAATGGAAAGTAACTAATTTCCCGTAGCAATCCCTATTGGCACGATTATAATGCAACCAATCTGTGCCTAAAATCACATCTAAATCCACAATGTCTAACGGGATAAGATTCGCTGGCATAACTACTTCTTCCACCATCACTGGACACCCTAAATAATCATAACCGACATAGAATGACCTACCTGTTTACTTGCTTAACGAATCCAACAAATAAGTTATGGATATTACGGTCTGCAACCCGCAATAACGATAACTCACTGTTGTCTCAATAAGTAAGCAACAATTCTTAAGGGTGCAATATTATCATCTTGCTCTTCATTAGAAATACATATACACTCCTCGATCGTGCTCATTCACTACTTTCTTTGGCAACATCGTCAATAACATAAAATTTCTACATCACAATCAATTAAAACTCTAGCAAAGTAACCAAGAACGTTTAACGTGCCCATGACCAAGCCCGAAAGATTTTGAGTATCTTGCAGCTCTATGTCCCATTTGTCCACATGTAAAGCATCATCTGTTTTCTCGCCTACTCTCTCCAAAGTGTATGTTATTGCACTTACGGCACAAAGGTACATTCCTTCTACCAGAGTCACTTCGCCTCTGTAATCTAGGATCTCCAGTAAATCTACCACCTCGCATCTGACCAATGGTACTAAAATCTCTGCTGGCAGAACTAGAATTAACTCCACTTCTTTTGAAGCTCTAAGTCTTGCGAGGTTCTTGAGACACATGACTTTTGCCTTGGTCATCTTTCCTTTGATTCTCATTCTTTTCCTTGTCTCAAATTGTAAACTCTTGTTTCTTACCGTCCATATATGCCGGAGGAATAAACCTTTTCTTAAACAACTCTTTAAACAATTCTCATTCAGCTGTTTCCTCCGGTGACATCGTATAAGGCTCCTATCTCCACCAGGATGCAATTTCAATACTCAGAAACCAGGTAGTCATCTCGACCTACCATTCAAAAGAAAGATTCCATTAACTTGCAGAATCTGAAACGCCTTTTCCAAATGATTAAGCCATCAATCTGCTCCCTCCGGTCTTTCATTTCCATAAAGTGATTCAGATTCAACTTATAACCATTCTCAAAATGAGTCATTTGGGAAGGACGGATAACAGACTGAATCACATTAGTAGTAGTTTCCCATAACTAAGTTAAATCAGGGAAACTAAGCTCATCTGAACAAAATGGCTATCTATGAGGCGGTAAAGTTCTGACATAAGACACTAGGAAATTCTCAAGATGTCTAGGACTGCAACCTAGGCTTTGATACCAACTGACACACCCCGTCCCGAAAGAGGGCATGCTGGCCGTCACATGAGAGTGACGTAACCATTTACACAGTTCGGAAGCTTTAAAGATGCAATTACTAAGATGTAACACCCGAGAGTGAGTCCTACTTTTGTGAATTCTGTCAGAACACCGTTAAATTCCTCGTGGCCACCAAAGCTCTGCTATCTTGAACCTGGAGGGGCGTAAAACAAAGTTGAGTGGGTCAGTATAACAAAGTTTTTCGAAAATATTTCATTTAACAACACTTCTAACCCCTCGCTGTAAAACCTATATACTTTCCCAGAAAATAGTATATATATAACCATATATAATCTCAAAACTCAAATCACAAGTCTTTAACACTTTTCAAGAAAATATGCCATGCTATGCATCAAAACATAATAAAGATGCATCAATATAACAGGTGAAATAAGGAATCAACCGGAGACCCTGCAGTTGGTCCTGTACGGTTAATTCTTAGCTCAATATCCAATCCAACCGGAGTCACCACTATGACCTGTATGGCACTACTCTGCACATAAATCGGAACTACCTAAAGTAGTCTGTACAACAAGAATGGTGTAAGAATACGCTCTAGTGTTTCTCTCATCAACAGTTGTATAATAATCTAAAGTCACCTACAAGTCGGAACCACCTCTAATGGTCTGTACGACATGTCGGAATCACCACTAGTGATCTGTACGACATGCACCTACTTGGATCTAAGGTGAGCGTGTGGTGCGGGGTGAATAATATAAGCACTAACACCAGGGGTGCAGGTTATGAGCTCTCAACACAATTCACATCAACAATAATTCATATGAACAAAATAAAATTCACCTGATACTCACCTGTGCGTCCACAGCACCATTTCATATATGCATCAAATACTAATTCATATAATTCATATATATGTATGCATGGCAATTTAAAACATACTTTCATTTAAATTCAATTTCTAGGAAAATCAATAGTATGTAGGTAAATACAAAAAATACTGCCCACTAACCTGGAGTTTGCCCTACAACTCCCTAGCACAACACATCAAGGCATCATGACGATCGGCACCTAGAACAATAATCAAATCAAACCTCAGAATTCAAATCGATAGAATATGTAACTTATATAAAATACGTCACTACGTAGATCGATCCGGAAGATCTGTAACTCAGATTTCTAATCCATAACTTCTAGAGGTCCACAATATATCTCTAGAACAACATCCTACAATTTCCTTACCATCCAACGGTCGGATCTCCGTCAATTGTCAAAACCAAGTGACGGTTAACATTCTATTTTATGAACTTACAACTCCAATTCCGAAAGATCCGTAAATCGGATTCCCAATCCGTAAGTTCCTATAATCCTCAAATGTTACGTATTACAACGTATCAAAGATTGGTGATGATCCAACAGTCGGATCGTCAATTCACATTTTCACCTAACCACGAATCGTAACGAACTTAGGTTCAATTACTCAATTTACGTCAATCAATTATCAAACTGAACCTAGAACATTAAACACATGCTAATAATGACATTGGTGGGCCATTGGCCATACGCCGCCGCACGGGCCGTCGCGGGTGGCGGTTGGCCGCCCCGGCTCGCCGGAAAATCCAACAATCTCCAAAAATTACCAAAATTTACAGAAATGAAGATCTCAATGAGTAGAGTAAACTTTATACCTGAGGCCAAGGCCAATTTGGCTTGGAAACACTTCAATTTTACCAAAATCCGTGCGGACCCCAGAAATAGGTGAGTTCCAATTTGTCCTCAAATCAACTCCGCCGTCCCAACCAATGCTTGGGCTTTGTTCTAGGCCTCAAGAGGAAGCTATGGGTGGTGGTAATTGGAAGAAATTGCTTCAAACATAGGAGAATGTTGAACATGAAGCTCGCGGCACCCACGGGTGCGTTCTTCACCAAACCACCATCAAATTTCATGATTTTTAGGGTGAAACATGAAGAGGGAAGGCCTAGGTGTTGATTGGGAGTGATACCTTGATCCAATATGCTAGAATTCCGGTGAAAATCGTCGGAAAAATGGAGATAGGTGCGCGGGTACACGAGTTGGGGGAAAACCCGTTTCTGTTCTTCTTCCTCCGCTTCTTGCCCTCTCTCATTTCCTCCTTCCCCCTTCTCTAATTGGCCAGAAGCTTCTCTCTCTTCTCCCCATTCGCCCAGCTTCTCTCATTTCTCTCCCGGAGCTCCTGCTCTCTTCCTCTGGTTGGGCAGTTTTGCCCAATCTCTTCTTCCTCTTCTTCACCAGTCACGCACACACACATATACACACACAAAACCTTCCTTTTTTTTATTTTTATTTTCTTTCCCTTACATCCGAGCCATCCATTTCAAATTTCCTTTAATCTTGGCCATCCAAATGGCACACCAAATTTTTATAATAAATTTCATAAAATGCCCAAACTTCAAACTTTAAAATCTTTTTCGTTATAACTCCAAATCACGAACCGTCTGCGCCCACGCTTCCGTAGCGACAAGTACTACGAGGATATGTCAAGAAAACAAATCTTAGATGGCACGACACAACGATTAACCTCGAATAATGCGCGTGCCTCAAAGGGCATTTTTGTAAAATCCTTTATTAAAACTTTAAAAACTCTTAAAATCAGGGACGGGCTGTCACATTAATAACATTAGTAAATTTATTCGATTAAACTTGACATGGATACATTTTAAAATCAAAGAAAAAAGAATGTACTCATATAAGTTAAAAATGGATTAGAAAAAAATTGAATAGATTTTGTATAAAAAAAGGGTACATTTTACATATAACAAATTGGTATATTTAAGAATGAGTACATTTTAAGATTAAAAAGTTTTACATGAATGGGTAAATATAATTATCATGTGTACATTTAGCAAAATAAAAAGTACAAATAAAAAAAATATATGGGTACAAATACAAATAAACTTTAAAAAATATGGGCACAAAACTTATTTGTTGGATTCGTTAAGCAAGTAAAGAGGTAGGTCATTCTATGTCAGTTATGACTATTCAGGGTGTCCAGTGATGGTGGAAGAAGTAGTTATGCCAGCGAATCTTATCCCGTCAGACATTGTGGATTTTGATGTAATTTTAGGCACAGGTTGGTTGCATTATAATCGTGCTAAAATGGATTGCTACGGGAAATCAGTTACTTTCCATTGTCTTGGATTATCAGAGGTTACTTTTGTGATTGAGCAAAGTGGAGTGAGGCATGCCGTTATATCTGTTGCGAGAGCAAGAGATTATTCTCAAAAGGTTGCCAAGGATACCTAACTCATGTGGTGTTGCAGGATCGTACTCCTAGTATTGTGGATGAAGTACGAGTGGTAGACATTTTCCTAATGTGTTTCTGGAATGATTTATCTGGATTGCCATCAGACAGAGATGTGGTGTTCACTATTGAATTGTCTCCAAGTACGGACTTTATGCTATAGATTGGTTCCTACAGAGTTAAAGGAATTGAAAATTCATTCACAAGATTTGGTTGATAAAGGTTTCTGTCAACCTAGTACGTTACTTTGGAAAACCCAAGCTTTGTTTATAAGGAAGAAAGACGGGACCTTAAGAATATGTATGGATATTAGGTAATTGAATCGGGTAACGAGTAAGAACCGTTATCCATTGCCGCGCATTGATGATTGTTTGATTAACTTAGAGGTGCCTATGTGTTTTCAAGGAAAAGAGTTGAGGTCTGGTATACTCTTAAGTGAAAGTAAAGCATGCTAGTCATTTTGAGTTGGTGTTGCAATAGTTGAGGGAACATTGGTAGTATGCAAAGTTGACAAATGTCAATTTTGGACGAATCAAGTGGCATTTGTTTGGGGACTTATGATATTTGCACAAAGTATTCAAGTAGATCCTCAATGAGTGACAACTTGGGAGAATTGGAAACAACCTCGAACCGTCACTGAGGTACTGAGTTTTCTTGGTCTAGCAGGCTACTATAGACGTTTGTAAAATATTTTTCAGTCATTGCTTTGCCATTGACGGGATTGACTAGAAAAGAGGTTAGGTTTGAGTGGATGAAAATTGTGAACAAAGTTTCAGCAACTAAAGCATTATCTCACTCATACACCTGTTTTAGCACTCCCAGATGTTAAAGGTAATTATGAGGTCTACAGTGATGCATCCTTGAAGGGGTTAGGATGTGTGTTGATGCAACATGGTAGGGTGATTATTACACTTCACGACAATTGAAACCTCATGAGATGAATTACCCTACTCATGATTTAGAGTTAGCAACTATCATCTTTGCTTTAAAGATTTGGAGACATTGTCTTTATGGGAAGAAAAGTGCAAGATTTTTACGAATCAAAAGAGTATCCAATATCTGTTTATTCAGAGGTATCTTAATCTTAGGCAACGAAGGTGGATTGTGTTGCCTAGTGATTATGATTGCACGACCAGGGTGATCGTGCAAATGTTGTGGCCAATGCTTTTAGTAGGAAGACCCCAGCGAAAATTAATGCTTGGTACGGTTGCCATGTTCATCTTCTTGTGGATTTGAGATCTACTGGAGTAAAGTTGGGAATGGAAGATCAAAAAGAAAACGTACTTGCTAATTTTCAAGTTAGGCCTATTTGGTAGGTCGTACTCGAGACTCAAGCATTTGATGAAGAAATTCAAGAATTTATTTAAAGCAAGGAATAACGGGAAAAAAAAAGACCTCAGAGTTAGAGAATCAGATGGTAAGCTTATGCAAGAGAACAAGGTGTTTATACCTAATGTTATGGAATTAAAGGAAGTAATTTTGGAATTTGCGTAATGTTCAACTTATACAATGCATCCTGGAGGTACTAAAATGTATTATACCATTCGATCATTTTACTATTGGTCAAGTATGAAAAGAGAAATGTTTGTATATATAAATAGATGTGACATCTGTCAGCAGGTTAAAACGGAAAGAAAGAAGTCTTTTGGATTGATGTAGTTACTTCCCGTTCCTCTGCGGAAATGAGAAAATATTAATATAGATTATGTGTGCAAGTTTCCTCGTTCACGAGATGATTATGATGAAATTAAGGTGATAATAGATTGGCTTACTAAATCAGCGCAATATTCTTCAATGGAAGAGCAGTAACCTTTACAAAAGTGCAACAATTATTTATCTGTCTTATGGAAAAGAGATTTGGGCTTACGAATCTGTTGAACTTCTTGGGTATGTTGGTCATTTCAATTTGTTCCCTAGAGTAACGCCATAAGGCCCTGGAAAGCTGTGTCTTGTGTTTCGAAATTGTTAGAATTGTGGACGGATGGTATTCAAGGCCCTGAGTTAATGGAGGAGACTACTCGGAATATTCAAGTAATTAAGTTTAACCTGGAAGTGAGCTAGGATCAGCTGAAGAGCTTAGCAGACAAACATGCCACTGACCCGACGTGTAATGTAGGAGATTGGATGTTTTTTTTAAATCATCACCTTGGAAAGGTGCGGTTCGGGTCAAAATGGAAGACAAGTTAAATCCTAAGTACATCGGGCCGTCTTTGACTATTGAAGGAATCGGTGAAATACTTTCAAGTTTGAGTACCCTCGGGATTGGATAAGGTGTATAATGTAGTTCATGTTTTGATGCTTCGTTACAAAGTAGCAGATTCATCGCGTATGATTCCGGTTCAGCCTTGGAGATTAATCCAGATTTGGCTTATAATGAGGAACCCATGATTATTTTGGAATAGAAAGAGGAAGTCCTAAGAAATAAAACAGTGTACTTGGTAAAAGTTTTATGGATGAATCATTCAGCAGAATAAACTTCTTGGGAGACAAAAGATCGAATGAGAGGGATGTGTTCCAGGTTGTTTTATGGATATCGTTGGATTGTAAAGATTGTGTAAATTTCGAGGACGAAATTTTTTAAGGTGGGTAGATTGTGACAGTCCGTCCCTAATTTTAAGAATTTTTAAAGTTTTAATAAAGGATTTTACAAAAATGCCTGTTGAGGTACGCGCAGGAGGGATTGAGAGTACTCGTCGCTACGAGCGTGTCATCTAAGATTTGTGTCGTGCCATCTAAGATTTGTTTTCTTGACATATCCTCGTAGTACTCGTCGCTACGAGCGTGTGGGCGCTAACGGTTCGTTATTTGGAGTTATAATGAAAAAGATTTTAAAGTTTGAAGTTTGGGCATTTTATAAATTTTATTATTAAAATTTGGATGGCCCAGATTTAATGAAGAATTAAATGGATGGCTTGGATGTAAGGAAAACAAAAATAAATAAATATAAGTGAAAGAAGGTTTTTGTGTGTGTGTGTGTGTGCGCGTGAGAGGAAGAAACAGAGGAAGGAGATTGGGCAGAAATGCCCAATCGGGACAAGAGAGAAGAAGGCATCAGGAGGGATTGAGAGAGGGAGAAGCCGACCAATCGGAACAGAGGAAAGGAGGAAAGGAGAGAGGGCGAGAAGCGGAGGAGAGAAGATCAGAAAACGGGTTTTCCCCAACCCGTTTGCCCGCGACACCAACACCCAAATTCCGGTGATTTTCACCGGATTTCTCACAAATTGGATCAAGGTACCACTTCCAATCAACACCTAGGCCTTCCCTCTTCATGTTTCACCCCAAAAATCATGAAATTTCGTGGTGATTTCGCGAAGAACACCTACACGGGTGCCGCGACCTTCTTGTCCAAATTCTTCAAATCTTGAAATGTTTTCTTTCAATTACTAACACCATTAGTATTCCCTTAGGACCTGGAACAAAGCCCAAGCTTTGATTTGCACGGTGGAGTTGATTTGAAGGTCGAATTGGAACTCACCCAATTCAAGGTTTGCACGGAATTTGATGAATTTGAAGTGTTTCCAAGCAAAATTGGCCTTGTCCTCAGGTATAAAGTTTACTCTACTCATTGAGATCTTCAATTCTGTATTTTTTGAGATTTTTTTGAAATAGTTAGATTTTCCGGCGAACAGGGGCGGCCGACCGCCACCCGCGGCGGCCCCTGCGGCGAAGCGTGGCCAATGGCCCTCCAATGTCATTCTTAGCATGTGTTTAAGGTTCTAGGTTCAGTTTTGATAATTGATGGACGTAAATTGAGTAATTGAACCTAAGTTCGTTTCGATTCGTGGTTAGGTGAAAATGTGAATTTACGATCCAACCGTCGGATCGTCACCCAACTTTGATACGTTGTAATACGTAATATTTGAGGATTATAGGAACTTACAGATTGGGAATCCGATTTACGGATCTTTCGGAATTGGAGTTGTAAGTTCATAAAATAGAATGTTAACCGTCACTTGGTTTTCGAAATTGACGGAGATCCGACCGTTGGATGGTAATGAAATTTTAGGATGATGTCCTAGAGGTATATTGTGGACCTCTGGAAGTTATGGATTTGAAATCTGAGTTGCAGATCTTCCGGATCGAACTACGTAGTGACGTGTTTTATATAAGTTATATTCTATTGATATGATTTCTGAGGTTGGATTTGATTATTGTTCTAGGCGCCGATCGTCATGACGCCTTGAAGTGTGGTGCTGGGGAGTTGTTGGGCGAACTCCAGGTGAGTGGGCAGTATTTTCTGTATTTACCTATATACTATTGATTTTTCCCAGAAATTGAAAATAAATGAAAGTATGTTTTAAAATGCCATGCATGCATATTATATGAAATATATGAATTAGTATTTGATGTATATATGTGAATTGGTGCTGTGGACGCACAGGTGAGTATCAGGTGAGGTTTATGTTGTTCATGTGAATCATTGATGATGTGAATTGTGTTGAGAGCTCATAACCTGCACCCCCGGTGTTAGTGCTTATGTTATTCACCTTGCATCACATGCTCACCTTGGATCCAAGTAGATGCTAGTCGTACAGACCACTAAAGGTGGTTCCGACATGCCAGTCGTACAGACCATTAGAGGGGTTCCGACTGGTAGGTGACCTTAGATTATGTGCACAGATGATTGATGAGAGAAGCACTAGAGCATATTATTTCACCATCTTAGTCTTACAGACTACTATAAGTAGTTCCGACTTATGTACAATGTAGTGCCGTACAGGTCATAGTTGGTGACTCCGGCAGGGCCGTACAGGTCACAGTTGGTGACTCCGGCTGGATGGGATATTGAGCTATAGAATCAGCCGTACAGGACCACTGTAGGGTCTCCGGTTGATTTATTATTTCACCTGATTTATATTGATGCATTCATATTATATTTTGGCATATGGCATGGCATGGCATGGCATATTCTTTCTGAAAAGCGTTGAAAGATTGTGATTTGAGCTTTTGATGATATATATATGTTTATATACTATTATGTTATTTTTGGGAAAGTATACAGGTTTTACAGCGAGGGTTTAGAAATGTTTTAAATGAAAAGTTTTCGAAAAACTTTGTTTTACTGATCCACTCAATTTTGTTTTGCGCCCCTCCAGGTTCTAGATAGCAGAGATTTGGTGGCCACGAGGAATCCAACGGTGTTCTGACAGAATTCACAAAAGTAGGACTTACCCTCGGGTGTTTCATCTTAGTAATTGTATTTTTTAAAGCTTTCGAACTGTGTAAATGGTTATGTCACTCTCACGTGACGGCCAGCATGCCCTTCTTCGGGACGGGGTGTGTCACCTGTAGTCTGTAGATGATGCTTCAATAAAAAATAAAAAAATTGGATCTGTGAATTACATTATTGCCCATCATTTTTTGGTGTGATAGAAAACTAAATAATATTTTCATCATCTTCTGATTGACAAAGAGGGTTCTATTAATAGATAGTTTAAATTTAATTAATATCTCAATATGCTTGGAAGAAGTAGTGGGTCCCACGTCTGCCAAGTCAGCAATTAACAGATAAACTGACGAAATATGTAAATGAGGTCTAATAATTCGTAAATTGATGTATGACATTGTAATCAATGAAATTGTAAAGTGATGTATGATATTGTAATGTCCAAAATATGAGATACTTAAAGTTGAGGTGGTAAAACGTAATTTACCCTTTCCTTTTATTTTTCTCCTGAATGAATTGAAATTTAATTCTAAACTATTCAAGTTTGACATCCATATTTTCGTTCAACATTTATTAAATTTATGAATTATTTATTGCAAGCAAATATTAGTATCAGACCTATAATCCATTTGAAATTCAAGCGTAAAAATTAGGAAATAAAAGTGTCATTTGCTTTTCAAAAAGATGCGGTGCTTGAATACTAGGAAGTATTTTTGCTCACTACCTTGAATTATAGTGTATGCTCACCATCTACCTAATCATATGTCACGTATCTTTTCATCTAATTCTAGTTAATTTTTACATTAAATGTTACTTTTTCAATTTTGAAAAAAAATAATCAAGGTTAAGAGTAAGGACACGTGACAGATGATTAAATGTATGATGAGCAAACACCATTGTTTAGGGGTGGTAAGTAAAAATGCTCCCTGAATACTATCAAGTGGCGTAACACAATAAAGAAACAAAAGACAGGTGTACCAATTCGATCTCTTAAAATTCTATCTTTCTAACGATCATGATACATTAAGTGTTTGGTAATTATTAATTATCAATAAACACCATATTACTACTAAACACTACTCATGCACATGTGATGCCCTAGACATACTTTGCGAATGTTAACGCTAAAAATTGGTATGGTTATCAAAAGACTTTGGCAGTCAAATATGGTGACCATGGAGGCTGTGAAATGGTGTACTTAACAGTAGAAGATTAAGTGGTTTGCAGTGGCTTTCTTTTTGGTAGATTGTTTTTTACCCTTTTGGTTTTTAGACAATAAACATTGTTTTCGGCAATCCTCTTGGTGAACGATCTGTAAAAACAATAAAACCCCTTTAGTAAGTCCTTAAAGAGACTTGTGATATGTCCTGGATCTGGGATGAGGTAGCCTCCCCTCCCAGCTAAACTTGTTTTTTTTTTTTTACAACCAAAAAAAAAAAAAAAATTGATATTTAATCATAAAATCTGAATATTTATTGTGAAACAAAAACTAATGAAATTGTTCTTACACCAATTACGATTTCAAAGTCATTATACACATTACAAGCAATTTGAAAAAAAAAAATGTGATATTAAATTATTAATCAAATTCACTTGAATTCAAGTACAAATTTAATTGGTGTCACATTATTTGGTGTCTCTAACATTATGTGTTAATGTGGAGCACTTTCAGGCTCACATAATGATGCAGGCCGAGAAAGAGGCCGCGAAAAGCCCAAGGTTAAGTCAAAGCCCAAGGTCCAAGGAGCTTAAAAGAGAATACTCTCGAGCGCTAAAGTTGGCCCCCAACTAGCTCACCCTGACTAGGTTATGTAAAATGTTTTCCAACCACCAGAGGCACATGGGAAACCTGACAACTTTATAGCGCAAGGTTTCAGGGGCAGGTCCACTTAGACGTCAATCAGGTCACTTGGCAACTTGCAATTAGGAGTAGAGGCTTAGGGTGAGATGTAAAGGTGGTTGGGACGATGCTCGAAGAGGCATGGTTGGATAATCGAGACCAAACAAGGCGTTCGGCATTCATCCCTTTGAAAATGTGTGCCATTTTGACTAAGCACCTATCACTTCATCGCCGAATACCCAGTCAATATGTGAAAAGGTGTCAATACGCTTGTCTACATAGGTGGCGCACTAAATGCCAGATTGGGGAAACCCAAGGCTAGGGGAGTTCATTAAGGGCCTTTATAAATGGGTGGGAACCTCTAGAAAGGGGGTCAGACGACTGAGAAAAGAGAGTTCATGTTAATTGCCGAGCGATATTGTAGTCTTGAATTCATAACAATTTGAGCAACACAGTGGATGTAGCCCAGTTTTGAAGAATGAACCTTAAATCTCTGAGTACATATCCCAAGGTCACCAAGGGTTTATTATTTTAATTTGTTAACCAGCATTGAGCGTTAACATTATAAATAAAAAAAATTCCATTTTAATTCCTACGTCAACATAAATGAAATGCTACATATTTGTTAGAATTTATCAAAGGAATACGTCCTATCATTGGGTTAATTTCACAAAGATCCCTGAGGTTTATCCTTGGGTTACGTTCAAGAAAAAGAATATCGGGCATCACTTGCAAGAGATTTATGTCGCATAATTCTGCTCGAACCTTCTAAATAATCAGATGCCTTCTCCCTCCCTTATATTCGATGCCACTAAATTGGCTAACAAGAGACGATTTCGTGGTTATAGCATTCTATATTAATTGTCCAACGGGGAGTTTCGAACACAAAACGCAAGAATAAAGACCAAAAACTCTATCAACTAGGATACGTAACTTTCTATTATTGTTTTTGGTCTAGCTACGCGTATTAGAATTTGAATGTACAGAAAATTGATTGAACAGTTGCAATTCAAAGTGATCCGGACCATCCATTTTTCTACTAGGATAAGTAACTTTCTACTATTGCGTTATAAAATCCAGATTTCAGATGGTTTCACGAGGCCTACATCATTCAATCAATTTAGATAGTTTTTGGGGCAATATAACGCTAGTGCAGTTGGTATTAAAAGAATTGCAAGGTACCAGGGAATACCACGCTATCTGCATCTTTTTGACAAGGTTACATATTCTTTCGACTTAATTGCCATGCAAACTGATCAACAGCCGCCATAGCACGAGATGCTGAGCCAATAGAACCATCATACCTGCACAATTGAATGATAATTCACAAATGATCATACATATCTTGAAATTCACGTCCAAAACCCTGTCCGTTGTTTAGAGTAAAATTAAAGGCAGTATGTGCTTACAATCCAACCAACAGAAATGCTGCTGTTTGCATAACGATAGCGCCTTCACCAGAATGTTTTGATGTGTTCATGCATCTTGCACAGAACCAATTATCATGAATTGATGTCACCACATCTGTCATTATTTTAGATCCAGCAATTTATACCACAATTAGATGTCAAAACTAGGTGAGGTGAGGTCTACAGTACTATACTCGGTATACTAACAAAGATTCATACACGATCAAATCCTTCCTGGTATGCATATATGAGCACTTCTCATGAACTGATATGATAACATCTATCATAGTACGTGCAATGTTTATTCTATTATATATTTTTTTTTCATTTCCATCATCGGTTTTCTGTTCTCATAAACACCCCATTTCTTGTAATGAAAGAACGCACATACGGCTAACAACAAAAAAAACACAAATACTTCACATATTGAAAACCTTACTGTCAAAATTCATGACAACTTTTCAGTTATCAGTAATTCCATACAAGACCACTTCAAATTCCTTAATAACAGAAAGCAAAATCATGCCCCTCCTCCCAATCCTCCAGTTAAGCAGACAAATATTAGGAACTGTGATCGCACATTGCACCCACAGGAAACACTTACATTGGTTTGTTCCAATAACGAAGCTCTCAGTTTGCTGCTTGTCACATTTGATGAAATCAACGAATTGACTCAATTCGATCGGATTCACTTTTATTCCTTCCTCTTCAGCGCTGCATGCATGCAATCAACCTTCAGGTACAGTGTATCCAAACAGAACAACATGATAAGCATGACAAATTTTAAGTAAAATTCTCTTTTCACCTAAACCAAGCATCCAGTCCAGAGAATATAAAAGCAACAATAGATGTGAAGGTGAATGTTCCGTTCCGTTCCGTATCATATACTTCAGAAAGAAGGAGCACATAGGAAATATGACATGCTAAGTGAATGTAGATATTTTTCATGCAGAGATCCATAAACAAGTCATAAGCAGGATCAAAATGAACTGGAAAAATAATGCCAAATGTGGATCAGAAAATAGAATCACATGTGTGAAAAAGATGGACAGAAAATAAGGATTCAGGACGTCAAGGAGAGCCTGATTTTAATCCTTATACCATTAGAAGGAGAACAGTCAGATGTTCAGAACAGATAAGAGAATTTGCTAAACCTTGTATTCCTCCTTCAACGTTCAAAAGTTTCATTAAGACTATGGTTTGTGTTAAGAGGACGCTTATCCTCTAAATAAATCCAGAAACCGCTAAAGTACATCCATAGTGCCTTACTCTTAAGTATCTGAGGTATACCCCTATACTTGAAACATCATTTACATACTCCCTGTTTTTTATCTTTCTCTGGATATATATGTAACAACAGCAACATGTAGCAAAACCAATTTGCACATATCGACCTCCAACAAGAATCCAATACTGATATGAAGGGACTAGGGAGTATCTAACATCCAATTTAACTGTTAAGCAAATGTACTAAATTTCCCAAGAAATTCCCCCCACATTTCTGCATTGAACAAGGTAGAAGTCCTATAATGAATATTTCAACTAGTCCCTAAAATTTGAACTGATGAAATTTTAATAATGAATAGGAGTTGAAAAGCTAAACTAGTCCTAGTGTGTAACTTTTTTATTTTGGAAAATGAAATTCGAGCAGGTGGTACAACACTACAACTGAATGAAAATTATTGCCCTCTCGGTAATCTTGGGGATATTCTTGGCCATAACGTATTCAGAAATGAAACCAAAATTAATCATCTGCATTGGCTGCAAATTGTTATGAAGGCACATGAATTTAAGAATATTTTACCAAAATGCAGGCGGTTCAACTTCAAATCAAATTTGAGAAAGGGAAAAAGATTGAGTTACTAATGTTGAAGAGGGTAAAGATGATCAAGGCAACAAGTATCGTTCATTACTGAGCAACAATGGGATTGTGCACTATTATCCACCCTACTCTCAGATTTGGAAATCAAAAGCTCCTCCGAAGGTCAAAATACTTGTATGGCTTGTGGCCAATGGGAGTCTCAACACTTGCGACAGAATTCAAAGGAGAAATCCTCTTATGTGTTTATCCCCACATTGGTGCAGTTTATGCAAAGCTAAGGAGGAGAGTGTAAATCACATCTTTCTTCATTGCTCCTACTCGATCCAACTGTGGTGGAAACTGTTTCAGGAGGTTAAAGTAAGTTGGGTCATTCCTAAAGGGTGTTTTGAGCTACCAAGCACCAATTTTAAGGCACTTGGAAAAGGGAAAAAATCCAAAGCTTTGTGGGGTTGCCTGGTATCGGCAATTTTTTGGAATATATGGCTGGAACGCAACAAAAGGATTTTTGAAGACTATAATGGAGTGGGGGCAGAAGTACTTTGGGGGAGAGTAAAATATTGGGCATCTTTTTGGGCTTCGGTCACTAAAGAGTTTAATAATTGCTCTCTATCTCAAATACTGTGGGATTTGTTAGCAGCAGTTAAGTGAGCTAGGTCTCGAATAGGTTGCTGTAGCCAAATCCTATTGGGATCTTCCTTTCTATTTTGTTGGTGGACTTCTTATCCACTTCTGTGTATTTCTCTTTTCTTTAATAAATTTGTTTCTTCTCAAAAAAAAATCAAGGCAACAAGTCAACTCATATGAACCCCAAAACTTGAGACGTGAAAATTGAATCAAACCTATGTCATAACCCTTGCAAAAATATAAATTTTCCTTAGAATCAAACAAAGATAGTTCTCAAAGATGAAACCTAAAAATCGGAGGAAATGTGAAGTCGGGCGGTCCAGAACCACGATGAAATTTAGACCATAGAGAAGAGAAAACAAATTCCTTAAAAGCTACAAAGACAAAAGTTCCAGAAAGTATAATGCCAACTTTGTGAAAAGCCGATAGATATAGCATGACACTCCCATTGACAGAGAAGAACACCATGTGTCTTGTGTCAATTCTTTTATAATAGAAACACCTAAAAAGATGCTTTTAACTTGCTCCTTCCAGAACAGTCACACAGACACTTATCAAGGTCATCAAAACCCAGGCTTTATTAGTCTTGTGGTCTTGAAGAAAGTAAATAACCAAACTCGTAGATAATAATCAACCCCTGCTCATGACACTAGCAAAAGTTTTACTAAACACATCTTAAAACTCAGGAGTCCAATATTTGCACCAAATGGAACCATTCTTGTCAAACACATTATCCTTCTCCTTCTATCGCCTCCTGTTTATTTTATGAAGATAATTGATGAGACTAATTGACAATGACTAAACCCTCAATCAACTATCAGCTCAATCTCTGGAAGAAATTGGATAATCAATGTGGATTCGAACAAATATTTCGAGGACGAAGTTATAAATCGAATCGCATTTGTACAATCTGGAACACAAATTCATAAACAAAAAACAGAAAACAGAAAAAAAAAGCAAAAAATTAATGGAATTGAAAGGAACATACATGGTAGACAACAAGCGAGATGGTCCAGTTGGGTCGTAGTTGATGAGTAAAGCTGCTTTTAATGGCTCATCTGCAACCATTCCAATTCAACGCTCAATGCCATGAACGAAAACCAATATATAACGATACAGGCAGTCAGTAGGAGAAGCAATGTTGAGAGGAGCTGCTTTTAGTATAAGCTGCTTTCAGTGACTCAGGACTCACCAGGAGAAGCAATGTTGAGGGAAGCCCACTTGTCCCAAGCTTTACGCACAAAACCCCAATCCATTTCTCGCCTCCTATGAAGTGGTAGCGAATTGCCCTCCCGGAGCGGGAAACGGGAGCGCCGGGCTTTCGCCCCAATTCGTTTGAGTGACAGTTTTGAGGGGCTTGAAACTTTTTTTCAGGAATCGATTCCCTCTTCGATGCAATTCGACCATTTCCACCCCCAAAAACCCCTGGACAATAGACAATTAATTTTTCATTTATAACTGACGTCAGTCTTTTGTCATATGGCCTAAGAGTTAGGTTCCCTGGGTGCGTTTGGTACGTGGGACGGGATGGGACGGAACGGGACGAGGCGTTCCGTCCCGCGTTTGGTGCGTCAAAAATGGGTGGAACAGGCTGTTCCACGGGAAAGATTTTGGGTGTTTTTGCGTTCCACCTCCCCCCTGGAACGGGTTTGTTCCACGTCTGTGGAACACAATGTTTTACCATTTTAAGACAAATATACCTCATGTCTTTTTCAAAAATTACACCTTCGTTCCGTCCCGTCCCGTCCCGTCCCGTTCCGTCCCGTCCCGTCTGCGTACCAAACGCACCCTAAGAGTGCAACGCTCCCCCAGAGCCTAGTGGACCCAATTAGAACTTAAGATTTTATTTGTTTTTGGTTTGGTTGACCAAACCTGGACCACACACACACCAACCAATCTCGTTGACTCTCTCTCTCCTCCCTCTAGGATTTTCTTCCATTTCCGTACAACCATACGGACAACCTCGAACCTAGCTCACTAATTTCAGATCGGGGTTTTGGTAGTTGTTTTCGTGTTCCGTGTGAGCTCAAGACTCGATCTATACCTTTGGTTGGTCGTGAAAGCTTCAAAAACCCCCAATGAGGTGCACTGTTCACTCAACGTGATAGCAATAGTTTCTTGAAGTTTTGAGCTTTTTGGAGGTCTTAAAGCTTCGAAAACCCGAGAAGCGAAAACCCCCAATGAGGTGTTCACTCGATGTGATAGCGATAGTTTCTTGAAGTTTTGAGCTTTTTGGAGGTCTTAAATCATCTTTGCGAAGCTTTTAGAAGAATTTTGAAGGATTTTGGACGTTCGGAAACCCTAGTTCGTGGAGTTGCAGAGGTGGGCGGACTATCGTGGGTTTTTCCAGCGAGTTTCCGGTGGATTTAAGACTTGAGAGTGGTAAGGTTTTGTTCATCTCATTACAAGTTTCATTTTGGTATATAATTCATGAATTTTGGTTGAGAATCGAAGAAGATATGAAGTTTTAAAGATTTTTCCAGTTTCCAGCGATAGCGGCGTCGGACTCCGGAGAACCAAGGTTGAAGGAGGAGAATATTCCGTCAAAGTTGACGGAATATGCTAACGCCGTCAGGTAATTATAACGGTATATGCTGATTTTTAACGGAATATTCCCTAACGCCGTTAAGGAATCCGTTTGGTGTGCCAGGCACGTGCCTGCGCATGGGCCGCGCGTCTGGCCGTGCCTTGGTCGGCGCGTGACGGCGCGTGGGTGCTCAGAAAATTCTTTTAAAAATATGGGGGTGTTTATGAGGTTGAGTAGGTCTTGGTGGTATATTCAAATACCCTATTTGAGCAATGTGTGAGAAGTTATTTTCTAGTTTTGTGTATGTGCTTTAAATAACGTTTATATAGTTGTTTCGCATATAGGTGAGACTTATCCTGAGGACGAGCACAGTCAAGCAAGGCTCGGGTGTTACGACCCTTCCACATATCAGTGAGTGGGCTTTTGGTTTTCAGTATATACTTATATACTTGGTATTTTTCCTAGAAATGCGTTTAAATGAAATTATGTTTTGAATTGCCATGCTTATTGAATTATGCTTAGAGTATGAATTAGTATAGTATGCATAAATGTGATTTGATGCTGTGGACGCTCAGGTAAGTACCAGGTAAGTTGTAGACTGCTTATATGTGATTTGATGATGATGTGAGATGTGTTGAGAATTTGTAACCTGCACCCCGGTTTTAGTGTTCCCGCCCGTGGCCAGGGCATTGGCCTTCACGTGATGTTCACCTCCCGCACCATACGCTCACCTTGGATCCAAGTTAGGTGCATAGTTTTGTCGTATAGACCACTATAGTTGGTTTCGACTCATAGGTGACCCGCGATTATTCGCACAGTTTTCACGTGATCGTAGCACTAGAGTGTATTTATTTATTTACACCCAGTCATGTGGTACATACCACTTTAGGTGGTTCCGACTCGTGTGCAGGCATACTTGTTGAGCTATAGATTCAGCCGTACAGGCTACTTTAGGTGGATCCGGTTGATATGTTATTTCACTGGAGTTACTTATTCTGTTATTTTGAGGTTTGGCATGGCATACTTATGAATATCGTTTCTGAGCATGGTTTTGAGATATGTATATGTATATATGCATTCTATTTTTTGGAAAATTATACAGGTTTTACGGCGAGGGGTTAGAACTTTTGTTAAATGAAATGGTTTTGAAAAGCTTTGTTTTTACCCACTCACACTTTCTGTTTTGCGCCCCTCCAGGTTCTAGTTAGGAGTGCTTGTTGTTGGCTTACGAGGAATTCACGGCAACTCTGACAGATTATCACCAATGTAGGATTAACTTTGATGTTGTATAATTAGTATTCTTCATGCTGGACTGCACTTAGGCTACTTATGCTCTAATTGTGAACTCACACTTATTCTCATCTTGCACCTTACCTTATCTAGTGCTCTAGTTAGTTGGTTTTTATTTATTCGCATTTCCTTATATCTTTATTGCTTCCGCATTATGCACATGGCTACGTCACCCTCGCGTGATGGCCAGCATGCCTCGATCTAGGTCGGGGTGTGTTAGTTTGGTATCAGAGCCTAGGTTTGGCAATCCTGCATATCTTGTGAATATTCTAATTGTTTTGGTGTCTTCTGTCAGAATATTGCCGCCTCGTAGAGAGCCACGTCCTTCAGTTGAGCCTAGTTTCCTTGATATTGCTCAGTTAGAGGAAGCTATAGCTAATGTTATTTAGTCTTCGCTTCGTCCTTCCCAAATGACTCATTTGGAGACTGTATATAATTTGAAGTTGAATCATTTCTTGGGTAATGAAGGGTCTGAAGGAGCAGAGAAATGGATTAATCATCTTGAGAAGACCTTCTGTTTGATGCATAGGCAGGGGAATCTTCCGGATGATGGGTGGGTTGAGACGACCACCTGGTTTTTAGGTGAGTAGCCTACATCATGGTGGAGACATGAGTCTTATCAGTTGTCACCAGAGGAAGCTGCTAATTGGGAAGTTTTTAAACTGTTATTTCAGAAGAGATTTATTCCTCCTGAGTATATAGATCGTAAGAAACAAGAGTTTACAAATTTGAAGCAGAGGAAGATGACAGCTAATGAGTACTACATGAGGTTTACTGATTTATCTCGCTATCACCCGAAGGTTGCTGCTAATCCAGTTAAGATGCTTCGTCGCTTTAGATTGGGTACTAAAAAGAAATGGCGTTCTATGGTGACCACAGCTTCTTGTGCTACTTACTAAGAGTTTTATGAGGTTCTACTGCGAATTGAAGATTCAGAGAATATGCCCAGCGATAATGAGGAGGAGGAAAAGGATGGAAATCAGAAGAAAAATGATAAAGGTAAAGGTCAGTCATCTTTGGGACATCACAAGACTCAGAGCTTTAAGAGAGGTGGAACGAGTTCCAGTTCTTCTAGCGGAGGTATGAGTTCCACTGGTAAGAGGAGAGGTAGTAGATTTTTTGGGGGTCCTCGTTTTCAGAGGCAGAGAGATTCTGGTGGCACAGGTGCACCTTTATGTCGTAGGTGCAATAATCGGCACTTTGGAGAGTGTAGGCGAGGTAGTAACAGATGCTATATTTGTGGTCAAATGGGGCATAGGGCTATGCATTGTCCCCAGAATTAGCAAAGGCCCCATCAGCCTTTTTTACCACCACTAGTGCCGATTCAGCATATTTCAGGAGCTAGCAGTTATGGTCAGGCGGGTCGTGGAGGTACTTATCATTATTAGAGCGATGTAGCTCCTTATTCTGCAGGGCAGTATCAGTACTATCAGGACCCGTATCAACATAGTGGTTATCCTCAGTATCCTGGAGGTAATATGCCATATCTTCCGTATTCAGTTGGTGGATCTCAGTGGTATCCTGGAGGACAGTCCCAACACGTAGAGGTTGCTTCTAGTAGTGCTGGATCTTCAAGGCAGCCTGGTCAGCCGAGTCAGGGACAAGGTGTGCAGGGATGAAGTAATCAAGCTAGCAGAGGTCGTGGAGGTCGACAGCAGACCCAGGGACGTCCATCACATGACATTGCAGGATGCTCAGAATAATCCTGATTTGATCATGGGTACGTTGAATATTCTTGGTCATTTTGCTAGAGTATTAATTGATTGTGGTGCTACGCATTCTATTATTTCTCTTACGTTTGCTAAGTTGACGCAACCTCATCCTACGCCTCTTGGTTATGATTTAGAGTTTGCAATGCCTAGATGGGAGCGATGTTATGTTAGTTGTGTATATCCAAGATGTCCCGTGTTAGTGGAGGATGTAGTTATGCCAGCTAATCTTATCCCGTTAGATATTGTGGATTTTAATGTGATTTTGGGCACAGATTGGTTGCATTACAGTCGTGCCAATATAGATTGCTATGGAAAAATAGTTACTTTTCATCGTCCTGGATTGCCCGAGGTTATTTTTGTGGGCGAGCGTAGTGGGGTGAGGCATGGTGTTATTTTTGTTGTAAGAGATAAGAAGTTGTTAGAGAAAGGTTGTTGGGGATATTTGACTCATGTAGTGCTAAATGATAATGTTCCTAGCAGTGTGGAGAATGTTCGAGTGGTCAGGCATTTTCCTGATGTGTCCCTTGATGATTTACCTGGATTGCCGCCAGACCGAAATGTAGAGTTCACTATTGATTTGTTTCTACATACATATCCTATATCTTTAACTCCTTATCGAATGGCTCCTGTTGAATTGAGGGAATTGAAGATTCAATTGCAGGAATTAGTAGATAAGGGTTTTATTTAGCCTAGTACTTCACCTTAGGGAGCTCTGGTGTTATTTGTGAGGAAGAAAGACCGAACCTTGAGGCTATGTATTGATTATAAGCAATTGAATCGGGTAACGGTTAAAAACCGTTATCCATTGCCGCGTATAGACGATTTATTTGATCAGCTTCGAGGTGCCTATGTGTTTTCTAAGATTGATTTAAGGTCTGGTTACTATCAATTGAAGATTAAAAGTGAAGATTTTCCTAAAACAACTTTTAGGACTCGGTATGGTCATTATGAGTTTCTTGTGATGCCATTCGGGTTAACTAATGCATCTGCAGCTTTTATGGATTTGATGAACCGAGTATTCCAGCAATATCTAGACAGGTTTGTTACTGTTTTCATTGACGATATTCTGGTATACTTAAAGTGTAAATCAGAGCATGTTCGACATCTTACTTTGGTGCTAAAGAAATTAAGGGAACATCAGTTGTATGCTAAGTTTAGCAAATGCCAATTTTGGCTGGATCAAGTGGCATTTTTGGGACATGTCATATCTGCTCAAGGTATTCAGGTGGATTCTCAGAAAGTGGCAGCTGTTGAGAATTGGGAGCAACCACGAACCATCACTAAGGTACGAAGTTTTCTTGGTTTAGTAAGTTATTATCAATGGTTTGTTAAAGATTTTTCAGTTATTGCATTACCGCTGACGAGATTAACCAGGAAGGATGTTAAGTTTGAGTGGGATGATAATTGTTAGCAGAGTTTTCAGCAGTTGAAATATTGTCTCACTCATGCACCTGTTTTGGCGTTTCCTGATGATAGTGGTAATTTTGGGATCTACAATGATGCTTCCTTGAATGGCCTAGGTTGTGTGTTGATGCAGCATAATAGGGTGATTGCTTATGCTTCGCGACAATTGAAGCCTTATGAGATGAATTATCCTACTCATGATCTTAAGTTAGCAGTTATCATTTTTGCTTTGAAGATTTGGAGACATTATCTTTATGGCGAAAAATGTAAGATCTTTATGGCGAACAATGGAAATGGGAAAACATTACCATGGATTTTGTGTACAAGCTTCCTTGTACACGAAATGGTTATGATGGAATTTGGGTGATAGTTGATCGGCTTACTAAATCAACGCATTTTATTCCAGTGAGGGAGAAATATCCTTTAAGCCAACTAGCTGCATTGTTCATATCGAAGATTGTGAAGTACCATGGGATTCCAAGTAGTATTATCTCGGATCGAGATCTTAGATTCACTTTTAAGTTTTGGGTGGCATTTCAGGAGTCTCTTGGTTCAAGATTCCTTTATAGTACGACATATCATCCTTAGACAAACGGATAATATGAGAGGACTATTCAAACACTGGAAGATATGCTAAGATCTTCTGTCTTACAGTTTGGTGACGCCTGGCATCAGCAGGTAGATTTAATGGAGTTTGCATATAATAATAGCTACCATTCGAGTATTGGTATGTCACCATTTAAGGCACTTTATGGAAAATCTTGTCTTACACCTTTATGTTGGTCAGAGGTTGGTGAAAGAGTTTTGGTAGGCCTTGAGATTGTAGATGAGACTACTTAAAATATGTAGGTAATTAAGTCTAACCTAAAAGCAGCCCAGGATCGTCAGAAAAGTTTAGCAGACAAGCGTGCCACTGACCGAGTGTATAAAGTTGGTGATTGGGTGTTTTTGAAGCTATCACCATGGAGAGGTGTGGTACGATTCGGAAAGAAAGGTAAGCTAAGTCCTAGGTACATCGGACCATACCTGATCACCAAGTGAGTCGGTGAAGTTGCTTACAGGCTTGAGTTACCTCCAGAGTTGTCTAAAGTGCACGATGTTTTTCATGTCTCTATGCTTCGTCATTATGTTTCTGATCCATCGCATGTGATAGCTGAAGGATTTATTTTGAAAAACATGTTCATTTGAGCAACATCATATAGCATGCAATTAACAATTAAAGGCGGAATCATGCTTGCATGCACTCAAAAACAAAACATTACCATGAAATTCAAAGCCTAGTAGATTGGTGAACCATTAATCAACTCAAAACAAAGTGAGTTGAAATTATTACCTTTGTAGATTCCTCTTTGCATAAGCAAAGGCTAATCACCCAAAGAGATAGGGCCTTCATTCCTTGCTTCTTAGATCCATGGATTTGGATGGAAAAATAGGTTTCTCCAAGTTCCCAAAATAGGGAACCTCTAAGTCTCTTCACCAAGGTTTGATTGTAGAAGAAATGAGTGACCTTGGAGTAGTAGGATTGCTAGATGTACCCTCCAAGGTGTTGGCCTCTTTAGAGAGAAAATGGAGAGACAATTCTCACCAATTTTACCCCAAAATAAACCCTTTTAATCCTTAATGAATATTTGGCTATAAAGTCATTTATATAGTCACTTCTTTAAGTGACCTAAATAACCAAAACCCTAATTCATCACAATATGGCCGGCCATTTAGGGAGTTTTGGGCTTTTGGGCTTTAATGAATCTTTATTCATTAAATTGTCATACAACTTAAGTTAATGGGCTTGACGTTCGAAGCCCATTGGGCCTTAAGGTCCAAAACTATCCCGAAGTCATTTAACGAACTTATTCGTTTGATTAATTAACATATTAATTAATCCTTGCCATAAATAAATGATTAAACCATTTAATCATTCTTACTCATTTCCGTTTAATCTTCAATCTCTACCTTTTATGGTGTGCGATCCATTAGGTTCCTTTTAGCGAGGTAGTGGGCGATTAAAACCATTTTACATCGATTGTGAATTGAAACTATTTTCAATTCTCCCTTTAGTGATTACACACGTTTAGGGCTTCCACAAACCATGAGTGACACCTAGCAGCATATCATGGTTACCCAAGCTAATCAGAAGAGGTGGAAAACCTATTCAGTTCGGGATTATAAATGCAATACGGTCCTTCTCTAATCTAATACTCTTGACCACATTGTTTGGTATGATAGTTTATTTACTCATGTCTACTATCCAATGTAAATCGTTTGCTTATATGATTTCCTTGAATGTGATTTGGAACGCATTCCCTAATCTCATTCATACTCTGGCCAGAGATTCCAAATCATATCATAGAGTATTCTCCCTCAACTGTTTGAAGGTTAGAGATCCCTTGTTGCGCATTCACTTGTCTCCATAGCTAAGTGGCTTAACCCCAACGATGCCGTGGACACCCCGAGGGGGTGACTTTGACATAATCAAAGATCAAGGACTTAACCACAAGACAACTGTGATGCCTCAGGTCAAAGGACTACTTTGCATTATCCCAACCATGAGTTCTTATGTGACATGGAATATGAGAACTCTTCGTTGATCACGTTCAGTGTACTCATTCTCTATTGAGCACCTACGTACTTGTCTTGATGTCACACACACCAATGACTCGAGACTAATCACTCTCCCTGAGAGAAGACATAGTACGTACCGATCTTTACGGACTGTCAATGCCCAATTGACAATCCTATGATCAGGAACATTTAGGATGTGTCTACGAAAGAATGGTCTCATGAATCTAACTTCATTAGATTACATTCTCCCAATCACATATTCCTTGGACTTTATCGTTTAAGCATATAACATTTATATGAGACGGCTCAAACAATAATCTTTGCCCTTTATATGTAAAACTAGATTAGTTTAACATGTGAAATGTCCGTAAAGTATCATCATATGATTGGCTTTAGGGCACATTTCCAACAATAGCTCCTCAACCATTGGAAATTAATTCGGATTTGACTTATGATGAGGAGCCAGTGGCGATTTTGGAGTGGAAAGATAAGGTTTTGAGGAATAAGACTGTGCGCTTGGTGAAAGTTTTATGGAGGAATCACTTACTAGAGGAAGCCACCTGGGAGACTGAGGAACGTATGAAAGAGATGTATCCACGCTTATTTTATGGTTATTAGCGATTGATCATTGTTGTATGGAAATTTCGGGGATGAAATTTTATCAAGGGCGGTAGGTTGTGACAGCTCGTCCCGAAATATAATTTATCAATGGTGTGAATTGAATAATTTACGCTTGGACGTTAAGTTGTGATGTATGTTGAGCTTACTATTTTGACCAATTATTTCCTTTCTTACATATTTGGACCCAATTGGGACTTAAGATTTTATTTGTTTTTGGTTTGCTTGGCCAAACCTGGACCACACACACACACACACACACACCAACCAATCCCGTTGATTCTCTCTCTCTCCTCCCTCTCGAATTTTCTTCCATTTCCGTACAATTGTATGGACAACCTCGAACTTAGCTCACTAATTTCAGATCAGGGTTTTGGTAGTTGTTTTCGTGTTCCTTGTGAGCCCAGGACTCGATCTATACCTTTGGTTGGTCGTGAAAACTTTGAAAACCCGAGAACCGAAAACCCCTGATGAGGTGCACTGTTCACTCGACGTGATTGCGAGAGTTTCTTGAAGTTTTGAGCTTTTTGGAGGTCTTAAATCATCTTTGCGAAGCTTTTATAAGAATTTTGAAGGATTTTGGACGTCGGGAAACCCCAATTCGCGGAGTTGCAGAGGTGGCCGGACTATCGTGGGTTTTTCGGTGAGTTTCTGGTGGATTTAAGACTTGAGAGTGGTAAGGATTTGTTCCTCTCATTACAAGCTTCATTTTGGTATATAATTCATGAATTTTGGTTGAGAATCGAAGAAGATATGAAGTTTTAGAGATTTTTCCAGTTTCCAGCGATAGCAGAGGCATCGACGTCGGACTTCAGCGAGCCAAGGTTGAAGAAAGAGAATATTCCATCACAGTTGACGAAATATGCTAATGCCGTCAGGTAATTATAATGGTATATGCTGATTTTTAAAGGAATATTCCCTAACGCCGTTAGGAAATCCGTTTGGTGTGCCAGGCACGTGCATGTACGTGGGCCACGCATCTGGCCGTGCCTTGGCCGACGCGTGAGGGCGTGTGGGTGCTCAGAAAATTCTTCTAAAAATATGGGGGTGTTCCTGAGGTTGAGTAGGTCTTGGTGGTATATTCAAATACCCCATTTGAGCAATGTGTGAGAAGTTATTTCCTAGTTTTGTGTATGTGCTTTAAATAACGTTTATATAGTTGTTTCGCATATAGGTGAGACCTATCCGGAGGACGAGCGCAGTTAAGCAAGGCTGGGGGGTTACGACCCTTCCACATATCGGTGAGTGGGCTTTTGGTTTTCAGTATATACTTATATACTTGGTATTTTTCCAAAAAATACATTTAAATGAATTTATGTTTTGAATTGCCATGCTTATTGAGTTATGCTTAGAGTATTAATTAGTATAGTATGCATAAATGTGATTTGACGCTATGGACGCTCAGGTAAGTACCAGGTAAGTTGTAGACTGCTTATATGTGATTTGATGATGATGTGAGATGTGTTGAGAATTTGTAACCTGCACCCCGGTGTTAATGCTCCTGCTCGTGGCCCCACGTGATGTTCACTTCTCGCACCATACGCTCACCTTGGATCTAAGTTAGGTGCACAGTCTTGTCGTACATACCATTATAGGTGGTTCCGACTCATAGGTGACCTGCGATTATTCGCATGGTCTTTACGTGATCGTAGCACTAGAGCGTATTTATTTATTTACACCCAGTCCTATCGTACATACCACTTTAGGTGGTTCCGACTCGTGTGCAGACGTACTTGTTGAGTTATAGAGTCAGCCGTACAGGCCACTTTAGGTGGATCCGGCTGATATGTTATTTCACCGGAGTTACTTATTCTGTTATTTTAAGGTTTGGTATGGCATACTTATGAATATCGTTTCTGAGCATGGTTTTGAGATATGTATATGTATATATGCATTCTATTTTTTGGGAAATTATACAGGTTTTACAGCGAGAGGTTATAACTTCTGTTAAATGAAATGGTTTTGAAAAACTTTGTTTTTACCCACTCACACTTTCAGTTTTGTGCCCCTCTAGGTTCTAGTTAGGAGTGTTTGTTGGTGGCTTATGAGGAATTCACGGCAGCTCTGACAGATTATCACCAATGTAGGATTATCTTTGATGTTGTATAATTAGTATGCGTCTTGCTGGACTGCACTTAGGCTACTTATGCTCTGATTGTGAACTCACACTTATTCTCGTCTTGCACCTTACCTAATCTAGTGCTCTAGTTAGTTGGTTTTTATTTATTCGCATTTCCTTATATTTTTATTGCTTCCGCACTATGCACATGGCTACGTCACCCTCGCGTGACGGCCAGCATGCCTCGATCTAGGTCGGGGTGTGTCAATATTTCATATCATCTCCAACCGAAGGGGCCAAAGGGCCATAAGCCAAGCATAATTTATTATTTTAATTGAATTAACATGGTTACTCAAATTAACTATCTTATTAAAATAAGGTTTTCGGACATATTAAAAACTACAACAACTTCAATTTAAAGATTCAACAATTTCATTTTAAAAACTATAACTTAAATTTAAAGACTACAACTTCAATTTAAAGACTACAACAACTTAAATTTTAAAACTACAACTTAAATTGAAAAACTACAACTTAAATATTAAAGACTACAACAACTTCAATTTAAAGACTATAATCATCATCTTCATCCTCCATTGTAGGAGTATAGTCGGATGTAAACAACTCCCGTTAGGTCATAATTTCCCTCTTTTTCCTATCAAACTCATTGGAGTGTAATCCGAAGTGTCCCTTTACATGTTCCTATCATCCATCTCTTATTGTATTTGTTTTGCCCGTTCTTCGTGCCTATGGTTCCTTTCTTCTACGGCAAAGGTATTTTGCTCAACCATTAATTGCAATGAGGGCACCATTTCCTGTTGAAAGGCGTAATCATCATTTGCCTTGCCTTTTTCCTTCAATTTTTGGGCCTTATTTTGTCCCGTAGCCCCAGGTTGGAAGCTTCACCCGGAGATAGATTTTCTACCCTTGTTTCTTGAATGGTAGGAGATCCATGTTCATCCCCAACTGCATTTGAGGAAACATTTCCAAACACTCGATGTAGGACCAAATCTTTCTTGAGGTGGATCTTCAAATAATACCCATCCTTTACAAATTTCCCAACAACTGTGATGACTAAAGGGTTTCGAGTTGTCCTCCATATACAATTCCTCCGATTGGCGTACCTATAAAATATAATTACAAAAATTAAAGGAAATTAATTTATGAAATTAAATGTAATATAATTAAATATTTAAAATAACTTGTGAAAACACTTACTTCGTTGTAGTAATTGGCTACGCTTTCATGTCTGCTTTCGGCCTTTAACATTCCTTGATGCTATTTATTCAAACTTGGATGAAGATGTTTTTTCCATCTTGAAGAACAACTCTCGTGGTTTCGGGAATTCGGTGGAGTGGTGCCTTCGTAGAACTCATAGTACTTTTTGGACGTATGAGTCCAAACGCCTTCACTTGTTTGAGAACTCCCCTTCACACTATCTTTTGAGACCCTACCTTTCATTGTAGATGTGGCCATTTGAAAATTATTGAAAAAATTGAAGCAAAGATTATTGGAAGAGGTAAGAGAATAGAATGTGAAGAATTAAAATAAAATGAGGTAAGATAGTATGGAATGGTGAAAATTATGTGAAAAATGGTGTAGGAATGACTTAGGTATTTATAGGAAAAAAAATTTGTACGAAAAAAAAAATTCAAATGCAACGATAACTTGGCGTTGCTAGCTGGCATCATGCTGATGCCAGGTAACCGTTGCTTTTGAATTTTGGGCCGGCCCGGGGCTGGCTAGCTCCCTCATTTAGGCTAGCCAGTTGGCCTGTTTTCTAATTTTTGGCCATGTGGGGCCCATGAGCCCTTTGGCCTAGTCCTTTTTTGGAGACAGTTTTCGTGTCATTTCGAGCTATTTTTAGCCCTATAACCCTTTGGCCGGGTCGGTTGGAGATGGCCTGAAGGCATTGGGTGTTGTGCTACCGGAGACGACACCATTGAAAAGGCTGGAAGGGGAAGGAGATAAGGGTATATTGGGTAAAAAAAATTGATTCCGGCTTCATGCTTTCTTCCGGAATCCAAATACCATATATTGGTTGGTAATCTGATTCTAGGCAATTTAGGGATCTAATTCCCTATTTTCGGTGGGCTCCACATACAATTTCATTCCCCCAATTTTAGTAAACACTTGAATCCCTTAGAATAAGTGCAATTCTCATTCCTTTCACTTCATTCCCCTTACGTAAACATGCCCTTATATGAACTAAGAACCTGAAAAACAAATGATCAACCGCTTGAAATTAAAACCTAAACTAAGAAAAGTAAAGAATAATAAGAATATGAAGTTTTTGTGTGATCGCGAGATCCCATATGCAATCATGCAAATTCTTAAAAATGACCTCAATCCAACCCTTATTCTTGAATTTATTAATAATATACCATATGCAGTACCGAATCAGAAATTGTCGATAGTTGCTGCCAATCGCCTTTGCAATGGCAGGATCCTGATCCGTGATGATCATTTTGAACTGCTCACCTGGCACAACTTTAAGGAATTATTCAAGCAACCACTCAAAGTTATAGGTCTTTTCAATTTTGATGAATCTACAACCCAATATTGTGGTTTGACCATGATTATTGACTTCTTGCAAAGAAGCAAACATCATCCCATAGACATTGGTGTTGAAAGTAGTACCAAACACAATCATATCACCAAAACATGCATAAGCACGTCTTGACTTAGCCTTCGTCCAAAAGAAATTGGCAAGTATTATGGTTTCTTCAATCTCCATCTTGAATTAGAATGACTCATTTTTCTTTTCATCACCCTCAAAATGCTTTTTAGGCATTTTCACATCATTCATGATTAGATGAGCTCGAAAGTCCCTTTTGGCATTATACAAATCATTGGGGATACAACCAGTATTTTTGATTCCTCCACTTTGCACCTCCAATAAACCCACTTGTATACTCGTGGAAATATATCAACTTCGAACATTAATCAATCATCACCTTCTTTGCCTTATGTCTCTCTTTGAAAACTGTTACTACAAACTTATCATGAACATTTAGGTTCAACAACGCAACTTTTCCTTAGCAGTCAATTCTAGTATCTACTCTTTTACCTTTCCAATTGAGTTTGGGATTAACATCCACCTTCTTTTTGCCTTGTTTGCAACAAAAAAATTCCTTCCTTACCAACCCCTCACCACCACCGCCCTTTTTATCACTATGTTCCCGAATACCACCCCTAGCTACTATTGTATAAATTTTGTAAAAACATAGCCTTCATCAAACGAATCAAACTCCATATTCACTTTGAGTTCCAACTTATCCTACATTTGTTACCACAAATTTAGCCCTTGCTGCACCAATTTCATCTCGTGCATCTAAATACTCAATTTCTTTTATATTTTCATTTACTTCTCTGTTATCCCTTATTGAAATCCAAATCAATAACTTGTTGCTTCAAAGTCACACAAATATAACCCAGTTTATCACAATCTAGCACGAGTTTCACCAATATTTACATAAAATATCTGTTTCGAACCAAATGACCTAAGTTATAACAAGTAGCATGATTGATCGGATTTCACGAAACCAAAAATAGCATAGAAACTTACCCAAAATTGAATTTCACAACCCATAACTTTGAAATAAATCTCAAAGAGAGAAAGAAAGAGTAGAGGCTGATGCTAAAACTTGAAGCAATGCATCGCCATGAACCACCATGCTTCACATCTGGACAACAACAGAGACAACGACAACAAGGTTTTCTGGACAAGGGTCTGGGCTCCTTCACTATGAATTTTGATAGGTGTCAGTGATTTGGAGGAACCAAAATCATTTGAGCAGATGAAGATGTACATCACTACCAAAACTCGATAGGTTGTTTGTGAAGTGGAACCAAACTCATGAATTATATGGGTCTTTAGGACCCAGTTCTATTGGTATACTTGGCTAATCACAGCCATTGGATCTTCTTCTACATGGATCGTCCACATGAGAGAAATGCTCTTTGTTTCTTTCCTCAAAGAGGCACATAAAAGTGGAGACCACTTATGTATGTGCATCTATTCTTTTTCATATTTTGAAAAGAAAAAGGAAAATATTAATTTTTTTACATCGTACGTGTCCTTCTACAAATATTGCACAACATACATTGCAAATCCAACTGTGATTATTATTTTAAAGTGCAAAGGTGAAAGCCATCCTGTCAAACCATTAAAAAGTGGATGTATTGAATACATTTTTTTGTATGATTCTTGGTCATATTACGTTACATAGTACATGTTAGTTTTATGTTTTGTACATCTACAAACAGGGGAAAGGCAAGAAGTGCTACGCAGCAATGCAAGTTTGGTATATTTTGTTAGACTACCTATGAATGACAATGAGTTAACAACTAGGTTTCTTGAATCACACGTAAACTCATTGTGCGAGTTGTGTGGTTGAAGGAATCTGAGATCCTTGATATAATAGGAGTTGTGGAGTTTAGTTATTGTGCAGTTAATTAATAGGAGTACTTGTAGGGTATTCACTGAGATATTAGAGTCATGATGGGACTTGAACTTGTTATAAGGATAGAGTTTATCTTCGCTACTGATAATAGGCCGGTAAGTGTGGAACTTTGATAGGAAAATTTGGTGTATATATACATATTGAAGAAGTCCCCGCTTCCACAAAATAAGACTCTCGAGAACTAAACCCTATTTACTAGTAGAGATCATCACTGTGTGCTGGAAGTAGAAGGCTGATTCATTTGTTCATTCAATGGAAGCAACATCAGGTAAGTCGTTTTGCAGATTGCATGTAGGGTTGTGTGTTGAGGTTGTTCGTGGATGTAATCCTATCACTACGTTGATTATGTTGTTGACTTGTGTGTACTTATATATGTTGGAAATGTGCCCTAAAACCAATCATATGATGATACTTTACGGACATTTCAAATGTTAAACTAATCTAGTTTAACATATAAAGGGCAAAGATTATTGTTTGAGCCGTCTCATATAAATGTTATATGCTTAAACGATAAAGTCCAAGGAATATGTGATTGGGAGAATGCAATCTAATGAAGTTAGATTAATGAGACCATTCTTTCGTAGACACATCCTAAATGTTCCTGATCATAGGATTACCAATTGGGCATTGACAGTCCGTTAAGATCAGTACGTACTGTGTCTTCTCTCAGGGAGAGTGACTAGTCTCGAGTCATTGGTGTGTGTGACATCAAGACAAGTACGTAGGTGCTCAATAAGAGAATGAGTTCACTGAACGTGATCAACGAAGAGTTCTTATATTCCATGTCACATGAGAACTCATGGTTGGGATAATGCAAAGTAGTCCTTTGACCTGAGGCATCACAGTTGTCTTGTGGTTAAGTCCTTAATCTTTGATTATGTCTAATTCACCCCCTAGGGGTGTCACGGCATCGTTGGGGTTAAGCCACTTAGCTATGGAGACAAGTAAATGCGCAACAAGGGATCTCTAACCTTCAAACAGTTGAGGGAGAATACTCTATGATATGATTTGGAATCTCTGGCCAGAGTATGAATGAGATTGGGGAATGCGTTCCAAATCACATTCAAGGAAATCATATAAGCAAACGATTCACATTGGATAGTAGACATGAGTAAATAAACTATCATACCAAACAATGTGGTCAAGAGTATTAGATTAGAGAAGGACCGTATTGCATTTGTAATCCCGAACTGAATAGGTTCTCTAACCTCTTCTGATTAGCTTGGGTAACCATGACATGCTGCTAGGCGTCAACCACGGTTTGTGGAAGCCCTATACGTGTATAACCACTAAAGGGAGAATTGAAAATTGTTTCAATTCACAATCGATGTAAAATTGTTTTAATCACCCACTGCCTCGCTAAAAGGAACCTAATGGATCGCACACCATAAAAGGTAGAGATTGAAGATTAAACGGAAATGAGTAAGAATGATTAAATGGTTTAATCATTTATTTATGGCAAGGATTAATTAATATGTTAATTAATCAAACGAATAAGTTCGTTAAAGACTTCGGGATAGTTTTGGACCTTAAGGCCCAATGGGCTTCGAACGTCAAGCCCATTAACTTAAGTTGTATGACAATTTAATGAATAAAGATTCATTAAGGCCCAAAAGCCCAAAACTCCCTAAATGGCCGGCCATATGTGTATGAATTAGGGTTTTGGTTGTTTAGGTCACTTAAAGAAGTGACTATATAAATGACTTTATAGCCAAATATTCATTAATGTGATTAAGGGTTTATTTTGGGTGAAAATGGGTGAGAATTGTCTCTCCATTTTCTCTCTAAAGAAGCTAACACCTTGGAGGGTACATCTAGCAATCCTACTACTCCAAGGTCACTCATTTCTTCTACAATCAAACCTTGGTGAAGAGACTTAGAGGTTCTCAATTTTGGGAACTTAGAGAACCTATTCTTCCATCCAAATCCATGGATCTAAGAAGCAAGGAATGAAGGCCCTATCTCTTTGGGTGATTAGCCTTTGCTTATGCAAAGAGGAATCTACAAAGGTATTACTTTCAACTCACTTTGTTTTGAGTTGATTATTGGTTCACCAATCTACTAGGCTTTGAATTTCATGGTAATGTTTTGTTTTTGAGTGCATGCAAGCATGATTCCGCCTTTTAATTGTTAATTGCATGCTATATGATGTTGCTCAAATGAACATGTTTTACAAAATAATCCCTTCAAGTGGTATCAGAGCCTAGGTCTAGTAGTTGGTGAATCCTTTTGGGTTTTGTAGTTCATAAGTTTATGATTTAAAAGTTGTAATTGTTACAAGCTTTATTCTTGCTTCTTTGAATGTAAATTTTGTTTGAAAATTTGCCATCTCAAATGTTGTAGATGTAGTTCATATGAGGATGAATATTGGAGCTAAAATTTGGTGCCATGATTTTGGGAATTTTCGGCCAAATCCAAAGGGTGATTTTTTGGGTTCATGTTTGTCTTGTTAAAATGGTTTTAAGGTGACTTTTGGAACCCCTAAGTACCCTAGGATGTTAGCCTCATTTTGAATGATGAAAATTTGAGTTTTATGGCTTGAAAACATTCATGGAGCTCTTATGGGTTTTCATGGATGTTCTTCATTGTTCTTGATGTTCTTGCCAAGAACAAAAAGGTTTTGTGTTTTGATTCAAAGTTTTGAATATTTCATAAAGTTTATGTTATATGTTTTTCAAATGATTTATCATGTATTTAAAGTGTTAAATATTTGAATAAATGATGATGGAAACATCAATCATCAAAACATATATTAATTTTATGAAAGTATTTAAAGTGTTAAATATTTGAATAAATGATGATGGAAACATCAATCATCAAAACATATATTAATTTTATGAAAGTATTTAAAGTGTTAAATATTTGTATAAATGATGATGGAAACATCAATCATCAAAACATATATTAATTTTATGAAAGGTGAAAGCACTACTTGATTGTTTTTGACAAAACTAATAAATCAAAACACCCACCACTCATTTTTATCCCTAAAAACCGGCCACCCTAATAAAATAGGGTATTTTTGGGGCTTTTATGCAATTACATAAAGTTTTGATACTTTTGTGTATTTGTACTTTGACCCGAAAGTTTACGTTTTGACGTTAAGGCCTAAAAACGCTAAAGGACAAATTGTTTTGCTCCTTTAATGAAGTTTTTGAATTTATTTAAATTTTGGGTTCTAGTTGTATTTACATGAAGTAGTGACTTTTGTGTTTTTACAAAGTGACCCCAAAAGTTTATGTTTTCGCAATATGGCCCAAAAAGTTGTGGTTATTGCATGATGGCCCAAATAGGATGAGAACAAAATTGTTTTGTCTCTTTAAATGAGAATTGGATTTTCATTTTGTTTAGCTCCACTTAAATCAATTTTATGGATACAAAAACCAAATGAAAATGTTGCATTCAATTAATTAGTTAAAACGTTAATTAATTAAAGGATGATTATGAACCTAAGCCTAATATAATTGAGCTATGTGAAAGGCGTTTCAAATTTGTTTGAACCATGGGAATGTGTAGATTAGATTTTGGTTGTAATTTGATTTGATCAAATGTTGTAAAAGGGCATAAGTCCTTCTTTACTTTAAGGTAATTTGTTTTATGCAAATGTTGTAATGAGCATAAGCTCATCCTTTACTTTGAAGTATTTCTTTCTTGCTTTATATGATATGCATGAAAATGAAGTAATTGGGTCCAACGCCCCTAAGACAACACGCCTTAATGTGATTAAACGCGTAACTAAAATCAATCTCCATCCCTAGACCGAGATTCAACACAAGGCTCGTGTTGAATCTAAACAAAGGTTCATAGTCATCCTAAGGCCCTAAGGCAACTATATAATCCATCAAATGAATGCAAACCTTATGTTAGTAGTAACATATACTCTTGCTTTAAAAACCGTTTTAAAAGCATAGTGGGAGTATTATGTACAACTAAAACAATCATATGGACCAATAGTTGTAATAGGACCAAAATAGTTTTAATAGAGATTAAAATGTATGTTTATATGAGATGAGACCTAAAACCCTCAACCAAACCATTATTAAGTTGATAAGCGTGAGAGTGCTTAGAACACTCTTTCGTGGCCTTCCACCGTGGTGGGCTTCAATCGTTTGTGACTCGTACAATGTATTCGTCCAGTTCTGGGGTTGCAAAGTATGTGCTTACATTCAGGAGAAGCCTATAAACATATGATGAAGTGAAAGGTAGGCAACGAGTGTGGCCAATATGGAGTTCTTCTGAGGCCATTCTTGAACCCCTACTTGAACTAGCATGGTGGGAATGACTTAACTAAGTGCAATGGTGCCAATATGGAGTTCTTCTGAGGCATCATTCTCTAGAGGCCAAACGAGATGGGTACTTGCATTAGTTGCAAATGAGTAAGCGTACTCTCTCATTATTATTGTTGCTAGCCAATATGGAGTTCTTCTGAGGTGGGCTTGGTAATAGTGAGCCTCCCATAACCTACTAAGAGTTTCATCCAAAACTCTCGAATTCCAATGAGGGATATGGAATTTGCCAAAAATAGTGGGTGGTGCTATTTTGATTTAAAGACCCGAATCAAATGGCTTAAATTCAATCAATTTATATTCGTTATGTATTTGTTTACCAATATATTTGCAAACGCTATCCAACACTTGACAAATAAAAGCCGAACGTTTAGTTTACGGACTTGGTACTACAAAACCATAGATTGTCTTTAATGGTTTGTAAATGTACCTAAGTAGTCTCATCCTCACAATCTTCCTATTGATAATGTATCATTAGAAGAATATGTTAGAAAAAGGTCTATCATAAAGAGGACAACACTTTTAATGTCATAATTCTTCAATTACAAATTGTTGTATGAAGAAATAAGAGTTGCTTTGAACAACCCTTAATCAATGCAAACACTTAGTGCTTGTTTCTTTGTTACATGAACAAGGAACTTGAGAAGAAAGCACAAAGGCTTGGACACTTAATGTGCCATGATTCTTCACTTCCAAATGTTGTATGAAGAAATGAGAGTTGCCTTGTACAACTCTTGAAAGTTTGTAATTATGTTTAGAACATAATGGTTGGTTGACAAAAATAGTCCATTAACATGGACTTATGATGATTTTGAATCATTGAGTGTTGAAGTGTTAAACCACTTAACGAGACGGAAACTAGGCAAGGACTTTACCTTTGTTTCCCTATCCTAATGGTTCACTAAGTTTATGGTAAACTATGTAGTGAACAATAACCACATACTCTCCAAATTGTTTGATGTGTATAACACAATTGAAAAAGGTTTCAAGAGAGATAGTGGGAGTTTAGGGACCATGACTAATGTAGTCAAAGGTGAAAGTCAAATAAAGAAGATAAATAACTCCAAGGGAACAAACTTTCTTTATGAAAGGATGGACATTGGAAGGGGTATTTGCAAGAAATGTCTTGCAAGTGTCAAGAACACACCTTTCGAAGGTGTTGTAAATTGTTCTTGAATAGTTCAAAACAGTTGGTTCTTCTACTTGAATGTATGATTCCGTATTAGTAACTATGTTTTACAAATCGTTGTAAAAGTGTGACTAATAAGAAGTAGAAGATATATGAGAGAAGAAAAGGTGCTTCACATACGGAACGTGAATAAGATATAGATCTCTGCGAAAGCAGATAGTACTTACTTCCTCATATGAACTACCAAAGAAATTGGATTATAGTAATCTAATTGATTGTCTCTATAGTAGAGATGATATGGTAGTGTTAACTGTTTAGAATATAATGATGCTTAAAACCCAAAAGGTTGCAAGGTAGTGACTAATCCCAACTAAATTGTGATACCTCTAAAACATAAGTTACGAGTTGGTGAAACAAGGATGCTTTGGATCGTTAGATCCGGATCCAATACCTTCTTGTTAAAATTGTATAGAGGCGAAATGTTCGAATCTTTATTCTTTTGGAAAGAAGAAAGAATCACAAAGTTGTTGAGGTTAATTCACTTAAATGTTAGTGGCACTTGTCCACAAACATAATATTACTCATGTTGAATAACATTCACCAAAGATCACTCTCGGTTGGACTATAGTTTATTTTGAATAAACACAAGTCCGAATACTTTGTAAAATGTTTCAAAGAATTCAAGTAATGTAAGTTGATGAGTAAGACATCTAAAGTATTTACCTCCTTAGATTTGATCCAAGGAAAGGTAACACTTTAGATAAGTTTCCTTGAAAGATATCAAGGAAAATAGCATCATAAGATAATGTATTTCTCCATTAGGAGAAGAACGAACTTGAATAAGATTTAGTTCGTTAAATGTTATCTATTACCCATATATAGGATATATACTTCTAAAACAATATGATTGTCAATGAGAAGATCTTCCAATATTTTCATGACTCCATAAGATGTAGTTGGAAAAGAAAGACAAATCTTAAGCATGTTAAAGATTTGGGGTTGTGTGCTAATAAGCAATATTTGTTTGATAACAATCTTGTAGGATATCCTTAAAATAACTTTTGGATATCGCTTCTATAAACCAACTAACAAATGTTGTTTTGTTGGGTAGTTCATTGTAATTCTACAATGTGATTTGCCTAAAAGCAAATGAACGAGAGATAGAACTCAAAGAATGGGTTCTTTGAGAGACAAGATAGTAATCAACAAATATAACAACCTAGTTCCTATACCACAAGCTCCAAGGTAGTCGATAAGAATGAAAATCCTTATGACTACATTGAGTGCATATACGATATATACTCAAGGAAATGGTAAAGTACCATTTGACTCGAAATAATGAAACCTTCAAAGCTAATTGGTAGCTTAAGGTGACTACAATCAAAGAGAATGGTTGACTTTAAGAAACCATTTTTGACGTAGTCTTAGTTTCAATTAATTCGAAGATTGCTAAGCTACAACTAAAATGGTGATTCAATGTTTTGACATAATATGGGTTTCCGAAACCATTATTAAGATAGTCTTGATAATATATGTCCAAAACTATAAATCACAAGACATGTAAGTTGTAGAGATCCATCCATCATGGATCTTAGCAAGTTAGTGGGAGCTATTTGCATTTTATGAGGAAAAAGGATCAAATCGTTTGATTTCTCATCAAGATGTAAATGAATCTTTTGTTTACGAGTTTTACAAAAAAAAATTAGTGGGAGTTAATCATGTTCCTAAAATTTAAGTATATATGATATATTAATTTTGGAAATGAAAAGAATACTTCTTCGTTAAAGTTATGACTTTAATACATTATATGAAGATAGAATGTATATGGGAGATATAGTCTATATACATGGGATGGAAATCTATAATGATATATTTCATGATATAATTGGATTATATCAAATCCCTAATAATAGACAATGGATGCTAGGAAGTTTCTCATATGATGATAAACTTCAATAAGAAGGACGATTCTAGTGAGACTAGCAAGTTGCCCTTCTCAAAGGGAACGTACCCTTTGACTCCCATAGAAATAATGCGTAAATTGAATCCTTTATGCATAAGCAGAAAGGTGATTTATGTATTTCATATTGTATGAAAAACATTGATATGAGTTGTACCTAGAACGGTACAAGACGATATCAGTGCAAGCCCAGGATCAGAACCGTGGCAACTGTCAAGTGAGTCCTTAAGTATTTAAGAAATACTTAAGGATAGATTCCTCAAAGAATGAGGAAGAATTAGAGTAACGTAATGGAAGCATAAATGTATTAGATTATGAATCTGATACATCATTGGATGTTTCTTCATTATGAATGAAGAGATAAACAAATATCTCTTTATTATGACTAAAGAGATATTTGGATGGAAACATTAAAGTAATGACTTTAGTGTGTTCCATTATGAATGCAAGATATATTGCCATATAGAAGTTTACAACAATGTTGTTTGGATGGGAAAGTTCATTTATGAACTCTCTATTCGATTCCAACCAGAAAGTGTATGACACTAATGGGGCGATAGCTCAAGCCTGGGAATCAAGGTCTCATCAAGATCCGAACACAAATGAGAGACTGAACCACATGATTGAGAATCATGTATAATGGTGACGTCGTTATTCTCAAGGTTGCTTCTGTGGATAACACATATAGATATCCATTGTCTAGGCCTACTATTCAGCCATTTATGAAATGACTACAGAAGAGGTATCATCAAGATGACCTAGCTGATTGGCTCTAGTGCAAGTGGGAGATTGTTGGAAATGTGCCCTAAAACCAATCATATGATGATACTTTACGGACATTTCAAATGTTAAACTAATCTAGTTTAACATATAAAGGGCAAAGATTATTGTTTGAGCCGTCTCATATAAATGTTATATGCTTAAACGATAAAGTCCAAGGAATATGTGATTGGGAGAATGCAATCTAATGAAGTTAGATTAATGAGACCATTCTTTCGTAGACACATCCTAAATGTTCCTGATCATAGGATTACCAATTGGGCATTGACAGTCCGTTAAGATCAGTACGTACCGTGTCTTCTCTCAGGGAGAGTGACTAGTCTCGAGTCATTGGTGTGTGTGACATCAAGACAAGTACGTAGGTGCTCAATAAGAGAATGAGTTCACTGAACGTGATCAACGAAGAGTTCTTATATTCCATGTCACATGAGAACTCATGGTTGGGATAATGCAAAGTAGTCCTTTGACCTGAGGCATCACAGTTGTCTTGTGGTTAAGTCCTTAATCTTTGATTATGTCTAATTCACCCCCTAGGGGTGTCACGGCATCGTTGGGGTTAAGCCACTTAGCTATGGAGACAAGTAAATGCGCAACAAGGGATCTCTAACCTTCAAACAGTTGAGGGAGAATACTCTATGATATGATTTGGAATCTCTGGCCAGAGTATGAATGAGATTGGGGAATGCGTTCCAAATCACATTCAAGGAAATCATATAAGCAAACGATTCACATTGGATAGTAGACATGAGTAAATAAACTATCATACCAAACAATGTGGTCAAGAGTATTAGATTAGAGAAGGACCGTATTGCATTTGTAATCCCGAACTGAATAGGTTCTCTAACCTCTTCTGATTAGCTTGGGTAACCATGACATGCTGCTAGGCGTCAACCACGGTTTGTGGAAGCCCTATACGTGTATAACCACTAAAGGGAGAATTGAAAATTGTTTCAATTCACAATCGATGTAAAATTGTTTTAATCACCCACTGCCTCGCTAAAAGGAACCTAATGGATCGCACACCATAAAAGGTAGAGATTGAAGATTAAACGGAAATGAGTAAGAATGATTAAATGGTTTAATCATTTATTTATGGCAAGGATTAATTAATATGTTAATTAATCAAACGAATAAGTTCGTTAAAGACTTCGGGATAGTTTTGGACCTTAAGGCCCAATGGGCTTCGAACGTCAAGCCCATTAACTTAAGTTGTATGACAATTTAATGAATAAAGATTCATTAAGGCCCAAAAGCCCAAAACTCCCTAAATGGCCGGCCATATGTGTATGAATTAGGGTTTTGGTTGTTTAGGTCACTTAAAGAAGTGACTATATAAATGACTTTATAGCCAAATATTCATTAATGTGATTAAGGGTTTATTTTGGGTGAAAATGGGTGAGAATTGTCTCTCCATTTTCTCTCTAAAGAAGCTAACACCTTGGAGGGTACATCTAGCAATCCTACTACTCCAAGGTCACTCATTTCTTCTACAATCAAACCTTGGTGAAGAGACTTAGAGGTTCTCAATTTTGGGAACTTAGAGAACCTATTCTTCCATCCAAATCCATGGATCTAAGAAGCAAGGAATGAAGGCCCTATCTCTTTGGGTGATTAGCCTTTGCTTATGCAAAGAGGAATCTACAAAGGTATTACTTTCAACTCACTTTGTTTTGAGTTGATTATTGGTTCACCAATCTACTAGGCTTTGAATTTCATGGTAATGTTTTGTTTTTGAGTGCATGCAAGCATGATTCCGCCTTTTAATTGTTAATTGCATGCTATATGATGTTGCTCAAATGAACATGTTTTACAAAATAATCCCTTCAATATATTCCAACATGTGGTATCAAAGCCACTCAACGTGGCTAGGGTTCTTTGCTCTCATTAAAGACCATGATAGAGTTTTGATAAATGCAAAACCAAATATAATCCTGGACAAAATTATGCTTCCGCTGTATGTTCTTGCTTTATCAATTAGTGACTTACCTATATACTAAAATATGATAATAGGCTACTTGGTGTTTCTCGAGTTGTGTTTGTTATATTTTGCAGGAAACCTAATTTCATCAGATGAGGACAACACTGGAAAGACCAGTAAAAATTCAGAAGAACTTTTGGATGCATAATATGCTTGTCAATAATGAACTGAAAAACATAATATGAATTATAAACAAGGATTACAACATCTAATCTGCCCAAAAGTGTTTGGATTGTTGTTTTTGGCTTGTTAATCAACTGATTGGATATGTGGTTTATTTGTATTAAGTGAATAATAATCTGCTCAAAAGTGTTTATTTATTCAAGTTAAACAAGTAAATCAATGTATAATGAGTCATTAAACTGACAAGATTATACTCTTCATCTTCTTGAAACTGTTGAAATTGTGTAAATTGCCCTTGTGTTTAATGACTTAGTTATACAAACCTAATATAAATGGTTTCTGTCTAAAGATGATACCATGGTTGTATGACTTTGGATGGAGAAATATTGAAACAATAGTTTTTCCTTATTTGATAAATTAGCTATTGAATAATATTGTTTTCATGATCTTCTTCAGCACCTCACATGACGTCTCTCAACTTTAACAATATAGAGACCTTGACTGGCTCCAACTTCAAGAAATGGAAGGAGGATGTCGAGATTGTGCTTGGTCTCATGGATCTTGACCTGGCACTGAGGGAAGAAAAGCCTAAAGCCATCACTGCCAAGAGTACTGCAGATGAAAAAGTGAAGCTTGAAAAATGGGAGAGGGCAAATCGAATGTCCATGATGATAATGAAGAAAGCAATGGCTCAGTCGGTCAAATGGGGTATTCCTAAGATTGACAATGCAAGGGAATTCTTGGCTGCAGTAGGAGATAAGTTTAAGGAGTCATAAAAGGCAGAAAATGTTGGAAATATGCCCTGAAAGTCAATCTTTGGAAGAAACCTTTCAGGACAAATGAATCGATGTATGGATGACTCTTATACATCAAATGGCAAAGACACGAATTAGGACTATCTCAATAAACGATATATGTCCTAAATAGTGTATCCATGGACAATGGATCGATTGAAGAAGTAATCTAATGTTATTAGACTACAGAGACCTTCTTCACATAACCATTGTGTCCAAAAGGTTCCTAGTCATTGGATTGTCGGAGGGAAACTGACAATGCTTAGACCGGTACATACTGTGTCCGCTTCAAATGGAAGGATGGAAAGTCTCATCCCATTCGTGTTGTGACACTAAGACAAGTATGTAGGTGCTCATTAAGAGAATGAGTTCACTGAACGCAATCGAACGAGAGTACTTGCATGGAGGTCTACTCACATGTCAAGCAAGTAACTCTAATGGTTGGAATAATGTAAGTAGTCATTTGACCTGAGGCATCGTCGTTGTCTTGTGGCTAAGTACTTAATCTTTGATTATGTCAAAGTCACCCCATTCGCGGATGTCCACGGCATAATTGGGGTTAAGCCACTTAGTCATGAAGGCAAGTGAATGCGCAACAAGGAATCTCTAATCCTCGATTAGAGAGGAAGAATACTCTAAGATATGATTCGGGAATCTTCGGCCGAAGTATCGAGCGTAATAAAGGAAAGTGTTCCTATACGACTCAATTGAATCATATAAGAAGGAATAATCACATTAGGGGTTTGACATAATATATCCATACCCTAGTAATGTGATTGAGAGTATGGTTTTAGAGAAGGATCGAATTACATTGTAATTCCAACTGAATAGGTTCTCCGAACAACTTCTACATTAGCTTGGGTAGCTATGACATATGGTTAGATGTCACTCATAGCTTGTGAGTTCTTCTAGATGATTAAATGTAGTCATCAAAGAAGAAAGGTGAATTAAAATGAAGTTTTAATTCACTAAGTGATTGGATTAAATATAATCAATTGGATTGATGTCAATCACCTCACTGCCTTGCTAATTAGAACCTAAAATGATTGTACACCGATACACTCTTGTAGTGAGTAATTAATGGATGATGGAAATAATTAATTGGATTAATTAAGTGTTGTGATTAATTTAGAAAGTCTAAAGAAATCATAAAAGTGATAAAGGATCGTTTTGGGCTTAAAGAAACGTTCGGGTTTAATTGGGCCCATTGGGCCTAAACCCATTGGGCTTTTATTCAAGCATAGGATGACTTGAAATAATAAAAGCCCAAAGCCCAAACCAAACGCTATAGGGCCGGCCACTTAAAGGGTTTGGGAGAGACATTTAGTCAAGTTGTTGACTAGGTTTCTTTTGTCTATATAAGGAACTTTATAGCACTAAGTTCATTAGGGTTTTTGTGTGTTTAAAACAACAAAGAGGCAAAAGAAATATCTCTCTAAAACACTACAAAGGTGATAGACGCATATTTATGCGACTTAGTTAACTAGTTTTCTTGCATTTACGTTATTAGTTCTTAGTTATTTTAGTACTTTAAGCCATTTTCGTGTGTTTGTAGGTCCAAAGGGCTAAGGTAGCAAGAAAGTGCATTTTGGTGCATTTTGGAGCAGTTTTGAGCTTGTAATGGATTACATATGATATGAGCAAGATGGATGGACGAATTTGAAGACAAAAGAGGCTAAGAACATGCTAAAAATCTGGTGAAACAAATACAAGTTGCAAGAAGGGATAAATTTCTAAAAGGATTGGCCAAAACTTCACTCAAAACCATGCATACCCCATAAAATTCATCAATGCCGTGGCCTTCCCTTTGTTTTACTTCCACCAGATTTTTTTTAGTGATGATGCAATGCTTAACTCACCATGACATGTGAGTGGATGACTCAAAACCTACCCTCACCAACAATTCTCCACCTTGCCATGCCTTACCTACTTCATTCCACCAGATTTTTGCATTAAACATGTCCATCCTCTTCCTATAAATACCATGGCAGCAACCTCATTCAAATCATCCAGAAATTAACCATTCTCCAAGCCTTTCCTTGCCTCTCCTACATATCTAAACCCCTTCCCATCCATTCCTCCAAATAATTAACCCTTCAACATCATTCCAACCTTGTTGTGGCGGCAAGGAGAAGGAGAAAAGTCCTTGGACGCGCTTGCTATCCAACATGGATCGTTGGAACGTTTAGGTGCTTTCTTCCCTTTGTTTTTCAATGGTTAAATTTGTTTATCTTTGTTTTGTAATAATGAGGAACTAAACCCCCCTTGGCTAGGGGGGGATTCAAAACCATGTTTATGCTTGCTATATGATTTGATTACTTCCAATTGCGTTTCTTGAATTGTGAATTCAATTTACTTATCCATTCGTATAAAAACTAATTTGTGTATGTTGGTTGAGAGTGCACGCTTAATTTTCATGCATGAATTTGACGCTAGAATATAAGGGAGTTTCACCTAATCTTTATGAACTTATATTCACAAGTAGTGAAGGTTGCTAGTCACAATCACGTTAAGTAAATTCTTGGCATAAGTTTCATGCAAATCATAGTAACGAGTGCCTCGTCAATGCTTATGTTTTTCATAGAACTTAATGATTCTTGCTTGTATCTCTATTATGCAATTCATGTAGGGAACTTGTAGGGAATGTTTTGGGTTGTCGTATGCAATCATCCAATCTAATAACTTGTTGAAAAACTGAGAGTTAATTAGTGCAATTCACGGTTAATTTGGGGCGTTGAGTATTCATAACTTATCGAAGAGCAATTGGAAATCATTTTGTATGCAAGCAAGACATGTGTGGAGAAGAACCCCTTAGCTAGCCTTCCATTATCCATTCAACCCAAATTTGTTTAAAATCTATTTAAGTTTTTAGTTTATTCGTTTTTACTTTCAACTTCACCAAACTCAAATCCCCCTTTTACTTTCTTGTTTTAAAATCTTTTGTTTACATTTTTAACTTTGTTTTTTTTTTGTTTTTGAGTCAGTTTAGAGGTTTTAGCAAGCCCTCCTAATCCCCGGTTTAGAACGATCCCTACTTACATACTTTGCTACAATTGTCAAAAAGAGGGTTTAATTTGTGTGTCAAGTAATTCTCGCATCAAAAGGCCGGCCACCTTGGGGGTGTTTTTACTAACACATCTTTCACCCTTTTGGTTATTCCTCCATCCATCTCACTACACTAGTGGGTGTGGATCTTTAGAGGTCTTCTCCTTTGGAGACTTAAGGAGAACCTTAGAGCACTCTTACTAACAAAGTGGATGAGGCAAGGAGGGAGGCTAGGCTCAAGGACTTCAAGGAGCAAAGGGCTTGGAGGTGGTCCATCCTTGGTCTAAAATCAAGATCAAGAGGTATAGATCTATTCCTTGACTTTGTTCTTAAGTTAAATGTTTTGATGCATTATATATAAACCTATGAACCTTGAAGGGGATTTGCATGACTATTGCTTTGGTATTATTTGATAAATTGCTTTCGTTGCTCATGTATATAAATTTTGAATTGTATATGCATGCTAGTCATTTAGAAATCCCATGTGTTAAGCTCATAATTTTCCCTTCAGAAACTGGGACCTTCCTTACGCAAATAACATCAATGAAGTACAATGGTGTGGGAAGTGTCAGAGAGCATATATTGAAGATGGTTGACCTTGCCCAGAAACTAAAGGATCTTAAGGTATCTATGACTGACCAATTTTTAGTCCACATGGCTTTAAATTCTTTACCTCCTAAATATGGGCAGCTCAAATTCTCATACAACACTCAAAAGGATAAATAGGGTATCAATGAACTGATTTCAAATGTGTACTCAAGAAGATGATCAACTCAAAAAGGACAAGGCAATGGCTCAGTCGGTCAAAGAGGGTATTCCTAAGACTGCCAATGCAAGAGAATTCTTGGCTGCAGTAGGAGAGAAGTTTAAGGAGTCAGAAAAGGCAGAAACTAGGACATTCCTTACGCAAATTGTTGGAATATGATTATGATAACATGGTTTTCACAATATGTGTAATCATGTGTGAAGGTACACCATAACATTGGTGTACTGATATACATATGATTGTAGTGAAATAAGTTAATTAATTAATAAAGGAAATAACATAATTAATTAATTAATTAATTAAAGGATATGAACAGTTATATTCCAACCTGAGAAGTTATAACTTCTCCTGAAGAACACAACTTCTCCAGAAAGGTTACTTGCATATCTATATATTTGTAAATCCCCTTCTGTCAGAAAGTACATTCAATTATATATTCACTCTGTTCATATCCTTCACTCCGTATTGTGATCGATAGTCCAACGACATCCGTTTCCCGATCCTGTTAATAAACAATTTCTATCAGTGGTATCAGAGCCTGGTTTTCATGAATCAAGATAATTTGCCCAGTTTTCATCCGAGGACGTCTCAAACAAAACCTGAGACTTCCTCTCCGTCAAGTAACGAATCCAACAACGTTTTTTTTCTAAGTTTCAACTTGAAAAGCATTTAGGGAAGAGGACGTTGGTGACCAAGGAGAATGTTGAACCGATTTTGATTGAAAGTTCGAAATCGTCATCGGAGTATTTTCCTGTAGAATCCAAAACTCACAAAAATACCCAATCATTCGAAATCCCATCCTACAACCCGTTTGAACCTAGGCCTGAATTAACCCAACAATTTGAACCTTAATTAACCCAACAATTTGAACCTTATTCCCCTACACCATTACTTTCGACAGAGAACAAAATTCTTTCTGAAATTGAACCATTTCATCATACAAATTCATCCAACAATTATCAGAATTCATAAAGGTTTTACAGTCCCATTAGGCCCTCAGACAATCCATTTCACTCGGGATTTTTGCCTGCAAAAATCGAATCTACACAAGAATTTGAAACTACAAGTGCAAATCCCTTTCCTAGATTTTGGTCACCAAGTCCAAGGGATTTACCTGCACCTTTAAGTCTGATTCGAAGTCGTCCTCTGCCTCCACCGTGGACTCGCCGGCGTGGTCGTAATCTTCCACCGTGGTCACGTCCTCAAGCCGCAGTCTCGTCCTCTTGCGGTAATACACAACACCGTCGACACCGATTTCTTCGAAGACAAATTGTTTCTGCTGTTCGTGATTACCCACCGGGCTGCGGGACATATTTTATTAAGAAAGGAGAACGATCGTATTTTTCCCAGAGACAGTGCTTTGAAAATAAAGAAGAGAGGGGGCATTGCTTTGAAAATAAAGAAGAAGAATATTGTTTTGACAATAAAAAGGTTGAATTTAATTTGGAGGAGGCTTCACGTGGGGAAGATACAAAAGCCACTAGTTTTGGTGATTTGTTGGAACCTAACAGTGCAGAGGCATCACGTGGGAAGCCAACAAAATATAAGGGATTTTGTGGTTCTAAGCAATTTGACGGAACATTGAAAAGTGAACTTACACTAGTAGTATTTGTATTTGTATTTAAGTTTGTATTAAGTATTGTGTTTGTTTTGTAATTTTCTGAGCTATGGCAACTAAATCTTCCAAATCCGAAGTTTTTAAAATAGAGAGGTTGAATAACGTTAATTATCGAATATGGAAGAGAAGGATTACTTATCTTTTAACCCATGACAAGACTTTGTACACTATCAAGGACGAGAGACCCCTTGGGCCCTCTCGAGTTTATAATAAATGGGTGGAAGATAATGAATTGGCTAAGGCCACAATCCTCAATTACATGGAAGATAAATTAATACCTCTCTATGAAGAATATGATTCGGCCAAAGAAATCATGGATGTACTTGAAAAGAAGTATGGCCCTAAATCTCAAACATACATTCAGTTATTGCTTGAGAAATACAATGGGACAAAAATGGAGGAAACTGATTCTATGGTTGATCATATTACAAAAATGGAAGTAATGGCAAAAGACTTAGCCAATGCTGGCCATCCAGTTTCTGATCAAATGCAAGTTAGTGTTCTTCTTGGTAGCCTCCCAAATTCTTGGGAAAATGTAGTTACTTCCATGACTTATGGTCAAGTTGAATTAACGATGAATACATTGCCTGCAATGTTGGCTATTGAAGAAGTTCGTAAAAATTATAGGAAAAAGGAAACTGGACAGGGTAGAGCCAACCTCCTCATAGCGGAAGATTCTCAGAAAAATAAGCAACACATGCACAAGCCACATAGTAGTAACAAACGCCCGAACTTTAAAAAGTTTGGACACCGCAAGCATAACAAGTTTAAAGGAAAGGAGAGTACATGTTACAATTGTGGAGAGACTGGTCATTATAGGTATAAGTGCCCAAAACGACGCAAAAACAACAAAACTCCCAAAGAACTAATTTTGACTGTCTCAGAAGCACTCATTGCTGAAGATCAAGGACAATGGTGGATAGATTCAGGAGCAACTCGTCATGTAAGTAAGGACAAAAGTTGCTTCATCAATTTCAAGGAGAAAGCACTAGGAGAACATCGTCTCTACATGGGCAACAATACTTATGTCGATGTTTTGGGTGAAGGAGATTGCAAAATCAAGAATAGTAAATCTACCATTGTACTTAAAAATGTTCTGTTTGCACCAAATATAAGAAGGAATCTTGTCTCTGTTTCTGTCCCAGAAAAGAAAGGTTTTGAGACAAGGTTCATGAATGGTGCTGTCACTATTGGGAAAAAGGGTTATATTTATATAAGGGGAATAAGAGTCGATGATATGTACTCAGTTTGTATTAATAAAAGTATTTCTTCCGAGTATGCCTTTGTCTCTACTGTTCAAAACTTGTCATATTTATGGCATTTACGTTTAGATCACATAAATAAAAATAAAATAATGCACATGAGTAAAAATGGAATGTTACCTCAAATAAGTGCACATGATTTTGATACATGCGAATCATGTATTAAAGGAAAAATGACTAGAAAATCATTTTCTCAACATTGGATTTCTACAAATTTACTTGAGATAGTGCATACAGATTTATGTGGACCTATGAGAACAAAAACCCATAGAGGAATGAAATATTTTGTGACTTTCATCGATGATTATTCCCGTTATGGATATGTCTACTTCTTGCAGCATAAAAATGAAGCCTTAGAAAAATTTAAAGAGTTTAAGGCCGAAGTAGAGAACCAATTGGGACGATCCATAAAGACCCTTAATAGTGATAGAGGTGGAGAATTTGAAGCCTTTGATGATTTCTGCAAAGAGAATGGTATAAGGCATAATTATACTATGCCTTATACACCGCAACAAAATGGTATTGCAGAAAGAAGAAATCGAACTCTAATGGATATGATGCGATCTATGATGTCTTATGCTGACTTACCTCTACATTTTTGGGGTGAAGCTTTGGCTACTGTAGCATATATATTAAATAAAGTTCATACAAAGGCCAAGCCACTAACTCCATATGAATTATGGCATGGGCACAAACCCAATTTATCAAACTTAAAAGTTTGGGGTTGTAAAGCGCATGTCCTCATTCCAAAGCCATTAAGAAATAAATTACAAGCAAAGACTTTGGAATGTAAATTCATAGGATATCCTGATAATAGTATCGGATATAGGTTTTATCATCCTGAGAAAGGATTGATCGAAAGTAGAGATGCTACTTTTATTGAAACTACTGATTTGTTTAAACCAATACACGAATTGGAATCTTTGGAAGAAGAAAATTCTCCTACGAATGATCAAGATTTCCATCTTGATTTAGACTTGTCTCATGATGCTGACATTGACAATGATCAAGTGGGAGACGTTAACATGGGTGATCATATCAATGTCGATCATGACATACACATGGATGATGATCATGATATTATCATGGAAGAAATAAATAGTGGGAGAAATGATCAAATCAGTGGGAGTAAAAGAAAAAGGGAACCATCTAGAAGATTGAAAGATCACTTTGTTTTCAATCTTGAGGAGGTAGATCATTCAGTGGGAGATCCAGACCCAAGGAATTATAAAGAAGCAATGGATAGTTTTGAGTCTGAACAATGGCAACAAGCAATGAATGAAGAACAAGATTCCATAAAGAAAAATGAAGTTTGGGAATTGGTTGATCTACCTAATGGAAGAAAGCCCATCGGTTGTAAATGGGTACTTCGTAAGAAGTACAAATCAGATGGTACCCTGGATAAGTTTAAGGCTCGACTTGTAGCTAAGGGTTATACTCAGAAACCTGGTATAGATTTTGTGGACACTTACTCTCCAGTTGCGAAGTTTACATCCATTCGTATACTTATGGCAATTGTTGCTAGAATGGATTTAGAACTTCATCAGTTAGATGTCAAAACAGCATTCTTGAATGGAGATTTGAAGGAAGACATCTATATGATTCAACCCGAAGGATATCATGTCAAAGGACATGAAAACAAAGTCTATAAATTAAGAAAGTCGTTGTACGGTCTTAAACAATCATCAAGACAATGTAGATGACATCTTACTTGCAGGTAACTTTATAGATATGATTGAAAAGACTAAGTCATATCTGGGATCCAAATTTGAAATGAAAGATATGGGAGAAGCATCTTATGTTCTAGGAATTAAAATTACTAGGGATAGAGATGCCAAAACACTATATTTGGATCAACAAAATTATCTGGATAAAATATTTAAAAGATTTAATATGCAAGATTGCAAGCCAGTTAGTACACCTGTTTGTAAAGGAATGATGCTTTCCAAAAATATGTGTCCGGTACATAAGCAAGACATCATTGATATGCAAAATGTTCCATATGCCCAAGCAGTTGGAAGTTTGATGTATGCTATGACCAGCACAAGACCTGACATATGTCATGCAGTTGGATTGGTAAGTAGATATCAATCCAACCCCGGAAAGCAACATTGGACGGCAGTAAAGAGAATTATTAGATATCTAAAAGGCACCCAAGGTATGAAACTATGTTTCGGATTAAATGATCTAGATTTAGTTTGTTATTGCGATGCAGATTTCGCAGGCGACTTGGATGACAGAAAGTCAACAAGTGGTAACATTATCTTGTTTGGAGGAACGGCTGTTTCTTGGTTAAGTAAGAAACAAAGTTGTGTTGCAAAGTCTACCATGGAAGCAGAATATATATCTTGTAGCACAACGGTTAGTACTGCAGTATGGGCTAAACGATTTATCGATAATTTAAATATAGGTATACCTAAGGAGCACGTCAATGTGTTTTGTGATAATAAGTCCGCCATTTTTCTGATAAAGAGTGGAGCAAATAGTTCCAAAGGAAAACACATTGATGTTAAATATCACTATGTACAAGATATAGTGGAGAAAGGAGAGGTAGAGGTCGACTACATACCTTCCGAAGAGATGGTGGCCGATCCGATGACCAAGGGATTGTCTCTGGAAAAATTCAGAGAGCATGTGACTACAATGGGTTTGCAAAACATCTAGATGTGTTGTAGTGTGAGACGTGCAACGGGCATCGTTGTATGGTTTTAGGGACGCCTGAAACATGGACAAGTAGATGCGACTCTATCTGGTTCTTTAGTACTTGGTCGGTTAAAGATAGAGGGCACTAGCGAGGTAACCAGGTTATAATAAATCGTCTTGAAAGTAAAATCCATAATAAGCTTCAAGAAATAATTTATATAACACTGTGGCGTATAGTGCGGGGCTAAGTCATCATTTGTAACCGGGTATGGATTGTTTTTCCTAGTTACTTGGATATGATGCCATTTTACTAAAGAGTAAAATGTTATTAGATTAAGTGGAATGGTGCGCACCAGGTAAAGAAGCCACATATCTGATGTTACATTCAATTTGTCTATGAGTAATACTCTTGAGAAACAAATCAGAATAGGAAACCATTTATGTCATCATAATCAAGTAGGAGATGTTGGAATATGATTATGATAACATGGTTTTCACAATATGTGTAATCATGTGTGAAGGTACACCATAACATTGGTGTACTGATATACATATGATTGTAGTGAAATAAGTTAATTAATTAATAAAGGAAATAACATAATTAATTAATTAATTAATTAAAGGATATGAACAGTTATATTCCAACCTGAGAAGTTATAACTTCTCCTGAAGAACACAACTTCTCCAGAAAGGTTACTTGCATATCTATATATTTGTAAATCCCCTTCTGTCAGAAAGTACATTCAATTATATATTCACTCTGTTCATATCCTTCACTCCGTATTGTGATCGATAGTCCAACGACATCCGTTTCCCGATCCTGTTAATAAACAATTTCTATCACAAATCACATCAATGAAGTACGATGGTGTAGGAAGTGTCAGAGAGCATATATTGACGATGGTTGATCTTGCCCAGAAACTGAAGGATCTTGAGGTACCTATGACTGACCAATTTTTAGTCCACATGGCTTTAAATTCTTTACCTCCTAAATATGGGTAGCTCAAAGTCTCATACAACACTCAAAAGGATAAATAGGGTATCGATGAATTGATTTCAATGTGTGCTCAAGAAAAAGATCAACTCAAAAAAGGACAAGGCAGTGGATGTGAATTTTGTGCAAGCTGAAAAATGCAAAAGAGACTCTACTTTTGGTTCAACTATACCTGCTGGTAATAAGAAGAAGAAAGAAAACTTTTCTTCATTTAAAAGTACCAACCCCTCTAAAGGATCTCACAAAATTATGCCTGTTAATGCCGAGATTGAGAAAGAAAAAGAATGTTATTTTTGCAAAGAAACAAGAAACAGGTCACTTAAGAAACAATTGCACTGGATTCAAAAATTGGCTTGTCACTAAAGGTAACATCATAAATGTTTTTGTATGTGTTGAATCAAATTTAGTTTTTATTCCCCCTCAAGGTTGGTGGTTTGACACTAGGTGCTCCATTCATATAACTAATTCCTTGCAGGGATTCTCAAAAACAAGGGAGATAAACAATGAAGTCTACAATGTCTATGTAGGAAATGGGAGAAAAGTTGCTGTTGAATCCATAAGGAGAGTCGAATTAGTCCTTTCATCTGGTTTTGTTTTAGAATTAAGTCCAGTCTTTTATGTACCTCCCATGAAAAGGAATTTGATTTTTGCATCTAAGTTAGTTAAGTCAGGCTTTACCTTTGTTGGTGACGATCACTGTGTTAAGTTTTACCATTCAAATAATATTAATGAAATGCTTGGGAAAGCTTATCTTGAAATCGATATGTGGCAATTAGACTGTTCGTATAAAAATGAATGCTTTAGTGTTCAAGCTGTTGGTTCAAAATTATTGTCCACTTCTGAAAAATCCTCCATGCTTTGGCATAAAAGGTTGGGACATATATCTAAAGAAAGAATCCTCGCCTTGACAAAACAAAATATGTTGCCACAACTTGATTTTAGTGATTTCAAAGAATGTGTCAATTGTTTCAAAGGAAAACTCACCAACACTAGAAAGTTAGGTTCAAACCGTAGTCAATCCTTGCTAGAAATCCTACATATTGACATATGTGGACCTTTTCCAAACAAAACCAATCGTGGAAAATCATATTTCATATCCTTTATTGATGATTTTTCACGTTATGCATATGTTTATCTCATCTCGGAAAAATTTGAAGCTTTGGAGTGTTTTAAATCTTTTCATTTAAAGGTTGAAAAACAACTTGAAAAACAAATTAAAATTGTGAGATCCGATAGAGGTGGTGAGTATTTTGGCAGGTACACTGAGGTTAGGCAACATAAGGGGCCTTTTGCAACTTATCTTGAACAAAACGGCATCGTAGCACAATATACCACCCCAGGGACTCCCCAACAGAATGGGGTGGCAGAAAGAAGAAACCGTACTCTCAAAGATATGATAAGGTCTATGTTTGCACACTCATATCTCCTTATTTTTCTTTGGGGAAAGGCTTTGAAAACAGCAGCATATATCTTGAACCGAGTACCAAGCAAGTTTGTCAACTTGGTGCCATTTGAAGCATGGACTGGAAGATAATTGAGTTTCAACCATTTCCATGTTTGGGGATGTAAAGCCAAGGCAAGATTCTACACTCCAATGAAGAAGAAGCTTGATCCAAGAACTACAAGTTGTAGGTTCATTGGATACTCCGAAAGATCAAAGGGGTTTAAGTTTTATTGCCCTAACAGTCATTCCAGAATTATGGAGACACACAATGCTAAGTTTCTTGAGCATTTGAATGGAGATGATGACAACTCTTCACATTCAATGTCATCAAATTTTGAAGAACTGTCACAAGAAGGTGAGTTGCTTGAGGAGTAACCAATTGCTGTGTGCATTCCTCTCGAGTCACAAACATTTCCTACACCTGACAATCTCCCTGAGCAACAAGTAGATGGAATGATGAATGATCACCAAATTCCCCATGATGAAGAGCAAAGTACTAACATTGCAGACGTGGAAGATAATAATATTCATGATCACATAGATGGCATGGCTGTTGCATCGATTTAGGCACCAGTCAGAAAGTCACAGCGAGTTCGCAAGGCTATTACGTTACCAGATTTCGTGTATCTTAATGAGGCAGAACATAACATAGGGGATGATGATGATCCTACATCCTATCACGAAGCAATCTCAAGTACAAGATCAAAGTTATGGAATGAAGCCATGCATGAAGAATTACAGTCTATGGAGAAGAATAGAGTATGGACCTTAGCACCAAAACCCAAGGGGGTTCACAAACTCATGGGTTGCAAGTGGGTCTTTAAAATAAAGAGAGATTCAGAGGGTAATATTGACAAACATAAAACGAGGCTAGTGGCAAAAGGCTTTACACATAAAGAAGGAGTCGATTACAACGAGACATTTTCTCCTGTCTCAACCAAAGACTCCATGAGAATAATACTAGCTCTCACAGCTCATTTTGATTTAGAGCTTCTTCAGATGGACGTTGAAACAACTTTTCTTAATAGGGATCTTGAAGAAGACATATACTTGAGCCAACCACCAAGATTTGTTGAAAGGGGGAAATAATTAATGGTTTGTAAGCTGAACAAGTCGATTTATGGGTTGAAACAGGCTTTAAGGCAATGGAACAAAAAGTTTGATAATGTGATGGAGAAGTCAGGTTTTCAAGAGAATAAACTGGATGAGTGTGTATATTTTAAAGTCTGTGGTACCAAGGTAATATACTTGGTATTGTATGTAGATGACATATTAATGGCGAGCTCTGATATGTTTTTGTTACAGTTGACTAAGGGCATGTTAGCTCAGAACTTCGATATGAAAGACTTGGGAGAGGCTCAGTTTGTTTTAGGGATAGAAATCATTTGGGATCATGCCAATAGATCCCTTGGTCTTTCACAAAGACAATATATTGATAGGGTGACTAAAAGATTTAGCATGGATAAATGTTCAAATGGAGAGCTCCTATTGAAAAAGGAGACAAGTTGACTTGCGAGTAGTGTCCTAAGAATGATCTGGAGAAAGAAGGAATGAAAGACAAGCCGTATACATCACTAGTAGGGAGCTTGATGTATGCACAAGTATGTATAAGACCGGATTTAGCCTTTGCGGTGAGTGTACTGGGCATGTTTCAATCAAATCCTGGTCCATCTCACTAGGTTGCAACTAAAAAGGTCTTGAGGTATCTTAAAAGAACCAGGGATTTTATGTTGACATATAGTCATGTGGACAAACTTTAGTTGGTGGCATTCTCCGACTCTGACTTTGCAGGGTGTATAGATGATATGAGGTCAACTAATGGCTACATTTTTCTGCTAGCTAATGGGGCAGTTTCGTGGAAGAGTTCAAAGCAAAAGAGTATTGCATCTTCTACGATGGAGGCTGAATACATGGGGTGTTATGCAACAACTCAACAAGCCATTTGGCTTAAAAATATGATGAAGGGACTTGTGATTATTGACAATATTGAAAGGCCTCTCAAACTTTATTATGATAATAAAGCTGCAGTCTTCTTTTCGAAGAATAATAAGAGGTCTTATGCGAGTAGGTTAATGGACATAAAGTTTCTGAAAGTGAGAGATGAAGTTAAGAAGGGGACTATTGATATTGAGTATATTAATACAAGTTTGATGGTTGCTGATCCAATGACAAAGGCTTTACCAATGGGAGTCTTCAATAGGCATGTTTTTAACATGGGAGTAAGAGAGTTCTTTGATTAAGTTAATGAGTGGGAGTAAGCACTCTAAAGATTGTGTTGAACTTGTTTTATTTTGGTTGTTTATTTTGATGTTAGTAGCTAGTTTCAGAACAATGCTATGAATTATTATTGTTTTTGATAATCTATGCAATTTGTCATTTCAAATAGTTTTGGTACTGAAAGTAATTTCAGTTTGTTTTGAGGAACCAATGTTTTTGTTTGTTGGTTCTCAACATCGTGATTCTGGTAGTAACATAGTGTTTCATGATAAATGTGTATGTAATTATAGAGTATCAAGTACAGGTTATTCGTACTTGGGCTTTCTATGGTTCTGCATTTTTCTTGGAATGAGAAGTTACTAACTAAAGTGGTTGCAAGCTTTTGTAAACTCAATGATCATCATGATTCTTATTGTATTGAGGAATATCATTGACATTCAAGTGGGAGAATGTTAGACTATGTGTGAATGACAATGAGATAACAACCAGGTTTCTTGAATCACACGTAAACTCATTGTGCGAGTTGTGTGGTTGAAGGAATATGAGATCCTTGATATAATAGGAGTTGTGGAGTTTAGTTATTGTGCAGTCAATTAACAAGAGTACTTGTAGGGTATTCACTGAGATATTAGAATCACGATGGGACTTGAACTTGTTATGAGGATAGAGTTTATCTTCACTACTGATAATAGGCCGGTAAGTGTGGAACTTTGATAGGATAATTTGGTGTATATATACATATTGAAGAAGTCCTTGCTTCCACACAATAAGACTCTCGAGAACTAAACCCTATTTACTAGTAGAGATCATCACTGTGTGCTGGAAGTAGAAGACTGATTCACTTGTTCATTCAATGGCAGCAACATCAGGTAAGTCGTTTTGCAGATTGCATGTAGAGTTGTGTGTTGAGGTTGTTCGTGGATGTAATCCTATCGCTACGTTGATTATGTTGTTGACTTGTGTGTACTCATATATTCCAACATATTTTGCTTTACAAGAAAAAAAGTAGTGAGCAAGATACCTAGATGGAAGGGGTACCTACAGCTTACAACACCTATATATACACACAAACACACATACATACATACATACACAAATGCTTTCAAATAAGGAAAAGAAGATACCAAAACCTTCCGTACCAATAAGAACCAGGAACAACCTCAACTTAATTCCATGTCTTGGGGGAAGCCACTCAACCCTAAAATTACCACCACCACCACCCTGATCCAACATTAAACTGCTCGTAATACCCCGAAAACACTTTTGCCCTATATATGTTGTCGCTTTTCGGGTTAGCCCTTAATGACAAGAAAATTAACCCAAGGATCAGCCACGCACACTTTGGTTTGTTTGCAGCCATAATCTGCACCGTCGTAGCCATAGCCGTGATCATTGCAGGCATCGTGGTGTTTTCCGGCTACATGATCATCCATCCAAGGGTGCCTTTAATCACCGTCACCTCTGCTTATCTCGATAACTTTCAAAACACCGAGGCCGGTCTTCTTGAAACGGAGATCACCATTGTTATAAGGGCGGAGAACGACAACACCAATGCGCATGCAAGCTTTTCGGATACAAGCTTCATGCTGAGCTTCCAAGGGCTGAGCATTGCGGGGCTGGTGGCGTATCCGTTCGAAGTCAATAAAAATAGCTTGGTTGATTTCCATTACTTGGTGCAATCATCGTAGATTCCGCTGAATCCGGAGCTGATGGATGAAGCGGGACAGAATTGTTTTTAACTTGAAGGGGAATTTGAGGGCAAGGTGGAGAGTAGGGTTGCTTGGTTCAGTTAAGTTCTGGGGTCATTTGAATTGTCAGCTCAAGTTTCATCCTTCAAATGGAACTCACCTTGCAGCTCAAGGGAAAAATAGTCAAAACACAGATCCATTGTCATCTTTCAATTTTTACGTACGCAAATTGAGTTCTTCTCCTTTCCTCCATTAAAATAATAGGCTTCATTTCAATTTTCAGGATTAGGATTATTGAAAAACAAATAATCGGTGAATGTAGTCTCTCTCTTTTGCTTTTCCCCTCTTTGTATTCCTTTCTAAATTTTTCTCTTTCACGAAGAAAGAAGAAAGGGTTCGTTGTAATTTCAAAACCTACCTGGAAGCTCCTTTACGCAACCAATAAAAAACACTTATATGAAGCTTTCTGAAATCAAATGATGGCTTTGCTAATGTAGCTCTTAAATATGTTAACGCTTGTATTTCGGAACGTTTATTGAGAAGCTCCTTTAGTCCCTTATCAACCGTGGAGGGCTAAGAGTGATCACGATTATGTTTTAGTTCCCTAAAACATTATTTTTAGTGTCTAGTTTTGGTTACGTAGTTTTCATCTCTACCAATACATGACTATAATAGTTTGTTGTATTGGAAGCGATAATAAGGGGAGAGAGAAGGACATAGAAAATCCACACGGGCTCCACCAAAAGCTTTTTGTCATATGACTAGGATTTGGATCATATTCGGATCTAAATTGTGGGGATTTTAGGGATTCTCACATCCTAATCGTTTATCGTACATCATTCGATCAGAAATTATTTTGAATTTTTTATTTAAAATTTAACATAAATAGTACCTAACGAAAGCTGACCACACGATATACGATGAACGGTTATGATGTGAGGATCCCCACAAAGAGGATCCAGAGAGGATCCTCATCCATATGACTAAATGTAGTTAGCTCGAAAATTACAGGTAGTCGACCTGAAAGCTACTTGTAACTAACCCTGTTTGCTAACGAGGATATAGCCCTTACTGGCCAGTATATACTCTAAGTATGACCTTAAGCAATAAGAATTGAAGAAAAAAAAACAAATGAAGCTTTCAGTATTCAGTGAACAAATGACAAGCCATGACAATCGTGCAAATTAAGCAAAGAACAAGGTAAAGCTACCTAGAAGCAACTAAGAGCACTTCCAGTGTGTAAAGGCTCCCCTTGGTAATAGGCAATTCAATCCCCTCAAGGAATAGTAACCGCCCTTAATGAATTGTAGTTGCCTATTGCATTTCCATCCCTAAATTGAATAGCCAAAGCAATTCGCATTAAAATATTAGTATTTTTTATTTTATAAAATAATAAAAAAATATTTTTTTTAATTCAGATAGGGTTTTATTTTAAATAAAGTACCAAATTAAATAAATATGAAATTACATAAAGTACCAAATTAAATAAATATGAAATTATATAAAGTACTATATTAAATAAATACAAATTACATAAAGTACCGAATGGTGTTATTAACTTCAAATTTAAAAATTATATATTTATAGAAGAAAATACAAATTACATATTTATAGAAGCAAAAAAAATTATAATTTTTAAATTTTGTTTTTGATTTTTTTCGGATATTAAATTAATTTTTAAATTTTTTATTAACTTAATTAATCTGGACTATTGGATTATGTCACAGCCCGTCCCGAAATAAATTATTGATGACGTGAATTGACTATTTTACCCTTGGATGTGAACGTTGTGGTGTGTTATGCATGTAGATGGGGGTTCAAACTTACATTTTTTTGCTAATTTTTGGAAGAAATTAGAAAGGAATTTTTGTGGTTTTGGTTGGTGACCCACGTGGACCACACACACACACAAACTCTCCTTCTCTCTTCTCTCCCGTGCTCTCTCCCTCGGACTCACTCTCTCTCCTTCCCTCATGTACGGACGAACGCCAAACTCACACTTCAAGCGTGGATCGACGTCAAGAAGGTAAGATTCGAACTCCTTGCAAGTCCCTGAGTTCATTTATACCATTTTTAAGACCTGAAAACCTCAAAAAGCCCGAGAACTCTAACCTCCGATTTGGTGCACTATTCATGCACACGTAAATGTGAAGGTTTTAGGTGATTTGAAGCTTGTAGGAAGCTTAAAACATCCCTATGAAGCTTAGAGAAGAAAAACCAAGCGATTTGGACGTCGGGATCGTCAGTTTCAAGCTTGGCTGGTTTTCCTTGAAATTCTCCAGTGAGATCCCGTGAGATTTAGGCCCTAAAACTGGTATGGGTTTGTTCTACATGTCCTAAGCTTCATTTTGATATATAATTCGTGAAATTTGGCTGAAAAACGACGGAGATATAAAGGTTTAAAGAAATTCCTAGTTTCCAGAGCCGGCGTCGGTCGCCGGAGTCCTGAGGTTAGGGGTGATGGAATATTCCGTCAACTTTGACGAAATATTCCTAACGGCGTTGGTTAGTTTAACGGATTTCGTTACTATTTAACAAAATATTCCATGGAATATTCCTAACGGGGTTAAGGGATTCTGTTAGGGCCCCTGCTCGTGGGCGGCGCATGTTGCCGTGCCTTGGCCGGCGCGTGGCAAAGCGTAAGTGGTCAGAAAATTATTCTAAAAATATGAGGATGTTCGTGGAGTTGTGTAGATCACGTTGTATATTCAAACACCCCATTTGCGCATTGTATGAGAAGTTATTAGTTAGTTTTGGTTAGGTGCTTTAAATTAACGTTTATTCAGTTAATTCGCATATAGGTGAGACTTATCCCGAGGACGAGCGTAGTCAAGGGCGACTCGGGGGCTACGACCCTTCGACATACTAGTGAGTGGGTTTTGGATTTTCAGTATATACTTATATACTTGATATTTTCCCCAAAAATGCAATTAAATGAAAGTATGCCTTGAATGTCATGCATATAGATTTATATTTTGTATTTGCTAGTATATGATGCATAATATATAATTGTGGTGTTGTGGAAGCTCAGGTAAGTACCAGGTGAGTTATGTTTGGTTATGTGAATCATCGATGATGTGATATATGATTGAGAACATAAACCTGCACCTAGGGTGATTATGATTTAGCCAGAGATATGGCACATGCCTGTTATTGATGTCACCTCCCGCACCATATGCTCACATTGGATCCAATTTAAGTGCACAGTCCTGTCGTACATACCATTATAGGTGGTTCCTACTCATAGGTGACTAGCGATTTATGGCCCAGCTATCATGAGAGAGTAGTATCGAGCATATTTATATTACACCCAGTATTGTCGTACAAACCTTTTCATTTGTTTTGACTCGTGTGCAGTAGAGTGCTGTATAGGTCATTGTAGTGACTCTGGCTAGATTTGACTATTGAGCTATGAATTCAGCCGTACAGACTTCCATAGGGGTTCCGGTTAATATGTTATATTTCCATGAATTTATTCTCGCCTGAATTACTTACTATGTTATATCTTGGCATGGCATACTTATGATTATGAATATGTGAAGCATGATTTGAATTGATATATTTACATATATGTTTATACATATGTTTATATTCTACTTCTGAGAAAATTTATACATGTTTTACAGCGAGGGGTTAGAACTGTTGAGAAATGAAATGTTTTTGTAAAACATTTGTTTTTGCCCACACACGTTTTCTGTTTTGCGCCCCTCCAGGTTTTAGGTAGACTGCTATTGGTGGCGTACGAGGATTCCGGCGGTTCTGACCTATTAAAATAATAGTAGAACATTTTATGGTACTGTATAATTAGTACTTGTCTTACTGGACGACACCTAGACTTTCTATGCTCTGAATAGGAGTATTTACACTTGTATTTCACTCATAGCACTTCCTGTTTATTAGTGCTCTTTAGTAGCTTTCGGTACTGTGCACATGACTATGTCACCCTCACGTGACGGCCAGCATGCCTTGATCTCGATCGGGGTGTGTCAATTGGATTACAAAAAAAATTGAAATCCAACAGTCCAGATTTTGACTCATAGCCTAATGGTAACAATTTTTTTTTATATAAAATTTTTAAAGCCGGAAAACATGGACTGTTAATTTAGAAATCAAACGGTCCAGATTGTCATGTCATCTAGCTGTCGGGGGAGGCTTGAAATTTTTTTTTTTAGCGATGGAAATCCAACGGCCCATAAAAATAGCCATTGAAAATCTAACGGCTTGGAAAAAGCCACGTTGCTCCTAGCAACAGTAACTGAGTGGGTTGCCACGTAGACCCCACCATCTAAATTGCTGTTGGAGATGCGCCCCCACGTGCCTGATGCAAATTTCTTTTAGAACGTAGCTGACGTTAGCCTAATATCACATCCATCTAGGTGCTCAGGCCTTTAATTTCCACCTGATCTCTTGGTTGGGCTGCCCTTAGCCTAATTGCCTGAGTGTGCTAGAGGGGTTTAGGGGGGATTGCAATGGATTCGTTGCCAATCCGCTGGACAATTGCCCATGGTGGAAGTTCTCTAAAGAATCCAAAAAATATGTGTAGATGGGCCCTAAAGAAAGCACATTTTTTAGTTTTATTTTGTTTTTTGTGATTGTCTTTTCTTGGCTTTTTGTTTGGAGGTTTGTTGGAGTTTCTTCAAGCTGGTATTAATGACCAAGGCCAAGATGTGCCTTTAACCATTTTGACTATGACTTAGATTGTGGGATCATGATTTTTTTTGTCTCATGATTTTATCGGAATATACACAACCTATTAAGCGTAATCCGGCGTCCTAGGCTTAAAACCTATTAAAGATATTACTTGTCTCCCAAGTAAAGAAACCCTAATTAAAGTCATGTTAAAATATTTGGGGATTAGGCAACGTAAAGATTGAGTATCTTTTCCTAGATTTCTTCCTAAATAGTCTCCTGATTTGATGAAAATTAATTTCCTTGCAAGGACTCTCAAGATCCCTGTAAATACTCTAACTTGGGTATTTATCAGGGAAGACATCTATCTCTCTTTGAGACTTCTCTCTAAGTTTATTATTCTCCACAAGACCCCTACATATTTTCTTTATGCCTAGCAGAGGCCCCAACACGTATACACGTCCATGGAGAACTCATCTCCTTAACGCCCTACCACATGCTATTCATCAAGAGTGGTTCACACTATTCTTCCTTAGAACTATACCCGTAGAATGATTCTCCTTCTTGGAGATATGTAGGCGGTCCTAATCAGATTCAACCACACCCACCCTTCCCCAATCAACTCCATTGTGCCCCCACCCCTTAGTGTAGATTAGGGCTGGGCACAGGCCGGGCCGGGCCCAAAATTCGAGGGACCAGGCCGAACCCGCTTGAAAATACAACGGGCCAGGGCGGGACGGGTTTTGCTATTTTGAAAATGAGAACCGGACTTAACCCGGCCTGTATAAAACGGGCCGGTTCCTACGGGTCCAACGGGTACTTTTTTTTTTTTTCTCTCTCTCTTTAATTTTCAGTATCCCACCAGACTCCCAGTTGAAGAGCCACCGGAGACAAATCAGAAAACTGGATCCATTAGTAAACACGGCCTGGAATTATTCAAGAACAACAAAATAAGTAAAATAAAAGTATACATCCGCGGGATTATGAATTGCATGCATTTAAATCGGAAAACCCCAAAAATTAAGCAGCAAAAGAAGAAGAAAATCAACAATTGAGTACCTCGTGAATGACGACGGTGAGGCTGGCGATGTTGGCGATGGTGTTTTTGGTCGCGCGCTCGTCCAATTTGACTTTGAGGAAGAGCTTGAGGTTCTTCTCCTTCTCGGATGAGCGTCGTCCTTCCCGGGCATGGCTGAAATAGGAAAGGAATCTGGCGACCGACAGACCCCCGACGACTGGAGGTGTCGAGATTTGGATTCTGGAGGCTGAAAATGGTTGCTAAAACGAAGAATTCAAGGTCAAGGTCGAGGTCGAGGTTGAGATCGAGGACGAGGTCAAGGTCGAGATTGAGGTCGAGAGGAGTCGGGGACTCGAAATGAGTGGAGGACTCGAGAGGACTCTGGTCTGGATCTAGATTTGGAGATTGAGGTCGAGAGGAGTTGGGGACTCGAAATGTGGTTGTGTGAAAAATAAACGGTGGGGATTCAATCCCTATAATTGAATGGTGGAAAAGGTTCGGGCCGGGGGCTCGCTTTATTGGAAAATTGTACCCGCCCCGCCCCATTAATTAAATGGACCCGCCCCGCTCCACCTCGTTTTGAATTTACAATATATGTACCTGCCCCGTACCAGCATTACCCGTCCCTACCTGCGGGTCCAGGACCCGTTTGCCCAGCCCTAGTGTAGATAATATCATTTTTTTTAAAAAAAATCCAAAAAAAAAGGTTGCTACTGTCCAAAATGCAAAAACAGAAAAATAATCTTCTGTTTCGGGTGTCTCAATCAATTCCAAGAGCTCTGATCCTTGACTATATAAATAAGCCCAAGGTCCATGCCACCACTCCAATCTTTATTCAATTAATTACAAGGCATAAGAGTTTATAAAGTCTAACAAAACCAGTTTTGATCGATGTGGTATTGTGGCTCTTTTATTTGTATTCAAAATCCAACTAGTGAGTCATGCCACCAAGAATCTTTAGGAAGGCAAGCCCAGTTTAGCGAAGTTATCCGTAATTATGGTAGTAAAAATTTTCCGTCTTCAGTATTGACGAATTTGTACTTACAAAACAATCAACACATTTGATCGATCAAAGATCAAAGCCTCGTACAGCCAAGAGGGGGTGGTTTGGCCAGTGGAACTCTGATGCCTAAGTTAGTATCTATGGAAAGAGTAAGTGTTTAGGGCCGTATGCATAGCAAAAACTTACCAAAATTTGGTGGAGATGAAGGTTTATAGGAAGAGGTGGTCGGCCATAGTGTTAAGGAGTCGCCTTACACGTGCCAGTATCCTATTGGTCAATGTGTGTCATTTGTTAGATGAATAAGAAAAGGATATTCTTAGGAAATTAATTAGGAGAAAATATCTTTGGATAATGGTGGAAGTATCCCTGATTGATTGTGATATGGATTACTTACTTGATGAAGTTGATCTTCAATTGGGGATGTATTAAGGATAAGATTTAGTTATTAATCCTTATCTTTATTACCTTTAACTTTTCCATGCCACAAGCAGGAGAGCTTTGAGCAGTCATAAACAATTGTTTAAACTTCCAGGGATGTTGAGCTGCGTGCGGGAGTATTTGTATGCCTTGTCCATTTAATGAGGACAATCTTGCCTTCTTCGGGATAAAATCCACATGTCGCCTCCAAGATTTTTGTGATTATTTTTTGCCTATTTAATTAAATTTATTATATAACATATAAATATAGGTGCCTTTTTATACTTTAAAAAAAATATTTGTATTGAGAATTCGGGAAACTTAAACTTAAGTCATCATGGCATTGGCTTCATCACAGACTGATGCATCAAATATAGGAAAAACCCAAAAAAACCCAAAACCCAAAACCAAATTCGAAAATTCAATCATTGACATCATTTTCCTTCATAGATTAATCAATAATTCAATGAATCAATATATGTAAATAGGATCGTGCATCTAGAATTCAACACTATTCAATTCCTATATGAAGAAAATTAAATATTCAAATCTAAAAAGAACAAAAAATTGAAAACCTACTCACAAAGTTTGAGGAGGTTGCAAAATGAGACCAGGCAATGGCACACGCTAGTGTAGGCAACGGGAGCTATGAGAGACGACATAGGCAGAGTTAGAGTTAGCACGAGCGGAGGTGAGAAAGAGAGAGAGTGAAAACATTAGTGCAAAGAAACAGAGAGAAGAGAAACACGAAATGGCAAGGGAAATAATATGGGTATTTTTTGGGTAGGCTACCCAAAAAGCCCTTCAACTTAATTAAAAAGGAAAAGAAAAAGATAAACAATGGAATGCTAAACCCTTAACTGCCTAGCCACACCACCTAGACCTCACCAGATTTTTCTCTACTTTTTGGTCTGAATCGCATCGGTACTCTACTGCTTAGGTCGATTTCTAGAACAGTAGCTGAGAGCAATGTTCACCACCCTCAAGTGGTGTAATGTTCACCACCTTACCTATTATAATTATATGAAATTAAATTTTGAGATTTGTGTGTACGTACTGCACAGATCTCAAAGATAATGAATATAGTTGGTGTAAAAAATATGGGAGTATTTTTGCTCACCACCGTAACTATGGTGTATGCTCACCATATACCTAATCAATTAACACGTGTCCTTTCACCTAACTCTAGTTAACTTTTACATTAAATGTGACTTTTTTTTAATTTTGAATTTTTTTTAAGCCAAGGTTAAGTGAAAAGACACATGACAATTTATTAGAGCATCCCCAATGAGGGGCTCTATATGGGGCTGAAAAAAGTGGTGGTGGATATAAACCATTTTAGAGTTCTTAGGAATCTTTAAGGCTTATAAAAGAATCTCTCCCAATGTGAGGCTATTTCTTTCGGGCTCTAAATGGGACTATAAATATTTATTTATGTAGTAATTTGATTATGTGATTATTATTTTGTGTTAACTTTTCCTAGGTTGATTTTTGACGTATTATCTTAAAAACAATTTATGAACTTTTCAACCTAAAAAAGTTCAAATTCTAACAAAGTTCAATTTCATTGTTTATAAATTGTTTGTTGGATTAGATTCTCTTATTTCAATCTCATCTGTTGAAAGATACAAATCTCCACTTCGTTATCTGAAATAATTTGATTTTTGCGTACAACACAACAATCTACCTAGCATCGATTGGTAAATTAGTATCACACAATTTAAAAAAAAAATTATTTGAAAATTTTACCCACCAATACCCGTGAACGTTAAATCATTTTGAAATTTTAATTTTATGGAATTTAAAACAATCATTAATTAGCCAAATTGCAATAAATGATAAACAAACACAACCAAATGTTTCATCACATAATAAGGGGCATTTAGGACTATAAAATTTGTAATCTGAGTCATAAAACAAATTTAATATTTATTTATTTTTTGTTAAAACCCAATAAACGGGTTTAAGTCAGGAAAAAATATATATGATGTGTTAAAGTTTTAAGGGGGAAATTTAAATTTTTAGATTAATAAAAGTGAGCATTTTTAGCAGAATAGCTTATATCATTTTATGTCTTAAGCATTAAACATACAAACAAAATGTAGGAGGATCTTTGGAAAAAAAATATGTAAGAAAAAAGAATTGAAAAAAAGAATAAAATGAGAGTATAAGTGTATTTGCAAGTGGATGGAGAGTGAGTAATGCCTATTCATACCATGTTTTATACCATATTTCTGTACCATCTTAGGTGGCATCTGATGTGGACAACCACATCATTTGAAAAATTTGCAAAACCCAAGGAAAGGAAGGAGGAAGACTCCTTGTATACTACAATCATCATTTAATTAACTAGTTTTTTTTAATTATTAGTTTATTAAATAATGAACTAAAATAAAAAATCTGATTAATTTAAATGATGTGGTTGTCCACATCAAATGCCACTTAAGGTGTAATGAAAATGTGGTACAAAAACATGGTATGAATAACATTACTCGATAGAATTTGGTTCACATGGGTTGCTACTTTTCTCGTGGGACCTACTATTTTTTGGGGCTAGATATAACCTAATTTTATGGTACCCAAGAAAGAAATTTGCTAGCCCAAGTGGTGTATTTAGCCCCATTTTCCGGCTCAATGGGTATGAAATTTCTCACTAAGGCTTAAAATGTAGTAACCTCATGGTGAATAAAGTCCTCATTTGGGATGCTCTTAGGTGTATGGTGAGCATACACCATAGTTTATTGTGGTGAGCAAAAATGCTACAAAAAAAATTCATATTTTTTTAGTAAATAATATTATCTACACTAAGACCATCTCCAACCCTTGGTCTAAAACCTAAAATTTTTAGCCCATAAAATTTAGGTTTTAACCCAGAAACAGCTTTTCTCCTCCAACCCTTCTGGCCTAAAATTTTAGCCCCATATTATTAAAGAATGAATTTAGGCTATTTTTTTAAAATTAACTTTAAAAAAAATATGTAGACTATCCTAAATTAATTTTATGAACATTTTAACCTAAAAAAATTTAAATTCCGATAAATATTGAAAAATCACTAAATTGATACATGAAACTCATGAAACACTATGGAAGAATATGAAAATCATGATAGAGATGTATAAACACAAAATACATGAAACATGCAAGACACACAGAACTAGGGGTGGAAAAAAAATACCGAAAATCCCAAACCATACCAAAACCGAACTGAAAAAAACCCAAACCGAAAATCTTGAATTTTTTTATACCGAAACCAAACTGATCCCGAATTGTTCAGTATGGGATCGGTCTCACACTTTAAAATATTTCGGTATTATAATTCCGACCTGAACTTTAAAGTTTAAACCTTATATATATATATATATATATACGTTGGAATATGTATATGGCCTATTATATTATTAAATAACTCAAAGCACATGGGTACTATATTGTTATCTACAGAATTCAACATTCACACACTCTCTTTGGAATTATCTCTATCTGTAACCCACAAAGGCAGAAGCCACCTTCCTTTAACTCAATCCAAACCAGAGTCGACACATCCCTACTCACTTTCTCTCATTTCTCATCTTTGTCCATTCACTCATTCTCAGATTCTCTCTGTCTCTATCATATCCCGGCCTAGGACGGATCACTTCCCGGGCCCGCTCCACCACCGTAGCACGATGTTGTCCTCTTTGGGCCTCGACTGCGCCTTCACGGTTTTGTTTTTGGGAACTCAAGAGTAACTTCCCAGTAGGTCACCCATCCTGGGAGTGCTCTAGCCTCCTTCTCGCTTAACTTCGGAGTTCCTATGGAACTCGAAGCCAGTGAGCTCCCAAAAGGCCTTGTGCTAGGTAGGGATGGGAATATACATTTAAGGATCACTCCCCTAGGCGATGTGGGATGTCACAATCCACCCTCTTAAGGGCCCGACGTCCTCGTCGGAACACCACGGCCAGGGTTAGGCTCTGATACCATTTGTCACATCCCGGCCTGGGGCGGATCACTTCTCGGGCCCGCTCTACCACCGTAGCACGATATTATCTGCTTTGGGCCCCGACCACGCTCTCACGGTTTTGTTTTTGGGAACTCACAAGCAACTTCCCAGTAGGTCACCCATCCTGGGAGTGCTCTGGCCTTCTTCTCGCTTAACTTCGGAGTTCCTATGGAACCTGAAGCCAGTGAGCTCCCAAAAGACCTCGTGCTAGGTAGGGATGAGAATATACATTTAAGGATCACTCCCCTAGGCGATGTGGGATGTCACAGTCTCTCATCGAATTCGAAGCTCAGCAACCACCACCCTCAGTGTCTCACTTCGACGAACTCTCTCCGCTCCGGCCACCACCACACGTCACGGCTTCATCCACACCTCTGATTCTCTATGTGGGTTTCGAATAAGGTTAGGGTTTCGAATTGGGGCTTAGGATTTCGAATTGGGGGCTTGGGTTTCTAATAAGGTTAGGGTTTCGAATTAGGGCTTAGGGTTTCGAATTGGGGGCTCAAATTGTGATGAACAAATTTTAGTGGATGCTTTTGCAGAGAAAATTTATGTGAAATTACGTGGTTTTGTGGCTTAATTTCATTTACTTGGTTGGCTACAATGTTTTATGATGATTTGTTGTGTGATTGTTGCAAGTTTCATGCTTTAGTTTCTTTTGAGATGATTGAATTATGCAGATGCAATTAGTTTTTGCAAATTGAATTGGATTGGGAATTTAGGTGTCTTAAGTTCTGCAGATGCATATCAGGTACAATTGTAGTAGTCTGCCAGCAATTTTGTGTGAATTTTATTCAGGATTCCCTATTTGTCCTGAAATTCGAAAATTATTTCGGGATTCCCGAAATTTGGGATTCTCGAAATTTGGTTTGGGATCTGTCTTGAAATTGGGATTCCTAAAAACTTCGATTTGGGAATAGGGACAAGAGTTTCGGTTCGGTATCCTATACTGAACCAGCCCTACACAGAACATATATGAAGCACATACAAAACACATGATAGAGATGTATAACACACCAAACATGTGAAACAGATGACACACCCGAAACACACACCATATACAAACAAAACACAAGAAACGCATGAAACACAAACCTACACACATGAAAAGCAAACCTTCAATTATCCTCTATAAGCATATATTGAATATCTAACCATCACACAACATATTCACTAATCTTCCAACTTTCAAAGTGTTTTTGTTTCCTCAAAATCATCAATACCTCATCAATGGGTGATAGAAGAAAGCATAGCTTGGCAATGCAGATGGCATAATACCAAGCAAGCCTTGCAACTGCGGATGCAAAAATGAACAATGAAGAAGCCATATTTGCAAACTTGCTTATGCAATATGAGCACCATGCCAAATCTAGCTATTGTGGTTCTGTCACGGGGCATTGATTTGTGCAGTGTGGTAAAGAAGAGTGTCATGATCGGATGATGAAAGATTATTTCATCGAACGTCCAAGATATCCTCCTCATGATTTTCGGCGGCAGTATCGGATGAGGAAAAAACTTTTTGAAAGCATATTGAACGCAGTTGTCCATCATGACCACTACTTTGCAAGAAAGATAGATGTCATAGGCCGACAATGTCTACCACCTCATCAGAAGCTCACAACTACATTTCAGATGCTAGCTAATGGCTGCTCTGCAGACTCAACTGACAAATATTGTCAACTTACGGAGAGTACTACTATTGAGAACCTCAAGCACTTCTATAAGGAGATTGAAGCCATATATGGAACCACATACCTCCGTAAGCCAAATCGTGAAACATGAAGAGGCTTCTACGCAAGGCAAACAAAAGAGGCTTCCTTGGCATGATAGGAAGTCTCGATTGTATGCATTGGGAGTGGAAGAATTCTCGTACTGCTTGGGTTAGCCAATTCAAGGACCGTCACAACAAGTCAATCATCATGCTTGAGGCTGTGGCGTCTGACGACATATGGATTTGGCATGCAATCTTTGGCACTCCCAGGTCAAACAATGATATCAACGTTCTTTGGTCTTCTCCTTTATTCGATGATGTTGTCAATGGATGGGCACCAAAATGGAGGTACAAGGTAAATGGTAATAGGCATGAGCTAGGTTACTACTTAATTGATGGTATTTATCCTAGTTGGTCTACCTTTATGAAAAGTTATTCTCATCTCGATAGTGCGAAAAAGAAATTATTTTTGCAGAAACAAGAGTCTTATAAGAAGGATGTGGAGAGAGCATTCGAGATCCTACATGCTTGATGGACCATTGTTAGAGGGGCTGCGTGATTGTCGAATGTGGAAGACCTATAACAACTCGTCCCGAAACTTTTCAAAACAAAAGGGCATTTCTGTAAATTCATGAAAAATGGGATATTTTGAAATAGGATTTCTTTCGGGCTTTATTTTGTGTGCCCTGTGGGGCCACTTGCTTGTGGGTTGTCCCTCGGCTCACTCTTCTTTCTCCTCTTCCCACCTCATGACTCACTCTCTCACTCTTCTTTTTTCCCTCACTTTCTCTCTTCTCTCTCTCTCCTTCATTCGCTACATCTTTCCTTCTTCAAAGACCAACACACATAGATACACACCCACCCAAAGTACCACGATGAATGACGACGACGACACCACCACCACCATGATGTGCTTCCTCCCTCTCCCTCCTCATCTGTGAAGCATAGAGACACCCATCTAGAACCCAGCACACCAACCTTTCGGGCAAGGTCCAATGGCTTCGAGCCAATTCCTGGCAACTTTTCAGCCACGGCTGGACCTGAAATTGGTAAAATCATAAATTACTTTTGGTGGTCTTTATTTTGGTGGGTAGATCACATGCTAGGGTAAGGAATCGAAGTTGAACGGAGCTCGGGAAGCTCAGCCCATTTTTTCGTCGAAACCAGGTTGACCGGACCTAGTAACCCATTGAACTCAGGCTTTTGGGTTGTGCAAACCCTAGCATTCGGCCCAATGAACCCAAGTCCAAACCCATTTGTTAAACCTAGCCTAAAAACCCTTAAGCCAGCCCATAACTAAACCTAAGACTAACTGAGAACCAGGCCCGAGTCCAGTTGCCCAAGCCTAACCTTATGACCCAAATCCTCGACCCAGACCCGGATTAGGCCCCAACCCAGATGAATCCTAGAGCCCTGGCCAGCATGTGGGTGGCGCGTAAAGCACACACACCTCCACCAGAGGTACTGTGCTACGTAGCCATCCATGGTAGCGTCGGCGACTTTTCCGATGAACTTTTTGGAGACCTAAAATGGCGCGTAGCGGCGCATGGGGGTACCCGAGGTCCCCTTATGTTTTTCGACGTCCTTAATCCGTTTATGACGTTTGTTTCCTGAAATTCAATCGTTATGGTAGAGTTTTATTAATTGGACCCTTTATGTGCTTAGGTGTGTGTGTTAGCGGCGTTTCCGTCATTCCTATTTTGAACGGCTCTTCGACGACAAAGTATTTGTGAGTAGACCCCTTCCAAAATGCATATTTTACCATTAGAAATGCATACATGAAAGCATGATTTAATGGCTACATTTTATGAAACGTTTATGAGTAAATTGGTTTTACGCTTTATGATATTTCATGTTTTATCAAATTTACTTTCTTTGTAGCATATATGATGGATACTATATACTATGAAGATGATTTAAGATATGATGTCCGAGCTTCTGAGCTTCATTGAGATGTATATATATATACTTATATTCTGGAAAGATTATGTTCAATGATTTTTGTGCTTATCTAGTGGTCATTATGTTCTGCCTGCGGGCGTATGTTTTGCCTATGGGCATATATTTTGCCTACGGGCATATATTCTGCCTACGGGTGTATGATCTTTCTATGGGCGAATGACCTACCTTCAAGCAATACTGATACCACTATTTAGCACACTATATACGATATATATTTTATTGAAGATTTTATGGCATGCTAGGACCCATTCCTTTGTTCATTCAATTTTATATTATTTCTTTTCTAGTGTCTCGGTTTAGTTCTATGCTTTAAACACATTTCTTAATTGCATATTCACTATAGTCAAATTTACAATTTTTATTTATGTGAGCTAATTGTTTTAGTTCTCATGCATCATAATATGGCTTCCTCACCTTCGGGTGTTGGCCAGCACATGCATACCTTGGTGTTTGGAGAATATCGGGGTCGGGCGTGTCAATGGTATCAGAGCATGGTTTGTTCAAAGCATACATAGGCTCATATCGTACTCTAGTAGTGTGTTAGTCATGATATGATTTGGATGTCACAACTTTTGGATTTGTTGTCTTTTGACATAGTTGTGCAACCTTCATTTTGCGTGAATAGTCACATCCTATTTAAGAAGAAGAAATTTCGTGTTGGGATTGTGCCTCATCAATGACATGATGGATTGTCGGACGACTTTCAACATCGGATTGATACTCTGCAACATGTGTTCCCTAGGAATTGCAAGCAAAGTCATATCTACGTTGAAACGGAAAAATTTAAGTGGTTAGAGTTTGGAGACCCGAAATGGTGACGTTACTCTGTGACATGCATTCCTTAGGAATGACCGGCAGAGTCATATCTATATGGAAATTGCTCGGAACATTCGAAGTACGTGTTGGAGGAAGCGAGTAAGAGCTAGTTGTTACGAAGTTTAGTAAGTGATAGTTGGTGGGATCGAATCAATGTTCTCGTACTCATTCCTGTTAAGGAAATTCGTGTGGATCTTTAAAACAAATCTTGGCGATTATTCTATCGATAACCTTCTTGCTTACTCCAACAACGAAGTCAAGTCCCCTAACCATCGACAATTAGCTTTACACCAAATTCTTTTAGCATTGACTTCGTTTAGATTAAATACTTTTCTTGGGAGACTCTTCGATAATAGACAATATTCTCATCAATTTCCAAAAAGGGGTTGTGACTATTGGAAATTGAAAATCTTCACAAGGTGTTGTGAAATGCGAAATATCCTTGGAGTTGTTTTGACCCTTAAATTCTTAAGTGTTCTTTTAGCCTTCTCTAAATAGCCGCTGGCTAAATTTGAGGGAAATTTTCATTGAATCAGCTTACTTGGCTGTGTGTTCCACCTTTTCGGTTTTGGGGTATGCCATCATTTTTGTACCTCACCGTGTTGCGCGTTCCACTCCTAAGTTTTGTGAAGTTTTTCTTGAAGCCTATGGGTACCACATTTCATTCCCAGACATTTAGACAGTCTAAGCAAACTATCTAGACCTTGGAGGACGTGTTGTGTTCACTAGTTTTGTGGCTTTAGCACATTTAGAATTTGCACTTCTCTCGAAAGGTGTGTGCTCTCATGGTTTTTTCTTTTTTTTTTAGGTTGATCACTTGCGAGTCCTTCTTCTTTCCACAAATATTGACCTTGTTTGACTAGAAATCTGCAACTAAGCAAAAATGGAGAGGTGGATTGAGCACTACAACAACTCCCAATAGATACTGCTTATTGGGGGAGGTGACTTCTCGTTTTTTGCTTGCTTGGCTTGAGCTCTTGGGTTTGTTATTAACGATAGCCACTTCTCTTGAATCCTAATGTACATTTTTCAACGGGCTCTTTGTTGGCAAAACATTGGAGTAGTTGGTCATATTTAGAAGAACTTAGGAGGATGAGGTGCTTGGTGTTGGATGAAGTTGTTACAACGACAATTTTCATTTTGTTAGGTTTGGGTATGGCACTTTTTGCAACACGGTACGAGAGTTTCTATAGGCAACATTGGTTGACAGATGAGTTTTGCAAAATTGTATTCGGAGGATCGAATTTACGATGTGGGAAATTGTGCACCCTTAGGAAATCATTGCTTGCTTATTGAGACAACAATGTGTGGTCAATATCGCAGGCGGCCAACTGTGATATCGATGGCTTATTCATTGGGTTTGTTAAGCAAATGGGCAGATTGACATGTCTACGGTAGTAGTTACTGATTAGTTATTGTTGGGACTCGACCCAAACACACACACACACCTTTTTTCGTAGTACGTGACGTTACGTATGCTTGGGTGAGACCCACTTTCATTTTCGGTTTGGATTTTCAGCACAAGTATTTTAAGTTACCTTATTATAGTTATATATGTGTTTTCTAACGTTACAAATGTTTTGGGGGAAGTTTCTTCCATTTTCAGTTTTAAGTTCATAACGAGTTTTCGACCTCTATGTCATTACATATCTATTTTGATGTTATCATATATTAAATACACTGATGGAGGAAGAAGGTGTGAGCCTGGAGGCATGAAAAGATGGAATCATTGTAACCCGATTGCGACGGGGTGGCATTTTCCCTTTTACGCAACCGCTCTGACTTGATTTCTTTTGTGTGTGTGTATATATATATTTTTTTCTTCTTTTTCTTCTTCCTATTTTCAAGTATTTTTAGTATAGCAAGTTATTTCAAATTTTGTCCCGAAATTTTCTTAACGGGGGTAGATTGTAACAATCTGTCTCGGAGCATTTTGAAACAAAAGGGCATTTATGTAATTTCATAAAAAATGGGATATTTTGAAATAGGATTTCTTTTGGGCCTTGTTTTGTGTGCCCTGTGGGGCCACTTGCTTTTGGGTTATCCCCCGACCCATTCTCCTTTATCTTCTTCCCTCTTCGTGACTTACTCTATCACTCTGTCACTCTCCTTCTCTCCTTCATTTTCTCTCTTCTCTCTCTCTCCCTCCCTTGTTGCATCCTCCCTTCCCCGAAGACCAACACACACACAAACACACCCACCCAAAGTACCACGATGAACGACGACACCACCACCACCGTGATGGGCTTAATTTCTCTCCGTCATCCTCTATGAAGCACAGAGATACCTATCTGGAACCTAACACATCCACCTCTCCGACAAGGTCTGACAGCTTCAAGCCAATTCCCGGCCACTTTCCAACCACGGCTAAACCTAAAATTGGTAAAATCCTAATCTACTCTTGGTGGTCTTCATTTTGGTAGGTAGATCGCATGCTAGGGTGGAGAATCGGAGTTGAACGAAGCTCGGGAAGCTTCGGCCTCTTTTTCCATCGAAACCACTTTAAAATCAGGTCAACCCGACCTGGTAGGCCTTCAGCCCAATGAACTTAGGTCCAAACCCATTTGTTAAACCCAGCCTATAACTAAACCCAAGCCCAACTGAGAACCAAGCCCAGGTCTAACCTTGCGGCCCAAATCCTCAGCCCAGACCCGGATCCAACCCAAACCTAATCGGATTCCCAGAGCCCTGGCTAGGTCATGGGTGGCATGTGGGCCTCTGTCCTGGACAGCACGTGGAGCACACGCGCCTCCACCAGAGGTACTGTGCTTCACCGTCGTCCACGGCGGTGCTGGCAACTTTTTTGGTGAACTTTCCGGTGACCCAAAATGGCGCGTGGGGGTACTCGAGGTCCCCCTTTTGGTTTTTTGACGTCTTGAATCCGTTTATGACGTTCGTTTCCATAAATTCAATTGTTATGGTAGAGTTTTATTAATTAGACCCTTTATGTGCTTAGGTGCGTTTGTTAACGGCATTTCTGTCCTTCCTATTTCAAACGGCTTTTCGACAACAGAGTATCTGTGAGTGGGCCCCTTCCAAAATGCATATTTTACTATTAGAAATGAATACATGAAATCATGATTTAATGGCTACGTTTTATGAAACGTTTATGAGTAAATTGGTTTTACGCTTTATGATATTTCATGCTTTATCGAATTTACTTTCTTTGTGGTATATATGATGGATGACTATATACTATGATGATGATTTAAGATATGATGTTTGAGGTACTGAGCTCCGTTGAGATGTATATATACTTATATTCTAGAAAGATTTATGTTCAATGACTTTTGTGCTTATCTAGTGGTCACTATGTTCTACTTACGGGCGTATATTCTGCCTACGGGCATATGTTCTGCCTACGGGTGTATGATCGGCCTATGGGCGAATGACTTGCCTTCGAGCAATAATGATACCACTACTTAGCACACTATATACGATATATGTTTTATTGAAGGTTTTATGGCATGCTAGGGTTTTCGAAAAACCTATTACTTATTATGCTATACGAGTTTTCTAAAACTTTGGGGGTTAGTACGTTGATGAATAATTGTTTCAGTATTACTTACACCGAGAGGACTTAGAATTGAGGCGTACAATGCCAGCGTCAAGGCACTTCCACATTGGCATCTTCGAGTACTCTCGGTGTAAGACCCATTCTTTTGTTCATTCAATTTTATATTATTTCCTTTCTAGTGTCTTGGTTTAGTTGTATGCTCTGAACACATTCTTCAATTACATATTCACTATAGTCAAATTTACAAGTTTTATTTATGTTGGCTAATTGTTTTAGTTCTCATGCATCCTACTATGGCTTCGTCACATTCAAGTGTCGGCCAGCACATCCCTACCTTGGTGTTTGGAGAAGGGGTTGGGCGTGTCAAGATCTCCATTCAATCATCATGACGTGCATAATTTTGCGTAACATGATTATGGAAGATGAGTACGTAGAAATTGAAGAAGATTTTGACGATGATGTGGATGATGACCAACCAACATATGCAAGAGCTATGTCAAGAGATGTTGAATATCTCGCTGCAACTACATACGAGACCCAACAAGATAGGGTCACACTTAGTGAGTAAATGAGATGTTTAAATAGAATTCAAGCTTCTCAAGGTCATGACACACTCTGCAAGGATTTGGTTGAGCATATATGGCGTCGAGAAGGAGAACGTTGATGATGGATAATCTTAAGTGTATTAATGTGTTAGTGTTGGTGTATTAATGTGCTATGTTGGTGTATTAATGTGTTCTTGTGTTAAATTTAAGTGTGCTATGTTGTTAAAGTTATGTAATAATTTTAAGTGTACTATGTTGGTAGTTTCTAGTAATAAATTGAAGTGTCTTCTTGTGACAAGTCTTTTGTCTAGTACATTGTCAAAATTATTGAAGGCATCTATTGTACATCAAAGTGTGCAACAATAAGTACAATAATTATTAAAGGCATCTAGATTAATAGAAACAATAATTAATAAGCCATAAATGTAATACACACGATAATTAATAAGTCATAAACTTAATACAAGCGACAATTAATAAACCCCATAAACCACTTAAACTTAATACAATCGATAATTCATAAACTTAATAAACTTAATAATGATATCCACCATCTTAACTTGGTGGTGGACTTGGGATATAGCCTTGAGATGAATCATCATCTTGAAACATACTCCTTGTGGCATGCCTTCGCAAAATTTCCTTTTGCTTATCACATAAGAACTTCTTTCTCTCTAGATTGTATTTGTTGAGGTCCTCCATCATGAAATTACATTCGAACCCTTCTTGCTCCCTATCCCTTTCGTGCATAATGGCCAAATGTATTCGGGCTGCTTCTTCCTCCCAAGAGCTATGGCTTTCGGTCAATCTTGCAAATCTGGTAACAATTTGTGCACTAATCAGATCTTTAGACTTCCTTTTTCTCTTTGCTTCCTTTTGCTTATCTCTTCCCGAGGGCCTTGCAAAAGAAGAAGTTGGGGTCAATTCATCAACACCTTCATTGACATCATTTGTATGTGCAGCTTCACTATGAAATAATCTTCCCCATTGTTGGTCCGCATCAGTTCCCTACCTCAGAAAATCCTTGAGGACGTTCCAAGCATGATGAAACTTAAAAGCTTGATTTTTTTGGTGTAGTTCTTGTCTTGTAAATTGCCATTACTTTGTCACCATATGCAAGAAATATAGAAAAACAATTAGTTGCAAAATAATATTATGTACATGACAAATAAAATATCAACAAAGAAACTCACAACTTATGTGGCGCTCCTTCCACTAGCCATGTCAACCACGGCTCTCTCCAAACTTCCCTTCCATAAAGTGCACGCTTTGTTGATAACCATCCACTGATCGTAAACACCACCACCTTCCTTTCAGCTGGTGATACGAGCATATTTATGCGACTTAGTTAGCTTGTTTTCTTGCATTTATGTTGTTAGTTTCTACTTATTATAGTGTTTTGAGCTATTTTCGTGTGTTTGTAGGTCCAAATGACAAAGTTGACAAGAAAGTGCAATTTGGAGCATTTTGGAGCAGTTTTGGGCCAAGAATGGATAGCACATGCATGGAGCAAGGTGGATGGACGTTTTTGAATTTCAAGAGGCTAGGAATGTGCTGAAAAGATGAAGAAAATAATTCAAGACAAAGAAGATAAGGAATCAGCTAAAATGGATGAACATTATCCAAAACCTTATCCACCCTTATCTTATCCAAACTAACCTTATCTCATGTTATCATATCCTAATCTTATCATACCTTGATTCCAGCTGCAAGGGGGAGTTCTTTTCAGATTTGGACACATAAAAACCTATTTCTAGAAGCCCTATCCCTTCTCCTACAAATCAGCCGCACCTAGCCTTTCTAGAAGTCATATTTCCTACTGCAAAGACCAATCCTTTTCCTCTCTGGAATCTGAAATTAAATACTCCTTATTCCTTGATGATTTGGAGTCCTAATTCTCTTCCAACTCTTACATTCTCCCTATAAATATAAAGTGACGTAGCACTCAGAAACCACCCCCCATATATTTCTACCCACCTTCCATCACAATTTCGTCCCATACATCCCTCATACACATTCATCCCATTGTGCCGTAGCTTTGCAAGGAGATAGGAGAGGAGACCCCTGGAGCCGTGCTTGCCATTCAAGAAGTTGGATTGTTGGAGCGTTTATAGGTGTATTCTATCCGTTGTTTCAATGTTTAAATTTAATTGTCTTTGTTTAATTGCGAACATGAGGAACTAATTTCTTTATAGTTGGAGGTGAATTCGAAGCCATGATTATATGTTTTATATGAATTGATTACATCCAGTTATTGTTTCTTGAGTCTTGAATGTGATTTGCTTATTTGAGTTATCAAAACTTGTTTATTTATGTTGATTGAGGGTTGATACTTAATTTGCATGCATGATTTTGATGCTAGAGTATAAGGGAGTTTCACCTAATTGTTATGAACTTATATTCACAAGTAGTGGAAGTCACTAGTCATGATTGTGTTAAGTAAATCCTTGGCAGGAGTATCATGCTTTTCATAGTTATGAATGCCTCGTCAATGCTTATGGTTTTCAAAGAACTTAATGACCTTTGATGTGTCTTTCTATCATGCTTTTCATAGTTAGAGAACTTGATAAGGATAATTTGGTTGCAATGCGTATTCCATCCAATTCAATGAGTTAAGGAAAATCTGATGGTTAATTTGTGCTATCACGGTTAACTTGGGGTGTTGTCATTAATAGTCTAAAGGAATAATAACTGGAAATTGGTTTGTATGCATATGTCATGTGTGGAGAAGGACCCTCTAACTAGCTTTTCACCCTTTTCAATTTACTTTAAATTCGTTTTTATAAAGTGTTTTATGCAAAGTTTCTGTTTTAAGTTTTAAATTCGTCAAAAACAATCCCCCATTCATTAAGTCTTGTTAGTTGTGTCATAATCTGTTTTCTTTTAATCTTTTGAGTCAAATTAAGTTTATTTTCGTCAAAATCACTTGTTAGGTCTAGAATTGAGTCTTTTTTATTGTTTGTTGCTGTTTTTAGTGTTTTGAGTCAGTTTTGAGTCTATAGAGTCTAATGTAGTGTTTTCAAGCCTAGTTTGGTGTTTTTGAGTCAGTTTAAGTAGATTAGAAATCCCTCCTAATCGTCGGCCTAGAACGATCCCTACTTACATCTTTACTACAATTGTCAATAAGAGGGTTTAATTTGAGTGCTAGTTAAATTTCACATCAAATTTGGGCACCGATACCGAGGATTAGTAAAATTGCTAATCACCTTTTTTTTTTTTTATTTTTACTTTTGATATTTGATTTAGTTTTCTTTCTTTGATTTCAGGTACTATAGAAGCAAGACATGGCAATTGCTAATATTCAAGCTCAAATAACGAATCTTACTTCTCAGTTGTCGTAGTATATCTAAAGGACGACAATGAAAAGTGTCCCTACATGTGTCGTGTCATATAGGCAAGGATATCAAACTCATCAATGTCCTCAATTAACGGAGAATGGAGGTGCCTTGGGTTATCAAGGCCATAATCAATCAAGGAACAACCTGTTTTCCAACACTTACAATTCATATTGGATAGATTATTCAAATTTTATGTGGAGGGAACCTCAACAATTTCAACAAGATGAATATTGGCAGCAATCTGAGGAGTTCTATTGATCACTCATATATTTCATGCATTTATACCATCCATTTCTAAAGTTTTTGTGATGTTTTTATGTTAAAATTGTAGCAATGTACCTTACCTTGTGTTAATGTACAATTAATTGTATTGTAGGATTAATTTCAAACAAAATGGGCAGAAAAGAATAGAGAAAAGACAGAGTGCAACACGGCATTAAACAAAGGAAGGAAGTGGACTATCAAGAAATTGAATAATAAAAGAGGAAAGGGAGAGACTTGCGGACTGTGCGGAGAAAGAAGAATAAGAAAATAAATAAGTGGGAGACATGGGAATGATGGAAAAGAAGAATGGAATGCATGACAGCAAGCGGAAAACTAAAAACAGAAAATAAAAGGAAGTGGATGGCAGGGACTAATGGAAGAATAAAAGAAAAGAAAAAGAGAAGAGTGCGGGATAAGAAGCAGTGGAGGGTGGTTTGAAAAGAAAAGAATAAAATAGAAATAAAGGGGACAAGTGGAAAAAAAGACTGAAGGAGACAGCGGGGTGACCAGAAGAAACCGAGGGGGAGAGAGGGGAGAAACAGAACGGGAGAGAGGGCGAGACTGTGCGGGAAAAATAAAAAGAAAAGAGCACAGAAGCAGCTGAGAAGCAGGGAGACTGACACGGCAGAGAAGCAGAGAGACTGACACGGCAGAGAAGCAGAGAGACTGACACGGCAGAAGAAGAGAGAGGACAATCGGAGAGTAGTGAGGGGGAGAGAGCAGTCAGACGTGAGAAGAAAATAGAAAGAACGGAGAAAAGGCACGGACAGATAGAAGCAGCAAGCTGCCTTCTCTCTCGGTTAAATCTTTCCAAACTTATATTTTATTTCTGTTTTAATAATGTGTAACTAAATTTATTTTGGCTAGAGGTTAATTCAAAGCCATGAATATATTTGTAATATGAATTGATTACCTTCAGTTGTGATTTCTGAGTTGTGATTTAATTTGCTTAACTGCTTGATTGATAGCTTATTTTTGTATGTCGATTAAGAATGCATACTTAATTTACATGCATGAATTTGACGCTAGAATATAAGGGAGTTTCACCTAATCGTTATGAACTTATATTCACAAGTAGTGAAGGTTGCTAGTCACAATCACGTTAAGTAAATTCTTGGCATAAGTTTCATGCAAATCATAGTAACGAGTGCCTCGTCAATGCTTATGTTTTTCATAGAACTTAATGATTCTTGCTTGTATCTCTGTTATGCAATTCATGTAGGGAACTTGTAGGGAATGTTTTGGGTTGTCGTATGCAATCATCCAACCCAATAACTTGTGGAAAAACTGAGGGTTAATTAGTGCAATTCACGGTTAATTTGGGGCGTTGAGATTTACAATTTATTGAAAGAACAACTGAAAATCAATTTAGGTTGCATATGTGTCATGTGTGGAGAAGAACCCTCTAGCTAGTCCGTCACCTATCCTTTCACCTTAATTTCATGCTTTTGTCAATTCTGTAATTTGTTTAAGTTTAATTTACTTCTCGTCAAAACCAAACCCCCCCCCCATTATTAAATTATATTATTTAGTTAGTTTTCATTGTTGTTAGTCTTTTAATTCAATTTCCGTCCATTTCAATTCCTAGTGTCTAATTTGATTGTTTTCATTATTTTGAGTCATTCTAAGTGTGTTTCGAGTTATTAGAGTTTTTAGCCTAGTTTTGTGTCCTTGAGTCTTGTTTAATATTTTTAAATTAATTTAGAATAGATTAGCAATCCCTCCTAATCCCCGGCCTAGAACGATCCCTACTTACATACTTTACTACAATTGATAAAAAGAGGGTTTAATTTGTGTGTTTAGTTATTTTACGCATCATCTATTCAAGACCTCTATAGCCACCACAACCTCCCCCACAACAATTCCAATCGAATTCAAGTATGTCCATGGATAATGATCAAGCTATTCAATTACTAACTTCTGTATTGCAGGGATTACAAAATCAAAATAATTGAATAGCAAACCAAGACAAAGAGATAAGTGACATGAAGAAGCAAATAGGGCAGATTTTAGAGTTCCTTAGGCAGTTTAGAGAACAAGGCAAACTTCCTAGTTCAACCGTTGTGAATCCGAAGGAAAGATTTGAAACCGCCAACGCTATCATATTGAGAAGTGGCAAGGAGGTTGGAACCAACCCCAAAATGTCAAAATCTAGCCAAGAGGAGGATGAAAAATTGCAGCAAGAAGAGGAAACATTGGATAAATCCACGACAAGGGTAGAACAACCCTTGCCGCAGCCTCCTAAGCCCTCTATGCCGTCCAAAACAAACAAGTTCAAATTCAATTCCTTCTAATGTTATTCCACCAAATGTACCTTTTCCTAGCAGATTTATGCAAGCCAGGAACAAAGAGGATGAAAAAGACATTTTGGAGACGTTTAGGAAGGTGCATGTCAATATCCCGCTCCTTGATGTTATAAAGTAAATCCAGAAGTACACTAAGTTTTTGAAGAAGCTTTGTACAACAAGGAAACGGATTTCAGAGAATGAGGTGGTACATGTAAGTGAGAATGTCTCTGCAATGTTGCAAAGAAAGCTGCCACCTAAATGCAAAGATCCAGGTAGTTTCACTATCCCTTGTGTAATTGGTAATACAAGGTTTAAACATGCTATGCTAGATTTAGGTGCATCAATTAATGTCATGCCATATTCTGTTTATGCATCTATGAATCTAGGAGAGCTTAAAAATGATAGTGTTATTATTCAATTAGCCGATCGATCTAATGCATACCCGAAAGGAATGTTGGAAGATGTTTTGGTGCAGGTAGACCACTTGATTTTTCCTGCAGATTTCTACATGCTTGACATGGAGGACTCAGGCCACTCTCTACCATCACCAATCCTACTTGGACGACCTTTCATGAAAACAGCCCACACCAAGATTGATGTGGCCAAGGGAGCCTTAACTATGGAGTTTGGTGGTGATATGATTAACTTTAAAGTTTCTGAATCTATTGAGAATCCTAATGATGTTTGTTCTTGTTTTGCCATTGATGTAATTAGAAATGTAGGGTAGAAACGTTCAACACCAATCATGAAGGATGTATCTAGAACCACCAATGAAGAGGGAATTGGAGTGGAGCACAAGGAATATGCCCCAACCCTCAAACCATCAAATCTGGCCAAGAGCAACCCTTGTGCATCTGTTGACTGTGCTGCCACTTCATCACAGCACATTGGTGAGCCACATATTCCAATTCCCATTCCCATTTCAACTAATAGGTTGTTACCTCCTTTGATGCAGGTACCTAATCAAATTCAAGGTGGTGGGAGAGTTCACGTTGACTTAAAGAAGCAAAACACCACAATCAGGAAGGATCACTATCCTTTTCCATTCAAAGATCCAAAGTATGAAGTGTTTCGAGGGGCAGGTTATGGAGGAAATACCCCTTCATGCCACGGGTTCCAATAAAACTTAAAAAGAGGTATCGTCCGGCTGGAAGACGTTAAAGCAGGCGCTTCTTGGGAGGTAACCCATGCGTTCAAATAAAGAAAACCTAGGAAGCTCCAACTCCATAACCAGATTTGCATTCTTAAACTGTACTCTTTATTGCTTTTACTTTGCCATGCTTGTCGTGATTGTTAGTTGTGTTGTTTGTTTGCTTGCGTGTTAGTTTTTGTTTGAAACATTGAGGACAATGTTTGGTTTAAGTGTGGTGGGGGGTAAACAAAGTGTTTTTGCATGAATTTTTGTGGGATTTTACCACCTAGCACCACTAGAGTTGTTTTTCACTGTTTTTAAGTGTTTTTAGTGTGTTTTGAAGTGTTTTAGTGTGTTTTGACAGAAAAATACGAAAATTTGAAGAAGAAAAAATTAGAAAACGTTTTGAAAAACCCAAAAGAGTCATTATAGAGTCGTTTTTGTGTGTTTGTTTGTGTTTTAAGGTACCTTCCAACACAATGATGAGGATTTGATTTTTAATTGCATGACTGTTAAAGAAAGTTACAAACATGGGTGGAAGTTTGATATGCTCTTTGGTTAATACTTGGTTGTAGTTGTCATTAACGAATTCACATGTAATCACAAAGGAAAAAAATCAGTTTTTGTAACATGCTTGAAGGAAGGAACTCAAACTAACACTACAACCCTAAGAGACTTGAGCCTAAACCTTTTTTTGGAGAGTTATTAATCTGTGATTTGTTGTTTTCTAAAGTCGTTGCATGATCTCATTATTCTTTGCTTGGTTGCTACTTAGAATGCGTTTCATCATTTTAGTTCCAAATACTAGAACTCATGCCCGTTTCATTCAAAGCTTAAAATTGAGTGCATAACATATAATAAGATGAAGTTGTTTTATTCAAAGCTTAAAATTGAGTGCATAATATTTAACCCCTTTGAGCCGTATTTAGCCTATTTTCTTTGTTAGCCACATTATCCTTACCTAGCCTAGAATAGGACTATACATAAGTATAGTAGAGTATGACTTAGAGGGAATTCATTTTGATCAACATTATGCAGAAAACAAGTGTGGGGGAAGGTTATTTCCAACAAAAGAAAGAAAGAAAGAAAAAGAAAAAAAACGTGGAAAACAAAGAAAGAAAAAAAGAAGAAGAAAAAGAATGGAGAAATAAGTGAGAATGAACTCACAAGTATTGGTTGTTGAAGAAATGGTCCAAAAAGTTTGAATCTGGCCCTAAAAGTTGTATAAATCCACCCCTTTGTGTTCAAAGTTGGTTGCTGCATTCAAAAGTGAATTCTAAATGTCAATTTCATTACTTTGCTTACTATTGCTTTAAGAACCTTTGTTTATCCTTTACCTTTCTTTGTTAGCCAATACCCCTAGCCCTGTTACAACCCTTAGACTTCTATTTTGGTTGTCATGTGTTTCAATCTATGGAGTTTAGGATTGGTATGAGCATATGGTATCCCTGGTTCTCGCGTCTAAGTAGTGGCATTCCATTCATGAGATCATATTTATACATGTATTAATAATTCCAGAAAGTGCTTTCTTTGATTATAACATATGTGAGTGGCTAGTCTACATGTTTACATCAATCTTCTCACATATACCTAGTATAGGGAGTGTAGTTAGAAAATCTATGTGAAAATAGAGTGTATATCCGGTGAGGAATTGAGGGAATTCTCTAAGGCCTGTTACTACATTCAAAATGTTGTTTTAATTTATTAAATGCGAGCTAGTGAGTGGTGACTACGATTAAGTGTGTGCTCGAGGGTAAGAATGGCTAAAATCTGTGGGAGTAGTGATTTTTAATGTGTCATGTTTCATTGGAACTTCCTGAGGCAAACATTGGAAGGTCCAGGTTATGTTTTGTTTGTTTCGTTTTGCTCGAGGACTAGCAAAAGCTAAGTGTGGGGGAATTTGATAGGAACATATTTATGCGACTTAGTTAGCTTGTTTTCTTGCATTTATGTTGTTAGTTTCTACTTATTATAGTGTTTTGAGCTATTTTCGTGTGTTTGTAGGTCCAAATGACAAAGTTGGCAAGAAAGTGCAATTTGGAGCATTTTGGAGCATTTTTGGGCCAAGAATGGATAGCACATGCATGGAGCAAGGTGGATGGACGTTTTTGAAGTTCAAGAGGCTAGGAAATGTGCTGAAAAGATGAAGAAAATAAATTCAAGACAAAGAAGATAAGGAATCAGCTAAAATGGATGAACATTATCCAAAACCTTATCCAACCTTATCTTATCCAAACTAACCTTATCTTAACCTATCATATCCTAATCTTATCATACCTTAATTACAGCTACAAGGGGGAGTTCTTTTCAGACTTCGACACATAAAAACATATTTCTAGAAGCCCTATCCCTTCTCCTACAAATCAGCCCCACCTAGCCTTTCTAGAAGTCATATTTCCTACTGCAAAGACCAATCCTTTTCCTCTCTGGAATCTGAAATTAAATACTCCTTATTCCTTGATGATTTGGAGTCCTAATTCTCTTCCTACTCACCCTAGCCGTGCCTTACATTCTCCCTATAAATATAAAGTGACACAACACTCAGAAACCACCCCCTATATATTTCTACCCACCTTCCATCACAATTTCGTCCCATACATCCCTCATACACATTCATCCCATTGTGCCGCAGCTTTGCAAGGAGATAGGAGAGGAGACCCCTGGAGCTGTGCTTGCCATTCAAGACGTTGGATTGTTGGAGCGTTTATAGGTGTATTCTATCCGTTGTTTCAATGTTTAAATTTAATTGTCTTTGTTTAATTGCGAACATGAGGAACTAATTTCTTTATAGTTGGAGGTGAATTCGAAGCCATGATTATATGTTTTATATGAATTGATTACATCCAGTTATTGTTTCTTGAGTCTTGAATGTGATTTGCTTATCTGAGTTATCAAAACTTGTTTATGTATGTTGATTGAGGGTTGATACTTAATTTGCATGCATGAATTTGATGCTAGAGTATAAGGGAGTTTCATCTAATTGTTATGAACTTATATTCACAAGCAGTGGAAGTCACTAGTCATGATTGTGTTAAGTAAATCCTTGGCAGGAGTATCATGTTTTTCATAGTTACGAATGTCTCGTCAATGCTTATGGTTTTCCAAGAACTTAATGACCTTTGATGTGTCTTTCTATCATGCTTTTCATAGTTAGGGAACTTGATAAGGATAATTTGGTTGCGATGCGTATTCCGTCCAATTCAATGAGTTAAGGAAAATTTGATGGTTAATTTGTGCTATCACGGTTAACTTGGGGTGTTGTCATTCATAGTCTAAAGGAATAATAACTGGAAATTGGTTTGTATGCTTATGTCATGTGTGGAGAAGGACGATCTAGCTAGCCTTTCCCCCTTTTCAATTTACTTTAAATTCGTTTTTATAAAGTGTTTTATGCAAAGTTTCTGTTTTAAGTTTTAAAATCGTCAAAAACAATCCCCAATTCATTAAGTCTTGTTAGTTGAGTCATACTCTGTTTTCTTTTAATCTTTGGAGTCAAATTAAGTTTATTTTCGTCAAAATCACTTGTTAGGTCTAGAATTGAGTCTTTTTTATTGTTTGTTGCTGTTTTTAGTGTTTTCAAGCCTAGTTTAGTGTTTTTGAGTCAGTTTAAGTAGATTAGCAATCCCTCCTAATCCTCGGCCTAGAACGTTCCCTACTTACATCTTTACTACAATTGTCAATAAGAGGGTTTAATTTGAGTGCTAGTTAAATTTCACATCAGCTGGTGTTGGAGTTTTCATTGAACTTATCAATTACCCCACAAAACCTTTTTATTTTGATTCGTGCCAACGACACCATTTTCGCTAATAGAAACCCATGCCAAGTATAAAACAACATCTTCCTTAAAGGTCCAATTACGACCTTTAATATGCTATTTTCCCATCTTGAAAAATTTGGAAATGGGAAGAAATGGTAGAAAGAAAAATGGGAAGAATTGTAGGAGAAAAGTGAGTTTTGTGTGGATGTTTGAACAAATATATAGGTATTTATAGAGTTTTTGGGTGAATTTTGAGTCAAATAATTTTTTTAATTATTTTAGCCGTTGGATTTATATTTGGGTTGTTATATCTTCTTTTTTTACCGTTAGATTTGATTATATTTGATTTCAACCATTGGATTCAATAAATATATAAATATAAAAAAATTTGAATGTAGGCCATTGGATCAACCAACTACCTGTTTATGTAAGTCGTTGGATTAAAAAGAGCCGTTGGTTCTCTAGTGCAAGTGGCCGACATGCCCACATGGGTGGGGCCATGCCGATCTCATTCTTGGCGCACCGCCCGCGTGGAGCGCGTCTCCTGAGGGAGTCGGCGCTCAAGCGTTGGGTTTCATTCGCAATGGTAGGGCCCACACCATTTTTTGGGCTAAATCTAGACCGGTTTCTGGCTTTTTTTTAGGTTTTAGGTTCAAATTAGAATTCGGATTGGGGGGAATAGAAGGGGAAAAATAGGTTTTAGGCCATGGGTTGGAGTTGGCCTAAGACCATCTCCAATGGTGACCTAAAACCAAAAAATATTTAGCACATAAAATTTAAGTTTTAGCTCAGAAACAGCTTTTCTACTCCAACCTTTCTGGCCTAAAATTTTAACCCCAGATTATCAAAGAATGAATTAAGGCTATTTTTTTTAAACTTAACTTTAAAAAAAAAATTATATAGACTATCCTAAATTAATTTTATGAATATTTTAACCTAAAAATATTTAAATTCCGATAAATTTTGAAAAATCACTAAATCAATACATGAAAATCATGATAAACCACATAAACTTAATACCAACGACATTTAATAAACCATATAAACTTAAAAAAAAAAGACAATTAATAAACCACATAAACTTAATACAATCGAAAACTCATAGACTACATAAACTTAATAATGATATCCACCATCTTGACTTGGTGATGGACTTGGGTGATAGTCTTGAGATGAATCATCATCTTGAAATATCACCTTGTGGCATTCCTTCGTAAAATTTCCTTTTGCTTACCACGTAAGTATTTCTTCCTCTCTGGAGTGTATTTGTCGAGGTCCTCCATTATCAAATTAGTTTCGTACCTTTCTTGCTCCCTATCCCCTTGTTCCTTCATGACCAAAAGCATTTGGGCCAATTCTTCTTGCCGACGGCACTGGTTTTCATTCATTCTTGCCATTTCGTTAGCAAATTGTGCACGTATCGAATCTTGGGACTTCTCTTTTCTCTTTGCTTCCTTTTGCTTATCTCTACCCGGGGGCCTTGGAAAAGAAGAAGTTGGGCGCATTTGGTTGACACCTTCATTGTCGGCAAAATTCACACCTTCATTGACATCATTTGGGGGTAGGGATTCATTATGAAATAATCTTCCACATTGTTGATTCGCATCGGTTCCCCACCTCGGACAATCCTTAAGGATGTTCCAAGCATGATGCAACTTAAAAGCTTGATTTTTTGGTGTAGTTCTTGTCTTGTAAATTGTCATTGCTTTGTCACCCTATGCAACAAATACATAAAAACAATTAGTTTCAAAATACTATTATGTACATGACAACTAAAATATCAACAAAGAAACTCACAATTTCTGAGGTGCCCCTTCCACTGGGCATGTCAACCATGGCTCTCTCCAAGCATCCATTCCACAAAATGCACGCTTTGTTGATAATCTTCCACTGATCATAAACACCACCAACTTCCCTTCGACCGGCGTTGGAGTTTTCATGGAACTTATCAACGATTTTACCCCACAAAACCTTTCTATTTTGATTGGTGCTGACGACACCATCTTCGCTAACAGAAATCCATGCCAAACATAAAGCAATATCTTCGTCAAAGGTCCAATTACGACCTCTAACATGCTCTTTTGCCATCTTGAAAATTTTGGAAATGAGAAGAAATGGTAGAAAGAAAAATTGGAAGAATTGTAGGAGAAAAGTGAGTTTTGTGTGGATGTTTGAACAAATACATAGGTATTTATAGAGTTTTTGGTTGAATTTTAAGTTAAATAATTTTTTAAAATTATTTTAGCTGTTAGATGTAAATTTGGACCATTAGATTTTTTTTTTTAACGTTAGATTTGATTATATTCGATCTAAACTGTTAGATTCAATAAATATATAAATATAAAAAAAAAAAATTGAACGTGGACCGTTGTATTAACCAACGGTCCAATTAAATTGGTCGTTGGATGAACAAAAGTAGCCGTTGGGCTATAGTAACCATGACAGCAGAGGGGACCAACCCACGTGGGTGGGCCTTCGGCTGGAAGAAAGAAGGCGCGTGAGGCGAGTTGGGTTTTGGGGTGTGGGCTTCACAGCACACTTTTCACTCTCACCCGTGGATCCCATTTTATTTTGTGGGCTAAATTGTGGCTGATATTTGCCTTTCTTTTAGATCTTAAGTTTTAGGTTTGGTTTAGGTTTTGGGTTGGAGTGGGTTTGGGGGGGAAAAAAAGGGAATTTTAGGTTATAAGCCACCATTGGAGATGATCTAAGGGAGAGGGGGTGGGTTTAGTGTGATTCAAATTTGATAGAATGGAACCTAAAACTACCCCTCGCTTATAAGCTTACGAGTGAAGATGAATAATACCACACCGTATTAAGTGTCTGTCATTGGCCATGGTGCTGCTGCTACCTCTGCACTTCCGCATATGCTGTTGATGTGCACAAGCGGTGCACATATCCTCTCTCTCACTTTAAGCTCAACTCGTAGTCTCTGTGCCCTCCTGCTGCGTAAGTGTTCTTTTTCTCTTCTGTAACTAATAATGTTACTATCTTTTTCTGCTTTGTGGGGCGTTTTACCTCCGTGTTGGTTATCTAAAAATTATCGGTTAGAGTTTCTTATTGTGTTTTCTCGTAAGAATTTCGTTTTAGATTTGCTTTTGCTGGTTCCTCGGCCTGCTTCTGAGGCATTTTAGGGTTTAAACGAATTTTTTGTGGTCTGTTGCTACTTTTTCGGTTAACAGTTTTGGGTATGATTTAACGCGTTTTATTTTATTTTTAATTTTTTGGGTTTGTTTTCTGCATTCATTTTAGTTAATGTAATCCGAAGTAGTTTGATTCGAATCGATCGAGGTTGAAGCATTCTTTAGCTTGGCTCAGTTTTCTATTGTATTGCGTTAGTTGTATTGATAATATTTGTTTTGATTACAAGTGGTATTATTACTCCAACTCTAAATTACACGAAGGGGAGTGGGAGGTTTGAACTCGGAACGCAGTGGGAATATTTTGTTGTGATTGGGAATATTTTGTTCACCCATCTTCTTTGTTTCACCGTTATTTTGTATTAGAGATTGGAGTTTTTTTTTGGGGGGTGCGAGAGTAAAGACTAAAAGTCTCATTTTTCAGGAGTTACCATGGAAGTTGGCACTGTTGAGAACTGTGGTCATTTAAAGTTAGCAAATTTCATGAGACGCGTAGTCGATAAATGCTTGAGTCTCTCTCATCAATAGAACTGAAATTCGGATAATGCGTAGTATCCAAATTCTGTATTTCTGAGGGCCTTTTGATAATTTATTTAGTTTTGTTTTCTGCTTTTTCTTTTGTTATGGCCTTTTGAAGGATCCACTGATTATGCAGGATATCAGGAACTCAAGAATAAGATACAGCATGTCTTGCAACTTGTGACAAAACCACAATAATCTTGGTGACTCGGCCTTTCTCAGTTTTGAAGCTCTTATGCTTGTTTGTCATAAAGACCGCTTTTATTGTCATTCATGCATGGATGGAGTTGGTGAGGGCAGGAGTCTGCTTCCATGTGAACATTTTCTTGAGAATCATGCTATGGACATTGGCACTTATATCTCGGCCAGGGCGAGTTTTGACTACCTTACAGAGGGGGAGAGGCAGGTTGATTTTATCTGCCTTCAGTGAATTTTAGTCTCCTATTAAGGAAACACATATATTGAGCATGTCATTTACAAAGGAAAGTAGACTGGCATGTTGATGTGTAATTATATGTAGTAACATCCCATTCTCACCCACTGTTTTTGTTTTGGTTTAGTTTATGAACGCTCTACTATATATTTTTGTTTGTTTATTTGTATGTTGTTTTGTTGCTTGTGTGATTTAGCATAACTTCCTACTAAATCTCACACTTGTAAATTTCTTACTCATTTCAGATCACAAAAGTTTAGTTGAAAAAATCTTGTAGTTGTCCATTTCACTTCACGTTTAATTTCCAATGAAAGAGCCATGAACTAACAAGGGAGGACGGATGACTACAGGGTTAGGAAAAGGTGCCAAAGAAAAGTAGGAACAAAATAATAGATGAGTGGCTCAATATATAGAAACTACAAGATAAACTCTGTGATAATGTGAACCATTCTTGTACCTCTGGTACGTCACATGCTGCATGCTACTACCAGTTTGTTTAACTCTGAAAGCTTGCGAAAGGATTGTGTGTACGTGTGCATGCATATGGTGTTTTCTTGTGCCTCTTTTCAGGTTTGACAAAGCTGACTAGAAATATTACCGTTGTTTTCTCTTGAGTCCTTTTTCTGGATTAACCGTCTCTGTTTTTTTTTTTTTTTTTTGGCCGAAAGAATTAACTTTCTTATTATTAGACTCTGTAAGGTCCTGCTATTTGATTAAGGATGTCTAGGATAATGGGTGGTTATGATTTGTGTTCTAGCTGGAGACTAGGATGATTACTTTTGTTTGTTTACTACGTCTGATCTAGCTTTTGATGATGTCTATTTCCAGCTGTTGGGCTGTTAGTTCTTTTTCATCTGCTGGATGGTTGTTTTCCTCATTGTATTATAGTTCCTAAATTTCATATTCTCTGAGAATGTCTTAGCTAGAAGAATGTTGCTATGTAAACAGCTGGAAAAACATTTACCCGATATGCAAATTGAGCTGGAGAATCTAGCATGGGATAGAAAAGAATTTCAGGAGCATCTACATACAGCCACTGACGAACAAAGAATGATGGAGTTGATATTAGCAGAACTTGAAGGGGAACATGACAAGGCCATTTGCCAAAGTTGAACTACTAGTGAGCGAGGTAATGACTTTTATCATCCCCATGCATGCCTTGAGCTAGTGGCCAAAACTGCATTCCACTAGTCTGGCTGCACTTTATGTATGTATTTCTTACTATGCCAGAGACTATTAAATACTTGTAATTTATAACTTCTCTAGTATGGTTTGCGGAATAAGAGTTTCTCGTGCCCTCTGGCTCTGGTGTTTGGCATGCCAATATCTAGCAATCCAGAATAAGGACATGCCAATATGTATGAGAGGCTGTGGCCTTTTATGATGAAACGGTAACATCATTGTTGATTTGAATGTCTATTTCTTGTAATGATTAAATTTAAAAATTGATACTAAGATCCCCCTTCTTAAGAAAATTCATTTTGATTAGAACCAAAAGAATTATTATTCTTGTGGTTACCCTGGACCGTCTAATTCTTAGATCCCATTTAACGGTTATCTGTGAAAAAATCAGAAAAAGTTGAAAACTGTTTGATCGTTTGATTATTATTGTATCTTGCCGTAAACATTGTCTAATATTATGCGGTGTTAACTTTTGAAAAGTTGGGTCGCTTTTCTTCTGATACTTATAAGTTCAATGATTAACCACATACAGATTAAAAAACTTAGGGCGCTATTACTTTTAAAAAACTTAGTGAGACCATCAAACAGATAAGCGTATTATCTCTCAGTTCTTAAACAAGACACAACAAGAGGCGTGTTCGCTCAAGTTGATTGCAATGCAAATTTAGATTTGTCTTTCTATACATTTGCATTATTATGTCCCATTTCAATTATACTTAACTGAATACTTGACCCTTGTATGTGATTCAGCAGTTACACGATCTGAGAACTGAAAATCTGCGGCTAAAAGAAATTCAGGGGAAAGGATACTGGAACAACAAAGGTCGAGATCAAATAGGCAATGCCCAGAGTACAGCCATTGGGATCCCATCATTGAAATCCTGTTATGATGGAAGTGGATTCATCCTTCAAGACCTTCTGATGCACAAAGATACTCAGGGGGACGAAAGCAAAACTAAAATGGAGTTGCTCAAAATCTTGAGAAATGAACCAATATCCACTGGACCTATACATCCTGTTATGCCTGAAATCAGCCTCAGAAGTTTAGATATGAGTGAAGTTTTCGACCATCGAAGGGGCATTGCAGTCAAACAGTCTTTTCAGTGCAGTGTTATCACTTGTGGTTGGAATGATTGTTTGGCAAGCTGAAGACCCTTGCATGCCCCTTATTGTGGCTCTCTTCTCCGTGGTTGGTATGTCATTGAAGAGTGTGGTTCAGTTTTTCTCCACCATAAAGAAAAGACCTGCTTCCGATGCTGTTGCTCTCTTAAGCTTCAACTGGTTCATACTTGGAACACTTACGACATTACCGAAGGTAGCGCATACGGTGGTTCCTGTGGCATTAAATTTTGTCGACCGAGCGTTGAGCTGGATTGGTTTCTCATTTTCCCTAGCTTTAGTCTGTCTCTTCATTTTCATATACGGACATGTACTATATGTAGACCCTGGAATACGAAATGGTTCTTTGTATATACATCGTTTAGAGAGCTTGTATAGTAAAGGTGCCCTACACTATTTGATTTTATCTTGAGCATGCATTGTTTTGTTAAGTTCCCTCGAAAGAGAAGCAATGAAACCAGATAGTGATTTTTGGGCAACTCAATGTGTTTTGAGCTTCAACGGTTTTTTCCTGTAGGAGAGCCACACGGTGAAATCCAACAACTATAAATTTAAGTTACTTTTAGACCGTACAAATGTGTGGAGTTAATTTTTTACCTTAGAATATGCAAGTTGTTGATTAGATTTTGCATGAATGCGTATGTGGACGATTGACAGTAGCAGATTTTGTATGAACATGCACGTGTACAACTGATACTAGCTAAATCTAGATAACAACGCGGGGGACCAAATGCAGATGATGAGTAACGCAATTAAAGGAATGATGCACACGATTAAGTGATTGGATTAAAATCTTTGTGTTGTGTATGAAATTATCAAAGAAACGGGTCAAAAACTTACTTCCAACAACACCGATATTATACCCAACTAGGTAATTATCACTTGTACAATCCGTCAAGTGTGGTGTTTTATCACAAAAATGTCTCGGTATTAGTTGGGGTAGAGTTAAGATATTTACACTTTTCTTTTTTTAGAGATACAAGGTGGGATATTTTAACATTGTGTTTTGGTGATAGAGTTTGTATTCGTTCTCCGTCACCTATTGACATGTGTCTGCCCTTGACTCTGAGTCTCATTCTCGGTCAGTTTAACTGTATTCCTTGGTTTCACAGAATTGGCAATGGCAAGGCGCATTTTACTCTTGAAAGTAAAAGGTCACAAACTATTTCTAGCTTCCAAATTATATACAAATTAAGGCCTCTTTGAATTATGTATGTACAAGAAGAGGTGTGAGATTTAAGTGAAACCACACAATAGTAAGACTATAATAATCAAAGAGATTCTAACATAAAACTTCTCATTTATAAGTGGATATGAATATCATTAGATCGTAGTTTTGTTTATTTTTTTTGTTTTTTTGACAATGATAATGCAAGTAAGTTAAATTGTTAGTTAGTAAAGAAAAAAAGAAAAGAATAAAAAACGCACCAAGATGCAAATGCATACTTGTTTTTCGTCATTACGGTAAAGCGTCATCTGTAATAAATTGTCGTGTTAAAAATGACACTAATCTGTTACGAGATATTTTCAAAATAAATGGGTTTGTGGGCCCAACCAATATAAATAACAACAGAAACGGTATAATCAAATTAAATGAGAAATGCTAACGAGACTTTCTCAAAGTGAGAATCTTCATTAATTTTCTGTCACCTCACAGTATAATATTAATTTTCATACTAATATTATTAAATATTGTGCCAAAACATGATGTGCCAGAGAATCTATGAAGAGTTTCCATTTTCTAAAGAGTCTCCTTAGCATTTTTCAAATTAAACTGTGTATGAATTTTTTTTTATTTTCACTAAAAAATTATGTGTGGTTTGAGGTTGAATTCTCATTTTAGTAGAATGAGAATCCTCTCCAGATCCTCTTTGTGAGGATCCCGGGAATTCTCAAATTGTGTTTGTTCATCGTACATCGTGCGACCAGTTTTCGTTAAGTACTGTTCATTTTTTATTTTAAACAAAAGTATTTAAAATAATTTCTGACTGCACGATGTACGATAAACGAACACGATTTAAGGATCTCCAGAATCCTCACAAAGAGGATCAAGAGAGAATCCTCATTCATTTTAGTACTTGATTGAATATAACTGTTTTATACCATGTTTTTTGCCGCACATATTTAAGGTTGATTGAATAAAAAAAATAGACTGGACCTTTTTGTATTTTTATATATGTTGGCACCACACCAATAAAACCTTAGTTTCTGCATGCTATGGATACTAGTTTTTCAGCACACACTCACGCGCATGCGAAACATCTTTTTTTAGTCAGTGGCACTTGCATCCTTAAAGATGTGTTGCGTTAGTTTTTTTTTTTCCTCATACTGCGTCCTAAAATTAAAATTCAACATACAATTGCAAATAAAAGAAAATAACACATAATTAAGTCGCATGTAAAATGCTGAAAGAAAAGATCCTTGCATGCGCAAATCATGTTAAAAGAGGTTACAAAAGAATAAAAGAAGAAATACAGCAAGGAACCAAATAATAGCGTAAGAGAACAGATTAAATAATTAATCTATGCATTAAGTTGTAGAGTAAAAATTCATATATATCATATTTTCCTTGCAGTATCACAAAATACAACTCACTTCTATCGCATCTGTTTGAATAGTTTATCTTATTAACAGTTGCTAAAAGATTGTGTCAGAATTAGCCACGAAGGAACCAGGTACTGGATCTTCAGTTCTTGGAGATATCTCAGATGTATCCACACTCGGTCTCCAACCTCAAGTTCCAGACGACGAGGATGAAAACGTGGAGCCCAGTGAGGAGGAAATATCGGGCAAGGAGGATGAAAACTGGATCTTCAGTTCTTGGAGATTAGCATGGTGCTTCTTCTTCCTCCTGAATTTAGTCGATAGAGATATGGAAGTTGAAGTCCTTACCATCTAAGGATTGGCGTGGCCGCAAGTAATCACACTTCTCAAGGGATACTATATTTATTTCCTTGATCTCTGGGATTCTCCCGGTTTAACAAGGATTCTACTATCCTAAAAGTTCATCTCCTCAACTGGTATAAATAAACCATTCTAAGGTTCATCTCTGGTAACGCAACCTCTGCACACTTATCCTCTTACTCACTGCTTGAGTCTTGATATTCTTACTAACTTGGTTGTTGGAGAGCCTTTCACCAGCATATCCATCCCACCCCTCTGGCATTTTGGCTTGCTTATGATTATTTGTTCTTTTACATCTAACTTGGATTTGTGCATGTCCACATTCTACGGTGTGCACTAATTTAGTTCCAACAATGACCAATCAGGGAAAGAGTTAAGAGTAAAAGTGCATCTCCAAACTCATGGGAAAAAGGTGCTTTACATCAAATAGGTGATCTTCAGATTCATCCCATTTGGACAACACTAATCATAAACGTTACCATCCACTTGTTATGATGAAAGATGTGCACAAGCCAAACTATACCGCCTATTAAGGATGGTGCCTGAGTAGTCAATGGGCATTCAAAAGTTATGAAACACCCTCTAAACCTAACAGATAAAAATGCTATGCATAAACTCGGGATTCATCCCGTTCTAAAATTTCTATTCACGAGTCATATGTTGGATGAGGTTCACCAACCATATTATGCAACCAGTCAAACAATGAACTCATGTAGCCAATAAAAGCACACTCCAAATCTCACGGATAAAAGCGAATGTATAATCTGCTTACACATCTTGATTATGACTGAAAAGGATAAGAAACCTAGATACGTAATTGTCGTAACCGTCAATGATCTTGAGAGTCATCCTGTTGATGCACAAAATCGGAGGGTCTTAGAACAACGTAAATTCAACCGTGAATTTGCAAGAAAGTAAAGAACACAAGATGTATCGTGGTTCACCCCAATGTTTGGGCTACGTCCACACTGATGTTGATATTGTTTCACTCTGAATGGTGAATATACAAGAAGGCTAGAGGCAGTGCTCTCTAGCCTATTTTCTCTCTTCCCATGGCCTGAATCTTGACCTCCTTAATGAGGAGAGTGAGGAGTCCTTTTATAGAATAAGGGCTCCTCACTTATTACATATTTGCCCTTTCATTTATTACATAATTACATTTGAGTCCACCGAGTATTTATACGAGGTCTAAATGCAAAGGCCCTAAGTATGGTACAAACACATCCCATTTGAACAATCTATTCTCAAATGTTACTATCCATTTGTCTGATAATGAAAGATGCAAACAAGTCAAACTATACCACCAATTAAGGAAGGTGCCCGAGTAGCCAATGCGCATTGGAAAGTTATGAACACACCTCTAAACTTAACATTTAAAGCTGCAATGCATAAATAAAGTCGTGATTCACCATGTTCTGAAAGTTCTATCCACGTGCCAGATATTGGACGAGGTTCACAAACCATAATATGCAACCAGACAATAAATGAACAAAATCAGCTAATAAAAGCATGACAACTAGAAGAGCACCTCAAAACTTCATGGATAAAAGCATATTACATAACGTATAGTTTGCTCACACATCTTGATTATGACTGAAAAAGACAAGAAACATAGATACTGTCATAACCATCAGTGACCTTGAGATTCATCCCCATTTAGACGTAATATTTATAGACGTTACTATCCACTGGTCCGGTGATGGAAGATGTGAACAAGTCAAACTATACCGTCAATTAAGGAAGGTGATGAGTGACCAATGGTCATTGAAAAGTTAGGAACACACCTCTAAACCGAACAGATAAAGCTGCAATGCATAACTCGTGATTCATCGTGTTCTGAAAGTCCTATCCACATGCCAGATGCTGGACGAGGTTCACAAATCATAATATGCAACCAATCAATAAATGAACTAGAGTAGCCAATAGAAGCAAGACAACTAGAAGTACACCTCCATACCTCACTGATAAATGCAGATTATGTAATGTATAATCCACTCACACATCTTGATTATGATTGAAAAGGATAAGAATATAGATACGTAAATGTCATATAACCACCAGTGATCTTGAGATTCATCCCCAACTGGACAGTATTATTCACAGATGTTACTATCCACTTGTTAGATGATGAAAGGTGTGCACAAGTCAAACTATACCACCAATTGAGGAAGGGGTCTGAGTAGCCAATGTACACTGCATTGGAAAGTTATGAACACACCTCTAAACCTAACATATAAAGTTGCAAGTATAAATAAACTTGTCATTTATTTGGTTCTAAAAGTCGTATTCACGTGTCAGATGTTGGACGAGGCTTAGAAACCATATTATGCAACCAGTCAAGAAATGAACTAGAGTAGCCAATAGAAGCAGTAAAATTAGAAGCCCATCTCCCAACATGGAGATTGCATAATGTATAAGCCCTCACATATCCTGATATATAAATGATAAAAAAAAAAACTAGATATGTAACCGTTATAACAATCAATGTATTGATTTTTTTTTTCCATCCTAATGAAATTATAAATCTGAAGTTTGATTTTGGATTCTATTACGAGTAAGAAGCTAATTGAATCTCCTTCCGTTTATATAATGTTTAACATAACAAATCTTAAACATTTTGATTCTATAGGTATCAAAAAGTAACCTAAAAACTATGACAATGGAAAGTACAAGATCGTATTGAACAAAAAATACACATCTGAATTTCCACAAGGTTCCGTCGATGTGGCTACGCAACCAGAAACCACAGTGGAGAAAAATCTGCCACTAAATCCGAAATCGGCGAGACTGGCAGTGGCAGCACCTCCCGCAACACCACACGCGCACGTGCATGCACTGTTAGGCTGAGGTGGTACATACGTAAATAACGTAAACATCGTGGTCCATTCCCCCCACTGATCACACCATACGCGCAAACTCAAACTCACAGAGCACGTGGCGCAATCGTGTTCGTTTGTGTCGGGTATAAGTAGCTCACGTCCGAGCTGCTGTCACAGATTTTATAGGGTTAGATTAAAAGCCCCTCCATCAATCAAAGCAAACAGACGGACGTGTTTTTGCCGTGGGAGGCGTAGAGGCGTAAGCCTGTGTGTTTGGGTGTTGATTCAGTTACTGGCGGTCTCTAATTCGCTTGGTGCAGGTCGGGAACCGCTTTGCCCTACTTTACCGTGTCTGGGCCTGTGAGCTAGGTGGCTCGATGTGTAATCGGCCACAGGGCAAAACAGGTCCCGCCTTGCATCAACTGAATCGGAGACCGCGGTGAAGGCGGTTTCGTGGATCTTGCATTCCTGCTTTGCTCTTTCATCAGATCTCGTCACAGGTTGGCCACTTCCAATGAATATTTATTGCTTTTAATTAATTCATCCTCTTATCGCTAATGGCAGTGAATTTATATAGCAGCTTAAATGAATACAGAGTAGATTGTCTTATCGTTTGAAAAAATTAATATAGGAGTTTGTTTGAATATATGTATGGAATATTGATAGATCTTTGCCCATTTAATTCTATCGGTATACAAACAACATTAATTTCTATTGCTTTATCGCGTTGTTGTCTGATCTACAATAGCTTTTTTTCCCCTTGTTAATTTGGATTCTAGATGTATATTTTTTCCTTTGATACGGTGGGAATTCTAAATACGTTTTTTGGATTTTATACTTTTTTTTATTGGATTTTATACGTTGTAAATAAGTTATTAAATATTCCAATTCCCACCATCACACTATAATTTCGCTTTTGTCTTTACTTATTTTAATTTTTATGCACGTGAATATTCCCATTAAATATTTTTGATGAAACCATCCGATTAAGACAGACAAATTACATTTGGTGTTCAATTGCAAATATAATTCCTACCCTTAAAGGGTATAACATTCTGCCTTAATTTCCAAATTCTGTTGAGGGAAATGGTTTTGTTTGAGTGAATACGCAGATATTAGAGGTTAATTATTTAACTGAATGACTGCTATTTCTTTTTGCATTTACACATACAGAGAGAGAGTGTGTTACTGTCTTGGGGAAATTTGAGAAAAGAACAGAATCTTTCAAAACAATGAGAAGCATATCGTGTTCAGACACTCACTCAGACAGAGTCTTTGATTTTTATTTAGAAGGTAATGTTAGAGGTTACTCAGTACTACGGTATGATGATATTCATTTGAGATTTGAGAGGTCTTAAGTTTGAATCTTGTGGATGATGGATTCGATACCAACTTAGGTTGTCCAGTTTGTGGTTTAGCCAAACTCTCCGTGCCCTTAGTGTAATAATATATCATTGTATTAAAAAAAAAGGTAATATTAGGGAGATTATTTAAAAAATATATAGAGAGATTGAGAGAGAGGGTGTGGCAATCAGAGAGAATTGGGTGAATTCTTAGGTATGTTTTCTCACCCCCACTATGTCTTTATTTATATTAGTATGGAAGGTTCATTTCTTACCCCAATAAGATTACAACTTTAATAGGATAATATCTAAAGATAAGATATGATAGAATCCCACAAGGATATCCAAAGGTAATATAGGATTATACGATCACACTCCTAAACTAGGACTGTAACATTCATCTTTGAGTGTGTAAATACTCAGGTAAATAGTGCATCAAGTCTTTAGCGATGATGTAAGTTTAGTTGAAGAACTCGTAGGCACAATAAGCGAATGCAAATCTCAAATTAACAGCATAATGCATAAAAGGTAAAAATCACAAAACCTCGCTATGCTAAAACCTAAGGTGGACTAAGGAGAAATAGGAGAAGTTGCATTAAGTTAAAACTATACTTCTTCTGGACGCAAGTAGCAATCTTACAAGGGTATGACTAGCCTAGGATGGGTGCCTCGTTAAAACCTAGTTAGGTAGTAAAAATCCAGTGGGAAAAGTGCTTCTAATTGTAGGGAAAAAGTACATTAAGATCAAGTGAATATACTTTTGGATACTCCCCGTTTGACAAAACTTCCAAATAAGAACTACAAACATTGCATTATGAATAATTACACATACCAATTCCTCGGACAAGCTTTTGGAAGGTAAACTCCTGCAGTGACGTCATAAGGAGGTCGGTAAAGTTGTCTGGGATCGAATTGCATGATTTTAATCTCTTGATGCTTTGTTGATGTAGATATAGACACGATATATCTTCTTGTTGACTTCATTGATGTATCATGCTTTGGTCTAGTTGATACACGCGGCAGTCTTCATAGATTGTTGTCGAGACTTAACAATGGATGAAAACAACATGTACTTTGAATATGCTCAACAAGAGCTCTCAACTATGTTATGGAACGATTCGAATATTTCGCAGCTAAGGTTATATCATGGATCTCCAAAATATTGTGATATCCCTAAGGGTAAAGACATAACCATTTTGGGAAAATATCTTGTGTGGGTTTGATAACTAACTAGCGTCAGTATAACAAACAAAGCAAGCATCATTCCGAGAATCATAGGGGTAAGATCCGCTCGGGAAGATAAGCCTAATTCCGTAGTACCTTCAGGATAGCGGAAAAATGTTTTTAATACCAATTCAGTGATTACATGTAGGCTCAATGCTGCATCTTTACCAAAAGATCAACAACGAATGAGATGTCTTATCTAATGCAATGAGCTAAGTATAACAAAGTGCAAAGTTAAACTTAGATATGGAACTTCAGATTTCATAACCTCTTCAAGGGGTCTTATTTGTATATATCATATGGAAGATCATAGATATACTCAAAGGTGATACCTTCGGAGGGTAGTTCGATTGGTGGATCAAAATACTGTTAGAACAACGTTTGAACTTCAGGTCAAGGCATAAACTAGTTTCCTAAGATCTTTCATCTCAAATTTCATCTTCAAGTGCGAGACAATTTTCTCAAGCTCTTCCAAAGTCTTAGTGAGATTGATGTCATGAACATAAACTACGACCCTAGCCATTTAGAATATGACTTTATAGTTTAACACGCAAAGGCATAATTCATATCATTGACTGATCAAATAATCACTTAAATAGGTATGCCACATTCGCCAGATTGCTTCAATCCGTAAAGTGAACGCCTTAACAAGTTGATAGGATGTTCCATGGTTTGGAACTATTTGAACTAATCATTGTAATTCTTCAGGAGCTTACATGCAAATCTCCGTATTAATATCTCTATGGAGAAACACTAATCACATTCATAATGTTGCAATAAATGACAAGGCGTTTGAGAAAAACCTTGTGCCATAATCCGTGCATTACCTTAGACAGTGTAGGAACGACAGATCCAAACACACTTTGGTAAAGAATTTAATTTGGATTGTGATATCGGTTGTCCAATCAGTTCTATGGTGTCACTATTCAACATAACATATTTCAATATCGTCGTTTTTCATTTATGTCGGCAGCTACCATATAAGTTAAAACATCATCGATAATAATCTCATTCCAAATCTACATCTCATCCAAAGTAGGATATCATACTAAGAACTTCAAGTCTCGGGAGTAATCCAGATTAATCTCATGAGATGGAAATGATTGAGCCAGTGATCGAGTATGGATTCATTTTGTGCCTTATTCTTCTTCTTCTAGGGAAGTGAATCCTATGAACCAAATGATCTGTCATGCTTCAAGGCAAGACAAATTGATTGGCTATTCGTCGGTGTATCATACCATCTAATAGGGGCAACCAAACCATCCTTTAGGGGTAGTACATCCATCGGGGATGTTAACTTGACGTCCGTTAAGCACGTTTATCCTCGCAGGCATGTTTGCAGCTAGTTTATGGTGTCGTCACTTTAGCTAGATAAGAGGAATACGTCTGGAATGACATTTTGAAAGCTAGAATACATGATATTTGCTTATCACATTCGTGCGGTATGAGGATCAGGATGAGACATAGTGACAAACGTCCCCACAAATTTATGCCGTTCTGCAAGAACATTGACATTCTAAACTCCTCCTAACAGTGAAAAGACTGTCTCATTGAAGTGACTATCCGCAAAATGGACGATAAAGAGATTGCTTGCAAGAACTGTAAAGAGCTAGTTCAAAGGAGAATTGCAATCGACAAAGATTCACAACTTTCTCTGAGGACCCATATTACTACGTTGTGGCGACACGATGGCACAGAGAATGCACGCCCAAAACGCGTAAGTACGAAAACATCAGGTTCGTACCTAGTAACCAACTGTAACACCAAAAATAGGTTGGGTGGCAATGGACCTCAAAGTGGACCAACATAACTGCATATAAGATTGCATAGCCCTAGGCAGAAACCGAAAGCTTGGTGTGTTCACAAGGCTCAGGCGATCAATTAAATTGTGGTTTATGATCGCTCTACAAGGTTGTTTTGGGGTGAACATGAGAATTCGATGTTCAATTACAAACTCAAAAGGCATGCAATAATTATAAAAAAAAAAACTTCGATATAAACTTCCCAGCATTATCCAATCTTCTAGATTTTATGGGATAATCAGGGTCAGACTTAACATTCGTGTCATGTTTTTCGTGTTTGTGTCGTTTTCATGTTGTTTGTACCATACTTTACCAATCCCGAAACTACTGAACACCGGTCAACATTATATCGTCAAGGACCCAAAAGAGTTTCCCTCCAACCAGGAGGCCAATTACAGCGTGACATGTGTCGACATCAGAAGCCAATCATAGCGCGACACGTGTCAACATCAGAAGCCAATCACAACACGACACGTGTAATGTCAGAATGAAACTAGAAACTCTCTTCTATAAATAGAGATCATCCTCTCACAATATTTCCGAATGTCATTTGTACTAAATCATTCACTTGTACTCACTAAAGGAGAGCTTAAACCTATGTACTTATGTAAACCTTTCACAATTAATGAGAACTCCTCTAATTCGTGGACGTAGCCAATCTGGGTGAACCACGTACATCTTTTGTTTGCTTCACTGTCTCTATCCATTTACATACTTATCCATACTAATGACCGAAGCAATCTAGCAAATGTCACAAACTTAACACTTTCTGTTGTACCAAAGTCCTCACTGATTTTGTGCATCAACATTTGGCGCCGTCTGTGGGAACGACACTTATTCCCACTCTCTTCAGCTTTGTTAAGTTGGTTTCCACTATTCGTACTCTCTTTTGACCAGGCATCCCTCTCCAACATGGGGAGCGAAGGAAGCCACAGCACACAGAATGACACCCCTCTTGCACCTAGTGCGAAGCAACGAAAGAAGGAAGGAAAGAGAGTTGCTCTTCAAGCTAAAGTCGATGAGCTAGAAGCTCAAAACAACAAGATAGCAATAAAGAATGAGGTCCTCTAGGAGCAGTATAAGAAACTATTTGAGACGCTCCATGAAACTAGGCATACTCAAACACACGAGCTCGTTGCCCCTGTAGACATCAACCATCATCTGGGTGCCCTCCAACACGGAGGGTCACATTCTTTCGACATGGGTATCCCTGATGAAGAGCGAGCTAATCATCAAAACATTGATCAACATGAGACATCTCTCAACCCAGCTGCTTTGACTCGAAGCAGGAGAAGTGGAGGAAGACACCTTCTTGTAGAAGGGTTGGAAGGATCGAAAGCTGTCTATCGTGACTGCCGAGACTTCCTAAAGCAACGTCGAGAGAATTCCCTCCACATATGCTCGAAGATCAATGACCCAAGGGTTCCTGAAAGACTCGGTCCCCTCCCACGACCTAGGTTAGCTGCCAATCTAGGGAAGGAACAACAGGTCCCAGAGAAACATGAAGGTACAGGGGACTCTGAGGTATTCCGACAGACTCGCCCTAGAAGTCAGTACGACGAGTCCAAGGAAAAATCACACGTCTTTGCTCAAACTTTCCTACTTCCAAGAGGCGATGGAGACTTACGAAAGAAAATACCAGTTGTACATGACTCCACTCAGGACCCTATTATCCTACAGTTCCTTGAGGAAGTAAACAAGTTGAAGGCCGAACGTCAGGCTGAGATACCTGATTGGAACCAACCCAGGCCTGGCTCTCTCACAAGGAGGATCCACAACACCCCCTTCAAGCAAAGACAAAACAAAAGTTTGGTTTACAACTCTATACTGGAAGGGAAGACCCAATTGAACACATTAACCTATTTGAGTCCATCATGGCATATCGGATGCACACCGACGAAGAGCGATGTCTTCTCTTCCCTTCCACCCTCTCTAGCAGAGCTCTAAACTGGTATTGTCGTCTTCCACCTGAGACAGTAGACTCATTTGAGGAACTAAGGAAACTGTTTGTCTCTAAACACATCTTCCAGACCGATCGCTTGCATTCTGCAGATGACTTGTACACTATTCGCCAGAAGCCAGACGAGTCACTACGAGAGTATGCTGGTCGTTTCAGCCATGAGTATTCTCGCTGCGCTGAGGCAGATGACAAGACCACCCTCAAGGCCTTCACGACGGCCTACGTGATTGTTTCTTCAAGTACATGATCAATGCCAACACTTGGAAGACTTACTCTGAGGTGATGGCACAAGCTTACAACCATGCCTCCGCCGAGGCAAGGACATATAAAGGGAAACCCCTCACAACCACCCTTTATCAGCAAGTAGGGAGTGGAAGCTAAATCCAACCAAATGAGAAGACCTCGACCTTCCAAACAGCAGCGGTGCCTTCCCCTACCTTACTTAATACTTTGCCAAGTCAACAGACATATCAATCTCAGGGCAAAAGGAAACGTTTCCATCCTCACCAATCTCATTTTAGTAAAAGGAGTAAGGGACACTACTGCGATAACCAAGGGTATCGCCATGATAATCCCTGACCCCAGGCAGTTAACACAGTGGGTCAAGCACGTGTCAAGATAGCCCCTACCCCGAGGTATGAGGCATATACACCTTTGAATGCCACATGCATGGCCATTTACCCAGCATAGCACACCTGGTACCGAAGCTAAAGCCGAAGCACCCGGATTACAAGCCCACGAAGAACACGGGCACATTTTGCTGTTACCACGAGTATAACGGCCATGGCGGCAAGAAGTGTATCACCCTTCGTGATCATATTGAAGCTTTGGCACGTGAAGGAAAAATTGATCAATTCCTCCTTCACCCTCCAAGGGGTAACCGTAACCAACGCCAGGTGAATGTGATATATTCCATAAGTGGTTGCACACCCATATCTAAATCTTCCAACAGGGCCATGAAAAATAGTGAACGAGCTTTAAGGTCTGGCCACCAAATGTTTCATGTGGAAGACATCAGGGGAGGTAAGTATCAAAAGCCTAACTGGGATCCAATATGTTTCTACCTTGAGGAAGAAAGAGGTATCATCCACCCTCACAACGACCTACTGATTGTGGAAGCTCACATAGCCAACTTTGAAGTACGATGAATCCTGGTAGACACGGGGGCTTCGGTCAATATCATGTTTGCTGAAGCTTTCAGGGCACTTAATGTAGCTGAACACTTGCTCGATCGCTCGATTTCCCTTCTAATAAGCTTCTCCGGTGATATCGTGCAACCTTTGGGGAGCATACACTTACCTTTCACCATTGGTACAAGTCTTTACACAGCTACCATTACCACTAACTTCCTGGTGATTGATTGCCCAACTACATACAATGTCATCTTCGGACGCACATGCATCAATGATCTCAAGGCCATGGTATCCACAGATATATTGTTGATGAAATTTCCAACCTTCTATGGCAATGGATATATCAGAGGAGATCAACTTAGTGCACGATCATGTTACAATACTTCGGTCAAGCAACAGAACCTGCCTGTGCCCAAGGAAACCCTTTGTTTACATGACCAAGTCATAAATACCAGCCCAGACGAAGCCAACTTGGATGCACCTTAACCAACTTGGTGGCCATCCATGGAACACTGATCACTTGAAGTATTATTACAAGTAAACTCACATTGTACAAGTGTTAAGCTTCAGCCGTTCGGCATCCTATGTAACGAAGACTATTTGGCATGAATTCAATAAAGAGGTGATTTAGACAACTCGATCCTAATTCTCTTACATTCCTAGCAATGAAACACTCGGGTTCAAAGTTTCAACATGAATGCTTCCAACATGAAACAAAGTCTAAGTATATGTCAACAAGACTATACAAATAAACGAACAGTTTCATAGTATATTCGTTCAATCATACATTCCAACACATTCATACATAAGCCAACTGTGCTTTGAAAGGGTTCAACATATTTTGTGTCATTCGACACTTGCTACAATATGCTTAGACACCTTGCCCTTATTCTCACTAACCAGGTGATGACATGTGAAGAAGGAACTCATCTTCATGCCACCAACCAGGTGATGAAATGTACAACCCGTACGCTCCTTTATGCCACCAACCAGGTGATGACATGTACAACCCGTACTCTAATATCATTTGGCAACTTACCACTCATGTCACCAACCAAGTGAAGAAAGAACTCATCTTCATGCCATCAACCAGGTGATGAAATGTACAACCCGTACTCTCCTTCATGCCACCAACTAGGTGATGAAATGTACAACCCATACTCTAATATCATTTGGCAACTTGCCACTCATGCCACCAACCAGGTGAAGAAGCAACTCATCTTCATGCCACCAACCAGGTGATGAAATGTATAACCCGTACTTTAATATCATTTGGCAACTTGCCATTCATGCCACCAACCAGGTGATGAAATGTACAACCCGTACTTTCCTTCATGCCACCAACCAGATGATGAAATGTACAACCCGTACTCTAATATCATTTGACAACTTGCCACTCATGCCACCAACCAGGTGAAGAAGGAACTCATCTTCATGCCACCAACCAGGTGATGAAATGTACAACCCGTACTCTCCTTCATGCCACCAACCAGGTGATGACATGTACAACTCGTACTCTAATATCATTTGGCAACTTGCCACTCATGCCACCAACCAGGTGAAGAAAGAACTCATCTTTATGCCATCAACTAGGTGATGAAATGTACAACCCGTACTCTCCTTCATGTCACCAACTAGGTGATGAAATGTACAACCTATACTTTAATATCATTTGGCAACTTGCCACTCATGCCACCAACTAGGTGAAGAAGGAACTCATCTTCATGCCACCAACAAGGTGATGAAATGTACAACCCGTACTTTCCTTCATGCCACCAACCAGGTGATGAAATGTACAACCCGTACTCTAATATCATTTGACAACTTGCCACTCATGCCACCAACCAGGTGAAGAAGGAACTCATCTTCATGCCACCAACTAGGTGATGAAATGTACAACCTGTACTCTCCTTCATGCCACCAACCAGGTGATGAAATGTACTACCCGTACTCTAATATCATTTGACAACTTGCCACTCATGCCACCAACCAGGTGAAGAAGGAACTCATCTTCATGCCACCAACTAGGTGATGAAATGTACAACCTGTACTCTCCTTCATGCCACCAACTAGGTGATGAAATGTACAACCCGAACTCTAATATCATTTGGCAACTTGCCATTCATGTCACCAACCAGGGGAAGAAAGAACTCACCTTCGTATCACCAACCAACTGATGAAAGCAATTCACCATTCATTCTACTTACCAGAAGACAAGTGGTACAACTTGTACATGTGAACTCCTAGCATTCACAAATAATCAGAAACCTTCAAGCTTGACACTCAACTAGAGGAGCACTTATGCCCAACAAGAGTTATAGTCACAAACAAAGTCTTATTGCAAGCCAACAACTTCAATGCATGGCATACGAAGATCAAGCTATTCAGCCCTCTTGCATCTGCTTCAAACATTTCCCCTCTGTAACAATACAAACACTACAACTTGTAGAAAGCTTCACACACTCTTGATCAAGACAGTGTGAAGCAAAACCAATTTATGGTGCCAACAAGAGCTTCATCAAAGGAGTTCAACCACAATTCTCAAAAACTTCACTCTTGATCAAGACAGCGTGAAGCAAAACCAATTTATGGTGCCAACAAGAGCTTCATCAAAGGAGTTCAACCACAATTCTCAAAAGTTTCACACATTCTTGATCAAGACGGTGTGAAGCAAAACCAATTTATTGTGCCAACAAAAGCTTCATCAATGGAGGACAATTACAAATTCTCAAAAGCTTCACACTATCTTGATCAAGATAGTGTGAAGTAAAATCAATTCATGGTACCAAAAAAAAGCTTCAACTCCAAAGCTTCACCTACAAAGCTTTAACACAAGAGCTTCACCAATAAAAGCTTCATCAATGGAGGACAACTACAAATTCTCAAAAGCTTCACACTATCTTGATCAAGATAGTGTGAAGCAAATCAATTCATGGTACCTAACAAAAGCTTCAAGTCCAAAGCTTCACCTACAAAGCTTCAACTCCAAAGCTTCACCTACAAAAACTTGACCCACAAAAGCTTGACCCACAAAAGCTTGACATACAAAAGCTTCACCCACAAAAGCAAAAGCTTCACCTATAAGAGATTGACCCACAAAAGCTTCACCTACAAAAGCTTGACCCACAAAAGCTTGACCCACAAAACTTCACCCACAAAAGCTTTACCTACAAAACTTCAACACAAAAGCTTCACCTACAAAAGCTTCACACTATCTTGATCAAGATAGTGTGAAGCAAAATCAATTCATGGTGCCCAACAAAGCTTGACCCACAAAAGCTTGACCTATAAAAGCTTGACCTACAAAAGCTGGACCCACAAAAGCTTCACCTACAAAAGTTTGACCCACAAAAGCTTGACCCACAAAAGCTTCACCTACAAAAGGTTGACCCACAAAAGCTTGACCCACAAAACTTCACCCACAAAAGCTTCACTTACAAAACTTCAACACAAAAGCTTCACCTAGAAAAGATTCACACTATCTTGATCAAGATAGTGTGAAGCAAAATCAATTCATGGTGCCCAACAAAGCTTGACTCACAAAAGCTTGACCCATAAAAGCTTGACCCACAAAAGCTTCACCTACAAAAGTTTGACCCACAAAAGCCTCACTTACAAAAGCTTGACCAACAAAAGCTTGACCCACAAAAGCTTGACCCACAAAAGCTTCACCTACAAAACTTCAACACAAAAGCTTCACACTATCTTGATCAAGATAGTGTGAAGCAAAGTCAATTCATGGTGCCCAACAAAACTTCAACCTCAACGCTTCACCTACAAGGCTTCAACCCGAAAGCTTCACCTACAATGCTTTAAAATATATATATATATATTTAATTTTTTTTTTTTCGGAAATTCGAAAATTCAAAAATTTGGAAATTCGAAAATTCAAAAATTCAGAAATTTAAAAATTCGAAAATTCGAAAGAAAAAAAATTCGAAAATTCGAAAAAAAAAATCGAAAAATAAAATTTCGAAAAAAAAATTGCCTAGGCCTCATCTTCTTTGGGCCTAACAACTTTCATAACAAATATATATGAAGAAAGAGTTTAGGGCTACCACTTAGAAAAGAAATGCCTCATTCGTCAAGTCCCTCGATCGGAGACTTGGGGGACTTTTACCATATGCTACTGCACCTTGATACTCGAAAGTCTCCTGACCACTCAGTGACTTGGATTTTTGAAGTCTCCAAACAAGAAGTTTTCCTCACTCGGGAAATTAAGGGAGCACTACCTCAACCTACATGCTTCACTCACAAAGCTTCAACATACAAGTTTCAACAAAAGGAAAAATTCAAAGAACTTAGTGAAGAAGGCCTTGGTGTATTTAACACAATACGTTAAAATGAAGCAAAGTTTGTTTATTGATATCTCCGATAAGTTACAAATATGTACATATACATGAATCAAAATAAACAAACAAGATGGAGCCTTCACAAAGGTTGCTAAGGAAAAGTCTCAGTAGTCGGCAGAGCCCCAGAAAGAGAAGGCACCATAGGGTGATTATTCGGAGCCTCAGTACTAGGCAGAACCCCAGAAGGAGGAGGCACCGAAGGTTGATCATTTGGAGCTTCATTACGCGGTATAGCCTCAGAAGATGAAGGCAATAAATGCCTTTGGAACAAACCTACAAACCTCTGATGATCAAGTAAAATTTGACCATCAGATTCCTGCAGCTGGTCGAGCTTTCTCTTCATGTTTGTAGCATAGTCATGTGCGAGCCTATGCAACTGTTTATTCTCATGCTTGAGCCCTTTGATCTCCTATTTGAGACTTATCACTTCAGCCGCCAATGATTCAACTTGGCGGGTTCGAGCAAATAGGCGTTGGGCCATATTAGACACAGAACCTGCACACTGAACACTGAGAGCCGGAGAATCCTTAATAGTCAACTCATCAGACCATTTAGAAAGTAGTCTGTTATCTTTGGGAGTGAGAAGGTTCCTGGCCACCACCGCAGCGGTCATATCATTCTTCATCACAGAGTCCCCAACGGTAAGAGGACTAGTAGGGGATAAGAAAGATGGGTGCCATATGTTGTCTTGAGAAGGCATGGCTGCCTCATCACTAAAGTTCAAGTCAAAACGACGATCGGATGGGCCAAACATTCTCAGAAATGATGAAGGAGAAATGAGGTGCAATAAATCTCTGAAGTAAGGGAAAAATTCCTACAAGCAATAACTCTCTGAATGAACTCCTTGCACACAATTGGTGCCTTTATAAAAGATAGGGCAACAGGGCCGTTGGTTCAAAAATCAAAGAGGCACCACTCTCCGAATTTCGAAGAGGCACCACTTTCCACAAGCAACATCAGCTCCTCGGGTACCACAGATAACTTTGGCAAAGATCTCTGACAAAGTTTAGACACATAAATTTTGAAGGTCCAGCTACCCTACTTTTACCCACAAGGGTAAAGGAACAGCACCACTGCTTGATAACTAGAAAGTCCTAATGTGTGTCAACCTCCGTGCTTCGTGGCAAGGCAGACTGGCAAAAATGCCCAACCTTTACTCACATTCGAGAAAACACTCCCACCAAGATTGCTTTTTCAAAAATCGAAGAGGCACCGCTCTCCGAATCTCAAGAGCTAGACTCCCAACAGGATTGCTTTCTCAAAAATCGAAGAGACATTGTTCTCTGAATCTCGAGAGCCAGATCCCCGACATGATTGCTTGTTCGAAAACCGAAGAGGCACTGCTCTCCAAACTTCGAGAGCCAGATTTCCTTGGATAAAGCTTGTCTGCAATCTTCACACGCAACATTAGCTTTCCAGATACCACATACCACTTTTTCAAAGCGCTCTGACAAAGTTAAAACATGTGAAGCTTACAGCTCCCATTACATTGCTATGACCAAGAAGGGTAAAGGAATAGCATTATTACTTGCTCAAAAATCGAAGAGGCACCGCCCTTCGAATCTCGGGAGCCAGACTCCCAATAGGATTACTTTCTAAAAAATCGAAGAGGCACCGCTCTCCGAATCTCAAGAGCCAGACTCCCAACATGATTGCTTTCTCAAAAATCGAAGAGGCACCGCTCTCCGAATCTTGAGAGCCAGATCCCCGACAGGTTTGCTTGTTCGAAAACCAAAGAGGCATTACTCTCTGAACTTCGAGAGCCAGATTTCCTTGGATAAAGCTTATCTGCAATCTTTACACGCAACATCAGCTTTCTAGATACCACATACCATTTTTTCAAAGTGCTCTGATAAGGTTAAAACATGTTAAGCTTGCAGCTCCCACTACATTGCTATGACCAAGAAGGGTAAAGGAATAACATTATTACTTGCTTAAAAATCGGAGAGGTACCGCCCTCCGAATCTCGAGAGCCAGATTTCCAACAGGATTACTTTCTCAAAAATGGAAGAGGCACCACTCTCTGAACCTTAAGAGCCAGACTCCCAACAAGATTGCTTTCTCAAAAATCAAAGAGGCACCGCTCTCTGAATCTCGAGAGCTAGATTTCCTTGATAAAGCTTGTCTGCAATCTTCACACGCAACATCAGCTTTCCAGATACCACATACCACTTTTTTAAAGTGCTCTGACAAAGTTAAAACACGTGAAGCTTGCAGCTCCCATTACATTGCTACGATCAAGAAGGGTAAAGGAATAACATTACTACTTGTTGTTAGGGAGACTCCTATATATGTCGACTTCCATCATCCACGGACAGGCAGACCTGCAAAAATGCTAAACCCTTCCTCATATCTGAGAGGGCACTCCCAACGAAGCCTCTCGAAATACTCAGCTTTCTTCCCCCCAATAATACCTATGCAAACCAGCCACACCATAGCAAGAGTATCTCATATCATCAGGGTCAAAAGCAAGAGTATCTCATATCATGCTTTTTCCCTGTCTTTTCCTTTGCCCTTGTTCTTATCTGCAAGACAAGGAGAAAGAGAGCAATCAGTGAGCACTTGGAATCAAGCTTTCAGTCAGGAACTGACTGCCTGGAACCCTTTGCCTGATTACTTACCTGACATTGCTCTCGAGTACTCGTCTTCAACATCTTATGCTTTCAGAAAAGATACCACACATGCCTGAGGAACAGATAGAGCAAGTGAGAAGGATACAAGGAAGCATGTGGAGACAAGCGCAACAGAACACATGCTGATTCATCTATTACTTCGTTAACAGCAAAAGTATCCCATATCATCAAGGTCGAACGCATTTTTGATTTGATGGACTTGTTTTGACCCTCAAATTCTTGAGTCGGCCTTATACTCTGGAGGAAACCAGAAAACCCTCCAGCCCAGTTCAAGAATAAACCTGTGGAAAGTTACTTCTTCAAAAGCAAAAGTATCTCATATCATCTCTTCTCCATTTGTTTCTCCTTATCCTTGTTGTTGTTTACGACACAAGGAGAAGGAGAACAATCAACCGGAAGCCGAAGCCGCACCTCTGATCCAGGTTGCTTGCTTAGAAGTCTGATTGCTTACCTTGTCTGTTACCTCTTTCGGCAAATCTCCTAGCTCGGCGACTTGGGGGACTCCTACTATAGGGTTTTGTATCGCACTTGACTAAATCCGAAACTACAAGTAAGCTTCAAGTGAAATTAATACATTACCTTGTGCATCTTCATTGGTTAAAGATACCACCCCTGGACGGAGGAAAAGTACTTCCAGAGAAGATGCTACATCTACGTATGAGACAGATAAGGCAAGTTAAAATGATACCACACTTAGGTACTTAAAAGTTTCGTGATTACTCAATGGCTTGAATCTTGCAAGTCCCCAACCGAGGAGCTTCCCTCACTTGGGAACTTAGGGGAGCATTGTTTGACCAATCCCAAAACTACTGAGTACCGGTCAACGTTATATCGTCAAGGACCCAGAAGAGTTTCCTTCCAACCAGGAGGCCAATTACATCCAAGGTTCTAAAAGTCGCTAGGTGCTAGTCGGGTGGCGGGCTGGGGACTAGCGACTAGGCGGGGCCTAGGCGGACTAGGCGGATTTAAGTAAATCTATCATATTTCAGGTAAATAAGTGTCTGCTTCTACTTGAAATATATATAATTTCATCATAAACTATAAAATAGAAGGCATATATATCATGAAGTATTGGAACATAATGAAAACGTGTGAAATAAAGATATAATGTTTGTTCATTCAAGTATGCAACAAGTCTCTTACAATTTATTGGAAAAAAACAAAATGCAAAATGAAAGTTATGTATTTTCTGTCAAGTGAGTTGCAACCTAGGCGGGTCTAGGCGGGTGCCTAGATGGTATAGGAGGTGGGATGGGGCCTAGGCATTAATCGGGGCGGTGGGCTGGGGCTTAGATGCTTAGGCAGGGCCTAGGTGGTGCTAAGCGGGGATTTTTAGAACAGTGATTACAGCGCGACATGTGTCGACATCAGAAACCAATCATAGCACGACACGTGTTAACATCAGAAGCCAATCATAACACGACACGTGTCAATGTCAGAATGAAACTAGAAACTCTCTTCTATAAATAGAGATCATTCTCTCACAATATTTCCAAATGTCATTTGTACTAAATCATTCACTTATACTCACTAAAGGAGAGCTTGAACCTATGTACTTGTGTAAACCCTTCACAATTAATGAGAACTTCTCTACTCCGTGGACGTAGCCAATCTGGGTGAACCACGTACATCTTATGTTTGCTTCCCTGTCTCTATCCATTTACATACTTATCCACACTAATGACCGAAGCAATCTAGTGAAGGTCATAAACTTAACACTTTCTGTTGTACCAAAGTCCTCACTGATTTTGTGCATCAACACATGTCATACCCGATATATTAACGGATCATGTCGTATAACACCTGTTAAAGAAAATGGGTAATATGACCCAACCCGAAATCGACTTATTAATATTATCAGGTAATATGACAGACCCGTTACCCATTAAAAAAAATATATTTTAAATCAATAAATAATGAAAATGAAAAACATAATTTGGCTCAAAAAAGAATAGAAAACATAATACTAAATTAATATATTGTATCACATTGTCACATAAATATTACTTCAAAAAAAAAACAAAAAACAAAAAACAAAAAAGGAAAACATTTGTGTTTCAAGTATTACATACTCCAAAATAAGAGCCTAATGATAAAACATTAGTACATTACTATAAAATACCAAATGTTCAAGGATATGCAAAAGGGGTGTGCTATCTACACACCATATTTTACTTCTCACATACCTCTTGATAATTTGTCTGTTGATCTTCTTCAATTCATCCGATCCGACGGTCGAAAATTAAGAAGGTGTGTGAGAAGTAAAATGAGGTGTGTAGATATCACACCCTTATGCAAAATGAAGAGAGTTGCGTTTCAAGGTTGAGGAACCTTGCACGTTTATATATGGTTTTACATTTTTTAAACTTGTACATTAATGATTATGAATTTTATTTATTTTAAACTCCCTTAAAAATATTATTCATGAGGGTTTATATGGTTTTAAAAATTCAAACGACGATGTACTCAAAACGTAGAGGTTGCGATCGCAAGCCTTTGCATATTTCTTCACATTTTTTGCACTTGTAAATTAATTATTATAATTTTTTTAATGTGTTTATTATTTTTAAATTACGTGATACTTTTATTGTTAATGTGTTTTATAATTTTTCAATCTCGCTTGTTTGCCTATTGTAACATCCCACATCAACCAACGATGAGGGGATGATGTGCCTTATATGTACATGCCCACCTCTATATAGCACGAGGCCTTTTGGGATTCAATGGCTTTGGTTTCCATCGGAACTCTGAAGTTAAGCGAGTTCGGGCGAGAACATTCCTAGGATGGGTGACCTCCCTAGGAAGTTCTCATACGGGTTCCCAGAAACAAAATCGTGAGGGCGTTGCAAAGGCTCAAACAGACAATATCGTGCTACGGCGGAACCGAGACTGGGATGTGACAGAATGGTATCATAACCACTCTGCTGTGTGGTGTGAGTGTGCCGAAGAGGACGTCGGGCCCTTAAGGGGGGTGGATTGTAACATCCCATATCCACCAACGGAGAGGGCGTGATGTGCCTTATATGTACATGCCCACCTTCATATAGCATGAGGCCTTTTGGGGACTCACTGGCTTCGGATTCCATCGAAACTCCGAAGTTATGTGAGTTCGGGTGAGAGAATTCCTAGGATGGGTGACCTCCCTAGGAAACAAAACTGTGAAGGCGTGGCCGAGGCCCAAAGCAGATAATATCGTGCTACGGCGGAGCCAAGACTGAGATGTGACACCTATAGTATACTATAAGAATCAATTAATAAATTTTTTTTTTAAATTTATATAGAATAATAATACAATAATACATATTTAATATACAATATACATATACACTATGGCTATTGTATTTTATAGCAAGTTTTTTAGTAGTTTAAAAAGTTAAAATCAACAAAATAACCTTTTTCTTAAGATGTCGAAACAAGTTACCCGCGTGTCACCTTTGTGTAAACATGTTAAGGACTCGTTATTAACAGGTTCTTATTGTGTGACCCAATAACGACTAGATTAGTTATTGTGTTGACTTGAAACCCGTTATTTTCGTGTTATTTACGTGTCGTGTTAACGGGTTGTGTAAGAAATTGCCAGGTTTAATTAGGGTGGTGATTCCTTAAAATCAGCCATGAGGTTTAGCAACAATGTGTGTGGACAAACATGTGACCAATTTGCCGATACATCAACCAAAACCATAAGTATTTATATGGTCCACATTTTGGTTATATAAGTCCACAATTATTCCCTTCAATCCATTGATAAAAAAAGGGTCATGTACTATCCTTGCTAGGGATGATATAGAAATTCACTTTCCTTAACAAGCATGCTTGGCAAAGTGTGCTTGTAGGCACAAGATCTTTACTTTGGGTAAGGAGATGCGTCGTTGCATCATTGTTCGACCTAAGTGTCCCAAATGGTCGTGCCAAAGCAAGTGAACTGCTCGAATCACCAGGTTTCTTGGAGGTGGATTATACATTTGTCTTGCCTAATCTTCCTTGACATAGACAAATGGTTAAAATAGGTTTCTTGACTGAAAAATCCTAATCATTGAAGGCTTAAAGAGAGAACTGGGTTTGAAAGGAAGGTCATGATGCAAAAAAAGAGATTTCATAGTATAGGCTGACGGCTAGAAGGGGGGCTGATCTGAAAAACACTGTTGTGAAGGATCTATTTAAAGGCAAGATACTAATAAATCTCACAGTTGAATTTGAAGTGTTTCTTCTTGAGATTTGTGTATACCAAGAATGAAGCTACTCAAAGATACAAATGGCCGCCTATTGCAAAATGTGCATGCAAATCGCTCTTCATCATTACAACTTTTACGGCACAACACGTTTGAATCTAGAGCATCTCGACTACTCCACAGACTCATATCGACATGTGAAGAAACAAGAATAAACGGTACATATTCCAACTTACTCCAAAAGTCACGGTCTTTAGATAACTATCCATTCTCAAGGGGAACAAATTCCTTTCATATACATAGTTAGGGGCAATTGTGGATCCATGATTTTCCAAGGTCGGAGTAAGGCGGATCGGAATACAGTTACCTCAGAAGTGAGGTATCAACGTATTTAATTGATATGAGTTAACAAATCCAAGAGTTTTTCTATTTGGTATTTATTTGGTATGATAAAAGCAACTTACAAGTTGTAATTATTTATCTAAATCTCAACGATCACATAACTATTTGTTAATTGCCACAACTATTTCCTTTATGAAATTAATTGATTTACTAGCTTATTGCAGTAAAACTTTAAGCTTATATTGAACTTGATTGTTGTGGTCACAACTATCATAATCGTCCGATATCATGCGTGAAAAACAGACTAGTTGGAAAAATTAAGCAACTAGACTTTGTTATTCGGCAGTATATGGCACAATAGATTAAGCGAGAACCCCTATTTTAGTAAACAGTATTAGCAAAAATAGTACATCACCCCAGTGTATTTGGTACCATACTCATGTCTTATACATGGAATGTAGCATTTACGTGCCACAAGTGCATCAATTATAAGTGGTAAATTATTCAAAAAATATTCTAGATTTGTTTATTCAGGCCGCCGGAAAAAGATAAAACAATAAAAATGTGGATAAGTGAAAAATGAATATACTTTTATGAAGTGTAGTATGTGTGTAACATTATGAATCAAAAGTTTAGTAGACTTTGATCTTCGATTATATGATAGAGCGAGGGTTTATTCTTTCCCAACTTGGATTTGGAAACAAAAAAAACACATATGACAGTTACAAGGAAGATCACGTTATACAAGTAGCCATATACCCGTGCATGATTGAATTGACATGAGTAGTATTCGTTTCAACAAAAATAATCATGACGCATCAATAGGCGGTGTCATTGCAATAACGGAACTTAATTAAATGGTAAAGGCCAAAAAAGTTGAACTTCGATCCATTAGTTGGGATGTATCACGGATTTTCAAAATCGGTGTGGTAGTTGTTTTAGTACCATTGTTCATTCCATGAACATAAATAAATGCTTTATAAGTCAAAACAATAAAGTGAAGTCGTATTAACACATTAGAGCAAATATATCGAAATTTAATTTTAACTCATGAAACATCCCACAAATTCTTTAGCCCTAGAGATATGCAATTCTCCGGTTAAGATAGAGAAGAAGTAGGTGAGACGGAAGTTACAATAATACAGTGACAATCATTTCCCTTCCCACCCATTTATTTTCTTCCATATCTGGTCTTTCAGGGTCCGAAACATCATCTTCTTATCTTTTCCAGCAACCATCGGTAATCCCAAGTATCTTTCATGGGACGGAACGATTGGAACATCTAACAATTGTTGGATTTGTTGCTTTGCTTCAACACTAGTAGAGGGACTAAAACAAACTGCAGACTTAGTAAAATTAATGCTTTGATTCGGTGCATTTTCATAAACCTGAAAAATCATCTCTAATTCATTCACTTCCCTCAGTGTAGCATTGCAGAATAGAAGGTTATCATCTGCAAAAAAAGGGGTGATTAATCGATGGTGCACCCACCGCAATAGAGAAGAGAAACCCTCCGCCACGATTCCTCCGCCCATTGTAAGAGAGAGGAGAAACCCTCTGCGACGATTAAGAACAAATATGGGGATATAGGATCTCCCTGCCTAATTCCTCAGGATGGAATTATTTGTCCACTTGGCGTACCATTCATAAGAAGGGAGTACAATACCGAAGTAACACAACTCATGACCAAGGATACAAAACGGGCCGAGAACTCCATTGTATCCATCATTCTCTCCAAGTATGCCAAACTCAACGCGATCATAAGCCTTGGTCACGTCTAGTTTCAAAATTAATTTCTTCCTTCCTAGTTTTCCCTCTGTTTCAAGCAATGAATAGTCTCGAAAGCAGCAAGGACTTTATCCAAAATCATTCTATTCGAAATAAAAGCACTTTGAAATTCAAAGATAACATAGGGTAGTACATTCTTCATCCCCATCGCTAAGGTCAGGGTCGGCCCTGAGGGTAGCCCTAACCTAGGGCCCCCAATCTCGGGGGGCCTCCAAATTTTTTTTATCTGATCTGTAAATGGAATATAAATATACCAGAAGTTAAAACTCATAGTTGGGTTGTTATGAGTTGTTGGTGCAGTGGAAATGCGCCACCTCTTTTTTTTTTGGGGGTTTAAGTTTGATACTTGCAACTGCGTTTTCTAGTCATGCGCCACCTCTTTTTCCTTATCATTTAATAAAGTTAGTAGATGTTTTTTTTTATTAATATGCAAACACTCGTAATCTCATTTCTATGCTTTGAGGATGGGTATATTATCGTTTGAATTTTTAAAACCATACAAACCCTCATGGATAGTATTTTTAAGGGAGTTCAAAATAAATAAAATTCATAATCATTAATGTATAAGTTTGAAAAATGTGAAAGCATATATAAACGCTCATAATTGCATCCTCTACGCTTAGACGATGGTTACATGGTCGTTTAGATTTTTAAAACACTCCAAATCTCACGAATAGTGTTTTTTATTTGAGTGCAAAATTAATAAAATTAACAATAACTATTGTAGAAGTTTGAAAAATGTATAAAAATTACGGGTGAGAAATTTTGCCCTAAACCGACTTACCAACCGAATCGTACCGGTCGGTTCATATTGGTATGGTAGAGTTTTGGCATATTTTCATAATCGGTTGGCATTATACCGAACCGACTATTAATGGTATGGCTTTAGTATTAGATTTTGTATACCGGTGATATACCATACCGACCAATATATATATATATATATATATATATATAGATATTTTAGTTATTTTTTTTTTTACATGCATGACTCCTCGGTTTTAGGATTGAAACATAAAAACTCCTTAGTTTTAGGGTTTACAAAATGAACTCTTCAGTGTTTCTTCTACTCCTGCACGGCTTCTAGCAACCTTGCTCTTTCAATTTTCCTCTTATCTTCAGTGAACCAACATCTCCCTTGTCATTGCACCAGCTGCCAGCCTTGCAATACATATTGCAAAAATCTTCTTCTTCTTCCCAGCAGCTTTCAGATTTAGATAAATATTGTAACGTATTTTGGGTCAAAGTATCAAGGAATATTATCAAATTCAAATCTCTATTGATGAGGGTTGAAGTACTCACTCAAATATTCTTTCTCCATGTATAATCATAAATAACATCCATGTATATTAATAAACATTGAAATTAGGGTTTATGTTGTTTTTTTTTTTAAATTAGGGTTTAAAGTTATGTTTTACGTTGTTGATGCACAAAATCTGTGAGGACTTTGGTACAGCAGAAAATGTTAAGTTTGTGACCTTCGCTAGATTGCTCTGGTCACTAGTGTGGATAAGTCTGTAAATGGATAGGGACAGGGAAGCAAACACAAGATGTACGTGGTTCACCCAGATTGGCTACGTCTACGGAGTAGATGAGTTCTCATTAATTATGAAGGGTTTACACAAGTACATAGGTTCAAGCTCTCCTTTAGTGAGTACTAGTGAATGATTTAGTACAAATGACATTAGGAAATATTGTGAGAGAATGATCTAGTTCTCATTAATTATGAAGGGTTTACACAAGTACATAGGTTCAAGCTCTCCTTTAGTGAGTACTAGTGAATGATTTAGTACAAATGACATTAGGAAATATTGTGAGAGAATGATCTCTATTTATAGAAGAGAGTTTCTAGTTTCATTCTGACATGGACACGTGTCGTGTTGTGATTGGCTTCTGATGTTGACACGTGTTGTGCTATGATTGGCTTCTGATGTCGACACGTGTCGCGCTGTGATTGGCCTCTTGGTTGGAGGGAAACTCTTCTGGGTCCTTGACGGTATAACGTTGACCGGTGCTCAGTAGTTTCGGGATTGGTCAAGTATGGTACAAACAGTGCTCCCCTAAGTTCCCGAGTGAGGGAAGATCTTCTGTTGGGGACTTGCAAGATCCAAACCATTGAGTAATCACGAAACTTCTAAGTACCTAAGTGTGGTATCATTTTCACTTGCGTTATCTGTCTCATACGTAGATGTGGCATCTTCTCTGGAACTACTTTTCCTCCATCCAAGGGTGGTATCTTTAACCGATGAAGTTGCACAAGGTAATGTATCAATTTCACTTGAAGCTTACTTATAGTTTCGGGCTTGGTCAAGTGCGATACAAAACCCTATAGTAGGAGTCCCCAAGTCGCTGAGCTAGGAGATTTGCCGAATGAGGTAACAGACAAGGTAAACAATCAGACTTCCAAGCAAGCAACTTGGATCAGAGGTTCGACTTCGGCTTCCGGTTGATTGTTCTCCTTCTCCTTGTGTCGTAAATAGCAACAAGGATAAGGAGAAGCAAATGGAGAAGAGATGATATGAGATATTATTGCTTTTGAAGAAATAACTTTCCACAGGCTTATTCTTGAACTGGGCTGGAGGGTTTTCTGGTTTCCTCTAGAGTATAAGGCTGACTCAAGAATTTGAAGGTCAAAACAAGTCCATCAAATCAAGAGTGCGTTCAACCTTGATGATATGGGATACTTTTGCTGTTGACGAAGTAATAGATGAATCGGCACATGTTCTGTTGCGCTTGTCTCCACATGCTTCCTTGTATCCTTCTTACTTGCCCTATATGTTCCTTAGGCAGATGTGGTATCTTTTCTGGAAGCATAAGATGTTGAAGATGAGTACTCGAGAGCAATGCCAGGTAAGTAATCATGCAAAGGGTTCCAGGCAGTCAGTTCCTAACTAGAAGCTTGATTCCAAGTGCTGACTGATTACTCTCTTTCTCCTTGTCTTGCAGGTAAGAACAAGGGCAAAGGAAAAGACAGGGAAAAAGCATGATATGGGATACTCTTGCTTTTGACCCTTATGATATGAGATACTCTTGCTTTGGTGTGGCTGGTTTGCATAGGTATTATTGGGGAGGGGGGAAGAAAGTTGAGTATTTCAAGAGGCTTCGTTGGGAGTGCCCTCTTAGATATGAGGAAGGGTTGATCATTTTTGCAGGTCTGCCTGTCCGTGGGGGATGGAGGTCGACATATATAGGAGTTTTCATAACAACAAGTAGTAATTCTATTCCTTTACCCTTCTTGGTCGTAGCAATGTAGTGGGAGCTGCAAGCTTCATGTGTTTTAACTTTGTCAAAGAACTTTGAAAAAGTGGTATGTGGTATCTGGAAAGCTGATGTTGCGTGTGAAGATTGCAGACAAGCTTTATCCAAGGAAATCTGGCTCTCCAAGTTCGGAGAGCGATGCCTCTTTGGTTTTCGAACAAGCAATCCTGTCTGGGATCTGGCTCTCAAGATTCAGAGAACGGTGCCTCTTCAATTTTTGAGAATGCAATCCTATTGGGAGTCTTGCTCTTGAGATTCGTAGAGCGGTGCCTCTTTGATTTTTGAGAAAGTAATCATGTTGGGATTCTGGCTCTCGAGATTCTGAGGGTGGTGCCTCTTCGATTTTTGAGCAAGTAATCTTGTTGGGAGTCTGGCTCTCAAGATTTGAAGGGCGGTGCCTCTTCGATTTTTGAGCAAGTAATAATGCTATTCCTTTACCGTTCTTGGTCATAGCAATGTAGTGGGAGCTACAAGCTTCACATGTTTTAACTTTGTCAGAGTGCTTTTAAAAAAGTGGTCTATGGTATCTGGAAAGCTGATGTTGTGTGTGAAGATTGCAGACAAGCTTTATCCAAGGAAATCTGGCTCTCGAAGTTCGGAGAGCGGTGCCTCTTCAGTTTTCAAACAAGCAATCCTGTCGGGGATCTGGTTCTCGAGATTCAGAGAACGGTGCCTCTTCAATTTTTGAGAAAGAAATCCTATTGGGAGTCTGACTTTTGAGATTCGGAGAGCAGTGTCTTTTCGATTTTTGAGAAAGTAATCATGTTGGGAGTCTGGCTCTCGAGATTCGGAGAGTGGTTCCTCTTCGATTTTTGAGCAAGCAATCTTGTTGGCAGTGTTTTCTCGAATATGAGTAAAGGTTGGGCATTTTTACCAGTCTGCCTTGCGACGGAGCACGGAGGTTGACGCTGCTTGTTCCTTTACCCTTGTGGGTAATAGTAGGGTAGCTGGACCTTCAAAATTTATGTGTCTAAACTTGTCAGAGATCTTTGGCAAAGTTATCTATGGTACCCGAGGAGCTGATGTTGCATGTGGAAAGTGGTGCCTCTTCGAAATCTGGAGAATGGTACCTCTTCGGAATCCGGAGAATGGTGCCTCTTCTATTTTTGAATCAACGGCCCTATTGCCCTTTCTTTTATAAGGGCACCAATTGTGTGCAAGGAGTACATTCAGAGAGTTATTGCTTGTAGGAATTTTCCCTTTACTTCAGAGATTTATTGCACCTCATTTCTCCTTCATCATTTCTGAGAATGTCCGGCCCATCCGACCGTCGTTTTGATTTGAACTTTGGTGAAGAGGTAGCCATGCCTTCTCAAGACAACATATGGTGCACATCCTTCTTATCCCCTACTGGTCCTCTTACCGTTGGGGACTCTGTGATGAAGAATGATATGACCGCTGCGGTGGTGGCCAAGAACCTTCTCACTCCCAAAGATAACAGACTACTTTCCAAACAGTCTGATGAGTTGGCTGTTAAGGATTCTCTGGCTCTCAGTGTTTAGTGTGCAGGTTCTGTGTCTAATATGGCATAACGCCTATTTTCTCTAACCCACCAAGTTGAATCAGTGGCGGCTGAAGTGATAAGTCTCAAATAGGAGATCAGAGGGCTTAAGCATGATAATAAACAGTTGCACAGGCTCGCACATGACTATGCTACAAACATGAAGAGGAAGCTCGACCAGCTGCAGGAATCTGATGGTCAGATTTTACTTGATCATCAGAGGTTTGTGTGTTTGTTCCAAAGGCATTTATTACCTTCGTCTTCTGGGGCTGTACCGCGTAATGAAGCTCCAAATGATCAACCTTCGGTGCCTCCTCTTTCTGGGGCTCTGCCGACTGCTGAGACTTCTCCTGAGCAACCTTTGTGAAGGCTCCCTTTTGTTTGTTTATTTTGATTCATGTATATGTCCATATTTGTAACCTATTGGAGATATCAATAAACAATCTTTGCTTCATTTAAACGTATTGTGTTAAATACACCAAGGCCTTCTTCACTAAGTTCTTTGAATTTTTCCTTTTGTTGAAGCTTGTATGTTGAAGCTTTGTGAGTGAAGCATGTAGGTTGAGGTAGTGCTTCCTTAATTTCCTGAGTGAGGAAAACTTCTCGTTTGGAGACTTGAAAAATCCAAGTCACTGAGTGGTCGTGAAACTTCCGAGTATCAAGGTGTAGTAGCATATGGTAGGAGTCCCCCAAGTCTCCAGTCGAGGGAGTTGACGAATGAGGCATTTCCTTTCTAAGTGGTAGCCCAAAACTCCTTCTTCATATATATTTGTTATGAAAGTTGTTAGGCCTAACGAAGAGGAGGCCTAGGCAATTTTTTTTTTCGAATTAAATTTTTTTTTTTTTTTTGAATTTTCGAATTTTCGAATTTTCGAATTTTCAAAATTCCGAAAAAATAAATAAAAAATAAATAAATATATGTATATTTTTTAAAGCTTTGTAGGTGAAGCTTTGAGGTTGAAGCTTTGTTGGGCACCATGAATTGATTTTGTTTCACACTATCTTGATCAAGATAGTGTGAAGCTTTTGTTGGTGAAGCATTTGTGTTGAAGCTTTGTAGGTGAAGCTTTTGTGGGTGAAGCTTTTGTAGGTGAAGCTTTTGTGGGTGAAGCTTTTGTAGGTGAAGCTTTTGTGGGTGAAGCCTTTGTGGGTGAAGCTTTTGTAGGTCAAGCTTTTGTGGGTTAAGCTTTTGTGGGTGAAACTTTTGTGTTGAAGCTTTTGTGGGTGAAGCTTTTGTGTTGAAGCTTTTGTAGGTGAAGCTTTGGAGTTGAAGCTTTGTAGGTGAAGCTTTGGAGTTGAAGCTTTTGTTGGGTACCCTGAATTGATTTTGCTTCACACTATCTTGATCAAGATTGTGTGAAGCTTTTGAGAATTTGTAGTTGTCCTCCATTGATGAAGCTTTTGTTGGTGAAGCTTTGGAGTTGAAGCTTTGTAGGTGAAGCTTTGGAGTTGAAGCTTTTGTTGGTGAAGCTTGTGTTGGTGAAGCTTTTGTTGGGTACCATGAATTGATTTTGCTTCACACTATCTTGATCAAGATAGTGTGAAGCTTTTAAGAATTTGTTGTTGTCCTCTATTGATGAAGCTTTTCTTGGTGAAGCTTTGGAGTTGAAGCTTTGTAGGTGAAGCTTTGGAGTTGAAGCTATTGTTGGTGAAGCTTTTGTTGGGTACCATGAATTGATTTTGCTTCACACTATCTTAATCAAGATAGTGTGAAGCTTTTGAGAATTTGTTGATGTCCTTCATTGATGAAGCTTTTGTTGGTGAAGCTTTGGAGTTGAAGCTTTGTAGGTGAAGCTTTGGAGTTGAAGCTTTTGTTGGTGAAGCTTTTGTTGGGTACCATGAATTGATTTTGCTTCACACTATCTTGATCAAGATAGTGTGAAGCTTTTGAGAATTTGTAGTTGTCCTCCATTGATGAAGCTTTGTTGAATTTCCCTTTTTTTTTTTGGGAAACTAGAAATTTGAAAATGTGGGAGAGACAACATATACAAATTTTGCTTCCACACTGTTGAGCAAGAGATTGTGATGCAAGCCACACCTTGTAGTAGTCAAAGATTTGGATGAACCATATAAATTGAATTTGCTTCGAAGGTCTGAGAATTGTAGTTGCCCTCCATTGATGAAGCTTTTGTTGGCACCATAAATTGGTTTTGCTTCACATTGTCTTGATCAAGAGTTTGTGAAGCTTTGAGAATTGTGGTTGAACTCCTTTGATGAAGCTTTTGTTGGCACCATAAATTGGTTTTGCTTCACACTGTCTTGATCAAGAGTGTGTGAAGCTTTTGAGAATTGTGGTTGCCCTCCATTGATGAAGCACTTGTTGGCACCATAAATTGGTTTTGCTTCACACTGTCTTGATCAATAGTGTGTGAAGCTTTTGAGAATTATGGTTGCCCTCCATTGATGAAGTTCTTGTTGGCACCATAAATTGGTTTTGCTTCACACAGTCTTGATCAAGAGTGTGGCACCATAAATTGGTTTTGCTTCACACTGTCTTGATCAAGAGTGTGTGAAGCTTTTGAGAATTATGGTTGCCCTCCATTGATGAAGTTCTTGTTGGCACCATAAATTGGTTTTGCTTCACACTGTCTTGATCAAGAGTGTGTGAAGCTTTTGAGAATTATGGTTGAACTCCTTTGATGAAGCTCTTGTTGGCATCATAAATTGGTTTTGCTTCACACTGTCTTGATCAAGAGTGTGTGAAGCTTTTGAGAATTATGGTTGCCCTCCATTGATGAAGCTTTTGTTGGCACCATAAATTGGTTTTGCTTCACATTGTCTTGATGAAGAGTGTGTGAAGATTTCTACAAGTTGTAGTGTTTGCATTGTTACAGAGGGGAATTGTTTGATGCAGATGCAAGAGAGCTGAATTGCTTGATCTTCGTATGCCTTGCACTGAAGTTGCTGTTGGCTTGAATAAGACTTTGTTGGTGACTGTAACTCTTGTTGGGCATAAATGCTCCCCTAGTTGAGTTGTCAAGCTTGAGGGTTTTTGATTATTTGTGAATGCTAGGAGTTCACATGTACAAGTTGTACCACTCGTCTTCTAGTAGGTGGAATGAATGGTGAGTTGTTTTCATCACTTGGTTGGTGGTACGAAGGTGAGTTCCTTCTTCCCCTGGTTGGTGGCTTGAATGGTAAGTTGCCAAATGATATTAGAGTACGAGTTGTACATTTTATCACTTGGTTGGTGGCATGAAGGAGAGTACAGGTTGTACATTTCATCACCTGGTTGGTGGCTTGAAGATGAGTTCCTTCTTTATTTGGTTGGTGGCATGAGTGGCAAGTTGCCAAATGATATTAGAGTACGGGTTATACATTTCATCACCTGGTTGGGGGCATGAAGGAGAGTACGGGTTGTACATTTCATCACCTGGTTGGTGGCATGAATGGCAAGTTGCCAAATGATATTAGAGTACGGGTTGTACATTTCATCACTTGGTTGGTGGCATGAATGAGAGTACGGGTTGCACATTTCATTATCTGGTTGGTGGCTTGAAGATGAGTTCCTTCTTCACATGGTTGGTGGCATGAGTGGCAAGTTGCCAAATGATATTAGAGTACGGGTTGTACATTTTATCACCTGGTTGGTGGCATGAAGGAGAGTACGGGTTGTACATTTCATCACCTGGTTGATTGCATGAAGATGAGTTCATTCTTCACATTTCATCACTTGGTTGGTGAGAATAAGGGCAAGGTGTCTAGGCACATTGTAGCAAGTGTCGAATGACACAAAATATGTTGAACCCTTTCAAAGCACAGTTGGCTTATGTATGAATGTGTTGGAATGTATGATTGAACGAATATATTATGATGTTGTTCGTTTATTTGTATAGTCTTGTTGACATATACTTAGGATTTGTTTCATGTTGGAAGCATTCATGTTGAAGCTTTGAACTCGAGTGTTTCATTGCTAGGAGTGTAAGAGGATTAAGATCAAGTTGTCTAAATCACCTCTTTATTGAATTCATGCCAAATAGTCTTTGTTACATAGGATGCCGAACTGCTGAAGCTTAACACTTGTACAATGTGAGTTTACTTGTAATAGTACTTTAAGTGATCAGCATTCCATGGATGGCCAAAGGTCTTGCCATCGGAGCTTCTAAGCTTGTAGGAGCCAGGGCGACTGATGCCAACAACTTCAAACGGTCCATCCCAGTTTGGACTAAGTGTACCTTCACTCGGGACTCTGTCGTAGAGTAATCTTTTCTTCAATACCCAGCCCCCACCTTGAAAGAACTAAGTTTGACCCTTGAGTCATAGTAGTTGGAGATGCGCTGCTTGTAGGCGACATTCCTCAAGTGAGCCTGGTTTCTGTGTTCCTCGACTAGATCTAAGTTGAAGGTAAGTTGTTTGTCAATTTCACTTTACACGTAGTTCTGGACTTTGAACGTTGCTTGCTTAAGCTCAACTAGGACATAAGTTGATGTTGAACTTAGAGCATAATATCCTGAACTTATTGTTGTTGAGCTGTCGCCCATTGTCAGTGACTATCGCATTGGGAATGCCGAATCTGCAAAGGATGTTCTTCCATACAAAGTCTACTATTTTTGCCTCAGTAATGGTTGCCAAGGGTTCTACTTCGGCCCACTTTGTGAAGTAGTCAACTGCAACGATTGCATATTGAACCTTGCCCTTCCCTGCAGGCATTGGGCCAATCAAATCAAGTCCCTATTGGGCGAAAGGCCAAGGGCTGATCATAGGAGTGAGCGGCTCGGGAGGGGAGTGAGGAATAGTTGCGTAGTGTTGACACTTATCACATGAGCGAGATATTCTGATGGCATCTTGGTGGAGTGTTGGCCAATAATATCCTTGGCGAAAAAGTTGTTGGTGACCTGGTTAACCACCAATTGGGAGTCACTGAAGATATCAATTCGTTTAACCCCAAGGTTTTTGGCCAAACATAAGCCTGTTATGAGGGCTTCATATTCGGCCTCATTGTTCGACGCCTTGAATTTGAAATGAAGAGCATACTCCATCGCCACTTTGTCAGGGGTCGTAAGGATTAGTCCTTCTCCACAACCCTGTTGGTTGGATGAGCCATCAACATATAGACTCCATGTTGAGGCTGTTGGTTCTATTTTCTGAGCTTCCAAAGGTAATGAAACCACTTCTTTAGGCGTAGAAACAATGTCTACAGGATATGTGAGGTCGGCGATGAAGTCTGCCACTGCTTGGCCCTTCTCAGCTGGCTTTGGTTGGTAGGAGATGTCAAACTCACCCAATGCTATCGCCCATTAGATCATTCGCTCGGAAGTGTCAGAACTTTGGAGTACCTGTCGAAGAGGATGATTGGTAAGCATAATGATGGAGTGTGCTTGGAAGTAAGGGCAAAGTTTTCGAGCAGACATGACCAATGCCAGAGCCAATTTCTCAATGTTGGAGTATCGTGTCTCTGCATCTTGTAAGGCCTTGCTAGCGTAGTAGACAGGTCGTTCGACATTACCATCATTTCGAATGAGAACAGAACTTACTGCTGAAGCCGATACCAACAAATAGATAATGAGAGTGTCACCAACCTCAGGTTTGGATAGCAAATGGGCTTTACTCATGTAGTCTTTGAGGTTCTTGAATGCCTTAGCACATTCATCAGTCCATGTAATGTACTTCTTACTTCCCTTAAGTGCTTTGAAGAAATGAGCACATCTGTTTGTGGCCTTAGAGATGAACCTAGTTAAGGCTGCCACCTTGCCAGTAAGGCTCTGGATGTTTTTTGAAGTTACCAGTTTCTTCATGTCGAGGATTGCTTTGATCTTCTTGGGATTAGCCTCAATGCCTCGTTGGCTTTTCATGAAGCCTAAGAATTTTCCAGAGCCTACGCCGAAGGCACATTTGTTGGGGTTCAACCTCATTCGATACCTCTTCAGAATGGTGAAAATTTCAGATAGGTTGCTGATGTGTTGGTCAGCATGTTTGCTCTTGACTAGCATATCATCAACGTAAACTTCCATGCTCTTCCCAATCTGTTCGGCGAACATTGAATTAACCAGTCTTAGATAAGTCGCTCCTGCATTCTTTAGGCCGAAGGGCAAGACTTTATAGCAATATAGTCCCCTATCAGTAGTGAAGGCTGTGTGTTCTTGGTCCGGAAGGTTCATGAGGATTTGGTTGTATCCTGAGTAGGCATCCATGAAGCTCAGGAGTTCACACCTTGTCGTAGAGTCTATAAGTTTGTCTATGAGAGGAAGAGGAAAGCTATCCTTTAGGCATCCTTTGTTTTGGTCGGTGTAATCGACACACATTCTCCACAAGACCTTTTGGAACAGGAGACTTTCCTTGGTTGGATTCTTCTTAACAAAGACAACATTTGCTACTCACGTTGGATAATTGACTTCGCGGATGAAGCCTATGCCTTCTCCAACTCTTCAGCGGGTTGTGCTTGCTAGGTGAAAGAGTCATCTCGAGGATCGTCGGGTTGATTGTTGCCACCGTGAAGATCCAAGGCTTCGTCTGGGCTGGTCTTTATGACTTGGTCATGTATAGAAAGGGTTTCCTTGGGCACAGGCAGATGCTGTTGCTTGACCAAAGTGTTGTAACATGATCGTGCACTAAGTTGATCTCCTCTGATGTAACCATTGCCATAGGGGGTTGGAAATTTCATCAACAACATATGTGTGGATACCATGGCCTTAAGATCATTGATGCCTGTGCGTCCGAAGATGACATTGTATGCCGTTGGGCAATCAACCACCAAGAAGTTAGTGGTAATGGTAGCTGTGTAAGGGCCTGTACCAATGGTGAAAGGTAAGTGTATGCTCCCTAAAGGTTGAACGATATCACCGGAGAAGCTTATCAGAGGGAAATGGAGCGGTCGAGTAAGTGTTCAGCTACATTAAGTGCCTTGAAAGCTTCAGCAAACATGATATTGACCGAAACTCCTGTGTCTACCAGGATTCGTCGTACTTCAAAGTTGGCTATGTGAGTTTCCACGAACAGTGGGTCGTTGTGAGGGTAGATAATACCTCTTTCTTCCTTAGGGTAGAAACATATTGGATCCCAGTTAGGTTGTTGATACTTTCCTCCCCTGATGTCTTCCATGTCAAACACTTGGTGACTAGACCTTAAAGCTCGTTCACTATTTTTCATGGCCCTGTTGAAAGATTTAGATATGGGTGTGCCACCACTTATGGAATATATCACATTTACCTAGCGTTGGTTACGGTTACCCCTTAGAGGGTGAAGAAGGAATTGATCAATTTTTCCTTCACGTGCCAAAGCTTCAATATGATCATAAAGGGTGATACACTTCTCGCCGTCATGGCCATTATGCTCATGGTAGCAGCAAAACGTGCCCGTGTTCTTCGTGGGCTTGTAATCCGGGTGCCTCGGCTTTGACTTCGGTATCAAGTGTGCTATGCTGGGGTAAATGGCCACACATGTGGCGTTCAAAGGTGTGTATGCCTCATACCTCGGGGTAGAGGCTGTCCTGACACGTGCTTGACCCACTGTGTTGACTGCTTGGGGTCGGGGATTATCGTGGTGATACCCCTGGTTATCGCGGTAGTGTCCCTTACTCATTTTACTAAAATGAGACTGGTGAGGATGGAAATCTTTCCTTTTGCCCTGAGATTGATATGTCTGTTGACTTGGCAAAGTATTAAGTAAGGCATGGGGAGACACTGCTGCCGTTTGGCAGGTCGAGGTCTTCTCATTTGGTCAGATCTGGCTTCCACTCTTACTTACTGATAAGGGGTGGTTGTAGGGGGTTTCCCTTCATATGTCATTGCCTTTGCGGAGGCATGGTTGTAAGTTTGTGCCATCACCTCAGAGTAAGTCTTCCAAGTGTTGGCATTGATCATGTACTTGAAGAAACAATAGCGTAGGCCTGTCGTGAAGGCCTTGAGGGCAGTATTGTCATCTTCCTCAGTGCAGCAAGAATACTCATGGCTGAAACAACCAGCATACTCTCATAGTGACTCGTCCAGCTTCTGGCGAATAGTGTACAAGTCATCTGCAGAATGCAAGGGATCGGTTTGGAAGATGTGTTGAGAGACAAACAGTTTCCTTAGTTCCTTAAATGAGTCTACTGTCTCAGGTGGAAGACGGCAATACCAGTTTAGAACTCCGCCAGAAAGGGTGGAGTGGAAGAGAAGACATCGCTCTTCGTCGGTGTGCATCCGATATGCCATGGTGGACTTAAAGAGGTTAAGGTGTTCAATTGGGTCCTCCCTTCCAGTATAGAGTTGTAAACCAAGCTTTTGTTTTGTCTTCGCTTGAAGAGGGGTGTCGAGGATGTTGGAAATATGCCCTGAAAGTCAATCTTTGGAAGAAACCTTTCAGGACAATAAATGGATGTATAGATGACTCTTATATATCAAATGGCAAAGATACTATTTAGGACTATCTCTATAAACGATATATGTCCTAAATAGTGAATCCATGGACAATGGATTGATTGAAGAAGTAATCTAATGAAGTTAGACTACAGAGACCTTCTTCACATAACCATCATGTCCAAAAGGTTCCTGGTCATAGGATTGTCGGAGGGATACTGACAATGCATAGACCGGTACATACTATGTCCGCTTCAATTAGAAGGATGGAAGGTCTCATCCCATTCGTGTAGTGACACTAAGACAAGTATGTAGGTGCTCATTAAGGGAATGAGTTCACTGAACACAATCGAACGAGAGTACTTGCATGGAGGTCTACTCACATGTCAAGCAAGTAACTCTAATGGTTGGAATAATGTAAGTAGTCCTTTGACCTAAGGCATCATCGTTGTCTTGTGGTTAAGTACTTGATCTTTGATTATGTCAAAGTCACTCTATCTGCGGGTGTCCACGGCATAGTCGGGGTTAAGCCACTTAGTCATGAAGGCAAGTGAATGCGCAACAAGGAATCTCTAATCCTCGTTAAGAGAGGATGAATACTCTAAGATATGATTCTGGAATCTTCGGCCGAAGTATCGAGCGTAATAAAGGAAAGCGTTCCTATACGACTCAATTGAATCGTATAAGAAGGAATAATCACATTAGGGGTTTGACATAATATATCCATACCCTAGTGATGTGATTGAGAGTATTGTTTTAGAGAAGGATCGAATTACATTGTAATTCCAACTGAATAGGTTCTCCGAACAACTTCTACATTAGCTTGGGTAGCCATGATATATGGTTAGATGTCACTCATGGCTTGTGAGTTCTTCTAGATGATTAAATGTAGTCGTCAAAGAAGAAGGTGAATTATAAGTAAGTTTTAATTCACTAAGTGATTGGATTAAATATAATTAATTGGATTGGTGCCAATCACCTCACTGCCTTGCTAATTAGAACCTAAAACGATTGTTCACCAATACACTCTTGTAGTGAGTAATTAATGGATGATGGAAATAATTAATTGGATTAATTAAGTGTTATGATTAATTAGAAAGTCTAAAGAAATCATAAAAGCGATATTAGATCGTTTTGGGCTTAAAGAAACGTTCGGGTTTAATTGGGCCCATTGGGCCTAAACCAATTGGGCTTTTATTCAAGCATTGGATGACTTGAAATAAATAAAAGCCCAAAGTCCAAACAACACAAAGGGGCCGGCCAAAGAAGGGAGAGAAAGGTCAAATGTTGACTTGTTTCTTTTTGGCTATAAAAGGAACTTTATAGCAAATGTTTCATTAGGGTTTTTGGAAGTGTTAAAAGAACAAAAGAGAAAAAGAAAAATATCTCTCTAACACTCAAAGGGCCGGCCACCATAGGGGGATTTAGCTAATCATCTTTTCACCCCTTTGGTTATTCCTTCATCCTTCTCACTACACTAGTGGGTAAGGATCTTTAGAGGTTTTCAATTTTGGAAACTTGAAGAGAACCTAGGAGCACTCATTCTAAACAAAGTGGAGGAAGCAAGGAAGGAGGCTAGGCTCAAGGAGTTCAAGGAGCAAAGGGCTTGGAGGTGGTCCATCCTTGGTCTAAGATCTAGATCAAGAGGTATAAAACTACTCCTAAAATTTGTTCTTATATAAATTTGTTTTTGATGCATCTTACATAAACCTATGCATCTTGAAGGGGATTTGCATGACTATTGCTTTGATATTATTTGATAACATGCTTCCGTTGCTTTCGTATATAAATTTTGAATTGTATATGCATGCTAGTCACTAGAAATCCCACATGAAATCTCATGGTTTTTCCCTTCAAGTGGTATCAGAGCCAAAGGTTTATGTTGATGTGTCCTTTTGGATTTTATGCATATGGGTTTTAATTTTATGTATGACATATTATTGCTTCATTCAAAGTATGTTTATCTTTTGTTTTTCAATTGTTGAAAAATGTAAATCAATAGTTGAGAAAGATATGTATGCAAAAAGTGTTTTGGATGCATGAATGAAGAATGAGTTTAGAACAATTTTTGGGGTTTTTGGCTATATGTTTGTGTTTTTATTTTGAATCACACACACACACTTTAAAGCTAGAAAGTAGAAATCTTGTCACTTTTGTTTTTGGGTTTGAAAAATCACCAAGAATATACAAATCTTGAAAATGTATTCATGGTTTTGTTCTTGGTGTTCATGGTTTGGTTTTTGGTGAAAATGGTTTTATTTGTTTCTTATGCATTGTTTTGTGGTTTTGGATGATGTACAAACCATCCATAGCCATCTCAAAATTTATTCAAACCTAGACTAGTCTAGTTAAATTTCCATCACCCTTTTCACTAAAGTCCTTAAAGCAAAACCAAGTGACAAGCAAAATTTAATTTTTTCTCTACTTTATGTTGGTTCAATGCAAGATGAGTGAAACCTCCCATCCCCATTATGTTGGCAGGCCACCCTAGTGGATTACCCACTTGTGGGGCTTTTTTGTAATGTTAAAAGGGTTGTTTATACTTTCAAGTATTTACGGTTTGACCCCTAACTTTTCATATTTGCTTTTAGGCCCCTACCTTTTGAAAAGTTAAAATATTTGATTTTAATTTTATTAGTTGTTTAAACTCATAATAATATTATGCCCATATGCACTAAATCTAAATGTTTATGTTGCATTCCATATGATTATTTAATGTGATTAAGTAGTTAGAAAAATGGGTGACTATGGACTTATGCCTTAAACGATAATTGAGCTATGAGATAAGGCGCTAAACTCAAATTGTTTGAACCTTGGGAATGTGTTTTAATTACTGTTTCAATTGGACCTTGTCACGTTGGACATTAATCTATCTCTCCCTCTTAGTATGTGTAATTTGTAGGAATTTGAACAAATCGGTTTGTAATTCTTATTACTTCTTAATCTCTTTTAGTTAGTTGATTCCCTCTAGTGCTAGACTAGAGTGTCTTTAACTATTGGTAAGGAGACATAACTAAAAGAGGGTTTTGACATGAGATTAAAGATTAAATGGGTCCAACGCCCTAATTAGCAATGAATGATTGTCTTTCATTTCTAATGGCTCAATGAAAATGTTTTAATTGGATTGAAAAACACGTAATTAAATTGACACAACCTCCCCGAGTTCTTATTCAACAATGATGGCTCGTTGTTGAATTAACCCAATAAGTCCATGGTCATCCAAAGAGCCTAAGATAACTATAAAGTCCAATTTCAAAGGAATGCAAAAACCATAGTAGTAGTAGTTACTTCCAATATTTGAAAAATTCGTTTTTGATATTGATTTGTTTTTCTCAAAACAAATAGTGGGAGTATCATATGCTACTAAACCATAATGAACTCAATTAGTAGTTATATATATCTCCAATATTTTGAAAAATGTTTTGATATTGATTTGTTTTATGAAAACGAATAGTGGGGATATCATATGCTACTAATTTCATTAACTCTGGACTAGTAGTTATAATAGGACACAATTTATTTGAATGTGATTAAATAAATAAAATTGATGAGACCTTAAAATCCCTCAACCAACATACAATATTAAGTTGAAAGCGTAAGAGTGCTTTGAACACTTTTTCGTGGCCTTCCACCATGGTAGGCTCCAATCGTTTATGACTTGTACACCGCCTTCACCCTATCATGGGGGAGTGCAAAGTGCATACTTATACTCAGGAGGAGTTTATTTAAAACATTTGATGAGGTGAAGGTAGGCAACGAGTGTGGCCAATATCGTATTATCGTGAGGTCATACTTGGACCCCTATCTAAACCGGCATGGTGGGAAAGAACTTAACTAAGAAAAATGGTGCCAATATCGTATTATCGTGAGGCATTGTTTTCTAGAGGCCAAAAAGATGGGTAATCACAAGAGGTTGTTGTGAATGGGTAAGTGTACCCTCTCATTATTATTTTTGCTAGCCAATATCGTATCATCGTGAGGTGGGCTTGGTAATAGTGAGCCTCCCATAACCCGCTAGGAGCTTTCATTGAAATCTCCCGGATTCCATCTTGAGGGATATGGAATTTGCCAAAAATGGTGGGTGGTGTCATTCGGTTTAAAGACCCGAATCGTTTGACTTAATCAACAATCAAACTAATTATTTTATTGTTTATGTATTTAGATATGGTTGGAAGCACACTCGCGAAAATACTCGACAAACATTGCCTAGAGGGGCACAATTTCCCATCATGGTATCGTAATGTCAAGATTCTCCTAACATTGGAGAAGATTGTTTACGTCCTAGACAAGGCCCCACCTCACATACCTCTCGGCCCTGAGGCCACTGAGGATGAACGTGCTAAGTATGACAAGCACGTTGAGGATGACACACAAGCCAAGTGCTATTTGTTGGCTTCCATGAATGAGGAGCTACAGAGACAGCACGAGGGCATGGACAGTGCATCTTCCATCATACTCCATCTTACAGAGTTATATGGTGAAGGGACGCGCAACCGTCGCTTTAGCACTGTCAGTGAACTTGTGAAGACCAAGATGGTCAAGGGGGCTCCAGTGCATCAACATGTACTGAAGATGATATGACTCATTGAACAATTGGAGAACCTAGGTACTCCACTTGACGGGGAATTGGCCCAGGACTTCATTTTGGCTTCTCTTTCTGATCCATTCTCGCAGTTCGTTATGAACTACAATATGAATAAGATGGATAGTACTCTCTCTGAGTTACTAAACATGTTAGTAACTGCCGAGAAGACTATGAAGAAAGAGAACGTTGTAGGGACTGCTGCAGTAGCCTACAACAAACCATCCTCTTCCAAGGCTAAGCCGCAAGGCAAAGGCAAAGGGAAGGAGAAGAAGTCACCCACTCCTAAGCCGCAAGGAGGAGTAAGGAAAAAGAAGGCAAAGGAGCCCAAGGGGACTTGCCACCACTGTGGAAATGAAGGGCATTGGAAGAGGAATTGCAGGTTATACCTTGCAACTCTTAAGGACAAGCCACGAGGTATGGTTTATGTTCTTATCTTCAATTCTAAATGTTATATCTTCTAAACCTTTATATTTGATATAAAGGGCTAATCACTTGTATAATTGTATATAGGTGGAGGAGCCAAGTAGAAGATGAACAAGCAAGGAAAAGGTTGGAGAATGGTTCGGCCACCATATTTTTTGCTAACTACTTAGGAAGTTTGTTAGGCACTTAAAGATAGTCTTTAAACTTTCTTATTTTGTTAAGAACTTATTATGTGGCTTCATATGATGGAAGACCACTATTGGTGCCTAAATGAAGGTATATAATTAGTCTCTAAATGTATAGAGCTAATTCTTTTTGTATTAAACATTATGAATGTTTGAATTATCATATCAATGTAATGTGATGAATGCCTTCTAATATATTATTTCCTTAAAGTAGTGTTATGAATTGAATATTGTCTTGTTGTATCCTAGTTGAGATACAAGATTTATATCACTTATTGTAATGTGATAACCAAACTTTAGACTTATCAATTATGGATAGATCTCACATGTAGGACATAAAAGGATACAATGAATCTTTAGATTTGGTTCCAATTGTCTACCTATGAGTTCTATATGAATTGACAAAGGTCTAGAGATTTCTTTCTTAAAGAAAAGGAAGATCACATTATGATGATATAAATAATAAGAAAAACGTTTCTTATATGATTATCACTTAAACCACAATAATCAAGATCTCTCTTGATTCAATTAGTAGTTTTGAACAACTAATTGGGCATTCTTTAAATTGTTTTAAAATGTCAATTGTGTTAGTGATTAAACCAAGAAAGAAGTGTCTAAATCTATAAAATGTTTAAAGACTTTAGTCACTTAATAACAAGACATTAACTTAGTGAAGATTGAAACAAACGAGCTTGAAAGGTTTTAAAGCTACTACACAATGTCTTCTACCCGTATACTCCACGTTTATACATTTTGAATGTATGAAGTGATTTCTCATTAAAGTCATGAGAAATAGTGGGAGGTGTGAAAATGGATATAAACTTGAATATGATTGGTTTATAGTTGTCTAAAGAATAATAGTACTTGACTATTATTAAGAGTTTGTAATTTTAATTGTTAAAGGACTCAAACTCTTCAAACGTTAAAATTCTATGTTGTGTAACATTCTAAAGAATAGTCTTTGAATGTTGGTTTCGTCAACCTAACATAAAATGGTTATATGTTGGGAGTTGTCCATCTTTCTCTTTTATGAGAACAAGCTAATAACAAAGCCCATGGACAAATTTGATGAAACAAAAGGGAATAGCTTCAAAATGAGTCACAACATATAGTTTAACAACAAGACAATCCAAATTCGACATCTTATGTAACTATAACGCTCTATGTAATTTTGATAAAGAATTATATCAACCACAAAGAAGGAATGGTTGAGTTTCTATATCCTTAGTAGGAGCCATGCTTCCACTAAAGAGTTGGATGATTCTTATATGACTACATTAAAGGTCTTAGTATGACTAAAACTTGTAGTATGGTGTATGACACCATATAATTTAAATGAATAGACTTGACAAAGCAAGTCACACATTTCAAAAGGAATTACTTGAGAAGGAATTCTTTTGTGTATGATTCGTTTAAATAACTTGTGTTAGCTAGAGTTGTTGATAGTCTCAAAATAGTTGAGACATCATCAATAAGCTAATGGATCTTAATGATTGTCAATAGATCCAAGACAAGTTAGTGGGAGCAATATGCATTCAAATCAAGAAAATATAATTGTTAAGTTTTTGAATGAATGCTAAGTTACAACAAGGCCAGTGGGAGTGATGTCAAAATTTGAGCAACAAGATATGAATAAAGTCTATTTGATAGACTTGATAGAACATAGATGTTACTCGAAAATTGACAAAACATGACACGGTCGATTTTGAAGTATAGACTTGAAATTGGACTTATTGATATAGCAAGGCTATCTCAAGAATGTTAAATGGGGAAATTAAATCTCAAATGTTGAAGATTTAAGAAAGCATTTTCCTATATGATAGAAAATCACTTTCGTAACCCTTATAATGAATGTGTCACAAAATCACAAAAGGGACACATGTATGGACTTGTGAGTAGATATCCAAAAGTGAAGAACCACAAGGGTTGTCACTTTAAGATATTACTATATCCCAGGATCAGAACCAAAGCAACTGATAGAGTATTATTGCCTTTAAGAAAGGAACATCAGAGTGGGACTCTGGAAGCGTGCATTCACTTAGGTTATAAACCAAAGTGAAAATAAGCCATTTTAACAAATGGAACTTCATAATGGATGAAGTACTAATCATATGAATGTATTGTAAGTATTGTACTACAATGGTCTCAAGGTTGGAGTAAAGTTTGTATAATGTATACAAACGAAATATATGACGATATATTGTTTTAGAAACTGCTTCAAAAGATGTTTTGAATGGAAGGGGTTCTTTTAGAACCAATGATTGAATCCAAACCATAAGGTCGTGAGTAGGACACTACGACGCAATGAGGCGATAGCTCAAGCCATGGAATCAAGGTCTCATCAAAGTATTCGAACACAAGAAAGAGACATCATCAAATGTTTTGGAAACATTTGATAAGTGAATCCCTTTTAAATAAAAAGGATTAATACATAACCAAGTTAACCTACGAGCATAAGCTCTCTCAACTAGAATGTATAAGATACACTAGTGATTGACTTTAGTGCAAGTGGGAGATTGTTGGAAATATGCCCTGAAAGTCAATCTTTGGAAGAAACCTTTCAAGACAATAAATGGATGTATAGATGACTCTTATATATCAAATGGCAAAGATACTATTTAGGACTATCTCTATAAACAATATATGTCCTAAATAGTGAATCCCTGGACAATGGATCGATTGAAGAAGTAATCTAATGAAGTTAGACTACAGAGACCTTCTTCACATAACCATCATGTCCAAAAGGTTCCTGGTCATAGGATTGTCGGAGGGATACTGACAATGCATAGACCGGTACATACTATGTCCGCTTCAATTAGAAGGATGGAAGGTCTCATCCCATTCGTGTAGTGACACTAAGACAAGTATGTAGGTGCTCATTAAGGGAATGAGTTCACTGAACACAATCGAACGAGAGTACTTGCATGGAGGTCTACTCACATGTCAAGCAAGTAACTCTAATGGTTGGAATAATGTAAGTAGTCCTTTGACCTGAGGCATCATCATTGTCTTGTGGTTAAGTACTTGATCTTTGATTATGTCAAAGTCACTCTATCTGCGGGTGTCCACGGTATAGTCGGGGTTAAGCCACTTAGTCATGAAGGCAAGTGAATGCGTAACAAGGAATCTCTAATCCTTGTTAAGAGAGGATGAATACTCTAAGATATGATTTTGGAATCTTCGGCCGAAGTATCGAGTGTAATAAAGGAAAGTGTTCCTATACGACTCAATTGAATCATATAAGAAGGAATAATCACATTAGGGGTTTGACATAATATATCCATACCCTAGTGATGTGATTGAGAGTATTGTTTTAGAGAAGGATCGAATTACATTGTAATTCCAACTGAATAGGTTCTCCGAACAACTTCTACATTAGCTTGGGTAGCCATGATATATGGTTAGATGTCACTCATGGCTTGTGAGTTCTTCTAGATGATTAAATGTAGTCGTCAAAGAAGAAGGTGAATTAAAAGTAAGTTTTAATTCACTAAGTGTTTGGATTAAATATAATCAATTGGATTGGTGCCAATCACCTCACTGCCTTGCTAATTAGAACCTAAAACGATTGTTCACCAATACACTCTTGTAGTGAGTAATTAATGGATGATGGAAATAATTAATTGGATTAATTAAGTGTTGTGATTAATTAGAAAGTCTAAAGAAATCATAAAAGCGATATTAGATCGTTTTGGGCTTAAAGAAACGTTCGGGTTTAATTGGGCCCATTGGGCCTAAACCCATTGGGCTTTTATTCAAGCATTGGATGACTTGAAATAAATAAAAGCCCAAAGCCCAAACAACACAAAGGGGCCACCCAAAGGAGGGAGAGAATGGTCAAATGTTGACTTGTTTCTTTTTGGCTATAAAAGGAACTTTATAGCAAATGTTTCATTAGGGTTTTTGGAAGTGTTAAAAGAACAAAAGAGAAAAAGAAAAATATCTCTCTAACACTCAAAAGGCCGGCCACCATAGGGGGATTTAGCTAATCATCTTTTCACCCCTTTGGTTATTCCTTCATCCTTCTCACTACACTAGTGGGTGAGGATCTTTAGAGGTTTTCAATTTTGGAAACTTGAAGAGAACCTAGTGTCACGGGATGACTCTTTAAGCCTTCCGCCCGTGCGGCACTTAGACTTGAATACCTCGATGAACAAGCTAAGTAAGCCTTCGAAGCCTCGCTTCCCCGGATCGAATCACAAAGAAAGCTAAGATAGCTTGGAGAATGCTAAAATCACTTAGAAGATGGGAGAAAGGAAGCTTTGTATTGAAACTTAGGAGAACTTTACAATTGCTTACAATTCTTGGATGGTTTGGCCAAATGGCCTTACCTCCTATTTATAGGCCTAAGTCACCTCCTCAATGGAGGGTTCTAGAATCCCCTACTTACATCCAAAAATATCTAGCATAGTTCTAGATACAACTTGCCTAATCTAGATTATTCTAGGTGAGGCTTAAATATGTACACTTGTGTGGAATGTTCCGGAATGCCCTAGATTATCTTGAATGCTCCGCCACGTTCTTGATTTCTCCGGGACGTTCCAGAAGCTTCCATGAAGACATGGCTTCATGGGCTTAGATATATGATGTCTTGGGCATTTTCTTTGTTTTTAACACATGGCCCGTGACATCCTCCCCCACTTAAGCCGTCGACGTCCTCGTCGACTCTTGCCTCTCGAATGTCTGAATCAAGTCCTTATATTGCCATAAGGACGTCTCCTTCTCCCATGTTGCTTCGGAGTATGGTAGCCCCTTCCATTTGACAAAGTACTCCACATGCTTTGGTTTTCTTGGTCGCACCACGACACGCTTGGCTTCAATGCTCTCCACTTCTTTGTCAAATGCCTCCGTCATCAAAGGGGGTGCTCGATGAGACTCACCTCGGCTTGGTTCCTCATTGTCTGCATAATAAGGCTTCAAGTTGCTCACATGGAACACCGGGTGAAACTTGAGGCGGGGTGGGAGTTCCACAACATACGCGACTTTGCCAACCTTCTTGATGATAGGGAATGGTCCCTCATATTTCCGCAACAGGCTCTTGTGCAAGCCACGAGTACTCTTGTGCTGAGACGCATTGAGCTTCACAAAGACTTGGTCGCCAGTTTGGAACTCCACATTCCTTCGCTTGCGATCCGCCCATTTCTTCATCTTCTTTGAAGCCTTCTCCAAATGAGCTCGAGCAAGTTCGTGGGCTAATTGCCACTCCTTAGCGGTTTTGAAAGCGGCTGGACTATTCCCCGTGTAGCCAGTCACGACCGTGTTCGGGGTCAAGGGTTGTTGCCCTATAGCCAACTCGAACGGACTTTTCCCCGTCGACTCCGAACGTTGCAAGTTATAAGAGAATTGGGCAACATCAAGTAACTTAGCCCAATCTCGTTGATTGGCACTAACATAGTGCCGCTAATAAGTCTCCAACAATGCATTAACCCGCTCCGTTTGTCCATCAGTTTGGGGATGAAAAGCTGTGGAGAAGTCTAACTTTGAGCCAAGTAGCTTGAAGAGCTCCTTCCAAAATCTACCCGTGAAGTGAGCATCTCGATCGCTGACTATGCTCCTCGGAACACCCCAATACTTCACCACGTTCTTTAGAAACAAGCGTGCAGCCACTTCGGCTGTGCACTCCACGGGTGCGGGTATGAAAGTGGCATACTTGGTGAATCTATCGACCACGACGAAGATAGATCCACATCCATCAGACTTGGGCAAATGTGTGATGAAATCCATGGTCAAACACTCCCATGGTCTTGATGGGGTGGGAAGTGGTTCCAACAGTCCTCCCGGTTGCCTTTGTTCCACTTTGTCTTGTTGGCACACAAGACAAGTCTTCACGTATGAATCTACATCATCCCGCATTTGTGGCCAATAATAAGCATCGCTCACCAAAGCCAACGTGCGGTGAGTGCCAGGATGTCCTGCCCACATTGAGTCATGGCACTCCTTAAGGATTTCTTTCCTTAAGCTTCCCCATTTTGGGATGTAGATCCGCTTGCCCTTGGTGTATAGCAAGTCGTCCTCAAGCCAAAACCTTCTTGTCTTCCCTTCCTTGACAAACTCCACAATGTTCTTGGCTTGGACGTCATGTGATAAACCTTCTCGGATACGGTCCAAGAGATGGCTTTGCGGCTTGAGTACCGTAGCCATTAACTCTACTCGTCTACTTAAAGCATCGGCCACCACGTTCTCCTTTCCTTGCTTGTACTCTAGCTTGTAATCAAACTCCGCTAAGAACTCTTGCCACCTTGCTTGCTTAGGTGTGAGCTTTTGTTGGGTTTGAAAGTAGCTAGTGGCAACGTTGTCCGTCTTGATGATGAATGGGGTACCAAGCAAGTAATGCCTCCAAACTCTAAGGCAATGGACGATGGCGGTCATCTCCTTTTCATGGGTCGTGTACCTCTTCTCGGCATTGTTTAGCTTGCGACTTTCATAGGCTATTGGATGTCCCTCTTGCATCAACACTCCTCCTATGGCAAAGTCGGAAGCATCAGTGTGCAACTCGAATGGCTTACTAAGGTCGGGCAACCTTAGTACATGCTCCTCCATTAGGGCCTTCTTCAACCTCTCAAAGGCCTCTTGACACCGGTCCGTCCATTCCCATGCCTTGTTCTTCTTAAGAAGGTCTGTTAAGGGTGCTGCTATGGCTGAATACCCTTTAATGAATCTTCGATAGTAGTTGGCTAGCCCCAGAAAGGATCGTAGTGTTGGTACCTTGGTCGGCGGTTCCCACTCTTGAATGGCCTTGATCTTGCCATTTTCCATCATAAGTTTCCCCTCCTTTATCTTGTGGCCAAGAAATTCTACTTCTTTTGTGGCAAATGAGCATTTCTCCTTCTTGACATAGAGTTCATGCTCCCGAAGGGTCTTGAACACTATGCGCAAGTGCTTGACGTGCTCCTCCAATGTCTTGCTATAGACAACGATATCATCAATGTAAACCACGACAAACTTGTCAAGATAAGGATGGAATACCTTGTTCATCAATGTGCAGAATGTTGCGAGGGCATTGGTTAGACCAAATGGCATGACTTTATACTCGAACGCTCCATATCTGGTCACCATCGCCGTCTTCGATTCGTCTCCAGGGGCTATCCTCACTTGGTAGTATCCCGATCGAAGATCTAACTTTGTGAAGTACCTTGCTTCACCAAGTTGATCGAATAAGTCGGCGATCAACGGAAGTGGGTACTTGTTCTTGATGGTAATCTTGTTCAATGCTCTATAGTCGATGCACAACCTTAGGCTACCTTCTTTCTTGCGTTGGAACAAGACGGGTGCACCATATGGGGACTTGGAGGGTTGGATGTAGCCAGTATCAAGCAGCTCGTTGAGTTGCTTCCTCAATTCCTCCAACTCGGGTAGCGACATCCTATAAGGTGATTTGGAGGGAGGCTTAGCACCAGGCTCCAACTCAATCGCATGGTCGACCTCTCTCCTTGGTGGTAACTTCTTTGGCAGTTCCTTAGGCATCACGTCCGCAAACTCCACAAGGACGTCTTCCACTTGTTTCGGCAAAGGCCCGTGCTTATCCTCCCCTTCATTCAACATTAGGGTTGCAAGAAATGTGGCCTCGCCTTTCTTCCAAGACTTGGCAAATTGAATTGCCGAGAAGTGCTGGGTACACTTCTTGGCTTGCCTTTCCAATGGCACCAGGCAAGGTTGTCTTCCGTCGGCCAGGATGCAGAAAATATTGTAGAAGGGAATGGGAAAGGCTCGTACCTTGTCCATGAACTCTAACCCAATGACTACGCCATAGTCATCCATCTTGACTACGGTGAAGTCGATATTTCCCTTCCATGTGCCAATGTCTACTTGTACATTGCGCGCAACTCCAACAATGGGGGTGGCAGCGGAATTTACCGTCTTCACGCTACCGGGCTCCTTGGTGACTCGGAGGCCAAGCCTTGTGGCTTCCTCCGACGTCATGAAGTTGTGTGTTGCTCCCGTGTCCACCAACACACGCGTCGTCTTGTCACCAGTTTTGACGTCGACGAACAATGATCCTCCCCCAACTTGAGCCTTAGGTTGTGGGAGGGTTGTCTGGATGGCATTCAGTAGACGGATGCATCCCATCGTTGCATCATTACTTTCTTCGGCCTTGTCCTCCTTGAAAGCCATGGCCTTAAGGGCCTTCTTTTGTTGGCAATCTCGCATCATGAGAGGGCCGTGGGCAATCTCGCATCATGTGAGGGCCGTCGCATAGGTAACAAGTGGGTTGCCAAGACTTACCCTTGCCTTTGTCATGCTTATCGGCTTTCTTCTCCGTCGGTTTGCTTGTCTCGGCCTTGTCCTTCGGCTTGTGTTCTCCCCCACTTCTCTCATGGTTACCCCTCTTCCCCGTGGACTTGGAATCACCTTGGTGGCTTGATTTAAACTCAATCAAGGATTCGGCGGCGGCAATGGCATCAGACAATGTTTGCACGTGTCTCCTTTGTAGTTCGAGTTTTGCCCAATTTTGCAGTCCACTCATGAAGTACATGAGCTTGTCTTCCTCTAACATGTTGGGCACCTCGAATAACAAGCTCACGAAGGCGTTGACATAGTCTTTGACGCTCCCCGTTTGCTTGAGCCACCTTAGTTTCTCCTTGGCTTCGTACTTGGCATTTTGGGGATAGAAGTGCAACATAAGATCTTTCTTAAATTCATCCCAAGTGGTGAGAGAGAACATACCTTGCTCAATCTCCATGCTCCGACGACGCCACCACATAAGGGCATTGTCAGCTAAGAACATGGTTGCCGTTGAGATTTTGGACTCTTCATCTTCAAGCTTCAGGTACTTGAAGTATCGCTCCACGTTCCACACGAATGTGTCGAGCTCCTTTGCTTCCCTCTTCCCATTATAGGATTTGGGTTTAAAGGAGTCGATTACCTTGGAGTCCAACGCCTTGATTTCCCTCGGCCCTTGCACGAATTGCTTCACGACTGCTTCTTTACAAAACGCCACATCTCCCTTAAGTTCCCTTGTGTCCTTTATCTCTTCTTGAAGTGCCACAAACCTTGCCTCTATGTTGTCAAGGTGAACCTGGACTTCCCTCCGCATCTTGTCTGCCATGGTGTTGAGAGCGTCAAGGAGCTCATCTCGTAGCCCTTCCACCAAGCCACGCAGTTCATCCTTACCATTGTCCACCATGGTTTGGATTTCCTCCTTGTCAACAACGTCCTCATCAAGTCTAGTATCGAACTCGAGTATGGTTCGTTCCACCTTCTCGAGTCGCTCTTCCATGGTCTCCATCGATGCTTGCAAGTCCTTTAACTTTGGCTTGCTCTTGGCAACGTCTTGGACCTCGGCAGTACGCTCCCTTAGGTCGGAGACTCCGGACACCATCTCTCCACTTGCCATATCCTACTTTCCTTCAAGTGATTCACGAGCTTGGCTCTGATACCAGCTGTCACGGGATGACTCTTTAAGCCTTCCGCCCGTGCGGCACTTAGACTTGAATACCTCGATGAACAAGCTAAGTAAGCCTTCGAAGCCTCGCTTCCCCGGATCGAATCACAAAGAAAGCTAAGATAGCTTGGAGAATGCTAAAATCACTTAGAAGATGGGAGAAAGGAGGCTTTGTATTGAAACTTAGGAGAACTTTACAATTGCTTACAATTCTTGGATGGTTTGGCCAAATGGCCTTACCTCCTATTTATAGGCCTAAGTCACCTCCTCAATGGAGGGTTCTAGAATCCCCTACTTACATCCAAAAATATCTAGCATAGTTCTAGATACAACTTGCCTAATCTAGATTATTCTAGGTGAGGCTTAAATATGTACACTTGTGTGGAATGTTCTGGAATGCCCTAGATTATCTTGAATGCTCCGCCACGTTCTTGATTTCTCCGGGACGTTCCAGAAGCTTCCATGAAGACATGGCTTCATGGGCTTAGATATATGATGTCTTGGGCATTTTCTTTGTTTTTAACACATGGCCCGTGACACTAGGAGCACTCATTCTAAACAAAATGGAGGAAACAAGGAAGGAGGCTAGGCTCAAGGAGTTCAAGGAGCAAAGGGCTTGGAGGTGGTCCATCCTTGGTCTAAGATCTAGATCAAGAGGTATAAAACTACTCCTAAACTTTGTTCTTATATAAATTTGTTTCTGATGCATCTTACATAAACCTATGCATCTTGAAGGGGATTTGCATGACTATTGCTTTGATATTATTTGATAACATGCTTCCGTTGCTTTCATATATAAATTTTGAATTGTATATGCATGCTAGTCACTAGAAACCCCACATGAAATCTCATGGTTTTTCCCTTCAGAGGATCCTTCTTGTTTGAGGGCCAGGCCTGGGTTGGTTCCATTCAGGTATCTCGGCCTGACGTTCGGCCTTCAACTTGTTTACTTCCTCAAGGAGCTGTAGGACAAGGGGGTCTTGAGTGGAGTCATGTACCACTGGGATTTTCTTTCGTAAGTCTCCATCGCCTCTTGAAAGTAGGAAAGTTTGAGCAAGGGCGTGTGATTTTTCCTTGGACTCCCCGTACTGACTTCTAGGACGAGTCTGTCGGAATACCTCAGAGTCCCCTGTACCTTCATGCTCCTCTAAGACATGTCATTCCTTCCCTAGATTGGCAGCTGGCCTGGGTCGTGAAAGGGGACCGAGTCTTTTAGAAACCCTTGGATCATTGATATTCGAGCATATGTGGAGGGGATTCTCTCGACGTTGCTTTAGGAAGTCTCGACAGTCACAATAAACGGCTTTCGATCCTTCCAACCCTTCTGCAAGGAGGTGTCTTCCTCCATTTCTCTCCAGCTTCGGGTCGAAGCAGCTGGGTTGAGAGAAGTCTCATGTTGATCAATATTTTGATGATTAGCTCACTTTTCATCAGGGATACCCATGTCGAAAGAAGGTGACCCTCCGTGTTAGGGGGCACCTAGATGATGGTTGATGTCCATAGGGGCAACAAGGTCACATGTTTGAGTACACATAGTTTCATGGTGAAGGATTATTTTGTGAAAACATGTTCATTTGAATAACATCTATAGCATGCTAATAACAATTAAAAGGCGGAATCATGCTTGCATGCATTCAAAAACAAAACATTAACCAAGAAATTAAAGCCTAGTAGATTGGTGAACCATTAATCAACTTAAAACAAAGTGAGTTGAGATTTATACCTTTGTAGATTCCTCTTTGCATAAGCAAAGGCTAATCACCCAAAGAGAGGGCCTTCATTCCTTGCATCTAAAACCTATGGATTTGGATGGAAGAATAGGTTTCTCCAAGTTCCCAAAATTGAGAACCTCTAAGTCTCTTCACCAAGGAGAGATTGGAGAAGAAATGAGTGACCTTGGAGTAGTGGGATTGCAAGATGCACCCCCAAGGTGGCCGGCCTCTTTAGAGAGAAATGGAGAGACAAGTTCTCACCAATTTTCTCCAAAACAAACCCTTAATGAATTTTGGCTATAAAGTCATATTTATACCTTTATTCATTTGAGTGGCAAACTTGTAAATAAGTCCAAGTTCACTACCCTAAACATCATGGCCGGCCTTGGGGTATTTTTGGGTTGTTTGGGCCTTTGTGAATCATTATTCATTAAGTTGTCATACAACTTAAGTTAATGGGCTTGACGTTCGAAGCCCATTGGGCCTTAAGGTCCAAAACTATCCCGAGGTCTTTAACGAACTTATTCGTTTGATTAATTAACATATTAATTAATCCTTGCCATAAATAAGTGATTAAACCATTTAATCATTCTTACTCATCTCCATTGTTTCTTCAATCTCCTCCTTACACGGTGTGCGATCCATTAGGTTCCTTTTAGCGAGGCAGTGGGCGATTAAAACCATTTTACATCGATTGTGAATTGAAACTTACTTTCAATTCTCCCTTTAGTGATTACACACATTTAGGGCTTCCACAAACCATGAGTGACACCTTGCAGCATATCATGGTTACCCAAGCTAATCAGAAGAGGTAGAGAAAACCTATTCAGTTTGGGATTACAAATGCAATACGGTCTTTCTCTAATACAATACTCTTGACCACATTGTTTGGTTTGATAGTTTATTTATTCATGTCTACTATCCAATGTGATTCGTGTGCTTATATGATTACCTTGAATGTGATTTGGAACGTTTTCCTAAATCTCATTCATACTTTGGCCAAAGATTCTTAATCATATCATAGAGTATTCTCCCTCAAACAGTTTGAAGGTTAGAGATCCCTTGTTGCGCATTCACTTGCCTCCATGACTAAGTGGCTTAACCCCAACGATGCCGTGGACACTCCAATGGAATGACGTTTGACATAATCAAAGATCAAGGACTTAACCACAAGACAACTGTGATGCCTCAGGTCAAAGGACTACTTTGCATTATCCCAACCATGAGTACTCATGTGACATGAGTATGAGAACTCTTCGTTGATTGCGTTCAGTGAACTCATTCTCTACTGAGCACCTACGTACTTGTCTTGATGTCACACACACCAATGACTCGAGACTAGTCACTCTCCCTGAGAGAAGACATAGCACGTACCGATCTTGATGGACTGTCAATGCCCAATTGGCAATCCTATGATCAGGAACATTTAGAATGTGTCTACGAAAGAATGGTCTCATGAATCTAACTTCATTAGATTACATTCTCCCAATCACATATTCCTTGGACTTTATCGTTTAAGCATATAACATTTATATGAGACGGCTCAAACAATAATCTTTGCCTTTTATAGTTAAACTAGATTAGTTTAACATGTGAAATGTCCGTAAAGTATCATCATATGATTGGATTTAGGGCACATTTCCAACAATCTCCCACTTGCACTAGAGCCAATCAGCTTGGTCATCAGTGATGATACCTCTTCTGTAGTCATTTCATAAATGGCTGAGTAGTAGGCCTAGGCAATGGATATCTATATGTTATCCATAGAAGCAACCTTGAGAATAACGACGTCACCATTATACATGATTCTCAATCATGTGGTTCAGTCTCTCATATGAGTTCGGACCTTGATGAGACCTTGATTCCCTGGCTTGAGCTATCGCCCCATTAGTGTCATAGTGTCGATACACTAGATACACTTTCTGGTTGGAACCGAATAGAGAGTTCATGAATGAACTTTCACATCCAAACAACATTGTTGTAAGCTTCTTTATGGCAATATATTTTGCATTCATAATGGAACACACTAAAGTCATTACTTTAATGTTTCCATCCAAATATCTCTTTAGTCATAATAAAGAGATATTCGTTTATCTCTTCATTCATAATGAAGAAACATCCAATGATGGATTAGATTCATAATCTAATACATTTACGCTTCCTTTACGTTACTCTAATTCTTCCTCGTTCTTTGAGGAATTTATCCTTTAGTATTTCTTAAATACTTAAGGATTCACTTGACAGTTGCCATGGTTCTGATCCTGGGCTTGCACTGATATCGTCTTGTACCTGTTCTAGGTACAACTCATATCAATGTTTTTCATACAATATGAAATACATAAATCACCTTTATGCGTATGCATAAAGGATTCTATTTACGCATTATTTCTTTGGGAGTCAAAGAGTACGTTCTCTTTGAGAAGAGCAACTTCTTAGTCTCACTAGAGTTGTCCTTCTAATTGAAGTTTATCATCATATGAGAAACTTCCTAGCAACTTTTGTCTATTATTAGGGATTGATATAATCAAATTATATCTTGAAATCTATCAATATAGATTTCTATCTCATGTATATAGACTATGTCTCCCATATATATTTTATCTTCATATAATGTTTAAAGTCATAACTTTAACGAAGAAATATTCTTTTCAATTCCAAAATTAATATATCATATATACATTCATATATATCACATATATATATATATATATATATACAAATTTAGGAATATGATTAACTCCCACTAATCTTTTGTAAACCTAGTAAACAAAAGATTCATTTACATCTTTATGAGAAATCAAACGATTTGACCTTTCTCTCATAAGACGCTTATAGCTCCCACTAGCTTGCTAAGATCCATGATGGATGGATCTCTACAACTTACATGTCTTGTGATTCATAGTTTTAGACATATATTATCAAGACTATCGTAATAATGGTTTCGGAAACCTATATTATGTCCAAACATTGAATCACCATTTAGTTGTAGCTAGCAATCTTCGAATTAATTGAAACTAAGACTACGTCAAAAATGGTTCCTTCAAAGTCAACCATTCTCTTTGATTGTAGTCACCTTAAGCTACCAATTAGCTTGTGAAGGTTTCATTATTTCGGGTCAAATGGTACTTTACCATTCCCATGAGTATATATCGTATATGCACTCAATGTAGTCATAATGATTTTCATTCTTATTTCTTTCGAATTAAGAGGTGCAACTCTATGGCATAGTCATAAAGTTCAAACCATTCAACTGAGACGGTTTATAAATCCTTCTCGACTACCTTGGAGCTTTTGGTATAGGAACTAGGTTGTTATATTTGTTGATTATTATCTTGTCTCTCAAAGAACCATTCTTTGAGTTCTATCCCTCGTTCATTTCCTCTTAGGCAAATCACATTGTAGGATTACAATGAACTACCCAACAAAACAACATTTGTTAGTTGGTTTATAGAAGCGATATCCAAAAGTTATTTTAAGGATATCCCACAAGATTGTTATCAAACAAATATTGCTTATTAGCACACAACCCCAAATCTTAACATGCTTGAGATTTGTCTTTCTTTCCAACTACATCTTATGGAGTTATGAAAATTTTGGAAGATCTTCTAATTTACAATCATATTGTTTTAGAAGTATATATATCCTATATATGGGTAATTGATAACAACTAACGAACTAAATCTTATTCGAGTTCGTTCTTCTCCTAATGGAGAAATACATTATCTTATGATGCTACTTTCCTTGAATGTCTTTCATGGAAACTCATCTAAAGTGTTACTTTTCCTTGGATCAAATCTAACGAGGTAAATACTTTAGACGTCTTACTCATTAACTTACATTTCTTGAATTCTTTGAAACCTTTTGTAAAGTATTCGGACTTGTGTTTATTCAAAATAAACTATAGTCCAACCGAGAGTGATCTTCGGTGAATGTCATATAACATGAGTAGTATTATGTTTGTGGACAAGTGCCACTAACATCTAAGTGAATTAACCTCAACAACTTTGTGATTCTTTCTTCTTTCCAAAAGAATAAAGATTCAAACATTTCGCCTCTATACAATTTTAACAAGAAGGTATTGGATCCGGATCTAACAATCCAAAGCATCCATCTATCACCAACTCGTAACTTATGTTTTAGAGGTGGCACAACTTAGTTGGGATTAGTCACTACCTTGCAACCTTTTGGGTTTTAAGCATCATTGTATTCTAAACAGTTAACACTACCATATCATCTCTACTATAGAGATAATTAATTAGATTACAATAATCTAATCAATCATTAATAAAGAACATTGTTTTGTCAAACAAAACATTTATCCATTTCACATAGTGACGGAATTTAGTTCCTTAAAATTGGAATATGAAGACAATCTATGTTTTTCCAATTTCTTTGGTAGTTAATATGAGGAAGTAAGTACCATCTGCTTTCGCAGAGATCTACATTTGATTCACGTTTCGAATGTGAAGTACTTTTTCCTTCTCTCATATATCTTCTACTTCTTATTAGTCACACTTTTACAACGATTGTAAAACATAGTTACTAATACGGAATCAAGCATTCAAGTAGAAGAACCAACTGTTTTGAACTATTCAAGAACAATTTACAACACCTTCGAAAGGTGTGTTCTTGACACTTGCAAGACATTTCTTGCAAATACCCCTTCCAATGTCCATCCTTTCATAAAGAAAGTTTGTTCCCTTGGAGTTAATTCTTATCTTCTTCATTTGACTTTCACCTTTGACTACATTAGTCATGGTCCCTAAACTCCCACTATCTCTCTTGAAACTTTATTTCAATTGTGTTATACACATCAAACATTTTGGAGAGCATGTGGTTATTGTACACTACATAGTTTACAATAAACTTAGTGAACCATAAGGATAGGGACACAAAGGTGAAGTCCTTGCCTAGTTTCCGTCTCGCTAAGTGGTTTATCACTTCAACACTCAATGATTCAAAATCATCATAAGTCCATGTTAATGGACTATTTTTGTCAACCAACCATTATGTTCTAAACATAATTACAAACTTTCAAGTGTTGTACAAGGCAACTCTCATTTCTTCATACAACAATTTGTAAGTGAAGAATCATGGCACATTAAGTGTCCATGCCTTTGTGCTTTCTTCTCAAGTTCTTTGTTCATTTAACAAAGAAACAAGCACTAGTGTTTGCATTGGCTAAGGGTTGTTCAAAGCAACTATTATTTCTTCATACAACGATTTGTAATTGAAGAATTATGACATTAAAAGTGTTGTCCTCATTATGATAGACATTTTCTAACATATTCTTCTACTGATACATTATCAATAGGAAGATTGTGAGGATGAGACTACTTAGGTACATTTACAAGCCATTAAAGACAATCTATGGTTTTGTAGTACCAAGTCCGGAAACTAAAGCTTTCGGCTTTTATTTGTCAAGTGTTGGATAGCGTTTGCAAATATATTGGTAAACAAATACATAACGAATATAAATTGATTGATTTTAAGCCATTTGATTCGGGTCTTTAAATCAAATAGCACCACCCACTATTTTTGGCAAATTCCATATCCCTCATTGGAATTCGAGAGTTTTGGATGAAACTCCTAGTAGGTTATGGGAGGCTCACTATTACCAAGCCCACCTCACAATGATATGATATTGGCTAGCATTAATAATAATGAGAGAGTACGCTTACTCATTTGCAACAACCTCTTGCAAGTACCCATCTTATTTGGCCTCTAGAGAATGTCACCTCACAATGATATGATATTGGCTCCATTGCACTTAGTTAAGTCATTCCCACCATGCTTAGTTCATGAAGGGGTTCAAGAATAGCCTCACAATGATATGATATTGGCCATCCTCGTTGCCTACATCAACCTCATCATATGTTTATGGATTCCTCCTGAGTATAAGCATGCACTTTGTACTCCCCCATGATAGGGTGAAGCCGGTGTACAAGTCATAAACGATTGGATCCCACCACGGTGGAAGGCCTACGAAAGAGTGTTCTAAGCACTCTCACGCTTATCAACTTAATAAGGGTTTGGTTGAGGGTTTTAGGTCTCATCACATATAAACATACATTTTAATCTCTATTAAAACTACTTTGGTCCTATTACAACTATTGGTCCATTTGATTGTTTTTAGTTGTATATAATACTCCCACTATGCTTATAAAACGGTTTTTAAAGCAAGAGTATATGATACTACTAACATAACCTTTGCATTCATTTGATGGACTATATAGTTGCCTTAGGGCCTTAGGATGACTATGAACCTTTGTTTAGATTCAACACGAGCCTTGTGTTGAATCTCGGTCTAGGGATGGTGATTGATTTTAGTTACGCGTTTAATCACATTAAGGTGTGTTGTCTTAGGGGCGTTGGACCCAACTACTTCATTTTCATGCATATCATATAAAGCAAGAAAGAAGTACTTCAAAGTAAAGGTGAGCTTATGCTCATTACAACATTTGCATAAAACAAATTACTTTAAAGTAAAGAAGAGCTTAAGCCCTTTTACAACATTTGATCAAATCAAATTACAACCAAAATTAATCTACACATTCCCATGGTTCAAACAAATTTGAAACGGCCTATCACATAGCTCAATTATATTAGGCTTAGGTTCATAATCACCCTTTAATTAATTAACACTTTAACTAATTAAATTGAATGCAACATTTTCATTTGGTTTTTGTATCCATAAAATTGATTTAAATGGAGCTAAACAAAATGAAAATCCAATTCTCATTTAAAGAGACAAAACAATTTTGTTCTCTACTTAATTTGGGCCATCTTGCAATAACCACAACATTTGGGCTATAAAGCAATTAACCTCAACTTTTGGGCTATATTGCAAAACTTTTGGGGTCACTTTGTAAAGACACAAAAGTCCACTACTTCATGTAATTACAACTAGAACCCAAAATTTTAATAATGTAAAAACCTCATTAAAGGAGCAAAACAATTTGTCCTTTAGCGTTTTTGGACCTAAACGTAAAAACGTAAACTTTTGGGCCAAAGTGCAAATACACAAAAGTATCAAAACTTTATGTAATTGCATAAAAGACCCAAAAGTACTCCCATTGAGGGAGGGCCGGTTTTTAGAGAGGGAAAGGGAGTGGAGATAAGTCCACAAAAATTTGGAAATTTTTTTTTCAACAATTTCATAAAGCCTTGCAAGTGGAATTTGGTTGTTGTGAATCATAAAACCATGCATGTGGTGTGTAAGGTGTGTAAGATGTGTAAGTCTTACACACCCATCACAATTTCTATCATCTTTCAAAAAAAAATGTTTTGGTGATAGAAAATTCACATCAACCAACACAAAACAAAGACTTTATGAAATTAACCAAAACTTTGAATCAAAACACAAACCTTTTTGTTCTTGGCAAAAATGTCAAGAACAATGAAGAACACTCATGAAAAAACTCAAAATTTTCCATGAACATTTTTCACCCAAAAACATTCCAAAACCATTCAAACTTTAGGGAAATAACATCTAACCAAACTAGGGTACATAGGGGTTCCAAAAGTCACCTTAAAACACTTTTAACAAGTCAAACAAGAACCCAAAAATCCACCCTTTGGATTTGGCCGAAAATCCCCAAAGTCATGGCACCAAATTTTAGCTCCAATATTCATGCTCATATGAACTACATCTACAACATTTGAGATGGCAAATTTTCCAACAAAATTTACATTCAAAGAAACAAGAATAAAGCTTGTAACATATTACAACTTTTAAATCACAAACTATGAACTACAAAACCCAAAAGGATTCACCAACTACTAGACCTAGGCTCTGATACCACTTGAAGGATTATTTTGTGAAAACATGTTCATTTGAATAACATCTATAGCATGCTAATAACAATTAAAAGGCGGAATCATGCTTGCATGCATTCAAAACCAAAACATTAACCAAGAAATTCAAAGCCTAGTAGATTGGTGAACCATTAATCAACTCAAAACAAAGTGAGTTGAGATTTATACCTTTGTAGATTCCTCTTTGCATAAGCAAAGGCTAATCACCCAAAGAGAGGGCCTTCATTCCTTGCATCTAAAACCTATGGATTTGGGTGGAAGAATAGGTTTCTCCAAGTTCCCAAAATTGAGAACCTCTAAGTCTCTTCACCAAGGAGAGATTGGAGAAGAAATGAGTGACCTTGGAGTAGTGGGATTGCAAGATGCACCCCCAAGGTGGCCGGCCTCTTTAGAGAGAAATGGAGAGACAAGTTCTCACCAATTTTCTCCAAAACAAACCCTTAATGAATTTTGGCTATAAAGTCATATTTATACCTTTATTCATTTGAGTGGCAAACTTGTAAATAAGTCCAAGTTCACTACCCTAAACATCATGGCCGGCCTTGGGGTATTTTTGGGTTGTTTGGGCCTTTGTGAATCATTATTCATTAAGTTGTCATACAACTTAAGTTAATGGGCTTGACGTTCGAAGCCCATTGGGCCTTAAGGTCCAAAACTATCCCGAGGTCTTTAACGAACTTATTCGTTTGATTAATTAACATATTAATTAATCCTTGCCATAAATAAATGATTAAACCATTTAATCATTCTTACTCATCTCCATTGTTTCTTCAATCTCCTCCTTACACGGTGTGCGATCCATTAGGTTCCTTTTAGTGAGGCAGTGGGCGATTAAAACCATTTTACATCGATTGTGAATTGAAACTTACTTTCAATTCTCCCTTTAGTGATTACACACATTTAGGGCTTCCACAAACCATGAGTGACACCTTGCAGCATATCATGGTTACCCAAGCTAATCAGAAGAGGTAGAGAAAACCTATTCAGTTTGGGATTACAAATGCAATACGGTCTTTCTCTAATACAATACTCTTGACCACATTGTTTGGTTTGATAGTTTATTTATTCATGTCTACTATCCAATGTGATTCATGTGCTTATATGATTACCTTGAATGTGATTTGGAACATTTTCCTAAATCTCATTCATACTTTGGCCAAAGATTCTTAATCATATCATAGAGTATTCTCCCTCAAACAGTTTGAAGGTTAGAGATCCCTTGTTGCGCATTCACTTGCCTCCATGACTAAGTGGCTTAACCCCAACGATGCCGTGGACACTCTAATGGAATGATGTTTGACATAATCAAAGATCAAGGACTTAACCACAAGACAACTGTGATGCCTCAGGTCAAAGGACTACTTTGCATTATCCCAACCATGAGTTCTCATGTGACATGAGTATGAGAACTCTTCGTTGATCGCGTTCAGTGAACTCATTCTCTACTGAGCACCTACGTACTTGTCTTGATGTCACACACACCAATGACTCGAGACTAGTCACTCTCCCTGAGAGAAGACATAGCACGTACCGATCTTGACGGACTGTCAATGCCCAATTGGCAATCCTATGATCAGGAACATTTAGGATGTGTCTACGAAAGAATGGTCTCATGAATCTAACTTCATTAGATTACATTCTCCCAATCACATATTCCTTGGACTTTATCGTTTAAGCATATAACATTTATATGAGACGGCTCAAACAATAATCTTTGCCTTTTATAGTTAAACTAGATTAGTTTAACATGTGAAATGTCCGTAAAGTATCATCATATGATTGGATTTAGGGCACATTTCCAACACATGGAGCGTCTCAAAGAGCTTTTCATACTGCTCATGGAGAACCTCATTCTTCATTGCTATCTTGTTGTTTTGAGCTTCTAGCTCATCGACTTTAGCTTGAAGAGAAACCCTCTTTCCTTCCTTCTTTCGTTGCTTCGCACTAGGTGCAAGAGGGGTGTCATTCTGTGTGCTATGGCTTCCTTCATTCCCCATCTTGGAGAGGGATGCCTGGTCAAAAGAGAGTGTACGAATGGTGGAAACCAGCTTGACAAAGCTGAAGAGAGTGGGAATAAGTGTCATTCCCACAGATGGCACCAAATGTTGATCCACAAAATCAGTGAGGACTTTGGTACAACATAAAGTGTTAAGTTTGTGACCTTCGCTAGATTGCTCCGGTCACTAGTGTGGATACGTATGTAAATGGATAGGGACAAGGAAGCAAACACAAGATGTACGTGGTTTACCCAGATTGGCTACGTCCACGGAGTAGAGGAGTTCTCATTAATTATGAAGGGTTTACCCAAGTACATAGGTTCAAGCTTTCCTTTAGTAAGTACTAGTGAATGATTTAGTACAAATGACATTAGGAAATATTGTGAGAGAATGATCTCTATTTATAGAAGAGAGTTTCTAGTTTCATTCTGACATTGACACGTGTCGTGTTGTGATTGGCTTCTGATGTTGACACGTGTCGTGCTATGATTGGCTTCTGATGTCGACATGTGTTGCGCTGTGATTGGCCTCTTGGTTGGAGGGAAAATCTTCTGGGTCCTTGACGGTATAACGTTGACCGGTGCTCAATAGTTTCGGGATTTGGTACAAACATACGTTCTTGTTTTAAAAATTAGTGCTTCTTAATATGAGTGTTGATAAATATTATATGTATCATTCATGCCATAAGTATTAAAAAGTAGTGCTTTTTAATATGAGTGTTCACAATATTTCCTAATGTCATTTGTACTAAATCATTCACTAGTACTCATAAAAGGAGAGCTTGAACCTATGTACTTGTGTAAACCCTTCACAATTAATGAGAACTCCTCTACTCCGTGGACGTAGCCAATCTGGGTGAACAACGTACATCTTGTGTTTACTTCCCTGTCTCTATCGATTTACATACTTATCCACACTAGTGACTGAAGCAATCTAGCGAAGGTCACAAACTTAACACTTTCTGTTGTACCAAAGTCCTCACTGATTTTGTGCATCAACATTTGGCGCCGTCTGTAGGAACGACACTTATTCCCATTCTCTTCAGCTTTGTCAAGCTGGTTTCCACCATTCGTACACTCTCTTTTGACCAGGCATCCCTCTCCAACATAGGGAGCGAAGGAAGTCATAGCACACAAAATGACACCTCTCTTGCACCTAGTGCGAAGCAACGAAAGAAGGAAGGAAAGAGGGTTGCTCTTCAAGCTAAAGTCGATGAGCTAGAAGCTCAAAACAACAAGATAGCAATGAAGAATAAGGTCATCTAGGAGCAGTATGAGAAGCCCTTTGAGACATTCCATGAAACTATGCGTACTCAACCACACGAGCTTGTTGCCCATTTGGACATCAACCATCATCTGGGTGCCCCCCAACACCGAGGGTCACCTTCCTTCGACATGGGTATCCCTGGTGAGGAGCAGGCTAATCATCAAAACATTGATCAACATGAGACTTCTCTCAACCCAGCTGCTTCTACCCGAAGCAGGAGAAATGGAGGAAGACACCTCTTTGCAGAAAGGTTAGAAGGATCGAAAGCCGTTTATCGTGACTGCTGAGAGAATCCCCTCCACATATGCTCGAAGATCAATGACCCAAGGGTTTCTGAAAGACTCGGTCCCCTCCCATGACCCAGGCCAGCTGCCGATTTAAGGAAGGAACGACAGGTCCCAGAGGAACATGAAGGTACATGGGACTCTGAGTTATTCCTACAGACTCGCCTTAGAAGTCAATACGGCGAGTCCAAGGAAAAATCACATGCCCTTGCTTAAACTTTCCTACTTCCAAGAGGCGATGAACACTTACGAAAGAAAGTCCAGTAGTACATGACTCCATTCAGGACCCCCTTGTCCTAAGGCTCCTTGAGGAAGTAAACAAGTTGAAGACCGAACGTCAAGCTGAGATACCTGACTGGAACCAACCCAGGCCTGACCCTCTCACAAGAAGGATCCTCGACACCCCCCTTTAAGCAATGACAAAACAAAAGCTTGGTTTACAACTTTATACGAGAAAGGAAGACCCAATTGAACACCCTTAACCTCTTTGAGTCCATCAAGGCATATCGAATGCACACCGATGAATAACGATGTCTTCTCTTCCCCTCCACCCTCTCTGGCGGAGCTCTAAACTGGTATTGCCGTCTTCCACCTGAGACAGTAGACTCATTTGAGGAACTGAGGAAACTGTTTGTCTCTCAACACATCTTCCAGACCGATCGCTTACATTCTGCAGATGACTTGTACACTATTCTCCAAAAGGCAGACGAGTTACTACGAGAGTATACCGGTCATTTCAGCCATGAGTATTCTCGCTGCGCTGAGGCAGATGACAAGACCGCCCTCAAGGCCTTCACAGTAGGCCTACGTGATTGTTTCTTCAAGTACATGATCAATGCCAACACTTGGAAAACTTACTTTGAGGTGATGGCACAGGCTTACAACCATGCCTCAGCCGAGGCAAGGACATATCAAGGGAAACCCCTCATAGCCACCCCTTATCAGCAAGTAGCGAGTGGAAGCAAGATCTAACCAAATGAGAAGACCTCGACCTTCCAAACAGCAGTGGTACCTCCCCTATCCTCACTTAATACTTTGCCAAGTCAACAGACATATCAATCTCAGGGCAAAAGGAAAGATTTTCATCCTCACCAGTCTTATTTTAGTAAAATGAGTAAGGGACACTACTGCGATAACCAAGGGTATCGCCATGATAATCCTCAACCTCAGGCAATCAACACAGTAGGTCAAGCACGTGTCAGGACAACTCCTACCCCAAGGTATGAGGCATACTTTGAACGCCACATGCATGGCCATTTACCCCAGCATGGCACACCTGATATTGAAGCCAAAGCCAAGGGACCCGGATTACAAGCCCACGAAGAACACGGGCACGTTTTGCGGCTACCACAAGCATAATGGCCATGACGGCGAGAAATGTATCACCCTTCATGATCATATTGAAGCTTTGGCATGTGAAGGAAAAATTGATCAATTCCTTATTCACCATCCGAGGGGTAACCGTAACCAACGCCAGGTGAATGTGATATATTCCATAAGTGGTGGCACACCCATATCTAAATCTTCCACCAGGGCCATGAAAAATAGCGAACGAGCTTTAAAGTCAGGCCACCAAGTGTTTCATGTGGAAGACATCAGGGGAGGTAAGTGTCAAAAGCCTAACTGGGATCTAATATGTTTCTACCGTGAGGAAGAAAGAGGTATCATCTACCCTCATAACAACCCACTGATCTTGGAAGCTCACATAGCTAACTTTGAAGTACAACGAATCCTGGTAGACACGGGGGCTTCGGTCAATATCATGTTTGTTGAAACTTTCAGGGCACTTAATGTAGCTGAACACTTGCTCGATCGCTCGGTTTCCCCTCTGATAAGCTTCTCCGGTGATATCGTGCAACCTTTGGGGAGCATACACTTACCTTTCACCATTGGTACAGGCCCTTACACAGCTACTATTACCACTAACTTCTTGGTGGTTGATTGCCCAACGGCATACAATGTCATCTTCGGACGCACAAGCATCAATGATCTTAAGGCCATGGTATCCACACATATGTTGTTGATGAAATTTCCAACCCCCTATGGCAATGGTTACATCAGAGGAGATCAACTTAGTGCACAATCATGTTACAACACTTCGGTCAAGCAACAGCACCTGCCTGTGCCTAAGGAAACCCTTTCTATACATGACCAAGTCATAAAGACCAGCCCAGATGAAGCCAACTTGGATGTTCACGGTGGCAACAGTCAACCCGACGATCCTAGAGATGACTCTTTTACCCAGTAAGCACAACCCACTAAAGAATTGGAGAAGGTCTCCATATCAAAAGATTATCCAGATCGCATGGTGAAGATTGACACCACCTTGTCACCACCCATTTGGTTGGCATTGATCTCTTTTTTGCAAGAGAACACTGAGGTTTTCTCCTGGTCATACGAGGACATGCCAGGCATCTTTCCCGATATCATCTGTCATCGCTTAAGTATTGACCCCAAGACCAAGCCAGCGAGACAGAAGCGAAGATCTTATGACGTTGAACGGTACAAGGCAATGAAGGCAGAAGTTGAAAAACTCAAAGGCATAGGCCTCGTCTGCGAAGTCAATTATCCAACGTGGGTAGCAAATGTTGTCCTTGTTAAAAAGAATCCGACCAAGGAAAGTCTCCTGCTCTAAAAGGTCTTGTGGAGAATGTGTGTCGATTACACCGGCCTAAACAAAGGATGCCTGAAGGATAACTTTCCTCTTCCTCTCATAGACAGACTTATAAACTCTACGGAGGGGTGTGAACTCCTGACCTTCATGGATGTTTACTCAGGATACAACCAAATCCTCATCAACCATCCGGACTAAGAACACACAACCTTCACTACTGACAAAGGACTATATTGATATAAAGTCATGCCCTTCGGCCTAAAGAATGCAGGAGCGACTTATCAGAGACTGGTTAATTCAATGTTCGCCGAACAGATTGGGAAGAGCATGGAAGTTTACGTTGATGATATGCTAGTCAAGAGCAAACATGCTGACCAACACATCAACAACCTATCTGAAACTTTCACCATTCTGAAGAGGTATCGAATGAGGTTGAACCCTAACAAATGTGCCTTCGGCGTAGGCTCTGGCAAATTCTTAGGCTTCATGATAAGCTAACGAGGCATTGAGGCTAATCCCGAGAAGATCAAAGCAACCCCCGACATAAAGGAACTGGTAACTTCAAAAGACATCCAGAGCCTTACAGGCAAGGAGGCAGCCTTAACTAGGTTCATCTCTAAGGCCACAGACAAATGTGCTCATTTGTTTAAAGCACTTAAGGGAAGTAAGAAGTACATTACATGGACTGATGAATGTGCTGAGGCATTCAAGAACCTCAAAAACTACATGAGTAAAGCCCTTCTACTCTCCAAACCTGAGGTTGGTGACACTCTCATTATCTATATGTCGGTATCGGCTTCAGCAGTCAGTTTCGTTCTCATTCGAAAAGATGGTAATGTCTACTACGCTAGCAAGGCCTTACAAGATACGGAGACACGATACTCCAACATTGAGAAATTGGCTCTAGCATTGGTCATGTCTGCTCGAAAACTTCGCCCTTACTTCTAAGCACACTTCATCATCGTGCTTACCAATCATCCTCTTCGATATATACTCCAAAGTTCTGACATTTCTGGGCGAATGATCAAATGGGCGATAGCATTGGGTGAGTTTGACATCTTCTACCAACCAAAGCCAGCTGAGAAGGCCAAGCAATGGCAGACTTCATCGCCGACTTCACATATCCAGTTGACATTGTTTCTACGCCTAAAGAAGTGGTTTCATTACCCTCGGAAACACAGAAAATAGATCCAATAGCCCCAGCATGGAGTCTATATGTTGATGTCTCGTCCAACCAACAGGGTTATAGAGCAGGACTAGTCTTTACGACCCCTGACAAACTGGCGATGGAGTATGCTCTTCGTTTAAAATTCAAGGCGTCGAACAATGAGGCCGAATATGAAGCCCTCCTAGCAGGCTTACGTTTGGCTAAACACCTTGGGGTTAAACAAATTGATATCTTCAGTGACTCCCAATTGGTGGTTAACCAGGTCACCAACAACTTTGAAGCTAAGGATAGCTCCATGGCAACCTATCTAGCACAAACACAATTGTTGCTCAAACACTTCCACTACCATTTCACCCAAATTCCTCTAGCGAATGACTGCAGATGCTTTGGCTCGCCTCGCCTCAGCGGTGAAAGACAAGATTGAGAGAAAAATTCAGGTCGAATTGTTGGCAGCACCAAGCACAATGGCTGCGGAAGTGTGCAACTTACAACAAGGGGATAGTTGGATTACCCCGATTTATAGATTCCTTGCTCATGGTACCCTTCTAAATGACAAAGTCCAAGCTAAGTAGATTCGATACAAGGCTACCCGTTACTTGATCATTAATGACCAACACTATAAATAGGGTTTCAACCTACCATACCTAAGATGCCTTACGCCCGCAGAGGCGAAAACTGTCCTTCAGGAAATACCTGAAGGAGTCTGCGGAGATCATGCTGGATCTCGATCCCTAGCACACAAGGCTTTTCGCCAAGGATATTACTGGCCAACACTCCACCAAGATGCCATCAGAATATCCCGCTCATGTGATAAGTGTCAACGCTACGCAACTATTCCTCACTTCCCTCCCAAGCCGCTCACTCCTATAATCAGCCTTTGGCCCTCGCCCAATGGGGACTTGATTTGATCGGCCCAATGCTTGCAGAGAAGGGTAATGTCCGCTATGCAATCGTTGCAGTTGACTACTTCACAAAGTGGGCCAAAGTAGAACCCTTGGCAACCATTACTGAGGCAAAAATAGAAGACTTCGTATGGAAGAACATCCTTTGTAGATTCGGCATTCCCAATGCGATAGTCACTGACAACGGGCGACAGTTCGACAACAATAAGTTCAAGATGTTCTGCTCTAAATTCAACATCAACTTATGTTTTGCCTCCCCAGCTCATCCCTAGTCTAATGGACAAGTTGAAGCCATCAACAAAATAATCAAGCGAACTTTAAAAACCAGCTTGGACAAGGCTAAAGGTTGTTGGCCAGAATTTGTACCCCAAGTTCTTTGGTCATACCGCACTTCATATCGGACATCAATAGGAGAAACCCTATTCTTACTTGCTCTTAGTACAGAGGCAGTTCTCCCAGTTGAGCTTAAGCAAGCAACGTTCCGAGTCCAGAACTATGTGCAAAGCGAAAATGACAAACAACTTACCCTTAACTTAGATCTAGTCAAGGAACACAAAACCATGCTCACTTGAGGAATGTCGCCTACAAGCAGCGCATCTCTAACTACTATGACTCCAGGGTCAAACCAAGTTCTTTCAAAGTGGGGGACTGGGTATTGAGGAAAAGATTACTCTGCGACAGAGTCCCGAGTGAAGGAACACTTAGTCTAAACTGGGATGGACCGTTTGAAGTTGTTGGCATCAGTCGCCCTGGGTCCTACAAGCTTAAAAGCTCTGATAGAAAGACCCTTGGCCATCCATGGAATGTTGATCACTTGAAGTACTATTACAAGTAAACTCACATTGTACAAGTGTTGAGCTTCAGCCGTTCGGCATCCTATGTAACGAAGACTATTTGGCATGAATTTAATAAAGAGGTGATTTAGACAACTCGGTCCTAATCCTCTTACATTCCTAGAAATGAAACACTCGGGTTTAAAGCTTCAACATGAATGCTTCAATGCTTCCAACATGAAACAAAGTCTAAGTATATGTCAACAAGACTATATGCCTAGACACCTTGCCCTTATTCTCACCAACCAGGTGATGAAATGTAAAGAAGTAACTCATCTTCATGCCACCAACCAGGTGATGAAATGTACAACCCGTACTCTAATATCATTTGGCAACTTGCCACTCATGCCAATCGGGTGAAGAAGGAACTCATCTTCATGCCACCAACCAGGTGATGAAATGTACAACTCGTACTCTAATATCATTTGGCAACTTTCCACTCATACCACCAACCAGGTGAAGAAGGAACTCATTTTCATGCCACCAACCAGGTGACGAAATGTACAACCCGTATTCTCTTTCATGCCACCAACCAGGTGATGAAATGTACAACCCGTACTCTAATATCATTTGGCAACTTGCCATTCATGCCACCAACTAGGGGAAGAAGGAACTCATCCTCGTGCCACCAACCAGGTGATGAAATGTGATGAAAGGTGATGAAGGAACTCACCTTCGTACCACCAACCAAGTGATGAAAGCAACTCATCATTCATTCCACCTACCAGAAGATGAGTGGTACAACTTATACATGTGAACTCCTAGCATTCACAAATAATCAAAAACCCTTAAGCTTGACAACTCAACTAGGGGAGCACTTATGCCCAACAAAAGTTATAGTCACCAACAAAGTCTTATTGTAAGCCAACAACAACTTCAGCGCATGGCATACGAAGATCAAGCTATTTAGCCCTCTTGCATTTGCTTCAAACATTTCCCCTCTGTAACAATGGAAACACTACAACTCGTAGAAAGCTTCACACACTCTTGATCAAGACAGTGTGAAGCAAAACCAATTTATGGTGCCAACAAGAGCTTCATCAATGGAGAACAACCACAATTCTTAAAAGCTTCACGCACTCTTGATCAAGACAGTGTGATGCAAAACCAATTTATGGTGCCAACAAGAGCTTCATCAATGGAGGGCAACCACAATTCTCAAAAGCTTCACACACTTTTGATCAAGACAGTGTGAAGCAAAACCAATTTATGGTGCCAACAAGAGCTTCATCAAAGGAGTTCAACCACAATTCTCAAAAGCTTCATGCACTCTTGATCAAGACAGTGTGAAGCAAAACCAATTTATGGTGTCAGCAAGAGCTTTATCAATAGAGGGCAACCACAATTCTCAAAAGCTTCAGACACTCTTGATCAAGACAGTGTGAAGCAAAACCAATTTATGGTGCCAACAACAAGAGCTTCATCAAATGAGTTCAACCACAATTCTCAAAAGCTTCATAAACTCTTGATCAAGACAATGTGAAGCAAAACCAATTTATGGTGTCAACAAAAGCTTCATCAATGGAGGGCAACTACAATTCTCAAACCTTTGAAGCAAATTCAAGACTGTTCGAAGCAAATGCAATTTATATGGTTCATCCAAACCTTCGACTACTACAAGGTGTGGCTTGCATCACAATCTCTCCCACATTTTCAAATTTCTAGTTTCCCAAAAAAAAAAAAAGGGAAATTCAACAAAGCTTCATCAATGGAGGACAACTACAAATTCTCAAAAGCTTCACACTATCTTGATCAAGATAGTGTGAAGCAAAATCAATTCATGGTACCAAAAAAAAGGCTTCAACAACAAAGCTTCACCTACAAAGCTTCAACATAAAAGCTTCACACACAAAAGCTTCACCAATAAAAGATTCATCAATGGAGGACAACTACAAATTCTCAAAAGCTTCACACTATCTTGATCAAGATAGTGTGAAGCAAAATCAATTCATGGTACCCAACAAAAGCTTCAACTCCAAAGCTTCACCTACAAAGCTTCAACTCCAAAGCTTGACCCATAAAAGCTTGACCCACAAAAGCTTCACCTACAAAAGCTTCACCCACAAAAGCTTCACCTACAAAAGCTTGACCCACAAAACTTCACCCACAAAAGCTTCACTTACAAAACTTCAACACAAAACCTTCACCTACAAAAGCTTCACATTATCTTGATCAAGATAGTGTGAAGCAAAATCAATTCATGGTGCCCAACAAAGCTTGACCTACAAAAGCTTGACCCATAAAAGCGTCACCTACAAAAGCTTGACCCACAAAAGCTTCACATACAAAAGCTTGACCCACAAAAGCTTCACCTACAAAACTTCAACACCAGAGCTTTAAAATATATCTTTAATTTTTTTTTTCGGAAATTCGAAAATTCAAAAATTTGGAAATTCGAAAATTCAAAAATTTGAAAATTCGAAAAAAAAATAAAACTGCCTAGGCCTCCTCTACTTTGGGCCTAATAACTTTCATAACAAATATATATGAAGAAGGAGTTTTGGGCTACCACTTAGGAAGGAAATGCCTTATTCGTCAACTCCCTCGACCGGAGACTTGGGGGACTCCTACCATATGCTACTACACCTTGATACTCGGAAGTCTCACGACCACTCAGTGACTTGGATTTTTCAAGTCTCAAAACGAGAAGTTTTCCTCACTCGGGAAATTAAGGGAGCACTACCTCAACCTACATGCTTCACTCATAAAGCTTCAACATACAAGCTTCAACAAAGGGAAAAATTCAAAGAACTTAGTGAAGAAGGCATTGGTGTATTTAACACAATACGTTGAAATGAAGCAAAGCTTGTTTATTGATATCTCCAATAAGTTACAAATATGTACATATACATGAATCAAAATAAACAAACAAGAGGGAGCCTTCACAAAGGTTGCTCAGGAGAAGTCTCAGCAGTCGGCAGAGCCCCAGAAAGAGAAGCCACCAGAGGGTGATTATTCGGAGCCTCAGTACTAGGCAGAACTCCAAAAGGAGAAGGCACCGAAGGTTGATCATTTGGAGCTTTATTACGTGATACAACCCCAGAAGACGAAGGTAATAAATGCCTTTAGAACAAACCCACAAACCTCTAAAGATCAAGTAAAATCTGACCATCAGATTCCTGCAGCTGGTCGAGCTTCCTCTTCATGTTTGTAGAATAGTCATGTGTGAGCCTGTGCAACTATTTATTCTCATGCTTAAGCCCTCTGATCTCTTGTTTGAGACTTATCACTTCAGCCGCCAATGATTCAACTTGGCGGGTTCGAGCAAATAGACGTTGGGCCATATTAGACACAGAACCTGCATACTAAACACGGAGAGCCAGAGAATCCTTAACAGCCAACTCATCAGACCGTTTGGAAAGTAGTGTGTTATCTTTAGGAGTGATAAAGTTCCTGGCCACCACTGCAGCGATCATATCATTCTTCATCACAGAGTCCCCAACAGTAAGAGGACAAGTAGGGGATAAGAAGGATGGGCGCCATATGTTGTCTTGAGAAGGCATGGCTGCCTCTTCACCAAAGTTCAAGTCAAAACGACGGTCGGATGGGCCAGACATTCCCAGAAATGATGAAGGAGAAATGAGGTGCAATAAATCTCTGAAGTCAAGGGAAAATTCCTACAAGCAATAACTCTCTGAATGTACTCATTCAACACAATTGGTGCCCTTATAAAAGAAAGGGCAATAGGGCCATTGATTCAAAAATCGAAGAGGCACCACTCTTCAAATTCCAAAGAGGCACCACTCTCCGAATTTCGAAGAGGCACCACTTTCCACATGCAACATCAGCTCCTCGGGTACCACAGATAACTTTGCTAAAGATCTCTGACAAAGTTTAGACACATAAATTTTGAAGGTCCAGCTACATTACTATTACCCACAAAGGTAAAGAAATAGCACCACTGCTTGATAACTAGAAAGTCCCAATGTGTGTCAACCTCTGTGCTCCGTGGCAAGGCAGACTGGCAAAAATGCCCAACCTTTACTCATATTTGAGAAAACACTCCCAACAAGATTGCTTGCTCAAAAATCGAAGAGGAACCACTCTCCAAATATCGAGAGCCAGACTTCCAACATAATTACTTTCTCAAAAATCGAAGAGACACTGCTCTCCGAATCTCAAGAGTCAGACTCCCAACATGATTGCTTTCTCAAAAATCGAAGAGGCACCGTTCTCTGAATCTCGAGAGCCAGATCCTCGACAGGATTGCTTGTTCGAAAACCGAAGAGGCACCGCTCTCCGAACTTCGAGAGCCAGATTTCCTTGGATAAAGCTTGTCTGTAATCTTCACACGCAACATCAGCTTTCCAGATACCACAGTCTACTTTTTCAAAGCGCTCTGTGAAAGTTAAAACATGTGAAGCTTGCAGCTCCCACTACATTGCTATGACCAAGAAAGGTAAAGGAATAGCATTATTATTTGCTCAAAAATCGAAGAAGCATCGCCCTGCGAATCTCGAGAGCCAAACTCCCAACAGGATTACTTTCCCAAAAATCGAAGAGGCACTGCTCTCCGAATCTTAAGAGCCAGACTCCCTATAGGATTGCTTTCTCAAAAATCGAAGACGCACTATTTTCTGAATCTCGAGAGCCAGATCCCCGACATGATTGCTTGTTCGAAATCCAAAGAGGCATCGCTCTCCGAACTTCGAGAGCCAGATTTCCTTGGATAAAGCTTGTCTGCAATCTTCACACGCAACATCAGCTTTCCAGATACCACATACCACTTTTTCAAAGTGCTCTGACAAAGTTAAAACACGTGAAGCTTGCAGCTCCCACTACATTGCTACGACCAAGAAGGGTAAAGGAATAGCATTACTACTTGTTGTTATGAAGACTCTTTTATATGTTGACCTCCATCTTCCATGGATAGGCAGACCTGCAAAAATGCTCAACCATTCATCATATCTGAGAGAGTACTCCCGACGAAGCCTCTCGAAATACTCAGTTTTCTTCCCCCCCCAATAATTCCTATACAAGCCAGCCACACCAGAGCAAGAGTATCTCATATCATAAGGGTCAAAAGCAAGAGTATCCCATATCATGGTTTTTCCTTGTCTTTTCCTTTGTTCTTGTTCTTACCTACAAGACAAGGAGAAAGAGAGCAATCAGTCAGCACTTGGAATCAAGCTTCCAGTCAGGAACTGACTGCCTGGAACCCCTTGCCTGATTACTTACCTGGCATTGCTCTTGAGTACTCATCTTCAACATCTTATGCTTCCAGAAAAGATACCACATCTACCTGAGGAACAGATAGGGCAAGTGAGAAGGATACAAGGAGGCATGTGGAGACAAGCGCAACAGAACACGTGCCGATTCATCTATTACTTCGTCAACAACAAAAGTATCCCATATCATCAAGGTCAAACGCACTCTTGATTTGATGGACTTGTTTTGACCCTTAAATTCTTGAGTCGGCCTTATACTCTGAAAGAAACCAGAAAACCCTCCAGCCGAGTTCAAGAATAAGCCTGTGGAAAGTTACTTCTTCAAAAGCAAAAGTATCTCATATCATCTCTTCTCCATTTGCTTCTCCTTATCCTTCTTGTTGTTTACGTCACAAAAAGAAGGAGAACAATCAACCAGAAGCTGAAGTCGAACCTTCAATCTAGGTTACTTGCTTAGAAGTCTGATTGCTTACCTTGTCTGTTACCTCTTTCGGCAAATCTCCTAACTCGGCGACTTGGGGGACTCCTACTATAGGGTTTTGTATCGCACTTGACCTAGCCCGAAACTACAAGTAAGCTTCAAGTGAAATTGATACATTACCTTGTGCATCTTCATCGGTTAAAGATACCACCCTTGGATGGAGGAAAAGTACTTCCAGAGAAGATGCCACATCTACGTATAAGACAAATAAGGCAAGTGAAAATGATACCACACTTCGGTACTTAGAAGTTTCGTGATTACTCAATGGCTTGGATCTTGCAAGTCCTCAACTGAGGAGCTTCCCTCACTCGGGAACTTAGGGGAGCACTGTTTGTACCATACTGGACCAATCCCGAAACTACCGAGCACCGGTTAACATTATACCGTCAAAGACCCAGAAGAGTTTCCCTCCAACCAAGAGGCCAATCACAGCGCGACACGTGTCGACATCAGAAGCCAATCATATCGCGACACGTGTCAACATCAGAAGCCAATCACAACACGACACGTGTCAATGTCAGAATGAAACTAGAAACTCTATTCTATAAATAGAGATCATTCTCTCACAATATTTCCTAATGTCATTTGTACTAAATCATTCACAAGTACTCACAAAAGGAGAGCTTGAACCTATGTACTTGTGTAAACCCTTCACAATTAATGAGAACTCATCTACTCCATGGACGTAGCCAATCTGGGTGAACCACGTACATCTTGTGTTTGCTTCCCTGTCTCTATCCATTTACATACTTATCCACACTAGTGACTGGAGCAATCTAGCAAAGGTCACAAACTTAACATTTTCTGTTGTACCAAAGTCCTCACTGATTTTGTACATCAACAGATTTCAATTGAAGCGCATGAAAAATCAGTGAACAAAAACTAATATTTTCTTTGAAAAACACTTGGCAGTAAAACTGATTTTTCTGAAATGAAAATAACTCTCGGTGCACGTAGGGCAACGTTTTCTTTCAAATGATACATCATGTGGTAAAAGCAAACTGAAGACATACCTTGACTCATGAAAATGTAAACTGACTTAACCCTAAGCATGCGGCACATGAATTTTCTATCTGTTTAATGCATTGCTGCTAGTGTTTATACCATACGGAAAAGCCTAAATGCATATGCAGTTAAACCAAACGTGAATCAGATAATGCATTCAAAATAGATATGCATGTGATAGGATAAAAAAAAAAAAAAAAAAAAAAACTCTTGTAATTATCAACTTGATAAACATGCAAAATAGATATGCATGTGATAGAATTAAAACAAAACAAAAAAACTCTCGTAATTATGAACTTGATAAACATGCAAAATTATCAAGTTAATTAGATGTTAACTAACATCCTATGCAAACACGGCAACAAAAGTGAATCGATTCATTAAGTACAGACCTATAGTTTAGTCCATAACATATAACCAAATCAATCGATTCGTAAGTACTGATAGGAGCATATTTATGCACCTTAGTTAACTAGTTCTTATGCATTTTTGTTATGTTTTCTTAGTTTAAAGTAGTCTTTTAAGCTAGTTTCATATGTTTTCAGGTTTAAGGGCATATTACATAAAAGGATGCAAATTGGAGCCTTTTGGAGCAAAATGGAGCTTAGATTGGAAAGTACATGCTTGGAGCACAAGGAATGGACAAGTTTGAAGGTCAAAGGAGCTTAAGAAATGAAGAAATGAAAGTGAAGAACAAAGAATTCAGAATTGGAAACCAAAGTTTCTAAAGTTGGAAGTTTCTATTCTTGGAGGTTTCCATTTTCGAGAGTTTCTATTCGTGGCTTTGGGCTTTTAGATGACCTATCTTTTTCCCCTAACCCTAGCCGCACCTAGGCCTCTAGAATATCTGATTTCCTTGCCTTGCAAGGCATTCTAGAAGGCCCATCTCTAACCCTAACCCTAGCCGCACCTTAGGCCTTATTCCCACTAAAAATCTGATTGTTTTAACCTAATTTCTGATGGATTAGGGTTTCTAGAAACCCTAATCTGTTTGCTAGGGTTTTGAAGTGCCTATATATACTCATTAAACCCTTTTGGCCTAGAGGACCATCTCCGATTCACATCATTCACGCCAGAATTTGTTCCTTGCATTCTGCCGCACCTTTCCATCACCATAGTCCATAATTTCTACCCAAAAACAACCCTAGCCGCACCACCCATCAACCCTAAACCTTTCCATACCATTCCCCATCCATTCTACACCATAAATACCACCCAAAACCTGTTCTAAAGTTCTCTGCCGCAGCAAGGAGGAAGGAGAAATCGTTGATGAGCTTGCTGCCAAGTTGGAGCGTTCTAGGTGTTTTCTTTCTTTGGATTTTAATTTCTAAATTTATGTATCTTTGCTTTGCAAGTATGAGGAACTAAAACCCCCTTGGCTAGGGGGGATTCAAAACCATGATTATATATGTGAAATAAGTTGATTACTTCCAGTTATCGTTGCATGAGTCGTGAATACAATTTGCTTAACCGTTTGATTTAGAACTTATTCTTGTATGTTGATTGAGAGTGCACGCTTAATTTGCATGCTTGAATTTGGTGCTAGGATATAAGTTTGTTTCACCTAATCGTTATGAATTTATATTCGCAAGTAGTGAAGGTCGCTAGTCACGATCATGTTAAGTAGATTCCTGGCAAGAGTATCATGCTTTTCATAGTTACGAATGCCTTGTCGATGCTTATGATTTCCAAAGAACGTAGTGATTCTAACTTGTATCTTTATCATGCTGTTCATATAGAGAACTTGTTGGGAATAATTTGTTTGCGATGCATATTCATCCAATTCAATGATTCTAGGGAAATCTGAAGGTTAATTTAAGCGGACCTAATTAACTTGGAGTGTCGAGGTTCATAACTTATTGAATTGATAACTGGAAATTGATTTATGTTGCATATATTTCATGTGTGGAGAAGAACCCCTTAGCTATTCCATCATCCATTGATTCATCACAATTTTGTCTTACAATCTGTTTTCTTTACAATCTGCCATTTAATTTAAATTCGTCCAAAATCAACCCCACTTTATTTCTTTGAGTCATATTAGTTAGAACTTGTCTTAGATTATGTTTTTAAGTGTTTTAGGTCATTAGGAAACCAAAATTCGTTCAAGTTTGCATTAGAGTCTCAAAACTACCCAGAAAGTGTTTTAAGGCAGTTTTGAGTGTTTTTTGTGTTGTTTTGAGTCTTTTGATTTGTTTTAGTGTTTTAGAGTTTAGTTTTGCATTCTTTGAGTCTAGTTTAGTGTTTTAAACTTTGTTTTTATGTTTTTAAGTCAGTTTTCAAGCGTTTAGCAATCCTTCCTAATCCCCGGTTTAGAACGATCCCTGCTTATCCATACTACAATTGTCAAAAAGAGGGTTTAATTTGTGTGTTAAGTTATTTTTCGCATCAAGTACAAGAACATGCAGCCAAAACTAAATGTATTTGTATTTGAACAAAGATAAACCTAACTACATGAAATCCTTATGCATGACAAACTTACAGGAGTGGATGTCTCTGAAACGTTGACTATTCTTGTGATCGAGAGCACGAAAGACAAACTTAGACCGTAATAAATAAAATTGAAAACATGTACTAGTCTAAGACATTACAGACTCAGGCGTTTTGTTTAGGAATAGCCAATTTTACCCTAACAATCTCCCCTTTGGCATTTCCTAGACAAAACCCTCAATCATAAAATTACAGACAACTAATAAAATTAACGACCATGCATAAGATTGAAGTCTGTAACCTGCACACACTCAAACAAGAAAACCTGTGATGTACAAAAAATATATATGTTGCTGAAAATGAAAGCATTTATCTATAAAAGCAAGCAACAAAAAACAATCAGGTTTTCGAAATTCTACTTCTCCCCCTAAATATAAGCTTCCTACATCTCCCCTTTTTTGTCTAGAATGGTCAAAGGCCTTAGAGGTAACCATTAGGTGCAGTCAGCGGAAGATAAGTGGAACATAACAAAATGTGAAGGAGAAAGATTTCCTTTCCATGAACTAGAACCTCTTCGGAAGAATAAAAGTGGGGACAAAGTCGGGAGGGAAAAGAATACAAGTGCAATAGTCGAAGAGAGAAACATGAAAAGAAAGCATCTTTCATATTGTTAAGCTCCCCCTAAACAAATGCTTTTAAAAAATAATGAAATGCAGCACACAAATGATATGATTTTTATTTTTTTTTTTGAATTGTATGAGAAGCATATAATTGTTCCAACAAGAATGAAAGAGTGCAAAAACACATGTAGTTCTGAATCCTCATTCACAACCCAAAATTGTCCCTAAAACATAACATGTATGAGTATAGTTGCAAGTATAGCCGAAAGTTGATACTACACAAATGTAATTAAGTCTTACATGACCAACTTAACTTTAACCCTTAAGCTCACAAGATATATGCTCGAATTTTCATTCAAAGTGTTTGGGGGTAAGTGTATACGCTCAAAAGATCTTTACATGAATGCTCTACCATAGGCTTGCAGATTGATCTCATCTACACACATCAAAAATTACCTTCTTTGGATCAAGTAGATCTTTGTTAAGGGTTGCAATGGGGCTTCGGGTACTCGGTTAATGAAAAGAAGGATATAGGAAACACAAAGTCTAAGAAAATTAATAGAGTAGTTGGAAATGAAAGCAAGAGAGAAATACAACAACGAACTAGGTAACTTAGCACTCAATTGAGCGGTTGGATTTGAGACATGAACAACATACAACCGCACAATTCATTTCAGATGATTCTTGCTCTTCATTTAGACCAACACACTTGAGTTCTTATAATGCTGGCAGCTCACTCGTGATTCATAAGGACTTCTTTTCCTCTTTTCTTCTTTTGCTCTTCATTTGTAGTTGGCTTTCTTCACAAAATTTGCATCTTCAACCTTTAAATAACCTTGAACTCTCTCCCTTGAAAACCGTACTCTACTAGCTTCTTAGTAGGGTAGGAAATTTTTAATATAAGAGGCTAGGTAAGGAAAATGTAGGTTTAAGAACAAAATGCTTACACATAGGTTCAAAAGGGCTAACTAGGGGAAAACATGTAAGGCATTGGCATATATGGCAATGATGGTAAGTCCTAATGCCTACTATCGTCTCCAAAATAGAATAATATATGATACAAAGTTTTGAGAGGTCTCAAAGCAAGTTCTAGAAAAGCAAAACACATAAGATCGCACACATGAAAAAAAATAAGAGTGTATGAAAAATGCACACACTATATTTAGGCACAAAAGCTCACATGGGTGCGGGTTTTACTCAAGTTAAACATGTTCAACTCATTAACATTGATATATTATCAACAAGAGGCTATTGTCCACAATAGGGTCAAACATATTATGATAGGGTCATGTGATCAAGTGAACAAAGCTAGAACTCATATGAAATCATACTTTCCATTTTACCTCATACATTTTTTTTTTTTTATAACAAGAAGAAAGACAAAAAATGCAGTATTTATGCTATATGAACATGCAAGCGTACATGAATGAAAGCATATGCAAAGAAAGAGCTCAGTCAATATAAACAACTTGGAGGTGGAGATAAATTGACAAGTACACCACTTTGATTCTCTTTTCTTCTCCAAACTTGTCTCACTTTTGGAACTACCGTACTCATAATAGATATAATTCTTGCAATCCGATTAATCTCTTTCAAATAAGTCACAAATTGTTCCTTAAGATTTGCTTTTTCAAAGTTCCTTGAAACTTTTTCTTGAGAAGAATTTTTCTTTCTAAGCTTATTGCACTTAGGCCGGATGTGACCGGAATCCCACAAAAATGACATATAGGAATGAACTTCCTAGATTGTTTGGGTTTGTTAAGATTAATTGAAGTCTTGGTAGGATTTGACACATTTGCAAAGATTGTAGATGTTTCATAAGTAAGACCTACACCTTGATTAGCACCTACTCTCGAGCTTGGAATATCAAATGCTTTGACAAATCTTGTGATGGAAGAAGAACTAATAGTCTTTTCAGACTCAAATCCTAGACCTCTTTTATCTCCAAAATTCTTTCCATAGCTAAGCATCTTGTCAAATTTTCCCGAACCTATGCTTAATTCCTGAACTTTGTTTTTCATCTCAACCAATTCATCCTCAAGGGCTTTCTTATTAGACGTGAAAGTGCTTATTGTGGTTTGAAAAATATTTATCTTCTCTAACAATGACTCTCGCAGTTTCTCTCCATTGTCCAACTGAGATTGATGCTCAACTTCAGCTTCTTTCTTTTCATTTTCAACAAGTGCAAGTTTATTCTTCAAGTTAGAGTTATCCTTCTTCACTTGCACACTGATGTCATAGAGATCAGAATGGTTTCTCAAGACTTCTTCCAAGTCAGGTTCTTCAACAAATGAACCTTTTGTGTCATATCCATCAACAGTTCTTATAAATGCAATCGTATCATTCTTAGATTCCAACGTAGATGCATCCCCTGAATCACTATCGCTCCAAATGACCTTCATTGCCCTATTCTTCTTCTCTTTTCTCTTGATAGTGTTTGCACACTCAGAAGCAATGTGTCCATAGCCTTGACACTCATGGCACTGAACCCTATTGTTAGAACTCTTATGTTCACTAGTTCTAGATGATCTAAAGGCTTTGTCATGTAAGACATCTAGAGAACGAAAGTTTTTTGAGTTCGAACCTGAGTTGGTTCGTTGCTCACGACCCTTGGAATTTTGAGACTTGAGAAACCTTCTAATTTGCATGGTTAATTTAACCAATTCATCTTCGGACAAGTCTTCAATTGAGCCATCACTTTCTTCTTCTTAGACAGCTTTGAGAGCAATGCTTTTCATCTTCTTGGAATTAGGAAGCTCTAACTCATACGTTTGCAGAGACCCAATCAATTTCTCAAGCTTGTAGGTGTTTAGATCTTTCGATTCCTCAATCGCTATCCTCTTAGCATGAAACCTCATAGGAAGTGATCTTAAGATCTTTTTCATAATCCTATGCTCAGGAATAATGTCAACAAGATTGTGACAGCCATTGACAATTACGCTAAGCTTAGCATAAAAGTCAGAGAAACTTTCATCATCAGACATTGTGATATTTTCGAATTTTGTGATGAGATGTTGAAGTTTGGATTCTTTAACAGGTGAGTGATAGGAGCATATTTATGCCACTTAGTTAGCTTGTTCTTGTGCATTTACGTTGTTAGTTCGTAGTTATTTTAGTATTTTAAGCTATTTTCGTGTGTTTGTAGGTCCAATGGTTTAAAGTGGCAAAGAAGTGTATTTTGGAGCCTTTTGGAGCAGTTTTGGGCATCAAATGGATTGCACATGCTTGGAGCTAAGAAGATGGACGAAATTGAAGATCAAATGAGCTTAGGATTGAATGAAGAATTGGATTCAAGACAAATGAAGAATGAAGAGTTCAAAATTGGAAGCCAAAGTTTCTAAAGTTGGAAGTTTCTATTCTTGGAGGTTTCCATTTGTGAAGGTTTCCATCTTTGGCTCTACACTTTCCTAATCCTAAGTCACATATGTTCCAGCCACAAAAGGGGTTCCTAAATCATTTAGGACATTTAATTATATGATTTTAGGAGACCTAGACCTATCCCTACTCCTTGCCGCACATGGGATCCTCTCCTTTCTTATTTTCTGATTTTAATTCACATTCCCCTTTTGTTTCTTCCATCCTTGCTGCACCCTACCTCATCTCCTTACCTATTTTCTGACCCAAAATTACATTCCCCTTTGTTCTAAAGCCTTGCCACACAAGGGGAGAGGTTCTTACCTATTTTGTGACCCAAAACACATTCCTAAAATCTGCCCTAAAATCTTTGCCGAATTTCCCTTCTTTTTCTCTTTAGTTCCTGCACTTACCTTCCCTTTTTCCTTCAAATTTCTGACCTCTATTCACTTTCCTTTTCTCTGCCACAATTATTTACCTCTTTTCCTTCAAATCTGCCATATATTTTCCTCTCCTAAATTCATTAATTTCTGTTAGGTTTTCTTGGGGATTTGGAAAGCTAAATCCTTCCCTAAAACTACTTCAAATTCGTAGCCCTTCCTTGCCCTATAAATAAAGACCCTTGCAGCAGCTTTTGGGGATTCCACCCTTCACCATAACTAACCTATATCCATCCACCACCACAAATCACCACAAAAACCATCACCCATCCTTTGTGCCGCAGAAAAGAAGAAGGAAGGAGACCCTTGGACGTGCTTGCCATTCAAGACATTGGATTGTTGGAGCGTTTCTAGGTGTTTTCATTCTTTGTTTTCAATATCTAAATTTATGTATCTTTGTTTTACGAGTATGAGGAACTAAACCCCTCTTGGCTAGGGAGAATTTCGAAACCATGATTATATTTGCAATATGAATTGATTACCTTCAGTTGTGATTTCATAAGTTGTGAATTCAATTTGTTTAACTGCTTGATTGATAACTTATTCGTGTATGTTGATTAAGGAGGCCTACTTAGTTTGCATGCATGAATATGATGCTAGAGTATAAGGGAGTTTCACCTAATAGTTACAAACTTATATTCACAAGTAGTGGAGGTCGCTTATAAACGATCGCGTTAAATGAATTCTTGGCACTAGTTTCATGCTCATCATAGTAACGAATACCTCGTCAATACTTATAGTTTTCATGATGCTTAATGATCTTTGATTGTATCTTTATTGTGCTTTTCACGTAAAGGACTTTTGAAGAATGCTTTGAATTGTTGTATGCGCTTTCCCATCCAATTCATTAACTTAAGGAGAACTTGAAGGTTAATTTAAGCGGACCTAATTAACCTGGGGTGTTGAGTTTCATGATTTATCGAAAGAACAACTGAACATTGGTTTATGTGCAAGTGTGTCATGTGTGGGGAAGGACCTTCTAGCTAATCCATCATCCATCCATTCATCTTAATTTCGTCCAAAATCTGTTTAGTTTTAAGTTTCTGTTTTGTTTTGCTTATTTTCGTCCAAAAACCCAATCCCCTTTACTTTGAAGTGTTAGATTAGTTAAAATCTGTTTTGGTTTGTGTTTTTAAGTGTCTTGAGTCAAGTTAAAACCAATTTTCGTCCAAATTTACTCTAGGTGGCAGATTTGAGTCAATTTCATTGTTTTGTGCTGTTTTGAGTCTTTTAAGTTTGATTTGAGTCTTGTGAGTCTTGTTAAGTGTTTTTAAGTTTATTTTTGTGTTTCTAAGTCAGTTTAGAGGTTTTAGCAAGCCCTCCTAATCCCCGGTCCAGAACGATCCCTACTTGCATCTTTACTACAATTTGACAACAAGAGGGTTTAATTTGTGTGTTAGTTTATAACGCACCAGTGAGTTACCCTCATGAGTAACTTCAAGAATGTCCCAAGCTTCTTTCGCCGTTGTACACTTACTTATGTAATTGAATTGTTCAGGCGAAACGGCTGTGAATAAAGCATTCAAAGCCCCTTGGTTAAAAGTGCTAGAGTTACGCTCATCATTGCTCCATTCTTTCCTAGGCTTAAGCTTAAATATAGACACAGAGGACACTCCTTTACCTTTGGTTTCTTCAATTGTTGGAGGTTCCCAACCTTCTTCAATAGCAAGCCACACGTTGTCATCTTGCGCCCACAAAAACGATTTCATTTTCGCCTTCCACGTAACATAGTTGTCACCATCAAAATGTGGTGGATGAGAAACTGAACCCATAGCACGATTCATCCTAGACTACCCACGGATCTCACTAGGTATTTTTAGTGATCTGCTCTGATACCAATTGAAAGTTCTAGGATGGGTACTAGTTTAACCTAGAGGGGGGTGAATAGGTTCCAATTTAAAAATCCAATTCAATTTTCAATTTAATTTTTAGTTCTCAAATTAAATCCACATTCACATCACATATCAAACTACCATACTCATGTGCAATTAAAACGATAAATAAAAAGTGCGCACATGATGTAGGATTTAACGAGGCAAAACCCACCACTGGGAAAATCCTCGGGCTCCCAAGTCAGGACAAACACTAAGAGAAATAAGTACATAAAGACTTACAAAACTCATCAACTAGACATGCATACTAGGAGGCAGTTTTGTCTCCGCACTTTGCTACTCGATCTCTCTTCAGCCTTCAAGTGGAAATGACACAACACTAACGCGGTCGTTAATCACTGTCTCCTCAAACTTTGCAAGATACTAATGCTATCATGCAAAATATATGAAATGAAATGACTTTGAAAATCAACCAATTATGAAAATCACAAGGCACATTTCATAATTGATTTCAATTGAAGCGCATGAAAAATCAGTGAACAAAAACTAATATTTTCTTTGAAAAACACTTGGCAATAAAATTGCTTTTTTTGAAATGAAAATAACTTTCGGCGCACTTAGGGCAACGTTTGCTTTCAACCTGAAGACATACTCTGACTTATGAAAATGTAAACTGACTTAACCCTAAGCATGCGGCACATAAATTTTCTATTTGTTTAATGCATTTGTTTATACCATACAGAAAAGCCTAAATGCATATGCAGCCGCTTTTAAAGGGCTAATTCTAATCCTATATATAATATCCAATCAATGCAATTAAACCAAACGTGAATCAGATAATGCATTCAAAATAGATATGCATGTGATAGGATTAAAACAAAAGAAAACTCTTGTAATTATCAACTTGATAAACATGCAAAATAGATATGCATGTGATATAATTAAAACAAAACAAAAAAGCTCTCGTAATTATGAACTTGATAAACATGCAAAATTATCAAGTTAATTAGATGTTAACTAACATCCTATGCAAACACGGCAACAAAAGTGAACTGATTCATTAAGTACAGACCTATAGTTTAGTCCATAACATATAACCAAATCAGTCGATTCGTAAGTACAAGAACATGCAGCCAAAACTAAATGTATTTGTATTTGAACCAAGATAAACCTAACTACATGAAATCCTTATGCATGACAAACTTACAGGAGTGGATGTCTCTGAAACGTTGACTATTCTTGTGATCAAGAGCACGAGAGACAAACTTAGACTATAATAAATAAAATTGAAAACATGTACTAGTTTAAGACATTACAGACTCAAGCGTTTTGTTTAGGAATAACCAATTTTACCCTAACAACAAGCTTTACAACTTTCATGAAGGGGTCAACTTCGAAATTTTAGTATGTATATATTAATTTAGTAATATGTTTTACATTTTTTTGGGTCAAATTATGTTTTTCATTTTCATTAGTTATTGATTTAAAATATATTTTTCTTAATGGGTAACGGGCCGGGTCATATTACTTGATAATATTAATGGGTCGATGGCCATATTACCCGTTTACTTTCACAGGTGTTACACGACACGACCCGTTAAGTTAATCGGGTATGACACGAAAACGATACACGAGAAACACAACACGAATATCAGGTCTACGGCCACCTTTCTATAAATACCCTACTTATCTCATTAAAATGCTTAGCCATTTGTTACCCATAGACTCTTAAATACATTCTTTTTAGAATTCTAACTTTGGCATTAGAGATTCTTTGGTCAAAGCCTGCACACCCCCTCCCCCCCAATGCATTGTGGGCAAGTGAGTCTTTTGGCCTTAATCAAATGTGTTATTATTTTGCAGGTGCATTTTCGTCAAAGGAAAAGATGATAGAAAGTTGCATCCACAAACGTGTATTTACCCGATGGAATAGTGCATCCGTCGTGTAAGTCTCTCCACGATGAGTTTTGCTTGATTGTTTCTTGGCTAACAAACCTCTGTCGCTTAAAATCTCAAGTGACAAACTTGTGAGGGACTGAGAGTCCCACATTGCCTATACACAATTGATATCATAAAGAAGACCTTGAATAACAGAGTACGGTTGACATACCCAAGAACCTTTGAATCCGTTTCCACCTGGATAACATCAAAGCCTCTCTCCACAACACTAATTAAGGCTGCATGTAATGCCTTTGCCTCCGCCATCAAACTAGATTCACATGCAACATTTCCTACACCATCAGCCGCTCTAAAAAAACCTGCCAAATCCCTTTCCACCCAACCAAATCCTCCCAGTCCCTTTTTTTATTTTTTATCCAAGCACCATCATTATTAAACTTAATCATGCGAAAAGGAGGACATACCCAAGTAGAAGGCAATTCCATTTCCACCCTTTCATACCGCCGTACCTCAACCGTCCGTGTGCCATCAATCTTTGGTATATCTTCCTGTAAGTTTGTGAGTGTTAAGGAGAACGACTTCTGTTTCTCACTCTAACCCATGTTTCGGTTATGGGTTATCACGTGGAGAAGATTAAGCTATTACTTGGCTGAGATTAAGAGTCCTAATAACATGCAACTATATTCGGTAAACCTTATCATGTTTTGACAAGAGTTCAGCAGCAAGTAGGACTATTATGAAACCCTAATAATATCTGGGTATCAGTTGATAGGCCTGATATCAAGGATGATTGGCTATATATTAGGAGGTCCCCGCACTCACAGCATCATCCATTACGAGCGAACCCTATTCTAGCTGGAGCTCTAGGCTGCTGAGTGTAAAAGATCTCCTCTTTATCCTTCTGTAGAAATGTCGAGTTCTTCCTCAGGTAAGCACTCACTTCTCTCACGTATGCATGTTCATATATGTATGTGGTTCTATGCATGCAGTTCGTTATACTCTTACATGTGGTATCAGAGCACAAACTGTCATGTTTAGAATCCTTACACAAGATCCTGATTAAACAAATTGTGATCCTAATAAAAGTCTTCCGCATATCTTCCGCATATTGAAACTGATGTTTTATTGACAATTATCATTGTATGTTAGTCTGTTGAACTCGCATCCATGTTTCACTTATACATAGACACACACATAAACATATATACACATATATGTTTGTTCTGCAAAGTTTATTCGCAGAAAATGAAGGAGCATCTCCGGACCTTGAAGAACTAAAGGTTATTGTCACTAATGACTTGACATCCAAACCGCTTTTGTGAATCATGATCAATTTCAACTCAAAAGTGTTTGAATCATGTATTCTAGTACCTGTTCATGTTGAACATAATGATTAAACTGATGGTGAATATATTTTGAGATAATTCTAAAGAATTCTTATATTCAGTCATGTTTAATTGGTGTATAAGTAGGATGCAAAATCATGATCCAAGCAATTTTATCTGCTTAAAAGTGTTAAAATTGTCTAGTGAATGTGAAACCTTGTATTTCAATTGTGGAAATCCTAATATAATCAGTTTTCGATCTAAACATGTGACTGGTATTATATGTTTTACGATGCCATTAATTGTTCATATTTTGGACTCTTAATGATGAGCTTATGAGAACAAATAACAAATAATTATGGTTGATGTAGCTATGACTTCTCTCAACTTCTTTAACATTGAAACCCTAACGGGTTCCAATTACAAGAAATGGAAATAGGACTTGGAGATAGCTCTTGGCATGATGGATTTTGACTTGGCTCTAAGGGAGGACAAGCCTGCTGCACTGACTAATGAAAGCATAGCAGAACAAAAGTTGAAGTTTGCTCAATGAGAGAAGGCAAACTTCTTTGACGCCATAGGGAACAAGTTCAAAGAATCTGAAAAAGCTGAAACTGGAAATTTTCTCACTAAATTGACATCCATGAAGTTCGATGGTGTTGGAAGCGTAAGAGAACATATTCTGAAAATGTAAGACATTGCACAGAAGCTGAAAGACCTGGAGCATCCATTGACATACCAGTTTTTAGTGCATATGGCACTGAATTCCTTGCCTGCATAGTATGGCCAGCTAAAGGTGTCGTACAACACTTAGAAAGCAACGTGGGATATTGATGACTTAATTTCCATGTCTGCACAGGAAGAGTTGAGGCTGTCAACTGATAAAGTGGAGACTGTGAACTTTGTTCACAATGCAAAGGGCAAACATGTTGTTATTGATCAATCATCTATGACTGCTGGTAAGCAGAAGAAAAATTCAACCTTTTCTTCTTTTAAAAATACTAATCCTCTTAAACGATCTCAAAAATTTAAAGTCACAACTGAAGCTCCAAAGCCTTGTTATTTTTGCAAATAAGTTGCTCATCTAAGGAAAATTGCATTGGTTTTAAAAACTGGCTGGTTAAGAAAGGGCTGCTCAAAACTAAAGGAGAGAAATAATGAGATTTACAATGTTTTCGTTGGGAATGGGAGCAAGGTAGCAGTCGAGTCCATTGGCAGTGTTTCATTAAAGCTTTCTTCTGGTTTCATTTTGTTTTTAAGTCTAGTACTCTATGTACCTTCTATGAGAAGGAATTTGATTTCAACTTCTAAGTTAGTTAAATCAGGTTCTACTTTTGTTGGTGACAATGAAAGTGTAAGACTTTTTCATTCAAATAAATTGGATACCTTGCTTGGATATGCTTCTCTTCAAGTTGATATGTGGTAGCTTCAATGTGATTATTTACATGAATGTTTTACAGTCTGTCACATTGGTTCCAAAAGATTATTTCAAAGTGATGATTCTCCCATTCTTTGGCATAAAAGACTAGGACACATATCCAAAGAAAGACTTGTGATTTTATCAAAATAAAATCTTATACCAAAACTTGATTTTGAAAGCTTACCTACTTGTATCGACTGCTTCAAAGGGAAAATGACCAATACCAGAAAATTAGGATCCACAAGAAGTAACCAGCTTTTAGAAATAATACACACTGATGTGTGTGGCCCTTTCCCAAATAAAACCATCTGTGGTAACTCATATTTTGTCACCTTCATTGACGATTTTTCAAGATACTGTTATGTTTTTCTCATAGCTGAAAAGTCTTATGTTCTTGATTGTTTTAAAATATACAAAAATGAGGTTGAAAAACAACTTGAGAAGAACATTAAAATTGTGAGATCGGATAGGGGTGGTGAGTATTTTGGCAGGTTTACAGAGACTGGACAACATAAGGGAGCCTTTGCACATTATCTTGAAGCATCAGGAATCGTTGCACAGTATACTACTTCAGGCACTCCACATCAAAACGGCGTGGCAGAAAGGAAAAATAGGACTCTGAAGGACATGATTCGATCCATGTTTTCAAGGTCCAAACTTCCAATTTTTCTCTAGGGAGAAGCACTCAAAACAGCCAACTATACACTGAATAGGGTCCCAAGCAAATCTGTCCAAGTTGTACCTTTCGAAGCTTGGACAGGTAGGAAGCCAAGCTTCAATCATTTCCACGTCTGGGGATGTAGGGCTGAGGCTCATTTTTACAACCCTCAAGAAAGGAAGTTAGATCCACGAACTGTAAGTTGCAGATTCATTAGATATGCTGAAAAGTCTAAAGGCTTCAAATTTTATTGTTCTGATTCCCACACTAGAATTCAAGAAACCAACAATGCAAAATTCATTGAGGATTTAGAAGAAGGTATTGTGCAACACAGCAGCACATATTTTGAAGAGATTGGAGATGATTGCGATCAAGCTTCAGCAACCATGCATGCACCGTTGCTTGTTAACCAAGGTAGCTTGTATTCCCTTCCCGTTGTTCTTCCAACTGCTCAACCACAAGATACCACGTTCATTCCAGAACCTGCACAGCCACCGGTGGACAATTATGATACTGAACAACAAGTGCCTGAGCAACAAATTCCTGACCCAGATGTTGCTCATTCTCTGTGTCAAGTGCAGCTGCCCTTAAGACAATCTAATAGGCAAAGAAAGCCTGTGATTCTACCAGATTTTGTCTATTTACAAGAGACTGAATACAACATTGGTGATGAAGACGATCTCATCACATTTAATCAAGCTGTCGAAAGCTCGAAAGCAGAATTATGGCATGCTGCAATGGTTGAAGAACTTGCAGCTATGGAAAAGAATAAAGTTTGGACGTTGGTGCCACTCCCATGCAATGCCAAACCCATTGGGTGCAAGTGGGTCTTCAAAACCAAAAGAAATGTAGTGGGAAAGGTTGAACGACATAAAGCTAGGCTCGTAGCTAAGGGTTTTACACAAAGAGAAGGCATTGACTATAATGAAACCTTCTCACCAGTTTCATCCAAAGACTCCTTGAGGGTAATTATGGCCTTAACTGCTCATTTCAACCTGGAATTACATTAAATAGATGTAAAGTCAGCGTTTCTTAATGGTGATTTGTTTGAAGAAATAGTAATGGTTCAACCACCAGGTTTTGTGGAGGAAGGGAAAGAGTCTATGGTCTGCAGGCTCAACAAATCCATCTATGGCTTAAAACAATCATCCAGGCAATGGTACATTAAGTTTGATCAAGTTGTTGCTGCTTTTGGTTTTGAAGAAAATAAAATTGATGACTGTATATACCTCAAGGTCAGTGGCTCGAAATTTATATTCTTGGTACTATATGTTGACGATATTCTATTAGCTAGCTCCGATTCAAATCTTCTGCACACAACCAAAGGCATGTTGACTGAGAGTTTTGATATGAAAGACCTTGGTGAGGCACATTTTGTTCTTGGTATTGAAATAGAGAGAGATAGATCCAAGAGAATGCTAAGATTATCTCAGAAGACTTATATTGACAGAATCTTGAAAAGATTTAATATGGAAAAATGTGCAAGTGGCAAGCTTCCCATTGCAAAAGGGGATAAGCTAAGCACATATCAATGTCCCAAAAATGATCTTGAGAAGAATGGGATGAAAGATAAGCCTTACGCTTCACTTGTTGGCAACATCATGTATGCCCAAGTTTGCACTAGGCCTGATCTAGGGTTTGCAGTCTATGTCCTAGGACGTTTTCAATCTAATCCTGGGAATACTCACTGGACTGTAGCTAAGAAAGTACTAAGGTATTTAAAGAAAACAAGGAACCTGGCACTAGTGTATCAACAAGTTGAAAAGTTGGAAATGGTTGCATACTCGGATTCAGACTTAGCTGGCTATGTTGATGACAGAAAATCTACAAGTGGGTATGTTTTTCTTCTTGCTGATGGTGCTATCTCGTGGAAAAGTTCCAAGCAAAAGGTGATTGCTTCCTCAACTATGGAGGCAGAGTTTATGGTTGCTATACTGCCACCAAACAAGCAATTTGGTTGAGGAATTTTATTATGGGACTAAAGATTGTGGACTCAATTGAAAGACCTATCACTATTTTTTGTGACAACAAGGCTGCAGTCTTCTTCTCTAGAAATAACAAGAGATCCATTGCATGCAGACTAATGGATATTAAGTACTTGCGTGTAAGAGATGAAGTCAGAAAAGGGCTAATCAACATAGTTCATATAGGAATTGATGCCATGTTAGCTGATCCAATGACTAAAGGCTTACCCGTGGGAGTGTTCAAGAAAAATGTTCACAACATGGGTATGCGAGAAGATTTTGATCCTGTTGATGAGTGGGAGTAATATATCCCACTTGTTGTTTCTGTTAATAAGTGGGAGTAGTAACTCACTTGCTGTTTTGTTATGTTTTCTTGCTAATTGGATGTTTTCATGATGTTTTGTTCTTATAACTATCTTATTGAAATTATATGAGCCATGTGCTTGCATGCGTCTCGTTTCAGGAGTTGAATTTTGTTTATCAACCTGAAGTATTTGAATTTTGTCAAACAACACAGTGCCCATAGTTTGAATGCTTGTGATGATAAAATGCACATGTAGAAGGAATTACATACTGTGTCTACAGTCCAGTATTTAAAGCTATGAGTGACAAGTTGTTAAAGGTTAAAGTTGCAATTTCTGTGGACTAGTGATCACCTTAATCTCGATCAATGTAATGTCGTTCTTCTTGGACACTCAAGTGGGAGAATGTAAGTTTGTGAGTGTCAAGGAGAACGACTTCTGTTTCTCACTCTAACCCATGTTTCGGTTATGGGTTATCACGTGGAGAAGATTAAGCTATTACTTTGCTGAGATTAAGAGTCCTAATAACATGCAACTATATTCGGTAAACCTTATCACGTTTTGACAAGAGTTCAGCAGCAAGTAGGACTATTATGAAACCTTAATAATATCTGGGTATCAGTTGATAGGCCTGATATCAAGGATGATTGGCTACATATTAGGAGGTCCCTGCACTAACAGCATCATCCATTACGAGCGAACCCTATTCTAGCTGGAACTCTAGGCTGCTGAGTGTAGAAGATCTCCTCTTCATCCTTCTGCAGAAATGTCGAGTTCTTCCTCAGGTAAGCACTCACTTCTCTCACGTATGCATGTTCATATATGTATGTGGTTCTATGCATGCAGTTCGTTATACTCTTACACTTCCAACTCCTGCCATTGTTGTTGAAGTATCCTAACAGCATCAATAGGATCCACAGTTTTGTTTTCAAAGACTTGGCTATTCCTACACTTCCAAAGCCTTCATAATCCACACACTACCCACAGCATTAATTTGTCCTGATCTTGATCTTCTTCATATTTGTTGGCTATCCATTTCCATACTTCAATGAAATTGTCTCCGGGTATCAGAGAAGAATCCAATTGTATAGGACTCCCAAACCAAAACACCCTTGCATATTGATAATGAAAAAAATACATGTTCTTCCCTTTCCTCAGCATCACCACAATGAGGACAAACTATGGACATCTATTTGGTGGTTGTAGGTACCGCAAAAACTTAAGCATTTCATCTGGCGGTGTTGTAAAAATGTTTTAGTTGTTTGTGTTAATTTGCATTGTCGGTAGAAAATTAAGCACTTGCATAGAGCCTGACATTTGTTAAGCATTTTTACAAGAAAAATAAGCAAAACCTAGTAATTTAATGGTAAAGATTGCCCCCACCTAAAGTCCATATATAGTGAGAGTGATAGCCACCTAGTACTCCAACTCCATATGTTACTTGTATCAGTATTCTACAACTATCATTTATTTATGTAAGTGTTTCTTTAAGTGTTTTTTGCAAATTTATTATTTATATTTTGAAACAACTAATTAGGGTAATCACTCTAACATGTAGTGATATAAAAATACTTCAACGTCAACTAAGAAGCATCTAAGAACACATTCCCAGAACTTCTATGTGTCGGTCCATTTTTTGTTGTTGCCTAGGGCTCCAAAAATCTCATGAATGACCTTGTTTATCCTACTGGTAGTTGATGTGCACATATTTATGGTATTAAAAATTAGTCTATCTTTAGTTTTAACAAAATTATACCTACAAAATAATTAAACACCTTTGATCAAAGACCAAAGCCATGCGGCCAAGCAAGCAGGGCGGGCCCAACGGTGGGTGGGGGAGGGGGGGAGCAATGGATCTTCGACGCATAAAATCACTTTCTCTGAAAAGAGAGAAAGTTTAGGGCTTGATTGTAAAGTTTCAGCTTACTTAAGATGTGTAGAATGATGGGTATTATAGGGAGATACCCGACCACAAGTGCAGGGATTGCTATGCCATGTGCGGATGTCAAGTTGACCAAGGTGTGTCATCCATTGGATGTAGTAGGAAAGTATCTTTATAAAGTTGAGGTTTGTTTGTTCTTTTTTCGTTTTTGCATTAGTGGGAATACCCTAAAAGCCCACCAAACCAAACAGAACTTTGAAACTTCACAAAAATGCAACTCTAAAAAAAACTCAAAGTTAAAGTGTCGGAGGAGTCTCCTTTAGCCCACTCCGTAGTGTTCGGTTAACAACTTAGAAGACTCAAACCGTAATAAGTGCGGTAACGAATGGCGGGCTACGAGCACAGGGACATGGCCCCTTGACTTGGAAATCTAGTGCACCATATGGCTTCCGGAAAGCTTATGCAACCTGAAGGTTGTAGGTTATAACATTCAAACCCAGACTCTATGTCATTCGAGATAATGATCTCAGGACAACCCAGGAATCATCTGAGGGGTGGCTCTAAGTCCCAACCCTGAGTATGATCACTTTTATCCCAGACCAACGTCCTAAGTACGTTATGCAACACCATGTGTTAAACATGTGTGAATGAGGCATCCATATTAGGAAATCCTTAGGATGAATTTTATTCCAACGGAGCTTTGATGCACGGAAATGCCTTATCCAAGTCAGCTAAGTGTAGTCCGATCAGAAACCCTCTAGTCCAACTCATAGGGTCTGACAAAAGGAGTCAAAATGTTCTTTCAACCTATATGCAAGTGACCAAGTCCCTAACGAACTTTCGTTTAAGATTCACTAAGGATGAATCAACAATTTGGATTGGAAAGGTAGCCCTTGCTTAGTTACACGTTGCAATATCTAAAATTCTCATACTCGAAATGGGTAAGGCGAACGAAAAACGCACGATGACTTGGCAAGTGGACTCAGTCGAAGCAAAGAACCTCAAATATTCTGGAGCACATTTTATGATTTTATCTAACGAATATCTACATTTCGTCTAATCGACTGTTGTTAGATATTTTACATGTTTTTAGGTCAGTAACCTTTCATTTTTCCAAATTAGTGTTAATTTCGGACTTAGTCCTTATCATCCACACAATTTGTTTCCACGTCATGATTTAATCTTATTCTTGACTTTGCTTGGGTGGTCATTTGTTTGTGGAATGTGAAAAACCTTTTCTCTGTGCAAAATAAAGTGAAAACTGCCCTAGAGCACTTAAACCATGCATGTTTTTGTGCGGTGTTTCTGTAAAAAGGCCTTTAGGTATGTGTTGTACCATATATTGGGCCTCACTGCTTAGTCCATGATTCATGTAAAAAGGGAGAGAACCCCTTATTCTATAAAAGGGATCATTCACCTTCACTTTAAAGGAGGGCAATGAGAGCAAAGGATGGTAAAGCTAACCTCCATTCACATTGTAACCCTCAATTTACATAGCGAAACCATATTAACACCAGTGTGAATGTAGCCCCAACTTGGGGTGAACGCAACGATATATCTTTGTGTTCTTATGCATTTTTCTGATTTACGATGGGATTTACGTTGGTCCAAAGTCTCACTGATTTTGTGCATCCACATTTGGCGCATCCGTAGGAATCAATATGAAAAGTCATGTCGATTCTTTCTCATTTTTTTCATATCACCACTATGAAACCCTCACAACCTCCCCCACTCCACTGTGAATTTATACAAACATAGAACCAAACCCCTGGACAGTCACAGCAAAACCCAAATTTCAATAAAAACTCATAAATCGAATCCTAGAAACCCATTTATGGCTTGTGGCAGCTCCCACTCTCTGACCGCCATTGTCCTGCTTAACATCGATTAGTGCCCCACAGTTTGGGTGAAACGGGTGATCTACGAAGCCTAGCCCGAACCATCGTCATCGAACTCGAAGAACGACAACACGCCTAAAATCTCTCTTGCGGTTGCCATATGTGATTGCAACTTTCCGAACATCTCCTCATGACACCTCCCCCCCCCCCCCCACCAATGGAATTGGGGACTCGGACTGTCATCCTCACTGAACTTGAATGACGCTGACGCTAGAAAACTTGCCAGAGTTGCTCTCTGAAATTGGCGGCCATGTCCACCATACCAGTTACCCACAAAGAGGAAGAAGATAAGATTCTTCTCCAAAGTCATTATTATTAACTTATTATTATTATTATTATTATTTTATGATTACTTTATTATTTTTATTGTGAAAACTGCACCACAAATATTCTATGGCATATTAATATAAGAAAAACTAATGAAAATAGTTTCAAATCTTTGCATTTTAATAAAAAAAACCATCTACTAACTTTATTATAATGAAAAGGACAAAAGAATAAAAAAAAAAAAAACTCCACATGTGCTAGGCGTGCGTACCCCCCACCCCACCCCATCCACCCTCACCACCTTCTCCTCCCTTTCCATTCTTTTTTCTCCTCGTTGTCTTCAGATTGAGTTTGTTTGTCTGTTTGTTTGTTTTTTCCCTTCTTAGAACAAGAGAAAGACTTCAAATTGAATACATTTCCAAGTTTTATTTTTGTGGTGTTGTTTCCCAATAGTAGTCAAGATGACGAGAGATTTTTCAACATGCTCGGAACACGGGGTAGTACACCATGTGTCTCTATACAAGTGGTGAGATTTTTACGTTAAAAACTTAATAACATAAAAATTAGAATTTCCCACCATTTACATAATAACACGTGTTGTACCACTTATGTTACAGGCATAAGGAAAAATTTCTCCAACATGACACCCAAGCTAAAGAAATTGGATGGAGAGCAACATTTAATTATTGTAGGTATGTGAAAAAATGTGAGGGAATTTTAATTTGGTCATTGAAAACAACTTTTTAAATATAATTAATGAGGACATAATCTTCTCAAGGTTTTGATCTAAAGGATCACTTCTGGTTCATTGTTTTCGACGTAATGGGTACTTTTACAGGACCAAAAAGGATATAAGTTTCAAACCTTATGAAACTGAACCAAAAATTAGACACTATTTATAAAACTTGAGCAATAAGTAGACACTGTTTATGAAACTGGACCAATAAGTAGACACTATTTATGAAACTAGATCAATAGGTAGACACTATTTATAAAACGAAACCAAAGAATTTCGCACTATTTTTAAAACTAAACCAATAGATGGAAACTATTTATGAAACTGGACTATACGCTATTTATGAAACTAGACCAAGAACTAGAAATTATTTATGAAACATAACCAAGAACTAGGCACTATTTATGAAAGCAGACCAATAACTAGACACTATTATGAAATAGGACCAAGAAAGAGACATTATTTATGAAACTGTACCAATTACTATACACTATTTATAAAACTGGACCCAATAACTAGGCATTATTTATGAAACATGACCAAGAACTGGGCACTATTTATGAAACTGGACCAATAAATAGTGTAGTACCGTTCAATTTCATAAATAATGTTTAGTTTCATAAATAGTATTTCAGTTTTATAAATAGTGTTCAGTTTCATAAACAGTGTATGTGATGGACACACGAGTCCCGTGCGTTAGGTTTTTCTTTTAATATTTTATATATTAAAATTGTGTCATTTTCATTAAAATTTAATTTAATTTTTCATTTTTATTAAAATTTAAGGGTTTTTTATTAATATTTAATTTCTTTTCATTAAATAAAGTTATAGCATGATTTTTGGTTAAAATAACCTTAGCCCAAGCCCTTATTGACACACCTCGACCCGGGATGTCCACTAGGACTCCAAATCGAGCTGTGTTGGCCAACACCTGGAAGGTGACGAAGCCATAAAGTATGATGATGTGGAAAAAAGTGAATAAATTTAAACCTAAGAGTGCCTAAAAATCAGAGTGCGTTGGTGAGCGGGAATGAACCCACTTCACACGTGACGTTAGAGCATAAGTAAGTACAATAGAGCGGATTAAGAATCATACTCTCAAAAGAAATCTCCAATACTAAGATTTGCCACGAATCCTCGATGATAAGAAAGCTTAGCTAATAAAACCTGAAAGGTGAAAACAAAACAAGGGTGAGTGGCCCTGGAAATAAAATTTTAATAGAAGCCTTCTAGAATGTTATAACCCCTCACTGCAATACCTGTATAGTTTCCAGAAAATCATACCACGTATCCATGTGAAATCAAAAGTATATCAACAGTAATTCCATAAATATACCACGACACCGCATCCCATCAGCAATATAAATAATCATGTACTCAATAATTTATATTAACACGCAAGTAGGAATCACCTGATGTGACCTGTACAACTGCACCCATAACTCATCAATCAATGCTAGCACATAAGTCGGAGTCACCTATAGTGACCTGTACGACTTACCCATATCTCATCAATCAATGCTAGCACATAAGTCAGAGTCACCTATAGTGACCTATACGACTTACCCATATCTCATCAATCAATATCCCGGTAATATGTCAGCCGGATCCACCTCTTTTGGCCTGTACGGCTGAACCTATAGCTCATCACATATCTCTACACACGAGTCGAAACCACCTTCAGTGGTCTGTACGACAGGCTGGGTGTAAATAATTACGCTCAAGTGTTACGATCACATGAAGGCTGTGCGAAGTATCGCAAGTCACCTATGAGTCAGAACCACCTAATGTGGTATGTACGATAGGTTGGCACCTACCTTGAATCAAAGGTGAGCATGTGGTGCAGGAGGTGAACAATCACGTGAAGGCTAAACCCTGTCCTCGAGGGAGAGCATTAACACCGAGGTGTAGGGTTATGAGCTCTAAATGCATCTAATATGGCATGTACGACTTATAGATAACTTGTACAACAATGTCAGAGTTGCCTCTATTGTAACCTATACGATAGTGTCGGAGTTGCTTAAAACATAAATATAGTCATGCCATCACTTAATCGTTTCAAATATAATGTAATCATAATCATGCATCCCACATTTCACAACATATACTCACCTGAACTAATCTGTTCATCCTCCGTTCACCTTCGTACTTTAAAGCATTCACAATAATTATACGCAATAATATGCTTATGGACATGCCCTGATGCAATCCAAAACTTAACCATATCGTAGTGCTTTCATATATATATATTTATAAATAATGTGGCATAAAATGCACAATCTATAACGCCCTACTCCCGAACTATACATTTTTTAGAATAATTATCGATGACAAGCTCAACTAAACACTAATTTAATTAACTATCAATACTTATGATTCTTTACTTTCATCTCTCGATCCTTCACACAATGATTTATGACCAACATCCAATCACTAAATCATAAAGTTAAATCTCACATTTTCTACCAATATCCCTCACATTGCACAATTTCCCAAACAAGGCTATTGTCTCAATTATTTAGTCTCATTTATGGTATGGCTGCATCTAACGTCTCGTTCGACTGCCTACATACCTTAAACAGGGATCAAGCCATTCGTAGTTCGTATTAGTACTTAAAAGCATTCATAGTAATTATATGAAATAATCAATTTATAACCGTTTGTGGAATTATATGAAATAATCAATTTATAACCGTTCGTCGCAGGAATCTCCTGGCGGACGAGCACACAGCTCCCCTGGGAGAATGGCGTCGGTTGAGGGTATCTGTCGTACTTCTGCTTTCTTCTCGGGCTCGCTCGGGCAAGCCTTTGTCGGGCAGATCTTGGTCGGGCAAGACACACTTCGGGCAAGGCTCGTCGGGCAGTTCTGAAAGAGAAGGACAGAGTTAATTTGAAAGGGTGCCTTTGTGGGGCCTTAGGTATAGGCCTTAAGGCTCACAATCAAAATTAACTTTGTCGTGCTCAGGCGTGCCACTGCCATCTTCAGTATGGCAGATGTTGAATGGGTGTTAAGCTTTGATTGAATATGTATACGCCCGAGAAACCAAGTTAGATATAACAGGTGCCTTTGTGGGGCCTTAGGTATAGGCCTTGAGGCTTCCTGTCAAACTAAACCAGCGCTTGGGTGTATCATATTTGGTCTTTTATGGTTGCCAGAGTTTTATCACTATTATACCTTTGATTATCTGAATCCAAGAGGTAGGACGAACCCAAATGAGTGCCTTTGTAGGGCCTTAGGTATAGGCCTTGAGGCTTCCCATCAGAGTTAATCCTTATACTCGGACCAACTAGACCGCAACATGAAATGAAGCTAAATAGATGCCTTCGTGGGGCCTTAGGTGTAGGCCTTGAGGCTTTCTATCAGAATTCACTCCATGCTTAAGCCTTTTCTACGAATCAAGATATAATAGCAACAAAACGGAGAAATAGATTGATTACTTGCGCCCCAAGTAACTTCGGACTTCTCGCTTATCAAGGATTGTCGTGGATGGGTTGAGTCCACACAGAGTTCTTTTTTATGCCTTGAGGCCAAGGACTTTTAAACTGATCTTTAAATTACATGCCCGCCGGGCTTGAGACTTAGATCTGATTTGAACTCTGACGTGATTCAGATCGGATTCAAGTGCTGAAGACTCATTTTCATTATGACTTTGCTAGAAATAACTTGTATATAACTGGGAATATATAACATGTTATTGTGCTTTTAAAAGCAAAAAAGACAAAGACAGAGCAAAGATAGTCGGGTAAGTTTGAACCTTATTGGCCAAGGCTGAACTTCTTACAAAATCTATCTTTGTGGCTCTGTCAGAGGTCTGAAAGCTTTTAGAGGGGTTGACGGGGGAGAAGAGGATACAAAATGAATCGATACCACCATGAACAAGGTAGCAGAGCTATTACAGGGGTTTGGGAAGGTTTATCCCGAATGGGATGAAGGCTTGTGCTGACTACAGCTTCGTTGAAGGCAAATCTGGCTTGAGCAGAGTTTTGGCTTTTGTTTGTTTGTTTGAGTGTCCCTAATTCTGTCTTCTCTTCCTCCTTTTATAGACGACTTCAGCTTGGGTTCCTGTAGTAATAGCGGTGCCCGAATGCGGTTTGGTGATGACTCACTAGCTTTTTTACATGAATGCCACCAATAAAGTACTTTATTGGGCTGTGTAGTGACTGAATAGCCTACCCCCTGTGGTCTTTGAGCAGGTAAGCAGGTGGCCTTTGTAACTTGTGCCCAGCCGAAAGCCTCTTTCCTGCCTCCTAAGTTTTCCTCTGGGCCTTGGGTTTGGGCCGACTTTCTCTCTGGGCCAAAGTTCAGATTTTATCCCAAACAGTGCCCCCTTCAATTGATGTTAAGGTTGGGATCCCAAGCGCCAATATTAATTGAAAGAGACCCCTGTTTTAAACCCTTAGAACTCTTAGAACCCTTGTGAGTGAACTTCTCCGTTCTCTGTGTTTCGTAAAAAGAAAACCTTCTCTGATACAACAAAACTTCCCCAATTCTTTCATCATTTCTTTCTCGTTGTCCGACGAGGTTGCATCTTTACCGTTCTCCTTGTTTTTCTTCCCCACGGCCTTCATTAAATGGCCTCAGGATCCGGCCAAACCCTACCATCCTACGAGTCTGGTGAAGGAATTGCCACTCTACGCCGTCTGCTCAACGGGCTGCATCGTCCGCGGGCAGGTCTGCATTCTGAACTCTTCTTTGAGATACATGGGGTTCAATCTTTGGGTCCTGCCTGGATTTCTCGGGTTCCCTCAGTAGTAGAAAGTAATATGCCTAGGGGAAACTGGTTTACCCCAAATCCTTATTTGGCCGACTCGGGCATTTCTTCTTCTAAGTGGTCTTTTCATCGTCGAGGCTTTCCCTTGGTGAATGATCTTGCCTGGGCCCAGTGGATTGACGAATTGGAACCTTCCTTCAAGCAAAAATGGATGAGTAACGGCATCTACGAACTGATTATGCTTTCGAAGATTTCAATTACCCCTAAGCCCGAATTGCTTGCTTCTGCCCTCCTCTTTTGGAATACGGGCACAAACACCTTCGATTTCCGTATGGGTCCCATGTCTCCCACCATTCTTTATATGGCCCAAGTCTTCGGGTTGAGGCCATCGGGCAGGGTGATAGATGTTACTCAAGATTGGATTCCATCCTCTACCACCGGGGGCTCAAGTTCTTCCAACTACTTCCTTCCTCTCAGCTATAACTCAGTTACTTTCAAAAGTTATGGGACCTCCTTTAAAGGATTCATCCCTTTTGTCAAGAAGAACTTCGGGGCAGGCTCTCCTCAAGCCGACAAAGATCAAGAGCATATGTACTTTCTTCTTTACTGGCTTAACAAGCACGTCTTCCCCAACAAATCCAAGGGGGTACGGGTAGAATGGATCCCCTTGGTAGAGGTTCTTCACAATTTTGATGACGTTGCCACAGGTCCATTCCTTCTCTCCCATCTCTATCACCTTCTTTTTGACATGACCCGGGATGAGCCCTTTGAGACCAATTTGAACGGCCCCATCTGGATGATACAGATTTGGCTACAATGGTATTTTCCAGAATTTCGGGCTATCAATCTACAGTTTCCAGAGGGTGTGACTCCTGCCCGAATCCTGGCTGAAGCTCCTCCTGTAGATCATTCCACCTTTGCATGCTTCTACTTTTTCCGAGTCTGCAGGACTCGGTCAGACTTGGAATGGGGTGCATCGGTCTTGAGGAGATATCCTTGGTTTTCTGACCAAGCCTTCCAAAATGCCCCTGGTGAGGATGCTGCTCCCTTCTGCAGGGAAAAGTTTATCAGCTGTATTCAGCCAAGAGACTTGGCCTGGGGGGTCCGGGGAAATCGGTATGATCGAGGCTTGGAGGTGTATCATCCTAACTTCTGCAGCAGGCAGTTAGGATTTAGGCAATCCATACCTGTCTCATTCTTCGACTCCATCCATTGTGGCACTTCATTTCGGTTACAAACTCCTTCTGAAGCAATATTTCGAGCTGCCCGCCGTAGTTTGGACGTGATGAGCCAAGCAGCCCGACATTCCGTTGTTCTTAATTTCGAATGTACCTCGCTGTTTTCCTCTTGGTGGGAGGAAAGGTGGACTAGAAAATACAGAGGAGATTTGAAAGTGAACCACGATCGTATTTTCAGCCAGCTTTCTCTTAAATCATATCCTAGCTCGAGCGAGCTAGCAAATTGGAAAGATATGATCCAAGAGAAAAACCGATTACTCCTAATAGGTGACTTTCTTCCCATCCGATTTTGCTTTCCTTGTTGTTTACTTTCCTCACTCTTACCTGTTTCTACAGCTTCAGTTGATACTGAATCCGAAGCCATCGAATCAGATAATGATTCTGCTGATGCCGCAGTTCTTCATGGTGCTGCAGCAGAAGCTGAAAGGCGGGAAGCCGAGGAAGGGACAGACGTCTCAGAATCTCTTGGGGATTCAGGAGCCGAAGAAACAATTAAAGAAATAGCCAAAGATACGACCAAAGCATCTAAACGAAAGAGGGTGGCCATAACTAAAACCACAATCTCTGATCCGGCACTTCCTTCAGCAACCACACGACCAATTCTTACCCGAAAGAGTAAGCGGGCAAGAGTCACCGTGCCTCCTAAACCAGCAGCCCCATCTGCTCCTGTTTCTGAAGCGGGTAAAGAGACAGAACAATCTTCCAGTGAGTCTCTCCTCTTCTGGATCAAATGGCTACCTTTCTCCCTTATCTGATTATCCCTTTATCACTCAACAGGACCTCAAGCTTCTAAAAGGTCAACCCTTGCTTCTAAGAAGGAATCACGAAGGGCTGCTACGCTTAAAGAGGTATGACTTCTATCTTTATACTTTCTTATTTTCAAACCTTTCTGAATTTTGAATAATTTGGCTTAGGCTACAAGGAAAGAAAGTCTTTCTCCGCAACCTGCCCTAGATGCAACCCCTTCTTCTCAATTTGATCCTTCCACAGGAATCATGTTGCATTTTGTGGATGAGGATGATACTTTGGTGTGTTACTCTTTCTTTTCATTTCAACTTTGCACATTGCTACCCAAGTAACTCCTATCCATGTTCTTTGCAGCCATCTTCGGGATATGAACCCCTTTCCCCGTCAGTGGCCTTGGATAAAGAACCCATAGTTCCTGAGATCCCTGTAGCTTTAGACACAACTATTTCGCAAGCGCTTACTCGCCAGACGGTCGATGAACCTCCTTCTTCTCCTCAAGATCAACCTCAGGTGCTGGAATATTTTCTTCTTGTTTCTTCCTCTGGTGACCTTTTGCTGATCATCACTACTTTCTTCGGATACAACCAGGATGCAGGCACAGGTTCAGGCACAACTTTCCCATCTGTCGCTGGTGGTGAAAAATCTTCACCTCGACAAGGAGTTAGTGCATTCTCTGGTGAAACCCCGGGGTTAAGTCAGGTAACTTTCTTCTCTCCAAAGCCTCTTTTGTTTTGACTTGTGTATAGTTCATCTTGTCCTGATCCTGAAGTTTTGTAGCGAGCTTCCCCAAAAGAAACTTCCCCTCCTCCAATGGCCCGTAACCCAAGGTGCTTTCAACCTCCTTCTTCCTCTGGAGATGTTGACACCTCCCTGTCTAGAGATGAACCGATTGAACAAACAGAAATTGCCCCTTCCATAGGCATTATCTCACCAGAAGAAACTGTTATGCCGGACCCTTCTCCTTCCTCCTCTGATCCTGCCAAGTTGCCCAAACTCTTCGAAGCACTCGGGCGACTTGAGACGCGGTTGAAGTCTTCAAAGCAGGCTTCAACAAAATCTATGTCTTCGGAGCAGCAACAAATCTTTCAAACATGGGCAAAGAAAGAATTCACTGCATCATTTAGCCTCAAGGCTCTCTGTGACCTCGAGAGAGTCATTACTGAGTTCTTTAAAAACGATCGCTTATCCAAGCCTCAGTATGATTCTTTCCTTTCTTTCTTTGAAAACTTGAGGGCCCTCAGGGAGCAACATCAGAGAGCAGACCGGCTGGCTAACCGGGCAAAATGCTTCATAGAGAGAGAATCGAGCTCCTCTACCCAAGTTAGTCGGCTGATGGAAGAGAGTATGCAGACCAAAGAACGGATTGAAGTTGTTTCTTCTGAAATTCAGAAGTTGGAGAGACAACTGATGATCCTTAAGGCGGAGCAAACAACTCTTCTGGATAACCTTGAGCAACATATCGAAGGGGTGGAAAAAGTGACTTCAGAGTTAGAGCAAACCAAGTCTGAACTTGTAAACAGCCATACTGTCTTGGCTGAACCAAATAGGATTTTTACCATCATGCGAACATACCATTCTAGAATAATCACCTTATGTGAAGATGTAAAGTTTTTGGAATAGAATTACTTTGTAATCTCTTTTTGTTTTAGAATGGATATGTAACATTCCTCCTGTTCTGCTCCATTTGGATAGGCCTCAGGCAACTCTATGCCCCCTTGCCTACCTGCTTTTCTCCTCCATCTTTATTGTTGGCAATCTTAGCCCCTGCCCCCGGGTCCTTTCAATGGCATTTTACTCTGTTGATAACCCCGACTCCTTGAAAACGAGGTCGATCATGCTAATAGGAGCTTCGGGGAAAGGGTTAGTATCCACCATCATACTAGCCTGAGGTGAATCGAGTAGTAACTTCCCCTTCACTATAAGATCCTGTACCCAGTCCCTAAACTGGACACAATTGACTATAGAGTGGTTGAAGGTATAATGCAACTTACAATACTTCTTCCCCCTGAGTTCCTCGGGCTTGGGCATCTTTTTGGTGCTGTCGGGCAAAATGACTCTTGCCCGCACAAGTTCTTCATAGATTTCTGGCGCCTTGGTTAGATCGAAAGAATAACTTTGATACTTTGGGGGTTTCATGGGTACGAACCCACCATCATTCATCACGATCTTCTGGTCCTTGACTGGTTGGACTAACCCTTTGATCGTCAATGGCTTGAAGGGTGTGGTCATCTCAGCAGCACACACATCTATACTCTTCTCCTCATGATCATCTTTGCATTCGGGTCCGGCTTCCCCTACCTCTACATGGTGAATAGTAGCTTTATTTTTATAGAACGGAGGAGTTTTGGAAGTATGTTTTACCTGCTGTTCCTCCTGTAACAGCCTCTCATACTTAGTAGCAGCAATCACCAACTCTTGTAGCTCATTAAACTGTGCATCATAGAACCTTTTTCTCAAAGGTAATTTTAAAGCCCTTTGAGCAATGGATATGAGCTGTGCCTGGTTGACAGGGAACTGACATCTCATCCTTGTCCTCCTGAACCTCATCATAAAATCTTCGGTGGACTCATGATCATATTGTTTCACTTCTACCAAATCATTAATGGTGAGCTCTGGCTCTATCCTGTAGAACTGTTCATGGAAAGCCATCTCCATTTGCCCCTAGTTAGCAATGGAATTGGGGGGTAATAGAGAATACCATTGAGATGCCAATCCTGCTAGTGAATTTCCAAACAACCTCAATTTGTAGTTTGGATTGTCCTCATACGCCACACAGTGATTAGAAAATTTGAAAATATGATCTCTGGAAGACACACTGCTATCTTCCCCTGTGAAAGTCGGGAATGCGGGCATCTTGAAATTAAGAGGGAATGGATTTAACTCATCGATATATTCAGGATATGGCTTCTGGTAGGTAACCCTGAATACTGGACGAACTCGAGGCTGGGCGTTTTGAATCACCGTTCTTCTTAACTCAGCCAATTCTTCTCTTAGTTGCTGAGTAGCTAAATTATCATTCTGGCCATGAATAGCTGACTCAATCTTCGGACTTCGGTCATTGCCCGCGTTTGCTTCCCTCCTGGTTTCAGATTTTCTCCAATTAGATCCTCCACCTTTGTTGACCATCGGGGGTGGCCTATAAGGTAGAGGTTTATCTGACGTAGTAGTGGTTGTTTCTTTCCCGCTAGTTTCTCCAGCCGTGGCTGGCAGTCCAAACTTCATTCTTTCTTGTTCGCTCTGCCTCCTATTATTTAATGATAATAATGGGAAGCTGGGAAACTCCTTTTCTGAAGCTGACTCCATCACTGCTTGACTTCCCTCAGGTATCACCTTCTTCTTTCCCCTATCCTTTTCTTCTTCTAGTAGTGGAAACAAAGGAATGATTGGCTCACTTCTTATAACAACTGGACTCATTCCACTTCCTTGAGCACCCTTTGGAGTAGAGAACTCCAAGTCCAGCCTCCTTTGTAGATTTCCTGTAAGCATGCAGAGTCTGCTTACTTCTCCCTTAGTCTCCAAGGAAATTCTTTCCATGCTTTTCAACACTTGGATCATTGTAGCTTGCAGTTCTTCATTAATCCCTTTCCCCTGTGATTTCTCAGATGCAGTCGAACTACCTGAGACCACCTGTCCGGATGGGGATAAAGGATTTTCTGATTGTTCTGTCATCTGGAAAAAATCCTTCTTGGCTTCTTTTTTGGCAAGTTTATAGCTTCTCTTTTTGGACATGTAAGATCTTAGAAGTGTAGCTGTTTCTTGTCCCACTGGGCGTGCCAAAACTATGTTCGTCGCAGGAATCTCCTGGCGGACGAGCACACAGCTCCCCTAGGAGAATGGCGTCGGTTGAGGGTATCTGTCGTACTTCTGCTTTCTTCTCGGGCTCGCTCGGGCAAGCCTTTGTTGGGCAGATCTTGGTCGGGCAAGAGACACTTCGGGCAAGGCTCGTCGGGCAGTTCTGAAAGAGAAGGACAAAGTTAATTTGAAAGGGTGCCTTTGTGGGGCCTTAGGTGTAGGCCTTAAGGCTCACAATCAAAATTAACTTTGTCATGCTCAGGCGTGCCACTGCCATCTTCAGTATGGCAGATGTTGAATGGGTGTTAAGCTTTGATTGAATATGTATATGCCCGAGAAACCAAGTTAGATATAACAGGTGCCTTTGTGGGGCCTTAGGTATAGGCCTTGAGGCTTCCTGTCAAACTAAACCAGCGCTTGGGTGTATCATATTTGGTCTTTTATGGTTGCCAGAGTTTTATCACTATTATACCTTTGATTATCTGAATCCAAGAGGTAGGACGAACCCAAATGAGTGCCTTTGTAGGGCCTTAGGTATAGGCCTTGAGGCTTCCCATCAGAGTTAATCCTTATACTCGGACCAACTAGACCGCAACATGAAATGAAGCTAGATAGATGCCTTCGTGGGGCCTTAGGTGTAGGCCTTGAGGCTTTCTATCAGAATTCACTCCATGCTTAAGCCTTTTCTACGAATCAAGATATAATAGCAACAAAACGGAGAAATAGATTGATTACTTGCGCCCCAAGTAACTTCGGACTTCTCGCTTATCAAGGATTGTCGTGGATGGGTTGAGTCCACATAGAGTTCTTTTTTATGCCTTGAGGCCAAGGACTTTTAAACTGATCTTTAAATTACATGCCCGCCGGGCTTGAGACTTAGATCTGATTTGAACTCTGACGTGATTCAGATCGGATTCAAGTGCTGAAGACTCATTTTCATTATGACTTTGCTAGAAATAACTTGTATATAACTGGGAATATATAACATGTTATTGTGCTTTTAAAAGAAAGAAAAGACAAAGACAGAGCAAAGATAGTCGGGTAAGTTTGAACCTTATTGGCCAAGGCTGAACTTCTTACAAAATCTATCTTTGTGGCTCTGTCAGAGGTCTGAAAGCTTTTAGAGGGGTTGACGGGGGAGAAGAGGATACAAAATGAATCGATACCACCATGAACAAGGTAGCAGAGCTATTACAGGGGTTTGGGAAGGTTTATCCCGAATGGGATGAAGGCTTGTGCTGACTACAGCTTCGTTGAAGGCAAATCTGGCTTGAGCAGAGTTTTGGCTTTTGTTTGTTTGTTTGAGTGTCCCTAATTCTGTCTTCTCTTCCTCCTTTTATAGACGACTTCAGCTTGGGTTCCTATAGTAATAACGGTGCCCGAATGCGGTTTGGTGATGACTCACTAGCTTTTTTACATGAATGCCACCAATAAAGTACTTTATTGGGCTGTGTAGTGACTGAATAGCCTACCCCCTGTGGTCTTTGAGCAGGTAAGCAGGTGGCCTTTGTAACTTGTGCCCAGCCGAAAGCCTCTTTCCTGCCTCCTAAGTTTTCCTCTGGGCCTTGGGTTTGGGCCGACTTTCTCTCTGGCCCAAAGTTCAGATTTTATCCCAAACAAGACCACTTACCTGAGGTCCGCGCTATGACTCCCTAACACGAATATCGAGATATCATGAACCATCGTTGCCTAGAACAATTATCAAATCACATCTCAGAGTCCTTACCGATAGAATACATAATTTATATAAAACGCATCCCTATGTAATTCAATCTGGAAGATTTGCATCACAGATTTCCGATTAGTTACTTCCAAAGATGTACATTATGTTCCTAGAACAACGTCCAAATCTTTCATTACGATCCAAAGGTCGAATCTCTGCCAATTGCCAAAATCAAGTAGTGGTCAACTTTTTATTTTACGAACTTACAACTCCAATTCGGGAAAATCCGTACGTCAGATTCCCGATCCATAAGTTTCTATGGTTCTCAAATATTATGTACTATAATGTATTAATGTTTGGTGACGATCCAACGATCGGATCGTCGATTTATACAATGACCTATTAACGTATCGTAGGGAATTTAGGTTCCAACCATCAACTTATGTCATACAATTACCAAGACTGAACTCCAATCATCTAATTTAGCCTAAAAAATGACATCGATGGCCTCTTGGCCACGCATTGCCGCACGTGCCGCCATGGGTGGCAATCGGCTGTCCCGACTCGCTGGAAAATCCAACTATTTCCAAAAATTACCAAAATTTACATAAATGAAGATCTCAATGATTAAAGTAACTTTCATACCTATGGCCAAGGCCAATTTGGCCTGGAAAAGCCTCAATTTCATGAACATCTGTCGGAACCCTAAGTTTGAGGGTGCTTTGATTCGTCCTCAAATCAACTATGTCGCTTCAACCAATGATTGAGCATTGTTTCTAGGCTCAAGGTAAGTATATTGGTGGTGGCAATTGAGAGAAATCATTGCATAAATGGAAGATTGCCACCAAGAACACCATGGTGCTGCTGGTGTTCTTGCCACGAAACCAAGACCAAATCTTGTCCAATTTGTGTAAAAAAATCGAAAAGGAATGATCGATGAGAAGTTCAGAAGTAGTGGGCCAGTGCAATTCGCTGGATTTTGACAGGAGAAAGCATCGAATTTCATGCATTTCCGTCAGGTTGGGTACGGGTCATGGTGAACCCGGCGGTTCTCCTCCTCCTCTTCTTCTCTCATTTCTCTCCTTTCTGTTTTCTCTGATTGGTCACCCTCACATCTCTCCTCTTCTGATTTGCCTCACATTTTCCTCATTTTCCTCTCTCCGGGTCCAACCTGTGCACTCTTCATTCCTTCTCTTCCGCTACCATCAGACAGTCTCTCCTTCTCCCTTTTATTTTTTTTATTTTTTTTATTTTTTTTCTTCCCTTTCATTACTCTCAAATAGCCTTATATAATCATATATTTTGAATGCAAAGATATAGAGAAGATATAAAATAGTAATAAACCCACCTTGGATCGCTATAGAAATATTTTGTACGTCTCACCATACGTTGATCAATGAAAGCCAAAAACCTTCACCTCTAGGGCATTTTCGTAAATTTACACTTTTAAAATTAATAAAAATGTAAAATTTGGGACGGGTTGTCACACTTATCATGAAAGCTCCCATTAATATATTTCATTGAATCAATTGTCATACAACTTCACTTAGCATGCTATATTGTTATGTTTTATAGCATGAAGTTGTATAATCAAACTTTTTAAGTATGCGTATTTATTTAATCTATGTATGACAATGTCTATAATATGTACACATTGACTATTGATTACTTATATACGATGCTTATGCATTTTATTGATTAACCAGGGACCAAAATTATGGTAGTCCGCAGTACTGAGCCACATGCTTTTGGTGACAAAATTGAGTCTGAACAGGGACCTCTTGTTTAACCGGACACCTGCTTACTCGGACACTCTCTCAATTTGACACTTATGTGTTTGGACACCTACGAGCTCGAACACCCATTCATCTGGACACTTACAAGATTGGACACCCACAAGCTTGGATACCGTTGAGCTCAGACCTTGACTCACGGACCCAACTCAAAGACCTTACGTATGGCCCCAACTCAAAGACCCAACTTGTGGACCCAATCCGTGGACCCGGCATATAGACCCATTATGTGAACTCGACAAGCAGACCCGACTCACATCAAGAATCAACTCATATTGAGCACACGCTGACGTTGATTGCATACTTGCAACGAGGAACGCCATGAATCGTGCTGCCTCGCAACCAGCATAGCCTCTAGCTAAGCAATCACCTTGCCGCGAGCACTGCCTATAGCCGAGCAACCTTACAATGTGTGCTACCTCTAGTCAAGTATCACTTCATGTTAGGCACCGCCTGAGTACCGATTCTAGACGACATCTAGGCACTTTAGCCCGCACATGGATTGGATTTGAAGTCTCTATCCAAAAGACTTTCTTGACTGAAAACTTGGGGGACTATTGTTGTACCATATATTAGGCTTCAGTATTTGGGCCTCACTACTTAGTCCATGATTCATGTAAGACGTGAGGGAAACCCTTATTCTATAAAAGGGATCCTTCACCCTCACTTTAAAGGAGGGCAAGGATAGCAAATGATGGTAAAGAGAGCAAACCCTAGCCTCTATAACCTCCATGTACATTGTAACCCATTTACATCGTGAAACCGTATCGACACCAGTGTGGATGTAGCCCCAACTCGGGGTGAACCACGATATATCTTTGTGTTCTTGTGCGTTTGTCTGATTTATGGTCAGATTTACATTGATCCAAAATCTCACCAATTTTGTGCATCAACAATATGTATTATTAGAGTGATAATCCTAAACTGCATTTTTCATCACAACTATTTCATTGGAAAAAATGCTTTTAATATGTATGTTTATGTGTGTATATGTATATGTGGCTGTATGTGTTTGTATCTGTGTGTATGTATGTGTGTGTGTTAAGTATGTAAGTATGTATGTGTATATGTATTTATGTGTGTGTGTGTGTATATATATGTTTGTATGTGTATATGTATTTGTGTATATATATGTATGTGATTAAAGTTTTTTATACTTTTTAAGTTTATGAAACCTCTATGTATGTATGTATATGTTGTATATGTATGTATATGTATATGGTTAAAATTTCCTATAGTTAAAGCTCATGGTATGTCTGTCCTAATAATTTGCATAGTTTTCCGTCCTAAGATAATGGCAATTGATGACCTATTGCTATAGTTTTCCTCTAATTTTCTGAAAAGGGGTTGTTTTATTGCAAAAAGTAGGGCTATGCTCCAATATGTTTAAGACTCGAAGATTTCTACATTCGTCGATTTTATCTTCGAATTCATGTATTGATCTTCCTTCTGGCTGTGCTTTTTAGGCTATTTGGTTTTCGTTTGTTTATTTTATGGTCCTTTTTGTGGTTGCAGTGTATGGGCTGGTCTACTAAACCACCCGCTCCATTTGCCTCTTTCTTTCTTCTGACAGAATTGTCTTTTTACAAAAAAGAAAAGAAAAATCTTTCTTAAACAAAACAAGTTAATAGAAATCAACTGACATTCCTTTCGTGCTATAATACATGGTTAGAGAGTTTATGAATCAGTGGTCCATGTATTGGTGTTGTGGGTGTTAGGGGGCATTTGTAAATAGTTTGAAGTCTTTAAGGTATATAGGTTTGCGGATAAAAGAATACCTCACCATGGTGTTCAGTTAAGATCTTGCTATCTTGCTTGCATGCCTATTAGTGATGTTGATGTTAAGGAGGTACATATGCATATTCGCTCTTGTATGGTCATTATACAAAATTTATTTTTTGGAAATTCTGTAGTCCATAAATGCATATACATTGAATAATATGTGATGATTCCTTTGCAGCACCACAAGACATGAGACTTCTGGAACCGGTGAGAAGTTTGAGTTCCTCTGGGGCCACATCCATTTGGATTTGGGGGCTCATATCAAGCACAAACAGGAACATGCATAGCTTTAACTGCTAACCAGCTAAGGGAAGTTGCTAGATTTGTTACAGAGGCTAAGCCCACTGCGGGGCGATGTGATGCTTCAATGGCTCAATATATACTGCTTTTACTTTTATTCAGGAGTTTCAGAATTGGGACATGGCATGGGATTTGCCAGCATTATGTCATGCTTATTAGATTTGGGTTTTAGCTAAGAAGGTAAGACCAATAATCTAGATTTGTTTGAATAACAACATATATGCTTTGACAAATATATATATATATATATATGCTTTATTTCGTGATTGGTTGTTGATATGTTGGGAAGACGGATTAATTAAGACTATTACATGTGGTTTTGTAAACTGTTTTGGTTCTTTATTGAACATTAGGATGTAAATAAATTTTGATATGAATGAGAATAGATTTTAATATATTTCACACTTATAACACAATTTTAAAACCTGCAGCATCGCACGGGCTCAATTTCTAATAGATAACTAAAATTAGACATATCGTCCCCCTATAATTCCACACAATGCAATTCATTAATCCAGTTTATCCATAACCACTACTACCAGCCTCTACAACATTCTCATCATAAACTCTCTTCTTTGGACTCATTCTACCAACTTTAATCAGCTTTTACAGCAAGCGAAGAAGGAACAACATCTACAGAATTCACACTAGTTTCAACGACTTCATTTCTCACTTTTGACATGACTACAACCTAGTTTAACACAAAATCATTCACCCAAAAATTTCAATCATTATCATGAAATCAATAAACTCCGCCTATGTAAGTTTATCTTACATTGCCGGTCCCAAGCCCGGGTAAAGGAGGAGGGGGAGGGCGTCAGGTAGTCGACAGCCGGCACTCCACAGTTACGTCGAATCCTTATGAAAATGAATTCAGAACGAAATCGCGCTAAAGCTAGGGCGTCACCCGTAAGTGGCGCGCTGTGTGGCCCGAGCACAGTGATAAGTGAGCAAGGGTCGCTGTATCTCCATAGGCACCCGGATGCAGTGTTAAATGAGCAAGGGGGCCATAGAAACTTCTTTTCGAACGACTCCACTCAAAGTTGTTTAGGAGCATATGCACCTATCAACTTTACACGGGACACACAAAAGAAGTACTTTGATTCCATTGGACGGGGGAGGGTGAAGAAGCTAAGACAGAAGGGTAGAGTTCAGGAGAGTAGAATGCGTTTAGGAACGTGGAATATAGGAACCTTAACGGGAAAATCTATGGAAGTAGTGGAAGTTATGGTGAGGAGAAGGATAAATATTATGTGCCTACAAGAAACTAAGTGGGTTGGTCTTAAGGCAAAGGATCTAGAAAACTCAGGGTTTAAACTTTGGTACTCGGGCACAAATAGAACGAGAAACGGTGTTGGCATCATCGTGGACAAGACCTTGACACAAGATGTTGTAGATGTCAAGAGGGTAGGAGATAGAATCATGGCAATCAAGATTGTAATAGGACAAGAACTTATCAATGTGATTAGTGCGTACGCACCTCAAGTAGGGTTGGATATGAGTTCGAAGGAGAAATTTTGGGAAGACCTTGGAGACTTGGTGCAAGGAATTGCTCAGACGGAGAAGTTATTTATAGGAGGAGATTTAAATGGACACGTGGGCAGGGAGACAGGCAACTATGGAGGTTTTCATGGTGGCCATGGTTTTGGGGAGAGAAACGAGGATGGGGAAGCTATCTTGGATTTTGCAATGGCATATGATCTCTTCTTAGCCAACACCTTCTTTAAGAAGAGAGAAGAACATGTGATCACCTACAAGAGTGGGTCGTCAAAAGCACAAATAGATTTTCTTCTAATGAGGAAAGGGGATCGTATAACTTGTAAGGATTGCAAAGTTATACCAGGAGAGAGCATGGCTAATCAACATCGCTTGTTGGTGATGGATGTACATATCAAAAGAGTGAGAAAAAAGAACAAGACTTGGAAGTGCCCAAGGACTAGATGGTGGAATCTAAAAGAAGAAAAACAAGTCATTTTCAAAGAGAAAGTAATCACCCAGTGTGTGTGGGATAGAGAGGGGGAAGCTAGCCAAATGTGGGATTCCATGGCTAGTTGTATCCGAAAAGTAGCAAAAGAGGTATTAGGAGAGTCCAAGGGCTTTGCCACACACCAAAAGGAATCTTGGTGGTGGAATGAGGAGGTACAAACAAAGGTGAAGGCTAAGAAGGAATGTTGTAAAGCCTTATACAAGGATAGGACCGATGAAAATGGTGAAAGGTATAGAAAAGCGAAGCAAGAGGCGAAGAAAGCTGTGAGATAAGCTAAGTTAGCGGCTTATGACGATATGTATAAGCGACTAGATACCAAAGAAGGAGAGTTGGATATCTATAAACTAGCTAGAGCAAGGGAAAAGAAGACAAGAGACCTAAACCAAGTGAGGTGCATCAAGGATGAGGATGGAAAGGTTCTTGCTACAGAGAACGCGGTTAAAGATAGATGGAGAGGTTATTTTCATAATCTTTTCAATGAAGGACATGAAATGAGTGCTTCTTTAGGGGAGTTGAGTAACTCAGAAGAGTGTAGAAACTACTCTTTTTGTCGTCGAATCCGGAAGGAAGAAGTGGTTGTAGCTTTGAAAAAGATGAAGCATAGAAAAGCAGTAGGCCCAGACGATATACCAATCGAAGTGTGGAATGTTTTGGGAGAGACAGGTATAACATGGCTCACTGACCTTTTCAATAGGATTTTGAAAATGAAGAAGATGCCAAATGAGTGGCGAACGAGCACTTTGGTGCCTATCTACAAGAATAAGGGCGACGTACAAAATTGCATGAACTATAGGGGTATTAAGCTAATGAGTCATACAATGAAGCTCTGGGAGAGAGTCATTGAGCATAGATTGAGGCAAGAGACACGGGTTTCGGACAACCAATTCGGGTTCATGCCAGGGCGCTTAACCATGGAGGCAATCTATCTCTTACGAAGATTGATGGAAAGATATAGAGATGGGAAAAATGATTTACACATGGTCTTTATAGATTTGGAAAAAGTGTATGATAGGGTCCCAAGAGACATTCTTTGGAGGATTTTAGATAAGAAAGGAGTACGAGTAGCATATATCCAAGCTATAAAGGATATGTATGAAGGAGCAAAGACTGCCGTAAGAACTCATGAAGGACAAACCGAAAGCTTTCCCATAACTGTAGGATTACATCAAGGCTCATCCTTAAGTCCTTACCTTTTTACGTTGGTAATGGATGACTTAACAGGACATATTCAAGATGATATTCCTTGGTGTATGCTTTTCGCAGACGATATAGTGTTGATAGATGAAACTCAGGAAGGGGTAAATGCAAAGCTTAACCTTTGGAGAGAAGTGTTGGAATCTAAAGGTCTTCGCCTAAGCCGATCAAAGACAGAATATATGGAGTGCAAGTTCAGTGCAAATGGAGGCCAAAACGAGTTAGGGGTGAGGATCGGAGATCAAGAAATACCAAAGAGCGATCGTTTTCGTTACCTAGGATCTATCTTGCAAAAGAACGGAGAATTAGATGGAGATCTCAACCATAGAATACAAGCTGGATGGATGAAGTGGATGAGTGCATCCGGCGTGTTGTGTGACCGTCGTATGCCACTGAAGCTCAAGGGAAAATTTTATAGGACGGCAATAAGGCCGGCGATGCTGTATGGAACAGAATGTTGGGCGGTGAAGCATCAACACGTACACAAAATAGGTGTAGCGGAGATGAGGATGCTTCGTTGGATGTGTGGGCACACAAGAAAGGATAAGATTAGGAATGAGGATATCTGGGGTAAAGTAGGAGTAGCCGAAATTGAAGGAAAGATGAGAGAAAATCGGTTACGGTGGTTTGGACATGTGCAAAGAAGGCCTACTGACGCTCCGATTAAAAGATGCGACTATGGGACAGAGGTTCAGGGCCGAAGGGGTAGAGGAAGACCTAGGAAAACTTTGGAAGAGACTCTAAGAAAAGACTTAGAGTACTTGGATCTAACGGAGGACATGACACATGACCGAGCACAATGGCGTTCAAAGATTCATATAGCCGATCCCACTCAGTGACTTGGATTTTCCAAGTCTCCAACCGAGAAGTTTTCCTCACTCGGGAAATTAAGGGAATACTACCTCAACCTACATGCTCCACTCACAAAGGTTCAACATACAAGCTTCAACAAAAGAAAATTCAGAGAACTTAGCGAAGAAGGCTTTTGTGTATTTAACACAATACGTTGAAATGAAGGAAAGCTATTTATTGATATCCCCGATAAGTCACAAATATGTACATATACATGAGTCAAAATAAACAAACAAGAGGGAGCCTTCACAAAGGTTGCTTAGGAGAAGTCTCAGCAGTCGGTAGAGCCCCAGAAAGAACAGGCACTGGAGGGGGATCATTTGGAGCCTCAGTACTGGACAGAACCCTAGAAGGATGAGGCAGCAGAGGTTGATCATTTGGAGCTTCATTACGCGGTACAGCCCCAGAAGACGACGGCAATAAATGCCTTTGGAACAAACCCACAAATCTCTGATGATCAAGTAAAACCTGACCATCAGATTCCTTCATCTGGTCAAGCTTCCTCTTCATGTTTGTAGCATAGTCATGTGCGAGCCGGTGCAACTGTTTATTCTCATGCTTGAGCCCTCTAATCTCCTGTTTGAGACTTATCACTTCAGCCGCCAATGATTCAACTTGGCGGGTTCGAGCAAATAGGCGTTGGGCCATGTTAGACACAGAACCTGCACACTGAACACTGAGAGCCAGAGAATCCTTAACACCCAACTCATCAGACCGTTTGGAAAGTAGTCTGTTATCTTTGGGAGTGAGAAGGTTCCTGGCCACTACCGCAGCGGTCATATCATTCTTCATCACGGAATCCCCAACGGTAAGAGGACCAGTAGGGGAGACGAAGGATGGGCGCCATATGTTGTCTGGAGAAGGCGTGGCTGCCTCTTCAACAAGGTTCAAGTCAAAACGACGGTCGAAGGGGCCAGACATTTTCAAAGGTGTTGAAGAGAGAAGAGCTCGGACAAATCAAGATCTTAGAAGTGCAAGAATGGAGCTTCTACTGGTGGAGATTCAAGTGTGCTTTGGAACTTAATGCCAGCCTCTATAAAAATCTGCACTTGACGGAGCTTCAGAAATCGAAGAGGCGTTTGCTTTTTCAAAAGCTGGGCTGCTCAGAGACCACGAGACGTTTGCTTTCTCAAAAGTTGGGCTGCTCAAAGACCACGAAGGCCGATCTCAGAAATCAAAGAGGCGCTTGCTTTCTCAAAAGCTGGGCTGCTCAGAGACCACGAGGGCCGATCTCAGAAATCGAAGAGGCACCTACTTTTCCAGCCTTGTCAGCACCTGTCAGCTTTGTGGAAATTATGGGCATTATGTCGAAGATTTCTAGTGAAGTAGAAAGCACATGAATCTTACTGTTCAATCACCCACTTCCCACACGCAACATTAGCTCATGGGTACCATAGATAACTTTGCCAAAGTTCTCTGACAAAGTTAAGACACGTGAAGCTTGCAGCTCCCACTACACCGCTCTGACCAAGAAGGGTAAAAGAATAGCAAAGAAACAGCACTAACAAAGTTTAGACACATAAATTTTGAAGGTCTAGCTACCATATTATTACCCACAAGGGTAAAGGAACAGTACCACTGCTGGATAATTGGAAAGTCCCTGTGTGTCAACCTCTGTGCTTCGTGGCAAGATAGACTAGCAAACATGCCCAACCTTTTCTCACATTCGAGAAAACACTCCCAACAAGATTGCTTGCTCCAAAATCGAAGAGGCACCGCCCTCCGAATCTCGAGAGCCAGACTCCCAACATGATTACTTTCTCAAAAATCGAAGAGACACCGCTCTCCGAATCTCGAGAGCCAGACCCCTAGCAGGATTGCTTTCTCAAAAACCGAAAAGGCATCGTTCTCCGAATCTCGAGAGCCAGATCTCCGACAGGATTGCTTGTTCGAAAACCGAAGAGTCACCACTTTCCCAACTTCAAGAGCCGGATCTCCTTGGATAAAGCTTGTCTGTAATCTTTACACGCAACATCAGCTTTCCAGATACCACAGACCACTTTTTCAAAGTGCTCTGACAGAGTTAAAACATGTGAAGCTGGCAACTCCCACTACCGTGTTATGACCAAGCAGGGTAAAGGAATAGCATTACTACTTGTTGTTAGGGAGACTCCTATATATGTTGACCTTCATCCCTAACAGACAGGCAGACCTGCAAAAATGCTCAACCCTTCCTCATATCTGAGAGGGCACTCCCAAATAAGCCTTTCGAAATATTCAGCTTTCTTCCCCCCCCCCCCCCCCCGATAATACCTCTGCAAACAAGCTATACTAGAGCAAGAATATCTCATATCATCAGGGTTAAAAGCAAGAGTATCCCATATCATGTTTTTTCCCTGTCTTTTCCTTTGGCCTTGTTCTTACCTGCAAGACAAGGAGAAAGAGAGCAATCAGTCAACACTTGGAATCAAGCTTCCAGTCAGGAACTGACTGCCTGGAACCCCTTACTTGATTACTTACTTGGCATTGCTCTCGAGTACTCATCTTCAACATCTTATGCTTCCAGGGAAGATACCGCATCTGTCTGAGGAACATATAGGGCAAGTGAGAAGGATACAAAGAAGCATGTGGAGACAAGCGTAACAGCACACGTGCCGATACATCCACTACTCTGTCAAAAGCAAAAGTATCCCATATCAGCAGGGTCGAACGTACTATAGATTTGATGGACTTGTTTTGACCCTCAAATTCTTCAGTCGGCCTTATACTCTGGAGGAAACCAGAAAACCCTCCAGCCCAGTTCAAGAATAAGCCTGTGGAAAGTTACTTCTTCAAAAGCAAAAGTATCCCATATCATCTCTTCTCATTTTTCTTCTCTTTATCCTTCATGCTGCCTGCAAGATAGGGAGAATGTGAACAATCAGCCGGAACTCGAAATCAAAGTTCTGATCTAGGACTGATTGCTTGGAGCTCTTATTGCTTACCTTGTCTGTCACCTCTTTCAGCAGATCCCCTAGCTCGGCGACTTGGAAGACTCCTACTACATGGTTTGTATCGCGCTTGACCAAGCCTGAAACTACAAGTAAGCTTCAAGTGAAATTGATACATTACCTTGTGCATCTCCACTAGTTAAAGATACCACCCCTGGATGGAGGAAGAGTACTTCCAGAGAAGATGCCACATCTACCTACGAGATAGGTAAGGCAAGTCAAGACGATACCACACTCCGGAACTTAGAAGTTTTGTGATTACGAGATCATTCTCCCACAATATTTCCTAATGTCATTTGTATTAAATCATTCACTTGTACTCACTAAAAGAGAGCTTGAACCTATGTACTTGTGTAAACCCTTCACAATTAATGAGAACTCCTCTATTTCGTGGACGTAGCCAATATGGGTGAACCACGTACATCTGGTGTTTGCTTTCCTATCTCTATCCATTTATATACTTATCCACACTAATGACCAGAGCAATCTAGCAAAGATCACAAAAAGCGACCGTTTTCGCTACCTAGGATCTATCTTGCAAGAGAACGGAGAATTAGATAGAGATCTCAACCATAGAATACAAGCTGGATGGATGAAGTGTAAGAGTGCATCCGACGTGTTGTGTGACCGTCGTAGGTCACTGAAGCTCAAGGGAAAATTTTATAGGATGGCAATAAGGCCAGCGATGTTGTATGGCACAGAATGTTGGACGGTGAAGCATCAACACGTACACAAAATGGGTGTAGCGGAGATAAGGATGCTTCGTGGGATATGTGGGCACACGAGAAAGGATAAGATTGTGAATGAGGATATCCGAGGTAAAGTAGGAGTAGCCGAAGTTGAAGGAAAGATGAGAGAAAATCGGTTACGGTGGTTTGGACATGTGCAAAGAAGGCCTACTGACGCTCCGGTTCGAAGATGTGACTACGGAACAGAGGTTCGGGGCCGAAGGGGTAGAGGAAGACCTAGGAAAACTTTGGAAGAGACCCTAAGAAAAGACTTAGAGTACTTGGATCTAACGAAGGACATGACACAAAACCGAGCGCAATGGCGTTCTAGGATTCATATAGCCGACCCCACTTAGTGGGAAAAGGCTTTGTTGTTGTTGTTGTTGTATCATGAAATCAATAGTTATCATCAATACAACCAGATTAAACAAATCATCATTTTCAAAAGAATCAATAGAGTAACTAAAATTATAATTAAATCCATCTACCATTATTTTTTCTAATGATAAAAAGATTCGATATTAGAGTGCTAATTGCTGAGAAGTCATCACTCGAAGTGTTTACCCCTAATCATGCTCCATCATCTTGTCAAACTTCATTCGATCTTGCACAAGGTCAGCCTAAGCAACCCATTTATGTTAGGGCTGCTTACCACATCCCTAAATTGTTTCTCATCCTTTAGATTTTCCCAGCCCATTCTCTTTGACGTAAGGATCACAGTGGTTCAGCCCTCCTTATCAGGGTTTTCCTCCTCTATACTTTATTTGATTCATCATTCTTAGTTTTCTCTTCATCCACATTTGCATATTTGCAGCACAAAGGGAGCACAACATCACATCCTTGTGCAAGTTAGACTTGATATCATCATCGACCAACATATCCTCATGCTAGACCAAGGGCTCGTCCTCAAACACACTATCTATCATGAAACAGCCATTGTTAGCTTCCACCTTAGAACACACATGTCCCTTAAGCCTTCTCCTACCATAATAGAAACAAACTTCGAACAACTTTTCATAACTAACTTGTACATGATTATCCTTGTCATGCTTCACTATCAACACTCTTTTCAAAGGGAACCTAAGGTCCACCTCCAACAAGACTTTGATAAACAAACCATTGAGTCCCTGAGTGGCTTCATCACCTTAATCACACGGCCATTTGGTTGCGTGATATCCTTGATGATGTTTTCTTCCTTGTACTGCACTACAACTCTAGGCAGCCTAGCCTAAACCTCCAACTTGGTGATCATGTCAACATCCTTAAATTGAGTGGTCCACCTTTCCAAGTGGAATATCTTCCTACAAACATACCATGGCCTGTTGTTCAGAACGAACTTTAGGTCATCCTCATTAGTGAATTCCAGAGTAAACTACTTCACCAATCTAGCTTCCAAATGTTGACCAAGCATTTTCTCCATGAGCATAAGAGATTGTATGTGCTCCACATTGATTGAAGAACACGGATTAATGCTGACTCTGGTAAGTACTTTCTCCATAGTGAATGTACTCCTAGGTCTTCCAACAACGACTGGCTCTTGACCAGGTTGAGGGATAGGGAAATGGTTTTCCCAACTAGGGACATATTAATCGGTGCAAATTCTGGGCCCATGAGTTAAGAGGGAGAAAAAGGTAGTGATTTGGGGATTAGCCATGGTAGAAGAGGAATGTAGTAAAGTAACAAAAGACTGAGGGTTTAAAAAGATGAACAACAAAAAAAAACCCACCCAATACATATATGAAATCAGGGGAAAGCCAACCGCCAAAACAAAACAAACACATAATAAAAACCATTACCACACCACATTTTAAAGATACTAAACAATTAATAATTAGCAAACAATGAATGGAATTAGGGGCTAAAATAGCCTTAATGATGGACAAGCCCCCATGCCAAATCAAATTCGAGCAGAATCCAGCTCCCAATGTGACTTGGAAAACCAACAGTTTCCAATAAAAGCAAACTAGATCTCGATTAGTTAAAAAATAAATAAATAAGTAAAATGTTACACTTAAACAGTTTCACAACTCCACGAAACCAATTAATCGAAAAACCAACACTCAGGTCCAAACATCTCAATAAAACACATTAACACAAGGATATTGATTTTTTTTTAGCCCAAAGCAACTATTACGTTTAGGGTAATACAAGGGGGACTAAATTTAAAGACTAAATTTTGGAAACTAAAGGACATGGAAGGCTATGATTGGTTTATTACTTAAACTTTGATAAACACGCTCATTCCTAAGTTTGCAAATTTAGTCTTCTTAGCATTATCCTTACGTTTAACTTAAGGAGTTTGTTGCAACCTAATAGCTTCATTAGACTCCAACCCTAATTAAAAACCGTAACCCAATTATCAACCCTAACTTTAGCATCCTCAACTCTTATTATCACAACCTTGAATAATCGAAACCCTAAATTATTATCACACACATCAACCACGGTAACTAACCGGCAACTCCATAGATCACAATCTAGTTGCACGCAGAAGCCCCGACGGCGCCTCACACGCAAAAGCCCTAGTTTTCCAATCCTATGGCTGGTTAATCTACATGTAGTATAGAATATCATTAGTTCATATTTGAAACCTCCATCCCCCCCCCCAAACACCCAAAACACCATCTAAGTCTGTGATCTCTACCGCATCTCTGCAGCAAGTTAAGACTAAGACTGCCCGTGCGTATTGTTGCTGTTGTAGGAAACCAAAATCACAGCAGGCTTCAAGTTTTGTCATTACATCCCTGCAGCAAAACTGAGTGCTTGCTTTTACATGTGTGTGTTGTGTGTGATCGTGATCAATGGCAAGTGATAAAGGAGTGGCTGGACTGAAATTGGAAGGTAAGGCGTCTGGCTCTACCCACAGGTCAGTTGTCAATCCCGTGGTTATTCAAAGTAATGCTTCAAATTTACCAAATACCGTAAAACTTAATGGATCAAATTATCCACTTTGGTCCAAAGTATTGGAGATGCATATTGTTGGGCGTGGAAAGAAAGGGTTCGTGACAGGGAGTATTAAGGAGCCTAAAGAAGACAATGTCGAATATGATGCTTGGGAGACTGGGAATGCAATTGTGAAATGATGGTTGATTGATTCCATGGATCCTACTATCATGGATTTTTTCATTCATCTTCGTACTGCTAAAAAAGTATGGGAAGAAGTTGCCCAGACGTATTATGATGGATTTGATATCTCTCAGATTTATGAGTTAAAGGTGAAGTCATTCCAACTTCACCAAGAAGGGCGGCCTATTGGTGTACACTATGCCGATCTTAAAGTTGTCTGGCAAGATCAAAGAAGACCAAACAAGATGGAGTGTGCTCTTGACTTGAAGACACTTCAAGAAGAAGTTCAACTAGACCGTGTGTATGCTTTTTTAGCGGGACTTGATGATATTTTTGACAAGGTCTGTAGTGATACTTTGAGAACTCAGCCTCTACCATCTGTGGATAAAGTGTTTTCAGTAGTTAGGCAGGAAGCTCAACGCCATGCTATTATGATGGGAGGTAGTGCCGCTGGAAACCAAGGAAGAACCCCACCTATGGCTATAGTGTCACAACCTCATTCTTCTGGCTGGCCCTATGGCCTATCTTCATCAACTGATTCTCGCCCATTTACTCGAGAAAATAAAGATGATTTGAAGTGTACCTTTTGTGGGTAAACCTGTCATACGGAAGATACATGTTTTTAAAAACATGGAGTGCCTGAATGGTTCTCGGAATTGAAGAAGAAATTGCGTGCTAAAGAGCTAGCCGCTAACGGAGCTAGTGGAAGCGTCCAGCCGTGGCCACTGCAGCAACTGGAAAGAAAGATGTCATGCCTACTCAAGGAGATCTAAGTCAAGCCTTGTTGACTCGGCCCAATCCTAGTAAGTCCTCATCCAATCCAGGTACTAATGAGCGGGTTCTTTTAGCCTATAGTTCTGAACACCATATAGGTTGGATTCTGGACTCTGGAGGAACTGATCATATGATGTTTGATAAAATGTTATTTAAGTATATGACAACGACACATCAAAAATGTGTTGCCACGGCAAATGGCACCACTACTGTGGTGACTAGGGCCAGCACAGTGGACCTCACGCCATCTCTTTCTCTACACCATGGTTTGCTTGTTCCGTCATTGTCTCACCATTTATTATCTATTCCCCAAGTTATTGAGCAATTGGATTGTGTTGTAATTATGTATCTATTTTTTTGTTTACTTCAGGATATTCAGACCAAGGAGATAATTGGGCATGACACTAAGAGAAAGGGGTTATACTATATGGATGATGTCGTTCCTGGCAGAGCTAATGCAGTTCGAGCCTCTCGAAGTTTGGTTGTTACATTGTCGGTTAGGACATGTTTCTTTTGGTTATTTAAGGTGTATGTTGCCTAGTATGTTTCATGAAATAAAAGAATCAAACTTACATTGTGAAGTATGTATTCTTGCTAAGAGCCATCATGCTTCATTTTACTCCTAGTATGAATAAAAGATTGCTTCCGTTTGAGCTTGTGCATTTAGATGTTTAGGGGCCTTCGCCCGTTAATACTGTTTCAGGAGTTAAGTAGTTTGTTACATTTGTTGATGATTGCACTTGTATGACATGGTTGTATGTTTTGAAACATAAAAGTGATGTAAGTACAATTATTCGGTCTTTCTTTTAGATGGTGGCTGTTCAATATTCCTCTGTTGTTAAGGTTCTTCGTACTGATAATGGGGGAGAATATGTTAACTTTGAGTCATCTAATTTTTTCCGTGACCAAGGAATTCTTCATGAGACAACATGTTCGTACACCCCACAACAAAATGGGGTAGCTGAGAGAAAAAACCGTCATAGTTTGGAAACTGCTCTTGCATTGCTTATTAGTGGGTCTGTGCCCAAGAGTTTTTGGCCAGATGCCATCACTTATGCTGTGTATGTTATAAATCGCATGCCATCCCGGGTTGTAGAATTTTGTACTCCACTCCAAGTGTTGACGGAACATGTTCCAGTTGTTTGTACCAATACTCTCACTCCTTAAATGTTTGGATGTGTTGCTTATGTTCATATTCACAAGATTCATCATAGTAAATTGGATCCTTGTGCTCTTCGGTGTGTCTTTGTGGGTTTTGTATCCTACGAGAAAGGTTACAAGTGTTACCACCCTGTAACTTGCCACATATATATAACCATGGATGTGACTTTATCTGAGTCCAAATATATTTATGCTCCCATATCACCACCCTTCAATCACAAGGGGGGGAGTTCTAGTTGTGATCTTGATGGTGATTTTGAATGGTTGGATGTATAAGAGGTGATGGTTTCAGAAGGAGTGCACGGTGCTGCCATGCCGAGTGATGTAGTTGATGCTCGATCTCCTTCTACGAAACCTATTGCGAGTGGTCAGCAGTTTTTCACCGAATAAGAGGCTGCCAGTCTGTGTGTCAGTGCTGCCGAAGAGGAGTGCAGTGATGGTCAACCCACTATTGCCGAAGCTTCCTCCCCTCTTTTTAGCTCAACAGTGCCGTTGTCCAATACATATTCTCTAGATATCCCTGAGGTAAGCACTAGGGATACTCATGTACCTAATGATGTTATAAGTACATATAAATTGCCACCAAGGTAAAATCATGGTGTACCTCTTAACAGGTTCTCTCCAGAGGGAAAAGTGAAGTATCCCATAGCCAATTATGTGTCCTGTAAAAACCTTTCATCTTAACATCAAGCTTGGGTGAATAATGTGGATTCAATTCAGGTACCAACTCGAGTAGAAGACACTTTGAAGA